>NW_024429184.1:57392177-58079677 GCF_017639785.1 Mesocricetus auratus | reverse complement strand
CTAACAGATAAATTATGTTTTCAGATATAGGAAATATTGCTGAAGTTTCTAATAAACCACGAGTCCTTCAGTTCACACACTCCCTTTCGGGGATTACTGGAGATCTTTGAATGCTAGAGTTCTTTTCAAAGGAAAGACTATCATAATGGTCTATCTTACCAACAATCTTGACTTTAGTAACTACACAATTTGTAAATAAAAAGTGACTGTCAAATATTGAATTTTTGAATCAGTATAAGTTACTCTAAGTTTTTACATTCTCCAAAATTAAGGACTTTGTATGTAGCCTATCCATTCCATAATCACCGTAAAAATTGTCTTTTTAGGCAAATATTTAATAGTAATCCCTGGTTAATTGACAGAATCCATGAGACTTTCTAGATTTTCAGCTATAATTCATGAAGCGCATGTTAACAAAGAAAAAATACTAATGCCTTCTGATGAGATCCTAGGTTAACTACAATTGGCAAATTAACCTAGACTTTCATGGTATTCCAAAGAAATTAAGTCATTATATTCAATAACTCATCATTTTAAGAAAACTGTGACAATTATCTCATAAAGGATGAAATGCAGAATGGTGCCTAATACTCCAAAACAGATTTTGCAGCCAGAATATCAGCATTCAACTTTTGTCCACATCATGTGTCCCTCCACTTGATCAACCTAAATAAATAGGAGACAGAAATGAAGTTTTAATATGTGCAGTTTAGATCATTTTTAAATTATTATGCTGGAATCTCATGGATGAATAAACACAATAGTGTAAAATTGTGGTCAGTAATCTTAAAGCCAGTGAATAAATAATCAAATCTAGTGCAAGTAATGAAGTAATTTCTTTGCACCCTAATCAGAATATAAATCCAATCTCATCTTTAGACAAGATTTGCTTGAATTATTACTTCTTTAGTAATATGCTTGTTTTCATTTGTAGTATTTTTAGAGAAGAAGTTTTAATGTATTTTATGTTATACTTGATTATATTTCTTAGGGTAACCTTGGAGAGGCATCTGCATTCGATAATTTCAGAAAATATTTATATTGAATCTATGATGGTATTAAAGATCATCACAGCATTTTCGCATCCATTCCAGATGCTACCCAATCTAGCATTTTAAGATTTTGAATAGGAGCTTATGGGCAGTTGTCAAGGTAATTTCTCTTCGAAGAATTTATTTTGGCAATTTCATTACTCCAGTCACTACAGCTAAGGCCTTTCTCACAGACCGAGCATAATTTCTTTCAGATTTAGTCACAGTGTGTGACATGGAGCAAGCAGTGCTCTCACTGACATCTGAAAACCTATGTGATATCAAAGATGTACCCCGAGGAGCATTGCACAAGTCAGGATTAAAAGGAAGGCAGAACCAGATGTGCTGACAGTTTCACTCATGCCCTTATCCATTTTGTCTTTACACTGTATGTAAGTTTCAATCTTTTTGCTATTAATTAGAAAAGCAATAAATGCCTTTAATTTTTACTCCTATATTTTGTCCTGCTGCTACTCTTAATGGTTATTATGAAGTCCCTGCAGAAAAATCTTGGATGGATATATGCACTTGAATATGTTATTATATTTGCACATAGGTAGAGCATTTCATAGTTTCAAAATGTTTATTCCTTGATTGGAAGTTACATATATAGATACCTTTGATATTTCCCCATTACATGGCTCTACTGCAATACATGTCTGGCTTTTATTTGATTAACATTTTATTTTTTCCTCATGTACTTATGGAAAAGAAAAAAACTGTTTTGTGTTCATTGGAGTTTAAAGCCACTTTCAGACATACTGACCTTAGCCATAACCAAGGCCATCGTCTTAGGAAATGAAGGATAGCAATAGTGTGCTTGACTTAAAGGGAATAACAGTAAAACTGAGAAGCTCAATTTGACAAAATCAGTGCAATTACTGGGTCATGGTATCTAAAGAGACAAGCTGAAGTGGAGATCTGTGCAACTGCTCCAATAATTAAGTCCCCAAGAGCTCAAAACACATTTTGCCTAGATAATCCAGGTAATTCTGACTCAAGTGGTCAAGTGCCTTGCTTTAAGATTACCCAATGCACTACAAATCCAAACCTATGGAAGAGCTAAATCAGAGAACAATTCCCGTGCAGTAAAATGATTTGTCCAAGTGACTCTTTCATGGTCAAGTAGGCCAGAGCTCCACAAGAATGAAGAAAATGCTTTGCTTATTAACTACCTGAATTGCTCATATAAATTGACCAATCTCCTAGAAACAAACACAGAGTTAATGGAACAACAGACCTAATTTCTGATACTGTAGTGTTGCTGCTTCAGACCAGTGCTCCTGAAGACAAACAGACAAGGCTCAGCACCCAGAGTCTCCACTGATTGGCTGTCTAATCATGGAAAATTTGCTTAATCTTTGTAAGACCCTGTTTACTGATCTGTTAAATAAGTATCATAATATTATGCATTTCAGATGATTATTAAGAAAATAATGTGAGACAATGGAAATGATACACGAAGCGAGACCTAAAAAAGTATTCTGCTCTCAATCACAGCTAACTGGATTGCTGGATTTGCAGGTATTCGTACGCCCCCATTTGAGTGGGGCCTACCTTAGATATAATTGCTAAATGTGTTCACTCATCGATGAAGAAACAATGCAAGTGGCAGATTTTATTCATTCATTTGAAAAATATACAATGAATATCTACAGCATGTACATGACTCTGTGACCAGAGAAATTACAATAAGAAAGCTAGGTACAACCCAAAATGTGCAATATCAGAGAGAAAAATATTATTAAAAATAATAATAGACACTAATTTCTTGGAAACTATTTCTGGTTTCAGAGGAGTATTTTCTGGGGAATTCTAGATAATTCTGAATTCATACCATGGACAAATCATGTAATTTTAACCTGCACTTTTTTACTTGACATAAAGATGTGCAGAAAAGACTTAATTAAGTTTATTTAAATCTGTGTTCACTCTGCAGTTTGAAGAGCAAAGCATGCAGTTTCTAACAGGAGCCATCTAACCTAAGGGAAAGCCAGTGTGTATGGTGATTGAAGTTCACTGGCCGCATTATCAGAAGAATGACTGTACTTCTGTGGCCATCACTTCTGGTGTGATTACCCTCTTTTTCACCTAAGCATGGGAAAGGAGCTGAGATGAAATCACAGGAAAACAAACCATGAATCTAATCAGAGATGCCACTGACAAACAAACATTGGAAACACCAAAGGCTTGGCTTTTTCCTTCTGCTGCTGTGACAAAAACTAATCATGCTGACCTAGATTGTTCATGTTTCCCACCAGGAGGCAGCGAACCAATCTGCAGGTGCCTGGATCTCAGGATGTCTGGAAGACACAGACTTTTATCTTATGCCAGACAGCCAGATGCTTAAGACTTGAATGGAAAACTTCTATAGATGGAGAAATATGCATTGGCAGGTATATAAATAGGTACAGGGAGGGGGAAAAGGCTGGGAAGGAAGGGTAGAGGGTGAGAAATACACAGGGAGAGACAGAAAGAAAAAATAAACACGACACCTTCACAGCCTAATATTATTTGTGAAAATGAACATACATTAATCTATCTATCTATCTATCTATCTATCTATCTATCTATCTATCATCTATCTTTCTCTTTCTCCCTAATTAACTATATAACAGCACAGTTTGATTGAGAATTTTTGGAGAAAACATATACTCTACCATATTAAATAAGGATTTAGATTTAAATGGCTGCCAAACACACTGGAAAGGAGGACTTTTGGACTCTAAAATAAAATATATTTAAAATATATAAAATATATATTAAATAAAACATTTTAAAACTGTTGCCTTCATTTGTCTGTGGACATTAGCATTTATCTGTGGACAATATGGTTTAAAGATAATCAAGCACAGTGTTATAAAAAGCAGAAAACACTGTATGAATTCTGTAAAGTCAGAAAAAAATTTACTGTTTGAATGCACAACTATTTTCAAATACATGTTGTTGAAGAACAGGTCCCTTTGAAATCATGACTTAGGTGAAATTTTTTTTGGTGTTTCAAGACAGTGTATCTCTGCATTGCTTTGCAGCCTGCCTGAAAACTTGCTTTGTAGATCAGGCTATGCTGGAATTCACAGAGATCGTCCTGCCACTGCCTCCTGAGTGCTAGGATTAAAGGCCTGTTCCACCAATGCCCAGGTGATGTCAAATATTTTTAATCTGGCTTTTCTGTGGTGCCATACTAAACCAACAGCTAATATTAAGCCCCTTTCTTTGTATTCTTCACATTATATATCTCTACCATGATTATGATTCTTTTAGGCCATTGATGTCTTGTCTATAGTGTGATAGTTAATCTTAACAGTTATTTAGAGTAGAATGGGAGAATTTCAGAGATTAGAAAGAATGTCTCATGTATATATGAATGCATTTTCATAGCAGGATTTACTAAGAGGAGAAACCCATCATGGGCATAGCCAGCACCATCCTATGGGCTATGGGGTCTAGATGGAATAAGATGAAATAAACGATAAAGTTCTGGTTTATTAGAACTTAGAAATATGGACCCTTCATGAGTAGAATTTAGTGGGAAATTCTGACAGAAATTCAGAAAAGTGTGATGTGGTTAGTAATATACACAATAAAGCCCATATTAGTGAGGCTTCAGATGGGATAAAATATTCTTAATTTTTCCCATTCTGGTAAAGTAATTTGGCTGTAGATTCTATGTCCTAAATCTTTGTGGTAGGTTTACCTTAAAGGTGATGGACTAATCTGTAAGTGAAAATTCCAGGGCAGTCTCACATTCTGATATGGCTTATGGTTTATGGTTGCTGCATTTTAGCTGTATTTAAAGTGTCAGTTAGCTGCAAAGGAAAAACAAAAAGATTATAAAAACACAAAAAGTCAGTGCTATGTTGTTATTAAATATGGTTTGGCTTCTGAAACTTTTAAAGAAATTGAAAAGATGACAAATAGTTTGTACTAGGACATAGGAAAGATGTCTTGATGTCACCGAAGGAATTAGTCAAACAGAATTCACTGCAGCCTCAAGGATGTGAAAGAGTGACTCATTCAAAAGACATGCTATCAGAGCACCCTACTTGTAAAGGGAATTGTTTTCCAAAGATTTATTTCAACAATTAACCTCTGAGGACTCCAGTAGACCAATATAGCCTTAGTCCAGAGAACTCAATCTCCCACTTCTTCTAGCAGCATTGTCCACATGAAGCTAGTTGTCAAGGAATGTATAATTCAGGAATTATGAAATCATGAAGGTTTACATCCATTTTTCAAAGGACAGTGCAGAAGCTCAGGCAATGTGTGAAATGAACAGAGTCCCTCCAGAAAATTGCTATCTTAAGCATTGTGGATTTCCGAAAGTCAAGACAAAGTTGGAAAGGAGAGTACAGGAACTTAGATATCCTGTGAGTGTCTAATATCTGCTGAGTAAAATATTAGGTGGTGGGTGGAGTGAACTTAGTGTGGAGTCTATGTGTCTATGGACAGCAAACCTGTAGAGAAGAACATTTTGGAGCTTACACTATGCTTTGAGCCTCCAGGCCATTAGCCATGAAACTAGAAGATATATTTTCCCTGTTGGGGCTTAGACTGGTTTGGGTCCTGGGCTTCTTTCTGTACCTCTACTCATCACTTGTGTAATGGGAATGCTCTATATTGTGACATGATGGTGCCTTGAATGATAATGTCCCCAACATGGACTGATATAGTTGAAAGCTTGGTACTGAGTAAGTAGAAATCGTCCAGAAACATTAGGAGGCTTGAAATTGTTCCAGTATTTTTTACCTTGTTGGAGGGCTTTGAGGTTGCATTATCCCATGCCAGGATCAGTCCCCCATCTCGGTCTCTCTTTCTGTCTGCTTGTGTGCCAAATATAAGCTCTGAGCCTGATGCATGCATGCCTGTAGTCATGTTTCCTGCCATAATGGACTAATCCTCTGAAATTGTAAGCAAGCCCCTAATTAAATTCTCTCTTTTACAAGCATTGCCTTCATCTTTACTGCAATAGAACAGTAACTAAGGTAGTGATTAAGTAACTCGCCATGATTTTGTGAAGTTCACAGCTAACAGTTTCCTGTAAGACTAGAGGAGACATTGACTATGGATTGAAATGACAATGTCCCGAAAGAATAGCAAAGCTGGTGTACAGGTATGTCTATAATAATTTCTAGGGAGGATTAAGTAAAAGACAAAGATCTATCCTATGTGAGAAGCAATATCATGGAGGCTAAGGAAAAATAGGAAAGTTAACCCCTTTATATTCATCCTCAACAGTATGAGGGAAACAATGTCTGTCTTGGTCATACTGACATGTTTTACCTCACCTTGTATGCCAGATACAAGAGATCCAAAATTCTGGACTGAAACCTCTGAAGCCATACCTAAAATAAATCTTTACCTATTACATTATTTATGGCAGATGTTCTACCATGTGGCAAGAAAGTCTAGTTGAAACATATGAAATACAAAGAATGTCTGCCAGATTTCCTGTGCCCTCATGACTCAGAAGCATTTAACATATGTAACTAACCCCATTTTAATGAAAACTGTCATTCCTTGAGATTTCAGCATCATATTTCACTCATTTCTTCCTACCCCTCTGGTTATTTGGATTCATCACATCTTATCTCCAACATTACTTTTACATAGACATTTCTTCATCTTAGTCTTATATCTCTTCCTCTCTTCAAAACTCGTTCTTTCCATAGAAAAATGTACACAGATTTATGACTTGGTTTTCTATCTGTAAGTCTGATCTCTCTTCAGAGTTTCTTTCATTTGTATTTCCTATTCATGAACTTTTAAAAATGATCTCAAATCTGATGGGTCCATAGGACCTAGGTAACAAAGAGAACCCCAAGAGAGATATACATGGATCTGTCTAGGGAGGGCAATAAGAGAAGATCTCCTGAGTAACTTGGGAGTATGGAGGGCAGGAGGGAGGGTAGAAGAGGAGCTCTTAGGAGGGAAGGGGAGTGGAGAAAATGTATAACTCAACTAAAATAAGTAAGTAAATAAATAAATCAGATGGGTCCATAATTAAATACACATTCCATCTTACCTTAATTGATGGTCTTTTGGTATTTTCTGCCTCAGTGATTTGCCCATGCTCTTGACAGCAATAAGTCAAAATTCGTTTCGTTCTGTTCTATTGCTGTTCATGAACAAGAAGAGTGTAGTTCTCTTAGTGTCAGCAACTAAACCAAAAGTATAAGTATCCATTGCTTTAGTGTTAGTGTCCTGGGCTTTTAGTGTCCACGGTTCAACAACCAGTACTTCTACTATAAGCTTCAAGGTAGAAACAGGTAAATCCTCAAAAGTTCTGAAGCCAGCAAGCCTGGTTCGTGCAATTGAAACAAAGAGATCCTGTGTCAATCAAATGAGGTGGAAGGTGAAGACTGACTGACTAAAGTGGTCCTCTGACCTCAACATGTGCACATTGGTTTGTACACAGCTACCCACACTCCCCCACAAACACATCCTAAACACATTCACAATATTAAAAGAGACAATACAGATATGTCTTACTATATAGAATGATATTTGTGTTTAAATAACCTATAAAATATTTATGGAAAACAATTGCTTGATATTGGACATATTAAGCTAGGAAATAAAATGATCAAAAGCATAGATAGACATATTATAGTGGTAATGAAGGTAACATACCTTTTTATCCATTTGTTTCTGAAGAGTTATTTTTAGGACTTTTTGCATAGTTAAGTATTTTGAGAAGAGGCAAAAGAGGAGAAATATTTAGTGGATTTTTCAAGTTGAAAAAATTTAAAGGTATAAATATCATTAAGAGAGAAGTAACAAATTACTTAAATATATCTAACTATTTTCTCTCATTATGAGTGCATGCTGCAGTCAAAGCTGCACTTTGACCGGAAAATTGCATAGCAGTGACCATACAAGAGATCTGAATGTGGTGAGGGGTGCTGGATTTTATATCCTAGAAAAATGTGTTTCCTTGTCTAGTGAGAAATGACTTATAGTGTAAAACAGCAGTTCTCACACTATGGGTCACAACCCCTTTCACAGGAGTCACCTAAGACCATATGAAAACAGAGATATTTACATTATGATCATAAGACTAGGAAAATAACAGTTATGAAATAGGAAAGAAAATAATTTTATGGTTGAGAACCAATGATGAAGAGTGTCTCCAGAAGAAATATTCATTTTGATTGGTAGTTCTACTTGGAAATGTAGACAATTACCTACTACAGATCATTGTCATTACTAATGACATGGGAAGTAAGTGCGAATGAAAGCTTCAGTCTTCTCAGTCTTTTTATTCACAATGTCAATGTTATTGATCATTTATGACTTCCACAGGAAGTGGTGGGTACTAATTTCACTAACTACATATAGAATAATATTAATAAACAGACAGACAGCCTTTAGGACAGTTCATTCTGCTTCCACTTGGTAATATGTATCTATACTGAATATATGCTGATTTTTATTTAATAATAAATGAGATAATATAAAGATCTAGGAGGTGAGGTAAGGTGCTAATTATTAAAGTCTGGTCATGCAAATGAAAAAAGTCAACAGTTAGCAATGTGTCATTTTGAAATATTGAATGAAATGGATAAGCTAAAAAGTTACACAAGAGTTCAATCTGTGAATTTATTTAGTTATCTACCAGTTTTACTAATAACATATAGAAAATTTCATTTAATTCATGGAGTTGTCTTGAAGCCAAATTAGGGAGCCTGGTTATTTCCTTTATTAATGTTTTCTTGCATATGTTGGCTTCTCAAAAGTAACATATGCTGGTATAGATCCATGTAAATTATTCTATACTCTCAGCTGAGGGTTCAGCCATAGCTCCTTAGCAAGTTAAGATAAATGTCACTGAAATCATAAAAATTACCCTTACCGCTGTTAGTGAAATAAAATGTTATATAAATGAAACCAGAATAAAGTCAAATTATTCCAGATTGCCCAAAATAATGTTGTGAGAAGCAAGTTAGCCAGGTGGTGGTGGCCCACACATTTAGTCCCAGCACTCAGGAGACAGAAGTAGGTGGATCTCTGTGAGTTGAGTTCGAAAAGTGCCTGGTCTACAAGAACTACTTCCAGGACAGCCTCGAAAGCCACAGAGTAACCCTGTCTCGAAAAACCAAAAAAAAAAAAGGAAGTTATATTAAGAGCCATGAATAATAAATAATAAAGTGAATACTGGATCATGAGTTGTCAACTGTGTATCCCTAAAATGATGGGAATGAGTGGATTTATCAAGAATGTGGTTGTTTAAAAGAGAAATGTCTCCCCAGCTACGCAGAAGGACTCTGGAAAAGCAGTTCAGTGCTTACTAAGACTAGGCTTCACAGAGGCATTGTTTCTTTCAATGCCCATGGATGAGTCTGCCTTGAATCATCACTTCTTATCAAAAATGCATTTAGACATTAGTGGAAAGGATGCTTATCTAACTTGAGCCTGTGCCCAAGCCCAGTGGGTGTACCCACTCTGACAACAAATTAAAAGGTTTTAGCTTGTTTGTGTACTTTCCAGAGAACAGCCTTCTGAAAACGATACATTTACCATTCTTCTAAAACGACAGGATAATGCATCTGAAGCAACTATCCTGGTACTTTTAGAATTAGCTGGAAAAACCTTGTTGCTGCCTTAAGAGATTTTTAATTATATAGTTTATTTCCATAATTGCTTTATTTTATAGTGCACTTACTTCCTGGAAATGCACTTTGTGTATGTGGCAACTCTCATTGCTTTAATTATAAGGTTGATATCACATAATTACAGGGTAAATACTCAAGTTATTTTTGTCGTGTGTGCTAGTGTTTAGGTAACTTGGTATTTTGTGCAAAGAAACAAAATGATGATTAGTTGTTTTTTCTTTTGTTTTACTCTTTGGTAAAAGTAGCTTTCTTAGGAAAATAAGATCACCTATTATATTATTTGCAGAATGACTTGTAAGTGACTGAGCTGTGGGCAGGTTTTTGAAATAATTCGTGGTACTCTAAGAATTGGCAGAACTTTGTTTTTTTTACAGTGTCAGAAAACTTATTTTCATGCTTATCAAGGACAGTATTTACTTGACGTTTTGAAGTTAATACTTCCAATTTCAAGTATTGAGTGTTGTCTTTGCTATCAGTTTTAAACTTGTATATATTTACCTGAAAAGCAGAGAAGGAAAAACTAAAATTTAGGGTAATACTAATTAGTTAGAAACTAAAAGAAAAAACGGAAACAAGGTTGACATTCAGGTCAGTTTAAATTGCTAATATGTAATTATGGATAATTTAATGATTTATGTAAGTAGAAATCTTTAAACTTTTCACCTTTTCAAAGGTTCCACAATTTGAAAGAATGAAATATAATGTTTAGATTTCAGTATGTAAATATTTATCCTGACTAATGACAAAATATAAATGATTCATTTGCATTTCATGTAGTCCTTATATTTGTAAGAGAGGTTATCAAATAAGTTAGTAAATGTAATTTCATTAAAAGTTCCCTAACACTGTGAAATAAAGACATGACATGTGGCACAGAGTCAGCAGGTATGATGAGGGTGGACAAAGGTGGAGTCCAGAGGAAAATATCAGATTCTTAAAGATGACAAAAAAGGGGAGTTTTCAAAGACAAGATGTGTTTGTTATATTTCAGATTGAAATGGTGAGCAATAGCTCTTCATAGCCTATAAAGAATAAATATTAACGTCCATGCATGACAGGTCATAATTCCTCACTTTATGAAACCAAAAATTCTTACAGTTTAAAGTCTACTAAATCTAATGTCATTTCATGGTAACAACAGTATTAATAAGAAATCTTTTACTACTTTCTATTTTTAATTTTTTTGATACTATAACTTAATTTTGGCAGTTCCCCCTTCCAGTCACTCTTTCCCAATATTACTACATAACTTTCCCAACTCTTTTCAAATCCATGGACTTTCTTTCACCAGTTGTTATTTCATACATGCTTGTGTGTGTGCATGTGTTCCTAACTACAACATTTTTAGTATGTATAATGCTACCTGTACAACCATAATAAAGGGAGATATCATCACTTAGAATCTATAATCAGATAATGCGAACTTGTGGAAAAACTGAAGACTCAAAGTACTTCAGTCTCAGGGCAAGGACATAGAGGTTTGACCATAGCACACTAGACTTAATCACTGGCCAAGTAAACTTGCTGGAATCATTATCAGGGAGGAGTGATGCTCTACGATTTGTGCTTGCAACCTCACAGGCATCCAGACGCAGATAGCTTGATTGTCATCTGAACCAAGTTGAAATTCTCTGTTTGTTACAGGCTTAGAGCTGGAGGTAAGGCCAGGAATCCTAAAGGACTGGAGATGGGGACCGTTCATGGTCTGTCCCCATGGACAGGTGTTGTACTCATTTGGGTATCCTCTGGGCAGGTATTGTGGAGTGCTCCCCTGCAGTAGCAGGAATATCTGGCCTGAAGTGTCAATCCCAATGATGTCTGTTCTCTACTTGCAGAACTTGACTCTCACATGGCCTCTTCAACAAATTATGCTTGAAATCTTGAATATACTCATGTTCAAGAAGAAACTGATTCCACTGGGATGGGTGCAGCATTCATTTAGTCCCAAAACTCTTGTGGCAGAATCACAGGCAGAGTCCCAACAGTGTTGATTGTAGCACATTATTGAACCAAGCATGGTGTCCACACCAGTGTCAATAGTGAAGAAGACGTGATGTATATAGAATGTGAAGTCCTTGCAGCCATAGTGAAAATGAAGTTGTGTTGTTTGTAGTATATAGATCTACCTGGGGCTCGATGAGATAGCTCAGCAGATAAGGACACTCTATCTTCTTGCAGACCCCAAGCTGAAGTCAGAAGACCTCATGGTGGCTTTCAATCTTAGTGAATTCCAGACTCCAGAGAATTGATATCCATTTCGGTCCTATTTGTGTACTCCACACATGTGTTATGCAGCAATCCAAGAGGAAGACAAACATACACATATGCATAATTGCATAACCATAATATCGAGCAATTTCCATATACTTTTCCCTACGAAGAGAAATGGGCAGTTTGTCCTGAGAGGAGCACTTGGCAGCATTCTGTCCCTCCTGTTGAGCCTCCCTCTCTGGCCTTTCCTCTGCTGTGATGGGCTGTGAGATGACTGGCCCTGGAATGTTGACTTTCCTCCATGGAAGTGGTTGGCAGCTGAAGTCTTGCAGCAAATACTCGGTTTAAGGTTGGGGAGGTGATGTGGCCTTATTCCTGACAACAGAGAGCAGAGACAAGCTCCCTCTGGATTGAAGTATTTTCATGTACATGGCATTCATTCCCCACAAAGCCTCACGTGAATTTTAAATATGGGTTCTGTTAAGTAAACATGTGCCCATCATTTTCTGAGAATAAATTTGTAAGCACTTGGGGTGGATCAAGGTGTAAACGTCCTGCAGGATGATTTTCTCCTAATGTATATCAATTCAGGAAAATCCAAGGCTCTTACATTGCTTCTCCCACATCTTTCAGTGCTGGTAATTCCAGGGAGGGGCTCCATGCTAGAAATGATTTTGTTTAACTGCCTTTCTTTAATTTCTTAATCTCTTCTCTAACAGAGCTGTAGACAGCCTAGGACCATTAACATGGCTTTAGTACTTAAGACACTAGACTAGAGGATCACCATCAATAATTCTAGTATGTCAAGTTAATAATAAATGCTATAGCGTTCCATGTCCAGAAACCCAAAGGGTGTCCTATATTTCACTTGTACATTGTGGTTGGCCTGTGGTTTTCTTCAGAATCTCATGATGGACCTGGGACAAATATTTTCTTCTCTTCAGTAATTTTCAACAAAGATTAGAACAGAAAGATATTGTTATTTTGTAAAGATGCTCACATGCATGGTTCTCCCTGTATACCACACCTTCATACAGGCATTTCTCTACTTTATGGGAGAAAGTGTAGCAAAGTGGTTATGCATGCAGAATCTGATGTGAATGACTTTCTTTCTCACCCTCTGTTCCTTGCACAAATAAAATCTTCATTTATGTACTCTCCCAAATAAATGGAATGTTTTTGTGTAATTAACAAAGCGTTATAGTGTTTTTCTCTTGGTAGGGAAGGCTTTGCACATTAAAAATGTATGAAGCTAACTTTGCTGTATTTGAATACTAATTATTAAGTTAAAGTGAGGTTGGGGAGATGGTTCAATTGTTATAACAGTTATCATGCAAGCATATGGTTCTGCATTTAATCCCCCAAACTTATATAAAAATGCCAGGTGGTACACTGCAACAACTACAATCCTAGTGCTGGTATATGGGAGACTAGTGATCGCCTGGCACTTAACTGACCAACCATCCTAGCCTACTTCATGAATTCTAGGCCAATGAAACAGTGTCTAAAAAATAAAGTGGACGACTCCTGAGGAATGACACTCAAAGTCCATATTCTGACTTCCTCGTGCATATATACATATAAATAAACACGTATTTTCACAAAGGTAATATTTACTAAGGACGTAGAAGAACTAGTTGGTACTGTGAGGCAATTTTAGTAAAATAAATAAGCAGACGAGTGGATGAAAGTAAAGTTAGCTTATCTTGAGCTCCTCTAGCGCTGCTTCACCATTATCACTTCACTGTATATCTGAATGTTTTGATATTTACTTCAACAAATGAAGAAGAAAAGTGCAAGGAGGTGAGGAGATAGACATCTCAGTGATGAAGTAACTGAGGCTAAGACAAACAGCTTGTATATGTCATCCATCTACTTAGTTCCAGAGCTAGAACACGAGTTCTGTCTGCAGAGTTCACCCTTTTTACAGCCGTATCCAGGGTCATAGTATAAATCAGGCCTAATGAACACTTATTTATCTGGTGAAGAGCATCTTCTAGCTACTTTCAGTGGCATGTAAGGGTTATTTATGTATCAAGTAGATATGGTCTAAATAAGTGCTTCCATGTCTTCCAATTTCATCTGAGGTGTGGCATTGGCATATCAGGAATGCTATGATGTTAAAATTTTTATCCTTTCCAAAACTCCAGTATTGTAAATGAAAGGGGTCACAGGTAAGGTCTTTGGGGAATTTATGCTCATTAGGAAAGAGTCCTTGGGAATCAATTAATGCCATTATAATTGATTTGACGAACTGTACTTATTTTCTTGATACACATGTCTTATGAATATCCAGTGTCTGGCCCTCTATAGGAAGTCCGGAGTCTACCCTTTCTGCTTTATCTTTATAACAGACCAGCAAATGTCAGTTCCGTATTGCCTGTACATGTACTATCCATCATGTGAGCAGAGATCAATAAGAAATCACACACCACATGCATGCTTTTTAATCTTACAATCATGAAACAATACACTTCGTGATAAATTGGGACCCTTGTCTTTCTCATATCATGAACAGCAACATACCTGGGTTAATATTTTTTTTTATCTAGGAGAAGGATGAAAATCTGTGAAATTTGAATCCCTAGAAGTTTTTTCCAAGAGATTATCTATACTTCTTCTTTTTTTTGTTTTTGTTTTTGGTTTTTTTTGTTTTTTGTTTTTTTTTTTTCTTTACGAGACAGGGTTTCTCTGTATTGTTTTGGAGGTTATCGGTCCAGCCTGGTCTCGAACTCAGAGATCCGCCTGCCTCTGCCTCCTGAGTGCTGGGATTAAAGGCGTGCGCCATCACTGCCCGGCCTTATCTATACTTCTTTATGAATGCATATAGTGGTTATGTGATGACTTGGTCAAGTTGGAGGCTCCCCAACTTCAAGAAATTTGCCTATATCCCAGAAATGGAGTATTTAAAATGTTCTTATAACTTTGGTAAATAAGAATAATAACAACACAATCATAATTTAGGTATGTTTTCTTTTTGTTTGGGAGCAATTTCTATTAATATAAGGGCTTTCATACTGTATATAATTCTCCTGCATGTTTTATCTAACTTCCTGTAAGTTTTTTATTCTTGTTTGAGAGAGAGTGTCTTATGTCTGACCTCAAACTCATTATGCAGCTAACATTGAACAATAACGTTTGATCTTCTAATAGGCTGTTACCCTGTGCTAAGAATACAAGCAAGTGTCATGTCTGGTTTTATGTGGTACTGGGGATCAAACTTAGAATTTTGTACATGTTAAACAAGCTCTCTACCAATTGAGTTATATCCATTGTCCTATTTTTCCCTAAACCTTTCCTGCAGCCATGGTATATTCTTGAAATTAATAAACTAAATTTCATTCAAGGCTCTTAACATTTTTAGCCATAAATGGTCCTTTGATAAGTAAGAATAAAATGATTTATTTGGTTTGGAAAATACTATAATAATGATGCCATTTCTTTCAGAATTAAAACATAAATTTAATACAATCTTAACTGGATATCTGTTAGGATTGTTTTTGGTGTTGACAATTTGACAGGACACTTTTTAAAAGAAAATTTAAATAAGAAATGATATTTATCATACTGGATATTCACATATGCTACTCACGAAAATGACTCGGAGTTCATATGAAAATAAATTTAACACCTAAAAAGAAAATTGTCAGGGACTAGAAGATGAGATAGCGTCATTGGTTAAGTTCTGGCTTCATGACAGTGAGTAAAACGCCAGCATATATGTGAAAAGGCCAGGAAGAGTGAGATATAATTTAATCACAATGTTAGGGACATGGAGACTGTCTAGTGTAATTGGTGAGCTGCAGGCTAAAGAAAGACCCTCTTTAAAGAGGTAGAGCTCATTTCTATGATTTCCCACTACCCTTAACATACTATTCACCCTTGTGTGAATGGATACATGTGAACGTGAAAGCAAGCACACACACACATATACACTTACAAATATATATACAAACACTTGCATAAGAATAACTTAAAAGGCAAATTTAGGAAAAGAAATGGGCCACTACAAAAGCACAAATGTTGTGGTCTAATAAAGTAGAAAAATAATGAATTATTTCACAGCTTTTCTTTCTTTTATTTTTAATGAGCTCTCTGAGAACTTCATACAGTGTATTTTGATCATATTCATCCTCAACTTCTCCTGTCTCCTCCAAAAGACACCAAAATCACCTTAAACTCCAATTTCATGTTCTCTATAAACTAAAAGAAGAAAAAACAAGTCAAATTTGTGCTGCTCATATGATCTTGGGAGTGAGACCATTCACTGGATAGTGGTGTGACTATAAGAGGTCACATTGTAAAGAAATTAACTGTTCCTCACCAAGCTTCTAGGGATGCAACTTCATGACTACCCCCCATCCATACTGGGATTTTACATGCTTGATAAAAAATTATTTCAATATCATTAAGAATTAAATAACCCTGATCAAAATAAGTTAGCATATTAGAATTTTTATACAGAATAAAAAACAAATATATAAAAGCATATACATACAACTTTAATTTTGTGGTTAGAAAAGAACATAAATTTACAAAAAGAAGAGAAATTATAAGCTTTAACATCAGCTTAATTAGATATACTTTATTTCAACATTAAACCTGAACTAAAAATGAGAAACGTGGAAAAGGAACTCAGTACATAAACTGTAGAGTAAGACAATCATCAATAAACATTAAAATTGTACAAATAGATAAAACAAAGTATTTGCAAACAAATACTGTTAATAGTTTAGTAATTTTTAGATAATGTCAATGTTAATAAGTATTCAAGTTGTGGGAAGTCTGTTAGTATAATTTCTGTAACTATGGTATGAATCTATTTGTCCATGTTAATGGAAATCCTTAACATCTGTACTTGTATTTAAATATACTTTTCTAAGGAAGCAGTATTTAGAAGAACATTTTATCACATATAAAGTTATTTTTGCCTTCCTTAATGTGTAAAAACTGTAACCCAAAGACCAGTTAAGAAAGAGTGATTGAAGAAATTCCTGGTTCATTTTTATTTTGAAGTGCTAGAAAGCTTAAGAGAACGTATTTAATAAATAATGAAATAATATGATAAATAACAATATATACTGTAACCATACAAAGCACATTCATGGGAAACATTTCAAAGTTTACAGGTCATTTGGTAAGTTTATAACTGAGGGTCATTTTCTTGCCATTTCTGAATGATATTCTTTATTGTTCTTATATTTATTCTGCATTTAGATTTAGATTAAATGGAGAATCAATCATAAGATTATCTCTATGCTAATCAGGTAAGTTAAATATGCAAACAAATATTGTCCAAATTTTCTTTGTTCTAAAAATTGCCAAGAGTAGTCACTTCACAATCATTTTATGAAGTAATGGTATGAAAGACCTCTGAACATTTCCAGGAAAAGAGGATGTGTACCATCATTAATATCACTGAGTGAAGTTAAGAAGTCAGATAAGGCCCTAAGGTCACATGGAGATTGTCCTGGAACATGTGCTCGATTTAATAGAAATGTCATAACCAAAACATTTGCATCAATGAACTCAACATGAATTAAAGATAAGTGAATCAAAAGCCTTAATGTACTGATTTGGAGTCACAAAATCTGTATAATTGTTAAATGTTTCATTAATTTACCAAATGGTTCCTTCTTCATGTCTTTTCCTATTTGCAAATTAGAGACCATACAAAATGCATTCAGTCTGTGCACAATGCAAAATAGGAAGAAAATTGTAACACATCTTTGGAAGAAAATAAAATATACATGATGAGAAAGCATATTTAAGGGGTTTAGAGCCACAACAATTTTAACACTAGTATTAAGCTTCCGAAGTACCTGTTCTAATAGTTTGGATAGCAATAAATACCACATAACTTTGCATAAATGAAACTGTTTTAACATGCATTTCATTTGAAATTCACATTACCACTGTTAAATATATAAGTTAACACATATGCCTATTTTTTTGGAGTTTGAGGTCCACAGAGAATAAGGTTTGCTATAGGAACCTCCAGTCTATTGAGGGAGACAACCAGCCCATATGGCGTGTAGAGAACTTCAAGCCAGGCTTGCAGGAGAGTTGATGTATGCTAAAGCTAAATTTCAAATTATATAGAGCATGGAATATCACATAGTTTGTTTCAATGAGAAGAAACCTATGTTTTCTATTTGTTTCTGCTACTTTTTAATTGATCCTAAGGAAGCTTGACTTCCTGAAAAAAATTTAATGTAGCAATATTTATTTGAATATGGTTTGTAGGAAGTTATCCAAGTAAATTTTTTAGAGGAATACTTTGAATATTGACTAAATTCAAACTCACTGGCTATAACAACAGTCATTTTAAAATTAGTTGCGAGACTGGGTATGTAGCCCAACCATAGTGGGATTGCATACCATGGGGGTAAAAGTTGGCTTTTAATAGTCAACACTACAAAATGTAATGAATAAATCCATACATACATGGCATCTTTCTGACAAATGCCTATTATGTACTTCCCAGTAGCTAGATACTCTGAAAATGTATTGATATTATTTTGTCACCCTTGGCATCTTAGAGAGGTACTGTATCATTGGTTTCTGAATTTGACTGATAAGTTTATCACAATGGGGTTCATTTCAGGTTCAAACCCATGAATTCTTAGGTGGATTGTTGTCTTCTTGGTGAGCAAGTAATAGTAAACATTAAATACTCTAGTTTGCTTGGGATGTCCCCAACTATCTGGAACTACTTGAAATAGAGGTAAGAACAATAGCCATCCCTTCATATAGAGAGAATTTTATTACATTTTTGGTATTTCAGGCCTAAAATTGTCACTGCTCCCACCTAGATCTTAGTAGGGGTGGAGAGCTTCCCAATTTGGGAGTAATTCCCCCAAATAATTAGAAAGACATTTGAAAAAAATCAAATAAAACTCCCCAAATGTAATGGTTTCTTACTCTGAAAATGAGTGAGATGATGGTATGTAAACTTGAGGTTGTTCTTAGCATAAAATGTCATTGAACAACAGGCAAATATGCAGAGTCAAGTAGGGAGGAAGAAGTATTTGAGAGTATCACTTGGTATCCATACAAATATAACTGAGGACTACTCTAAACTGGTAAGTTTTTGAACCAACGAATGCCTTGATTTACATGGACAATTTTGAATCATATTTCATTTGACCTTAAATTTAATTGCTAATGCATTCATATACTGAAAGTAAAGGTTTTGCTTGATGTTTGCCTGTAGGTTTCTGCATCTGTTCCCACCAGATGCTGGAGGAAGCCTCAATTGTCCTAGGCACCAATCTAGGAGTATAGCAGAATATTTTTTTTTGCAAAATAAATAAGAAAGAAATATATTGCAATTTTGAGATATTGAAAATTAAGATATTGACATCTATTTTAAGGAATATAATTTAACCCATAACCCCACCACACAAGGACTCATGGAAACAGGCGATGTCATATGTGTAACTTGCATGTGGGAATGCTGGGACACAGAGAAATTAAGTCGTTTTCCCAAGAACACAGGCTTATTACTGGTCACATGAGCGTTGAAATCCAGTCTGGTTCCCAAGTTCCTGAGTTCTTCACAAGTAGATCCACACTTCCCCAGGAAGTGGACAAAACAAGAAGCATGGGCAGAGTGTGGGACTATTGGTGTTGAAAGGAATGGAGGGCCGGGGAGCTGGAAACACAGGTCATCAGCTGAGAGTACTGACTGCTCTTCCTAAGGACCTAAGTTTGCTTTCCGGATTCCTCGGGCATGGCAGCTCACAACAGTCCTAACTTCAGTTCCAGGGGATCTGAACTCTCTTCTGGTCTCAAGCACATGGTATAGAGACACACATGCAGGCAAAACTTCCAACCACGGGCAATAAAAGCAAGCAGATCTGGGACTGAGACATGGCTCAGTGGTTAAGAGCACCAGCTTTTCTTCCAGAAGTATCCGGGTTCAGCACCCGCACGGCAGCTCACAACTGTCTGTAACGCCAGTTCCCTGGGATCTGACACCTTCACACCAATGCACATAAAATAGAGTTAAAAATAAATTACATTTTAAAACGTAAGTAAATCCTTACTGAGACACAGCTGTGTGGCAGAGCACTCCCCAGCCATACCCAAGGCGTTGGGTTCAACTCCTGCCACCAAACCAAACAAATGTCCACAGATATTTACAACGTGTCATGAGCTGCAGGACAGGTTGGTGGTGAAAAGATCCTGTCCCTCATGGAAGGTCCCAGGACAGCGACTCTCTCCCCACACCAGGGTCAGACGAGTTCGTGCATACCCAAAGAATCAAATGCTGTGACCTTGTTCTGATAAGACGCTGAGCAAAGTCCCCTACACCGCAAGGTCACTGTGTCCTTCACCATCAGCCTCCGCAAACACGAGTTCCTATTGCGGTGAGCAGCAGCCCTAGGTCTCCCTGGCTTGTCAAGCTTGTCACCAGCTCCCATACCTCCTCACCTACTCTGAAGGTATCTGTGAGTCCCAGGTCACTGCTGTGACCCAAACAGCGCTACTCCTCCTGCAGCGGCTCGACTCTGGCAGTCTCTCTGCCTACCTCTTCCCAGAATTCTAGCAGAATATTTTTATGAGTCATTTCATTTACTTTTTTTGTTTGGCAGGCAAAATTGGTTCTACCTATGTCTTTGATCCTTCCAGCTTCCGGTTCCTGGCCATCCTGTCAATGTCAGGCATAGCTCCCTCTCGTGGCTTGATCTCAAGTTAGAAAGGTCATTGGAAGCCGGGCTTTGGTGGCACACGCCTTTAATCCCAGCACTCGGGAGGCAGAGGCAGGAGTATCTCTGTGAGTTCGCGGCCAGCCTGGTCTACAGAGCGAGTTCCAGGACAGCCTCCAAAGCCACAGAGAAACCCTGTCTCGAAAAATCAAAAAAAAAAAAAAAAAAAAAAAAAAAGAAAGGTCATTGGTTGGTTATGCAGCCTGAGCCAGCATTGTTCCAGTACATCTTGCAGGCAGGACAAGTTCTTGGTAAGAGGTTTTGTGGTTGTATTGGTGTCCCAGTCTCACCACTGGGAGCCAAACCTGGTTACAGGAGATGGCCAGTTTAGGTTCCATATCCTCCATTACTAGGAGTCCTTGAACGGGTCACCCTCAGAGGTTCCAGGAAGTTCCCACTGCACTTCTTTTCCACATTGCACACTAAATACCCACCCATTCCAGTCACATGTCACATACTCATTCTTGGTCCTTCCCTTCCCATCCTGATTCCTCCTGTTTCCATCCCCACCTACCTCTAGTCCACCCATAAAATCTATTCTATTTTCACTTCCCAGAGAGATCTGTATGCCTTCCCAAGACCTCTCCTCTTTATCTCACTTTTCTCAGTATGTGGACTCTAGAGTCTCAGGGAACCAAACAGAAGAGGAGAGGAAGGATTGTAGAACCCAGTAGAGTTGAGAACACCACAAGAATATGGCCAACAGAATCAACTAATAGGAACTCAGAGACACTGATTCGGCAAACACTGAGCTTGCATGGGTCTCCACTTGGACCTCTGCATATGTTCTGTGGTTGTTTAGTTTGGGGCTTTTATTGGACTCCTAACAGTGGACATGATGGCGTCTCTGATTTATTGTCTGCTCTTTGAACCATTTTGTTCCTATTGGGTTGCCTCATCAACTCTTTATTTGAGTGTCTGTGCCTAGGCTTATTGCATTTTGTTATGCCGTGTTTGGTTAATGTGGTCAGGATGTTTTGTATGAGAGAAGAATAAAGAAAAGGAAAATAAAGTGTTGAAGCCACTGAAAATTGACATTTAATGACCTATTAAACATCTGGTACCTGAAGAGATGTATAAACTAATACATGTAAGAAAATGGTCTGTCTACAAAAAAGTAAATACAATTTTTTTTTCAATACCGGGTTTCTCTGTATTGTTTAGGAGGCTGTCGGTCCAGCCTGGCCTCGAACTCACAGAGATCCGCCAGCCTCTGCCTCCCGAGTGCTGGGATTAAAGGCGTGTGCCACCACCGCCCGGCCTACAATTTTACATTCTGTGATTTCCTTTTATTTTTGTATTGTTTTAGCTTTTGGCATTCATTATTGACAAATAACAGTGCAACATTCCAGAAATAAAAATATACCATAATGTCAAGATTTATAGAATATCAATGAAGTCAAAAGCTAGGTTGGATTTGTTGGCTTCAGTGTACTTAGTAGTCCCAGTTACCCTTGATGTCTGTCATTGACAAACACCTTCCTTAATCTGATTTGGATTATCAGTGGTAACTCTCAGATCACATATTAGCATCATACAGTGAGTCATGTAGACATTATAAATGTGTTACAGAATAGTTCCAGGAATTTAAAAGAGATTATAACATTTACAGAGATTAAAGAGTTCCTAGAGGGCTTCCTGAGACTGAGACAAAGAGATGATCGAGATGCAAATAGAAACTGCAAAGGATATAAGACATCAGCAAATTAGCTGGAGATCTACTGAAGGAAAGGCCTATCCAGGTCTCAGGGTTGAGTTCAGTTTCAGAGACAAGGGTCAGTGCCATGGAAGTCATAGGAACAAGATACAGGACTGCAGAAGAATAAGGATGAGGTACAGGACCAGGTCTTAACAAATGACAGTTTGAGAAATAAAAGTCAGCAGTGGGAACCCAGCTGAACTGAAGCCTTAGGAAAGGTCAGGAATTATCTGCCTGTCTGTTCCTTGAAACACACACCAAGTGTTCAGATGACAGGGCAATGAGGCTGTTTTCATCACAGTGTAAGGACATGTCAATGTTGTATGGTCCAGGTGGTGTATTACCCTTCTTAGGTCTGGATTATCTCGTCTGGTTTTAATGTGCCCATGTGTTTATGTGGTACCAGTCTAATCTGTTGAGTTTAAATGTATTTTATGGGTGGAATTGAAAAGGAAGTTGTGTATCAGTTTTTTTCAACTTTTCTAATGCTGTGACATTTAATATAGTTCCACACGTGGTGGAAATTATTTTTGTTGCTACTTCATAACTGTAATTTTATTCATAATGTAATTACCTGTTTTTTGCAGTGTTCTTTGGGTTGTGATTCACACACAGGTTGAAAACCACTATGGTATGTGCACAAATCATCTCGTGGGGTCACACAGGGAAAAAATATAGAATAGCTTAGGGATCCCAAACTTCACAGAGACTAGAAAATAATTTTTTGAAATGTTGCAAACAGTTTAGAGAAATCACCCACCATAAAATATTAAAAGATGTTTAAGGAAATATATGTTACTTGAGCTTCCTCTATGCACCAATGAATTAAATGGTCCTACAATTTATATAAAAATAATGACAGTTTACATATGTAAAACAAGTATGCAATGCTATTATAATATTATTGTGAGATGTGAACAAGATTCTATTCACCCCAGATAGGGTATCTATGACAGATCAAATTAATGATTCTATACAAGGCTAGCTGAGTGAAGCAATTTAGCTTATTGTAGCTACACACCAGAGGATGGGTGTCTCAAAGACAACTGTATCTTTGAAATGCTCATATCAGGCTGATCTAGAAAGCTGATTCAACAGGTCCTGATGCTTGTGGTCAAGTCTGACGACCCAAGGTTCAGCTCCAACAAACCGATGGTAGCAGGAGGAAAATGAGTCCCACAGTTTGTCATATGATCCCATGTGTGTCCTCTGGCATGTGTACAAAGCCACATGCGCTTTTGTGTGTGACTCCACACAGAGACACACAAATTAATAAGTGGATGACAACTCATGAAAGCTGCAAGCTGCATTTCTGCAGCTTCTTAACCAATTTACAGTCAGTTTCCTAGCACAGTCCCCTCTTGCAGCAATGCATTACTGCTTTCTCAACCTTGGAGAGGGTCTATAGATTATTGTAATTGTCTGAAATTCCTGATCCTTGTACATTTTGTTAACTTCCAGAATCTTTGAAGCCTCTCTCTACACCCCAAGAGGGAATGTTTCAATTTGGTACAAAGAACTACATAAATCACAAAATTGTATTCAAGTTTACTATTAGTAATTTCCTAAAATCTCAATAAATTACAACACAATATCAAAATGGAAATCTATAAGATCATTAATAAAATAATCATCTGTTACACATGCTGACACATGTGGAACATGGGCCTTTGTGCAACTGAAGCAGAAGTACCACGAGTATGAATCAGCCTAGATCATATAAAGATACTGTTTAAAATAAAAGGATGAGGCAGTGTATATCTTCATTGTCTATGACAGACAGAAGAGAAATTAATTAGAGCTGTCATCTGAATATATGAATATGCACTTGATTTATAAGTTTATTTTTAAAACATATATGATCTATCAAATTTTGTTTGCCTCTTTTTTCTCCTAAAATTCAAACATTCTCTTTTATATTTAAAATTTATTGAGGGTATGTTTTTCAATTTAAATAAATCTAGAGTGTAATATATTTAGCTATTGCATGCAAAACAATCAACTTTCTGTTCTTTGGGCAAAACTATATTATGAAAAAGGCAATGATTATTTCCTAAAAAGATTTTTGCTCTAAGGTCATGCTGTTAGGAAATGTGCTGATTACCATTGACATCTGTGGATTCTCATTACCCCTGACAGTTTGGCTTTGTCAAGTCACTAGGAACACTGAATTGCTCAGTACCTAGCCATGGCTGTAAGAAGAAATACAACGTTAGGATCCTGTAAGCCTACAAGTCACTACATGTTCATCAAACAATCAATATGTCACACTGTGTTATGTGTAGCCTCCTGACCATGAATATTCTATCTCATGTCTGAACAAAGATCATCTTACAGATTTCTCTTCAGGCAGCACACCACAAGCTCTTAGAAACAATGATCAGGGCTTCACTATTATGCATAAGAATCATTAGAAAAAATGTAATTTCAACACACAAATGAGAGATACATGACACTTAAACAGATTATGCAAAGGGCAATTGTTACCCTGCAGGAACCAGAGCAGAAAGGCAGACTGTGGCATGCCTTGACATCAGCTGCCAGTGTGCGTGCATGGACATTCCAGTTTACTGTTGTTGCTCTGCGTATGTCTATACATGACCCCTAAAGTGCTGTAAGCATTGATGTTGGACTAACAAAAGTTAGCAAGTAGATTAACATGTAAATGTGAATCCATGAATATGAAAATTGTTGTATATTTAATGAAAATGCGTTTGAAGGTTCAGCAGAAATGAGAAGTATCTTTAAGGTTTCACCATCAGGCAAAAACCATAATGATGCAAAGGGAGTCAAGGTACACACAATCAACCTAGACTGCAAAACCATAGGAACCTGTCTGTTCCAGAAGGCATATAGGAATTCATTTAGAGTTGTAACTGAAAATGAGCAAAGCAAACTTTGGAGCAGATTACTACGTCAATACCAAACAAAAAAATGGCAAAAAGTGAATTTGGTTAAATTTACACTCATTAGTTTTTACCTCAATTTCTCTTTTCAAAACAACAACAAAAAATATTTCTTACTGATTGAAAATGAAGGAACAAAGAAGGAAGTAGGGAAAGAAGCAAGTTATATTGATGACTTTTATTTTGAAACTGGGAAATCACATAATTTCTGTGAGATTCATTCATTGTAATAACAGATTAACAGCATACATTGAATGATGTGGTAATGTAATATGTACAGGTGTTGGGGTTTTGAAAGTGATATAAAAGCAGATGGTATTTGCCCTGGCAGAATCTGCTCAGAACCAACTAACACATATTATTAGGGCATTAAGATATTCCCAAAAGGAAAGAAATGATGAAAAAGAGCCTTTTAAATTTATAATAGGAAAATTAAGCCACCACTATGGATAAAAATGAAAATTGAATATACAAATTGTGGTAGACAATGATTAGCTCTTCCTACCTCAAATTTTGATTTTTGCTAATCTTGGAATACCTTGCAGCGGCCTATTACAGAATTTTCCAGAAACATTGTTCTTCTTTCAACCATTGCACTTCCTTTTTAAAAAATTCTTTTCTTCGAACTCTCATATTGATGTAGTTGGTCAAGTCTTCACTGGGAGTAGTGTCTTGCAGTGTTTCTTGATTTCCTCAGGAGCTCTTCCATGCTTTTGTTTTACCTTGCTGGGTGATACACAGAACCATCAAAGAAACATGAGATTTTAGGGTAGGGTATTACAATCAGATAGATGAGCCCAAAGATGATGTAGTACAGGGCCCCTGCACAACTATCTTCCCTTCTTCCCTACTATCCACTTATCTGCTTTGCTTTATGATGTAATCAAAATGAAAATGTTACTTATGTTAAAACCTTGATGTTTATGTCTCTGTTTTTTTGTTTTGTTTTTTTCTTTTATAATTTTTGGGGTTATTTGTTATAGTACTTTTTCCATCCCAATGCACAATGCACATATTTTCCCTCTGAACTGCTGGCAAGCTGAACTGTGGTAGAGTGTGAAAAGTAAATGCCTGATTTGTACTGATAATGTGATCCTGATCTTTTATGCCAATTGTTTCAATCAAAGGTAGGATGGTCTCAGAGAGGGTGATGTCATCAGCATCAATAGATTCCTTTTCCTCCCTCCAAATCCTCTAATATACCCTTTGTCACTCTATTTCAAATTCATAGGCTCTTTTTTAAATTGATACTCCATATGTATATATACATGTACATTTATTCCTAAATATAACCTGCTCACACTGTAAATTTTTCTTGTCTGTATGTTTTCAGGACTGACTGTGTGATTCCATACAACCAATTATTGCTTCTTTCCCTGGGGAATCCTGTGTCTCCTGCTATCAATTGTCGTTTCTATTTATTTTCTAAATGACATTAAAGTATTCTATGGTTTTTATTTGCTAAGTATTACAAATTATTCACCTAAGCCATATTATGTCCTTCAGTTCACTTATTCCTTCTGGAATATTAAGGTTTACATCATAAAGCTGCAGGCATCAGATAGCCCCACCTCCCAGGATGGTCATGAAGGTTAGATGAGATTACTCTTGTACAACATTTCTCTTCCAGTACTTGGAGCAGAGTGTGCTTTTAAAACTGAAAATCTATTTTGAGTGCAACCAATGCAAAATTTATTGAAACTAAAAACAAATACTACAGGTGAAGAGATAGCAAGATCCACACGAACTAATTTCCAGAAGCTGTGTGATATGACTGGGCATTAAAAGTGGCCAGTGTATGGAAGGAGAGTAGCAAAGCAAAGTGTCCTGTTTGATCTGGCTGGGAAGTAGAGAAACATGCCAAATTTATGGGCTAATCACTGGGTACAGATGAACCAAAGAGGAGACACTTTGGACAGGTTTTCTGGAATAAGATCATAAAATAAGTTTGCCAGGGGAAGGAAGAGACCCATCATAAAGCACACCGAGACAGGCAGGAGAGTTTGGATTTTATGAGCCAAATACGAAGAACTTCTTTTCAATTTTTGACCAAGGAAATAAAATGATCAAATTGGCTCTTTACAAAATTAGTCTGTCAAAAGTATGCGAGATGGATTGGAAGGGAGGGAACTTACTAGAGATATCAGTTATGAAGCTCGCTACTGTAGTAATCTAACCATGGAGCAGGGGAGTCTAGATTAATTGGTGGAGGGACTGGGGAAGCAAGCAAATCTGAAAGACTTTGGAAGGAGCAGTGACAGAAACTGAGAAGGTGAAAGGAAGTCAGGGTGATGTCAAGATTTCCTAACTGTGCAGGGGAAAAATAAAAATGAAATAAGAAATACTGAAATTCATAAAACTGAAAACAAGAATTCATCATAGGAAAGATCCATATAGAAAGAGAGATGACTCTTCTTGGTTGGATGATAGTCATTCACTGGTCAGGGTCAGGTATACAGCATCTAGATTGGTCTGACACTCATTCCCATGTCAGATAGGTAATCAAGTACAGTTGGCTGTTACTTGAAAACTCTGAAAAACATCCGGTGATTCTACTAAGAATTTGTTTAGGAAATAACTCTGGAATACCTCACAAGTGATTATTATGTATTATAATCCTTTTATAACTAGCAAATAATTAATGACTCTTAAATATAAATATAAGTAAAATGTTCTCTGATTCCCTTGGCTTCTGAGGAGACTATTTCTTATTTTATAGTGCAATATACTGTACATTAATTATAAGCATTCCATATTAGTAAAGAAATATAAAATTATAACCTAGAAAAATACACACATGTTTAAGGGTTTGATTTTATTTATGCCAATTTTATTATTTATGCATTTAGAACATTATATTTAAAGGAATGTGATATGAAAATAATATATACTTTTCTTATGTTACAAAATGATATTTGTAATTACAAGGCAATTTCTTTTTTTTTAAAGCAGGAAAAAATGTTTATTTCTATCAAATTGAATACAAATCAATCTTCAAGCAAGATAACAAAAAATCAATTAATACAATGAATAGTTAGGATAGCATATACAGAACACACTCAGATACTCTGAATTAAGCATATATGCTCAAATCAAGAACAGTACCAATTGCCACACTGAAAAAAGCTGACCTGTCGGCTCCTGGGAAACTTAGGCCACCATTTTTCACAGGTCAGTGGCACTGGGTTAGAAGACTGCATTGAACTTTGGGAGATCACAGTTAAGTGCTATCATAGCTCAACATACTCCCTCAGGGATCTGTTCATCTCAAAAACAAAAAACTCAGTAGTACAAATTCTCATAAAATAGAAAAGCCTTGAGCCCTAACATTGCTTGTACTTTACACAAAGACCAAGTTTTCTGTTTCCTTCCCTTTTCCCTAATCCGAGAGGTGATGATCCTTCCAAAGGCTTTATTAAAGAAGAACCTTTTGTTGAAAGACACTGTTGTCTGTAATTATAGAGTCTATATGAATATCACACATGAACCTTTGCCTGTCTCCTTCATGCCCAACCACATACAGGATAGCCACACCAAGGAGCGCCAGGGTACAGGTGGTGGCACTTATTCTGGCAAGTTTGCATTTATACTAATAAATGCAGATTTTCTTCATACGTCTTCATGTCTTCCTGACACCCGGAACCAAGGTCAATCATCTGTGTCCAAACCCAGCCTGCCTCAAAGCAGAGAGAGTAAAGCCTCAGGCAGCCACTCATCCAGAGCCCACAAGCAGACCTAAGCAGGCCCGTGGTCCTGGGTTGCTTAGGGCAAGACAGCTAACACCCAATAAAAAGGCCATGGTTTCTGAAACAGGAAAACCTGGGACTGAGTCATTGCTGCACTGTTTATTTGTGTCAAGAGCCTGGGCAAGACTACATAACCTGGACTCTTTGCTTATGGTAAAGACTGACTGGTTATGTCTACCTCACGGGGTGCGAGGAAGATTCACCAAGATGCTAGCAGAGGTCCCGAGAGCACACAATCCACTCATAAGGCCTCCTTCACAGCACCTTTTAGTCATAATACTGAAGGAATGAACAGGCAGGGTTCTCCAAGTTCTAAGCAAGAGAGCTGTGGAAAGCAAACTTAAGGAGCTGGGTGGAACCTGTGAATTAACTAAGGTCAGATTGGACTCTCAGAAACCACCCAGACTCTTGGCTTCCATCTGAAGGAAAAGCATGCATGAAAGGAAGGACCTTTGTCAAGGTATTTTCAGTATCAATGCTCTTTCCACAAAATCATTGAAAAGAATAGATTGAGTCCAGTGTAGAAAACCAGATGTTTTTAGGCCAATGGACATGAAGATCAGCAAAGACGTCTTTTGTCCCTTGTTGGTCTCACCAGCAGACAGAAACTCCTGACTCCTTTGTCCCAGTGCTAGCTACCATAGTCTAGGGAGCTTGAAATGCAAAAAAGAAAAAGATGGAGAAACAGTATGCAGGCAGAGACCTGGTCACACCCATTGCTCAAGTAGGAAGATATCCAACTCCCGCTCAAGTTACCCTGAGTTCCTTTAATTCTCTACTTCCCTTAGTTTGTGGGAATAATCTCTGGGTGATCCTCTAAACTGGGTGATTCTCCCACACCTGACCTATTCCCCAGGAAGCCTGGGCTGTATCTGTTTGACCTGGCCCCTACACCAAGTGCAAGCTTCCAAAGTAGTCACCATCAACACGACAACACCCGGATGGTCACAGAGCTGAGTCGGGCACCTTCGCTTCTGAAGCTTACCAAGTGAACCACCTGATTTCTCTGTATTGAGAGCATGAGAGAGGGATGCTGGTCTGCAATTCCACTAAGGCAGCCAAGAACACACATGTGGAATGACAATTGAGAGGAACCACAAGAGTCCAGGCAGTACAGTAAGGAAGACAGACTCATTAGCACACAGAATATATGGCAGTGAACGGACTGGGGATTCACAGGACACGTTCAAAATGTGATAACATGTTTCAATACCACTAAAATGATAAGTCCACCCCACACCCCGCCCCCACACAGACTATGAGCAGTCCCACTAAACCACCAGTAATAAAGGACGCTCCCCTGGGGACAGTTGGGTGCGGCATACCTTTTTAAGGCAGAGGGAGGAAATTTCACCATTCTTCTAGAGAAGAGTAAGAATTATACAAGGTGGCCAACAAGTCTGGAAACCAGGGAAGTCTTTTAACAAATGCTTTATTGACATATGATGATTAACAAAATATTAGCATCTTCATTTCTGGACTTTATGGCCACCTACAGACTGCGTCTTTGGAATAGGAAGAAAAAAAGATTCTACGTTCCCATAACGGTAAAGCTGTCTTACTCAGTGCAGGTGCAATGTACATCTAGTGCAAGATGCTCCAAGCCCACAGGCTTGCTCCCTTTACTGACTTCTTACCATCTGCTTGGATCACCCACAAAGGAAAACACTGTACTGTCAGCATTAATATTTAGCAGCATGTTCAATGCTCATCTTGCCTTGAGTAAAGAAGCCTAACTCATCTCATTGGTCCAGTGATTTCCATACGATTACTACGTCTATGCAGAAGATGTGATTGTTCCACACTTCTTTTGAGAACTCGCAGAGACTTTGGGGAATCTTTTTTAAACAATAAAAGGTACAGAGTAGGTTCAAGACAGGCAGAGAGCCTGGCTCAGTTCCCATTATGAAGGGACTGAATCCAGTCCCCTGGTTCTCAGCTTGTAGAAGGAGCAAGTTAGAGGAAAAAATGCAGAGACTACTGTGTTACTGAGTAGCATATGAAGGGATGCAGCGGATGAGAAGATACAGTCAGCAGAAACTAGGATGTCTAAGACGGGAGGGAGAAAGAGTCACTGAGTACAATTAGCATCAATTCAATTGTCATCAAGAGGGCATGGCAGGGTCAAGCTGGAACCACAGCCCCTCAAGTCCGCAGGCTTACAGTGCTGTGGTTCAACAGCCTGTGGAAGGTGGCATGAACTAGGAATTCTACCACCATTGCATGCAAAAAGGCTAGGACAGCAGCACATGGCTGTCAACCCATCGAGAGAGTATCGGCTCAGCGCTGGTGGAAATCCAGTCTGTACTTGCTTTCCCACCTGCAGAGCCACAGCTTCTTTTCAAAGGCAGAATTCTTTCTACCCACTAGATTTTCCTCATTACCTCGTCACTTAGACTAGAAAAGATGCTTCAAGCTATCTCAGCTAGCTTCTAATTTGGCCAGGGCACCAGGACGACACACATCATGATTGAGTAAACGACCATGTCTTCTTGGTTCTTCCGATGGCAGGCTCAGTATGCTGCTTCGGATTGAATAGGTGTGATCTTGTTTGAGAAAAGTGTGTAAACATAAGGCCATATTTTGTTAGTCTCTGTCCCAGAGAACTGGTGCAGCACCCCTCGGCTCTTGTGTACGATGACTGGTTTTACGGCATCCTTGTACGACTGGTTTTACGGCATCCTTGTACCGTCGTAGCTTGGCAGCAACTGCTTCAGGTTTATCATCTTCCTGTTGGACAAGTGGCTCACCAGTGATGTCATCAATCCCCAGCACTTGAGGTGGGTTGAAGTCCAGGTTATAGACCCTCCCGCTAGGTGAATCCATCGTCGGCTCAGACGGTCTTTAAGTGTCTCAAAGGGAATATTCAAACTGATCACTAGGTCCACATCACAGATTCTGTCCAAGGCTCCTGCCTGTAATAATGTCCTCGGGAAGCAATCTAGAAGCGAGTGTTGTAAGCTCCGGGTCTCCAGTTCTGACACCATGAGGCATGTGATCACATGATCAGGGGCCAGAAGACCTTTTTCTAGATATTGCTTTGCCATGTCACCAACTTCCGTGCTGGCCTTGAGGCTCTCCCGCAAGAAGTGGCCGCTGGAGAGATGCTGGAGGCCAAAGTTCTGGGCGATCCTCTTGCATACGGTGCCCTTACCCGAGCCGGGCGGCCCAAGGATGACCGCGCACAGGAGTTTGGAAGTCATGGCTTTGGAGGGGATAGGGTGGCCTGGACCGCAGCCCGCGTGCTTTGCCCAACAATCCCTTCCTCGGCACCCTCTGCACGCAGGGATTCGCCTGCCCACAAGGCAATTTCTTAAGCAGTTTTTAATTCTATTGATAACAAGCAAAACAAAACACAATTTTGGAAATGTAAGTGTCTGTTTCAATTTAATAATGCCTTTCCTTAATTTGAAACCTTTCCCTGACAGAATTTTCATAATGTTTATATGTATTGTGCCAATGTATTCTCAAAGAAATTAATTTCCATTGTGTAGAAAATATGATTTCTTCCATTTAGTTTGGTGAATAAATACATTGACATTTGTCAGTAATCCTATGCATTTCTAGGACTAATGGGTAGCCTAATGTAAGTCAGGTCAAAAGCTTTTCTGTGTGACAATGTTGGCAGAAAAAAGTATAGTAAGCAACAGAGTGCTATCAATTCTTGAGAAGAAGAAAGTGTTTCTGATACTTCTTTCACATTAGCAAACTTCTATTCATGAGTACAGCTGTCGGGCACCCAAATACCTAAGAATAATTTACTACTTCATTGATGACATCATTCAGAATCCAAGGGATTTAATTTGGGCATTCAGTAAAAGATTATGATTACACTGTCTTCAAAAACCATCTCTATAGTTCTTCCTGAATTTGGAATTAAAATTAAAACAAATTAATTCTTAACATGCATAAACAACTCATATTTTAAGCTCTTATAAAGTCAGTTCTTTTATAAAAATATTTTTAATATTCATATATATATTTACACACACATATATATATACATATATATATATATAATGTGTTTAGATTAAATCAACCTCTCATTTTCTTGCCAGAACTTCCTTCCCTATCCAAGCCCTAAACTCCACTTTTTCCTCCCAACTTCATGTGGACTGCACGATAGAGACTTGTGAAATATTGAATCAACTAAAATCCAAGCATGGATGGTGATGATGCCTGTTTAATCTCACTGCTCTCTGTGGACTCACTAACAGCTGATGGCTGTTTGTGAAGCAGAGACAGTTCACCTCAGGGATGTGGCCCTTAAGAGTTCATTTGCATTTCAGAAGATGATCCCATACCCATGCACATTGACACAGCACTAAATGGACTCAGTAAGTGTTAAATCATTTTTAAATACACAGTGCATAACAATTAAAAAATAAGGGTAAATGCTTCAAAGGTTTACACTTATTAACTACTGACTTTTGTACAAATTTCAAAGATGGTACCCTGCATCATTTGTTCATCATAGAAATCTGACATCTGTTGAAGACGTTCTCAATGTTGCTCTGCTGTGTAGACCTCAACAGGGAGACTGTCTTTGGCTCCTTTTCCCTGTGCTTTCTCCTTCCTCTTAAACCTTTTACTTTTCCTTCTCCTTTGCCTGTCTCATGCTCCCATTTCTACTGACATTTTGATAGGTATTTAATCTATGGAGTGTTATATTGTAATGATTCTGGCTAGGTCTGGTTTTTTTGTCATAAATGCTACCCATTTCCCCTTTTTATAGTTTTGTGCATACTAAAGTTTGCTATAACATTAGGAATGCACTGAGCATCTTCTAAATTTCTGGGTTATATAAATGAAAATTATTGTATTTTATTAATGTCACATTGTATATGTGATGTATTCATGTCAAATTCAGGAACTGGAAAGTCTAGTGAGGACAAGAAAAATATATTTTGTATTTTGTTTTTGAATTAATGATGACCTCTGTTCCTGGAGAAACAGAATTTTCCTTAGCACATCTTTTGATTCTCTTTCTGACAGACTGCTGTATAACATGTTTAATGAACATGACATAGTATGTAGTCAGGATTCCTTACAGTGCTGAATAAATATTCATCACATTAAAACAGACAATGCTTATTTTATCCCCTATATCATTAAAGGAGCTGTATAGTTAACTCATCGTCTTATGATGACAATGAACACTCAGGATCCTCATAATGGGAGGTGTCAATGCAACTTTATTTCTTTTCTCTAAAACAAATTCATTTTATTCATTTTTCATACATAGATGATCAATTTCATTTAAGTATTGGCTTATATAAGGTGGGGTAGAGAACTAAATAGAGAATTCTCAATAGAGGAGGCTAAAATGGCCAAGAGATACTTACGAAAGTGTTCAACATCCTTAGCCATCAGGGAAATGCAAATAAAAACAACTTTGAGATACTATCTTACTCCTGTCAGAAGGGCTAAAATCAAAAACACTGAAGACAATTTATGCTGGAGAGGATGTGGAGAGAGGAGAACATTCCTCCACTGCTGGTGGGAGTGGCAACTCATACAGCCACTTTGGAAATCAGTATGGAGAATCCTCAGGAAGACGGGAATCAATCTACCACAAGACACAGCAATTCCACTCTTAGGCATATATCCAAAAGAGGCAAATTCATACAACAAGGGCATCTGCTCCATTATGTTCATATCAGCATTATTTGTAATAGCCAGAACCTGGAAGGAACCTAGATGACCTTCATCTGAACAATGTATAGAGAAAATGTGGTACATTTACACAATGGAGTATTACTCAGCAGAAAATAACACTGGAATCTTGAAATTCGCAGGTAAATGGATAGCACTGGAAGAAACCATCCTGAATGAGGTAACCCAGTCACAAAAAGACAAACATGGTATGTACTCACTCATATATGGGTTTTAGACATGGATCAGGAGAGTGCCAGTCGGCACTTCCACTGACAGAGAGTCTGGGAAACAGGAAAGAACATAAAAGATATGCATGGTACCCCAGAGAAGAGAAATGAGGCAATATCCTCTGAACAGATAGGGAACACGGCGAGGGGTGGGGGGGGGAGTGGGAGCTGGGAAGAGGAGAGGGGGAGAAGAGGAAGAGAGAGTAGGTCATGGGGGAACAGGAAGTTTGACTGGGGGGGTATGATAGGGGGAAGAGGGAATCATAGGTTAGAAGACAGATCAGGCACCATTGTGACCTCTAGTGATCTAAAGGGATGACACCAATTGGCAAGCTACTAAGCAATGGTGGAGAGACACCCCAAATGCCCATTCCTGATAATGAACTTGATGTCTATAACCATCCTGCAGCCTTCATCCAGTGACTGAGGGAAGCAGAGGCAAACACCCACAATTAAACACTGAACTGAATCTAAGGAACCCAGTGACAGAGAGAGAGGAGCGATGAGCAAATTGGCAAAGAATGGACTGGCAAAACCAGCAGAGACAGCTGATACGAACAGGGGAGACCTCTTGGACCCCTTACCGACAGCTGGGAGGCCAGCATGGGACTGATCCAGACTCCCTGAATGTGAGAGTCAGTGAGGAGGCCTGGGCAACCTATGGGGTCCTGAGTAGTGGATCAGTGTTTATCCCTAGACTACTAACAGACATTGTGCTTCCATAACACAAAGAGGGATGCTTTCTCAGCTTGGACTCTTAGGGGGAGTGCGTGGACCCTACACTGAGTAAAATGACAGACTCTAGATATCCCCTATGTGGAAGGAAATAGCAATAAGGTGGGAGGATGGGGGGGATGGTGGGGAGATGCAGGAGGAGGGGAGGGAGAGGGAACTGGGATTGACATGTTAAACAAGCTATTTAAAATTAAAATAATATATATGTATATATATATATAATAAAGTCAAATAACAAGTGAGAAGGAGAGAGAATCAAACACATATTTGAAATGGCCAATTCCTGCACTTGCTGTGGATCATACATTGTGGTAAACTGACCTGTTTCTAACCTTTTAAGGTTCATTGATACTTAGGGTTTATCCCCCAAATTCATCATACACAGAAGAGAAATATGAAACTAAGACCAAAGATACAACAGGTAACTCTGAACTACTGACCCACCAGACAATTTAAAATCAACATGAAAAGAAAGATGAGGTATATGTTTCAAATTAATAAAACAAACAAGTTAAATTATTTAGATTATTGTTTTTTATTTTATTTTCCAGTTTAAATTTAGATAAGAATCAAGGTTGCTTCACAAGTCAGTTCCTGGTCCCTCTCCCTTTCCCTCCCCTCCTCCCGTGCCCTCCCTCTAACCCCCCCATTATCCCCTCATTCCCCCAGGGAGGGTGAGGCCCTCCATGGGGGTGTCCATAGTCTTTCATTTCATATAGGGCAGGGCCAAGACCCTTCCCCAAGAGTTCAGGGTGAGAATGTACCTCACATTGTTCTATGGGAGTCCAAAGTCCGTGTGTACTTTGGCACTCCCCAGATCTATGTCTAAAATCCATATATGAGAGAGTACATGCCATGTTTCTCTTTTTGTGACTGGGTTACCTCACTCAGGATGGTTTCTTCTAGTGTCATCCATTTGCCTGCGAATCTCATGATTCCATTATTTTTTTCTGCTGAATAGTACTCCATTGTGTAGATGTACCACATTTTCTCTATCCACTCTTCGGTTGAGGGACAACTAGGTTGCTTCCAAGTTCTGGCTATTACTAATAAAGCTGCTATGAACATAGTGGAACAGACATCTTTGTTGTATGAATGGGCATCTTTTGGATATATGCCTAAGAGTGGAGTTGCTGAGTCTTGTGGTAGGTTTATTCCCATTTTTCTAAGGAATCTCCATACTGATTTCCAAAGTGGCTGAACCAGTTGGCACTCCCACCAGCAATGGAGGAGTGTCCCCCTTTCACCACGTCCTCTCCAGCATAAATTGTCATTGGTGTTTTTGATTTTAGCCATTCTGACAGGAGTGAGATGGTATCTCAGAGTTGTTTTGATTTGCATTTCCCGGATGGCTAAGGATGTTGAGCACTTTCTCAAGTGCCTCTCAGCCATTTTAGACTCCTCTATTGAAAACTCTCTATTTAGTTCTGCAGCCCACTTTTTAATTGGGTCCTTTGATGTTTTGGAGAGTTGCTTCTTGAGTTCTTTGTAAATTGTGGAGATCAACCCTCTGTCAGATGTGGGATTAGTGAATATTTTTTCCCATTCTGTGGGCTGCCTTTTTGTCTTGCTGACTGTGTCCTGTGCCTTACAGAAGCTTCTCAGTTTCAGTAGTTCCCATTTATTAATTGTTGATCTCACTGTCTGTGCTAGTGGTGTTATGTTCAGGAAGCTGTCTCCTGTACCAATTCGTTCAAGGGTACCACCCACTTTCTCTTCTAAGAGCTTCAGTGTGGCTGGATTTATGTTGAGGTCTTTGATCCATTTGGACTTAAGTTTTGTGCATGGCGATAAACATGGATCGATCCGCATTCTTCTACATGCCAGTCTCCAGTTATGCCAGCACCATTTGTTGAAGATGCATTCTTTAATCCATTGTATATTTTTAGCTTCTTTGTCAAAGATCAGATGTTCGTACGTGTGTGGGTTAATACCCGGGTTTTCAATTCGATTCCATTGGTCTACCTGTCTATTTTTGTGCCAATACCAAGCTGTTTTCAGGACTATAGCTCTATAGTAGAGCTTGAGGTCAGGGATGGTGATGCCTCAGGATGTTGCCTTGTTGAACAGGGTTGTTTTGGCTATCCTGGTCCTTTTGTTTTTCCATACAAAATTGATTATTGTTCTTTCAAGGTCTGTGAAGAATTGTACTGGGATTTTAATGGGGATTGCATTGAATCTGTAGATTGCTTTTGGCAGGATTGCCATTTTTACTACATTGATCCTACCTATCCAAGAGCATGGGAGATCTTTCCATTTTCTGAGGGCTTCTTTAATTTCTTTCTTTAAAGATTCAAAGTTCTTACGATACAGGTCTTTCACTTGTTTGGTATTTTATGTTGTTTGTGGCAATTGTAAAGGGTGATGTTTCTCTGATTTCTTTTTCAGCCCTTTTATCATCTGTATATAGTAGGGCTACTGATTTTCTTGAGTTGATCTTGTAGCCTGCCACTTTGCTGAAGGTGTTAATCAGCTGTAAGGGTTCCCTAGTAGTGTTCTTTGAGTCTTTGATGTAAACTATCATATCTGCAAACAGTGAAAGTTTGTCCTCTTCCTTCCCAATTTGTATCCCCTTGATCCCCCTTTGTTGTCGTATGGCAATAGCTAGAACTTCAAGTACCATGTTGAAAAGGTATGGAGAGAATGGACAACCTTGTCTTGTTCCTGATTTTAGAGGAATTGCGTTGAGTTTCTGTCCATTTAATTTGATGTTGGCTGTTGGTTTACTGTATATAGCTTTTATTATGTTTAAGTATGTCCCTGTTATCCAAGATCTCTCCAAGACCTTTATCCTGAAGGGTGTTGGATTTTGTCAAAGGCTTTTTCAGCATCTAGTGAGATGATCATGTGATTTTTGTTTTTCAGCTTGGTTATATGGTGGATTACGTTGATGGATTTTCGTATGTTGAACCATCCCTGCATCTCTGGGATGAAACCTACTTGATCGTGGTGAATGATTGTTTTGATGTGTTCTTTTAGTATTTTATTGAGTATTTTTGCATCAATGTTCATGAGGGATATTGGTCTGAAGTTCTCTTTCTTAGTTGTATCTTTGTGTGGCTTGGGGATCAAGGTTATTGAAGCCTCATAGAAAGAGCTTGGCAAAGACCCTTCTGCTTCTATTGTGTGGAACACTTTGAGAAGAATTGGTATAAGCTGTTCTTTGAATTTCTGGTAGAATTCTGCACTGAGGCCATCTGGACCTGGACTTTTTTTGGTTGGGAGACTTTTGATGACTGCTTCTATTTCCATAGGGGTTATAGGTCTATTTAAATTGCTTATCTGTTCTTGATTTAGTTTTGGCAAGTGATAGCTATCCAGGAAGTCATCCATTTCCTTTAAATTTTCGAATTTTGTGGAGTACAGGTTTTCAATGTATGACCTAATGATTCTCTGGATTTCCTCGGAGTCTGTTGTTATTTCCCACTTTTCATTTCTGATTTTGTTAATTTGCATGTTCACTCTCTGCTGTTTGGTAAGTTTGGACAAAGGTTTGTCTATCTTGTTGATTTTCTCAAAGAACCAACTCGTCGTTGCATTGATTATTTGTATTGTTTTCCTAGTTTCTACTTTATTGATCTCAGCCCTCAATTTGATTATTTCCTGGCGTCTACTCCTCCTGGGGGAGTTTGCTTCTTTGTGTTCTAGAGCTTTCAGCTGTGATGTTAATTCTCTGGTATAACTGTTGTCCTGTTTCTTCATGTGAGCACTTAGTACTATGAACTTCCCCCGTAGCACTGCTTTCAAAGTGTCCCATAGGTTTGGGTATGTTGTGTCTTCATTCTCATTGAGTTTGAGGAAGTCTTTAATTTCTTTTACCCAGGGATGGTGCAGTTGAGCATTATTCAATTTCCATGAGTTTGTAGGTTTTCTGCAATTTGTGTTGTTGTTGAATTCTAATTTTAAAGCATGGTGGTCTGATAAGATGCATGGAGTTATTCCAATTTTTTTGTAGCTGCTGAGGTTTGATATGTTGCCAAGTATGCGGTCGATTTTTGAGAAGGTTCCATGTGGTGGTGAGAAGAAGGTATGCTCTTTTTTATGTAGATGAAATGTTCTATAGATATCTGTTAATCCCAGTTGGGTCATTACTTCTATTAGACCCTTTGCTTCTTTGTTGAGTTTCTGTCTGATATTCCTGTCTAGTGGTGAGAGTGGTGTGTTGAAATCTCCCACTATAACTGTGTGGGGCTTTAGATGAGATTTAAGTTCTAATAATGTTTCTTTAACGAATGTGGATGCCTTTGTATTTGGGGCATAGATGTTCAGGATAGACACTTCATCTTGGTGGGTTTCACCTGTGATGAGTATGTAATGACCTCCTTCATCTCTTTTGATTGATTTTATTTTAAAGTACAGTTTGTTAGATATTAGGATTGCTACCCCTGCTTGTTTCTTGGGTCTATTTGATTGAAAAATTTTTTCCCAACCTTTAACTCTCAGGTAATGTCTGTCTTTGAGGGTGAGGTGTGTTTCTTGTATGCAGCAGAAGGAAGGGTTCTGTCTTCGAATCCATTCTGCTAGTCTGTGTCTTTTTTATGGGTGAGTTAAGACCATTAATATTGAGGGATATTAATGCTCATCCTTCTTCGATTTGCAATGGTTGTTGTTGGTGGAATTATGTGTGGAATTTCACCCCTTTGTTCTTTTGGCTGTTGGTAGAGAGGGATTCTCCAATGCCTATGTTTTTCTGGTTGTAGTTAGCTTCCTTGAGTTGGAGTTTCCCTTCCAAAATTTTCTGTAGGGCTGGGTTAGGAAGACAGTTTTGGCTAGCTGATGCAAAAGATACAAGAAATTAAACAGGCTTTGAAGTGAAGAATGTACAGTAATTTGGAAATGCTGGCTTTTTCCGTATAAAAGAACAATTTACACATAGATCCGTGGTAAATTTACCATCTTCTTTTCAAGTAAGTTAATGTCAACACTGAAAGAAGAATTGAAACGTATTTTAAGGTATCAACATCATATTATTTCTTTTCCTTTTGTTGAGACAAGGTCTCAGATAGCCCAGGTTGACGTTGAACACTTGATTTCAAGCTTCACTGTCTAAGTATTCAGATCAGAGATATGTGCCTCTATACCCAACTTCAGCAATATTCTTTAAAAGATGCTTTATGGTATTCTTTAGAATTTCAGATGTAAAATATCTTAGGGCCCCTGTGTTTAAGCGCTTAATCTCATCTAGTGGTGGTGCTTTGGGAGATATGGAATCTCTGGGACATGGGAACTAGCTATAGATGTTTGGTCACTGATTGTGCAACTCTTATGGCTTTGTCTGCCTCTCATCTCCATTCTCTGTTTCCCCAAACCAGGAACCACTTGCTCCCCATGACACAGACCTGGCCTATCTCAACAACGTATTTTTCCTTCTACGATTGTCCAAATACTTTGAAAACCTGAACCCAAATAATTCTTTCACTTCTTTGTTGTTTCTGTCAAATATTTTATCACAGTGATGAGAAAAGAATACACATTCATAGTTCAAGGGAAAGGGTAGGAGACCTCATCAGTGAAATTTTGAAACATGGTTATTAGCAATCTTCCTACCACCTATACTATATTATACTGTATTTCTTCACCTACTCCGTCTGAAATATAGGATCAGGAAACTTTAACTGGAATGAATTTCTGATAAAACATCCAGCAGTAAGAACAACATTATTAAATCTCTCTAAGCATATTTGATTGATCTACTGTTCAGAAGACACTTAATTCTAGTTAATTTATGAGTCCCATGTAGTTCAACAAGCAAAGCTTCTGAATTTTTCTTTGCAGGTAAAAGATAAATATAAAATAGGAACAATAATAGCTATCATTATTGAATTTTCTGTTTCCTAAACACTTTTAAATTATGTTCAGACATTCAAATAAAGAATCCTCTCAACAATCTTAATAAGAAAAAAGCATATTCTGTTTTCATATTTTATTGATGAGAATAAATAAAAGTTACTAATATGATCCTATCCAATACTAAACAGTATGTTAATATCATGTCAAATATTTGCATCAACAATTTTACCCATATCTTAGCATTTTAATACCTGGCACATCATAGGAGATTTGATACAATAGGTATAAAATTTAAGTCTAAAATTACTTGATGCCACCAAGAAAGTGATTTAAGTATTTTTTCAGAATTCAGAGTCTTTCTCATTTGTGAGTATACTGTCTAAAGTCATCATAGTCACTGGTTTCACTGGATTCCTAATATACATGCTCTCACATGAAATGAAATTCATACCTATAAGATAAACATAGCCTCACCTCAAAAAGACAAGTGACTAACAAGTTGTTGGAAGATCATCTTCACCTAATGTCTTTATCTAACATCTTCACTTGAAATGTAAGTAATCTTTAATCAATAATACTAAAAGCTTCAAATCTACTAGCCACTTACTATAAATCAAATACTTAAAAAAAAAGTACAGTACCTTGCCTTGAGCAGTACAGCATGTTTAAGAAGACAGGTAAGAAACAAGGCATTCTTTATAATGTACTTTTCAGCGTAATGTCAGTGGTAGTAGTGGATAACATGGCAAGCAATAGAAGTGTTGCTTTAGCCCTGGGGTAGTGGCTGGCTGGATCTAGAAATGCAGCTTTCAGGTCACTAAATTCTTAACATCATTAATGTATTAAATTAGTAGATAATAATGCCTGTGTGCAGTCATGGGCAATGATCTGAGTGTTCTTCCAAGAATAAATAGTTGGGTATAAAAATATATAAGGGTTATTTACTACACAATTATGCAATGTTGTTGTCTTATTTTATTTACTGTTGTTAAGTTATCAATGCTGTAATCATTACTATAAATGATCAATGCTATAATCAGATCCTTCATATGCTTGAAAAATCCTATGTTGTTATTTCTCAGAAGGCCAGGGAATAATCAAAACAGATCCATTTGTCAGGAAAATGGAGTTGACTCTGTTTGCTTTCTTTCCATACTTTACATTTATTTTGAGAAAAGGTATCACTATGTAACTCAACCCAGTCTTCAGTTTGATATACTTTTGCATCAATCTACTGAGAGCCAGGAGTACAGGAATCAATCACAATACCCACTTTTATATTTTTGGTTGTGAGCCTAGACTTTAATGGCTGAGCCATGTTTCCAGTGATGAGCAAAGGAATCAAGACCAGGCTGGTGAAATCCACAGTGGCAGCTGACCTAAATAAGGAGGAACGCATGGACCCCAGACTGATGCCTGAGAGGCCAGGATGGGAATGATCCAAACCACGCCCGCAACCTGGGTGACAGAGAAGAGGCCTCATCAATCTAGGGGACTTTGGAGAGCAGAGCAGTATTTATTCCTGGCATACAAATAGGCTCTGGGATACCATTCCACATGGAGGGATGCTTTCTCAGCATGGACACATGGGGGAGGACCTAGGCCCTGCCCAGGATGATATGACAGACTCGGAAAATCGCTCAAGGAAACCCTTACCCTCCCTGGGGAGGAGAGAGGGGATGGAGTGGGATGGGGAGTTGGGAGAATTGGGGGGCTGGGGGAGGAGGCGAAGGAGAGGGAATTGACAGTAACATGTGTAAAAGGTTAAATAAAAAAATAAAAGACAATACCCAACTATACATTGAAAACATTAAAAACTGTACAGCAAAATATTTGTTGTTGTATATGATAATACTTACTATACCTACTTGCTATTAACTTACCATCTTACGCTTTCTCTTAAGCTGTTCTTGATTACAGAAGGGCTATGGTTTTGTGTGTGTGTGTGTGTGTGTGTTTGTGTGTCCCACTTTTGTACACACCCCATTTGTCCTAGTTAGTTTTAGTTGTCCTATTAACACATTCTAGCGTCATCTGAAAGGAATGCAAGCTTTAGTTGAAGATTTGTCTAGGTCTGACTGGCCTGTTGGTGTGTGTGTTTGGAGGGGGATTTTCTTGATTATGAATTGATCCAGGTGGGTCCAGCCTACTGTGTGTAGTATCATCCTTAAAATGGCCATCGGATGTACAGAGAAGTTACTTTGGCTTGAGTGTGAGCAATCCAGCAAGCAGAGTTCCTCCACAATTTCTTCTTTAAGCTCCCACTTGAATTTCCAACTACCCTCAATGATGGACTGTGACCTGGAAATGTAAGTAAAATAAAATGTTTGTATCTCTCAGTTGATTTTGGTCATGGTTTTTGTCACAGCAACAAACTGAATCATTATACATTTCCTCCAGTGTCCTTCCTTTCTGCTCTCAAAAGTGTTACATTTCTGTTTTGTTTCATAAGTGATTATTGACATGACACCTTCCCCCCACAAAGTTCAGAAAGTAAATTTTTGGTTTGGTAATCTCATAATAGTTCTCTTGGTAATTTGATAAAAAGATTCTTTGCTACTGATTTTCTTGAGTTCATCTTGTATCCTGATACTTTGCTGAAAATATTTATCAGCTGTAGGAGTCCACTGGTAGAGTTTTTTGAGTCACTCATGTAAATGACCATATCATCTGCAAATAGTAAAAGTCTGACCTCTTCCTTTCCAATTTGTATCCCCTTGACCTCCTTTTGCTGTTGTATTGCTTTAGCTAGAACTTCAAGTACAATATTGAAGAAGTATAGAGAGAATGGACAGCCTTGTCTTGTTCCTGATTTTAGAGGAATGCCATTGTGTATCAGTAGCCCTACTATATACAGACGACAAATGGGCTGAGCAAGAAATCAGAGAAACATCACCCTTTGCAATTGCCACAAACAATATAAAATACCTTGGGGTAATGCTAACTAAACAAATGAAAGACCTTTATTGCAAGAACTTTGAGTAGTTAAAGAAGGAAATTAAAGAAGATACCAGAAAATGGAAAGATCTCCCATGCTCTTGGATAGCTAGTATCAACACAGTAAAAATGGCAATCCTGCCAAAAGCAACCCCCATTAAAATCCCAGCAAAATTCTTCACATACCTTGAAAGAGCAATTCTCAACTTTATATGAAAAAATAAAAAATGAAAATAGCCAAAACAACCCTATTCAACCATTCGTGATTTCAAACACAATTATAGAGCTATAGTCTTGAAAACGGTTTGGTAGTGACACAATAATAGACAGGTAGACCAGCATAACCAAATTGAACACCTCAATATTAACCCATACATGCATGAACATCTGATCTTCAAAAAAGAAGGTAAAAATATACAATGAAAATAAGAAAGCATCTTCAGCAAATGGTGCTGGCATTACTGGATGCTGGCATGTAGAACACTTCAGATAGATCCAGGTCTATTACCATGCACAAAAGTTAAGTTCAAATGGATCAAAGTCCTCAACATAAATCCAGCCACACTGAACCTCTTAGAAGAGAAAGTGGGAGGTACCCTTGAAAGAATTGGTACAGGAGACTGCTTCCTGAATATAACACCAGTAGCACAGACACTGAAGTCAACAATTAATACATGGGACCTCCTGAAACTGAGAAGCTTCTGTAAGGCAAAGGACACAGTCAACAAGACAAAAAGGCAGCCCACAGAATGGGAAAAAATATACACTAACCCCACATCTTATAGAGGACTGATGTCTAAAATTTACATTTAACTGAATAAACAAGTCTCCACAACACCAAAGGAACCAATTAAAAAGTGGGCTACAGAACTAAACAGAGAATTCTCAATACAGGAGTCTAAAATGGCTGAGAGGCACTTAAGAAGTGCTCAACATCCCTAGCCATCAGGGAAATGCAAATCAAAACAACTCTGAGATATCATCATACTCCTGTCAGCAGGGCTAAAATAAGAAACACCAATGACAGGTTATGCTGGAGGGGATGTGGAAAAAGGGGAACACTCATCTACTGCTGTTAGGAGTGCCAACTCGTAAGGCCACTTTGGAAATCATTATGGACATTCCTCAGGAAAATGGTAATCAGCCACAAGACCCAGGAATTCTGATCTTTGGCATATATCCAAAAGATGCACTTTTATACAACAAGGACATCTGTTCCACTATGTTCATAGCAGCATTTTTTGTAATAACCAGAAACTGGAAGCAACCTAGATGTCCCTCAACTGACGAGTGGATAGAGAAAATGTGGTACATTACACAATGAAGTACTATTCAGCAGAAAAAAAAACAATGGAATCTTGAAATTTGCAGGCAAATGGATGTCAGTAGAAGAAATCACTCCAAGTAAGGTATCCCAGTCACAAAAAGACAAACGTTATGTACTCACTCATATATAGATTTTAGACATGGATCAGGAGAGTGCCAGCCTACAATCCCACTGCCAGAGAGTCTGGGAAACAGAACCTTCAACCCATGACTGATGGAATCAGAGGCAGACAGCACAGCTAAACACTGAGCTGAACTCAAGGAACCAAGAGACAAAGAGGGAGGAGTTTTGAGCATAGGGGTCAAGACTGGGCTTGTTTAACCTACAGAAACAGCTGAACTGAACAAATGGTAGCTCTTGAACCCCAGACTAATGGGTATCCAGCATGGGACTGAAATAGACCTCCTGAATGTGGGTGTCAGTGAGGAGGTGTAGACAAACTGTGGGACTTTGGGTAGTAGACCAGTATTTTTCCTGGCATACAAATGGACTTTGGGTGTCCATCGCACAATGAGAGATGGTCTCTCAGGCTGGACTCTCTAGGCCTTGCCCTGGATGAAATGATAGACTGTGGATACCCCCATGGAGGGCTTCACCCTCTCTGGGTAAAGGAATGCAGATTGAGGGAGGGAGGTATTGGTTTTTTTTGGGGGGGGCATGGAAGGAGGAGAGGGAAAGGGAGAGGGACCTGGGATTGACATGTGTAGCAACCTTGTTTCTAATTAAATTTAAAAATAAAAAAGACATAAAAGATAAAAAAGCTTCTTTGCTGCTGTGAATCTGAAATGCAAAGAAAAATGATCGTCATCTACTGATCAGTCACTGATAATATACGAACAGAAATAACATTTTTAAGTAGCTATTGTGTACTACATGTCATCTTGAAATTTTTCTCTAGATATTGAAATCAGAAATTCAATTGTATACTATCAAGTTTTTAGGAAATTATCAGAAGATCTACATGGAGAAACAACAAAATTCTGTGTTAGTTTTTGAAAATAAGCTCTTCTATGCCTGTTATTTTTTCTATATTGATAAGCTACCTCTGTATGAACACTTATTCATCATCTGTAATATATTATATAAAACTGTTACCAAAGATTGGTAGAATTGCTTGGTGTAGAAAGACCTTGATGACAAAACTGATGACCTGAGTTCAGTCTTCAAAGCAACAAAGTAGAAGGAAAGAACTTCCTCCTGAAAGTTCCCTTTACCTATACTACAGCCAGAATGTGGCCACACAAACATGCAAGTGCCCACTAAATAATCATGAAAACATTAAAAATCTTACTCCTGTCAGAATGGCTAAAATCAAAAACACCGAAGACAATTTATGCTGGAGAGGATGTGGAGAGAGAGGAACACTCCACCACTGCTGGTGGGAGTGCCGACACATACAGCCTCTTTGGAAATCAGTATGGAGATTCCTCAGGAAAATGGGAATTAATCTACCACTAGACCCAGCAATTCCACTCTTAGGCATATATCCAAATGAGGCAAGTTCATACAACAAGGGCACCTGCTCCACTATGTTCATAGCAGCATTATTTGTAATAGCCAGAACCTGGAAGCAACCTAGATGCCCCTCAACTGAAGAGTGGATAGAGAAAATGTGGTACATTTACACAATGGAGTATTACTCAGCAGAAAAAAACAATGGAATCTTGAAATTCGCAGGGAAATGGATAGCACTGGAAGAAACCATTCTGAGTGAGGTAACCCAGTCGCAAAAAGACAAACATGGTATGTACTCACTCATATATGGATTTTAGACATGGATCAGGATAGTGCCAGTCTGCACTTCCACTGATAGAGAGTCTGGGAAACAGGAAAGAACCTAAAAGATATGCATATATGCATAGTACCCAAGAGAAGAGGATGGAGACAAGATCCCCTGAATGGATGGGGAACACGGTGAGGGTGGGGGGGAGTGGGACCTGGGAAGAAGAGAGGGGGTGAAGAGGAAGAGAGTTGGTCATGGGGGAAAAGGAAGTTGAGTGGGTGGGGGTAGAATAGGGCGAAGAGGGAATCATAGGATCGAATACAGATCAGGCACCAGAGCGACCTCGAGTGATCTAAAGGGATAACACCAATTGGCAAGCTAAGCAATAGTGGAGAGACCACCTCGAATGCCCATTCCTGATAATGAACTTGATGTCTATAAGCATCCGGAAGCCTTCATCCTGTGACTGATGGAAGCAGAGGCAAACACACAATTAATCACTGAACTGAACCCAAGGAACCCAGTGACAGAGAGAGAGGAGTGATGAGCAAATTGGCAAAGAATGGGCTGGCAAAACCAGCAGAGACAGCTGATCTGAACAGGGGAGAGCTCTTGGACCCCAGACTGACAGTGGGGAGGCCAGCATGGGACTGATCTGGACCCCAAAAATGTGAGTGTCAGCGAGAAGGCCTGGGCAAACTATGGGGCCCTGAGCTGTGGATCAGTGTCTATCCCTGGAATACAAACAGTCTTCGTGTGCCTATAGCACAAAGAGGGATGCCCTCTCAGCCTGGACTCTTAGGGGAGTGCCTGAACCCTACCCAGAGTAAAATGACTCTGATATCCCCTATGTGGAAGGATTTGGCAATAGGGTGGGAGGGTGGGGGGGAAGGGGAGTTGGGGAGGAGGGGAGGGAGAGGTAACTGGGATTGACATGTAAAACAAGCTATTTAAAATTTTAAAAAATGATAAAATAAAAAAAAGAAAAAATAAAAAAAGAAAAAAATCATATTCTGAAGATGTATGTGGTAAAAGATTTTAAGAAATGGGATATATGCATATTCACAAAAAAGCACATAAACAATATATATTCACATTGCATTGTTGTACATATTAAGTGTAATAAATTGTGTCATTTCAGAAAGTGTAGAATACCAACAGAGTTATGTTTGGTACTCACAAAGATTACATGGAGTTTGATCACATATGGGCTCAGTTTCCATCTACTAGGTTCATGACCACTGCTCTAAGCCTACAGTTCCTCTTCTTGGAACTTGGAATAAAGGTTTCTCATGGCACTGTTGGGAAGATGAGTCGAAATATGAAGATTGCAGAGCACGTCAATAAGTCACTGAGCAGCTCCTAACCATTTCTAGTTGAAGACAGCAATACTTTCTACATAGCAACCTCACAGAGGACTGTGGAATCCTGTTGACACTTGACTCGGAGGTGCAATATTATGTCAGAACAAAGTAATTGAGCATTGTTTAATGTTAAAAAAAAAGATAAATTGTCCAACTGCTGTGTTATCACCATAAACTTCTAATCGCTAAAGAACAGAGATCCAAAACATCTTGGGGAAAACATTTCAGAGACATTTAAATGAGCAGGAGGTAAATGAATATAATATTTTTTAATGTTTAGCTTTTGAAATCTCTAGTAAATTCACCCAATTAAGAAGTATGTAAAACAAGCTATTTAAAATTAAAAGAAAAAAAAAGAAGTATGTATTTGCCTAATACAATCAATATTACTTGGCTATTGTTTTTCAATGTCATTATTATCACACTTGGTTTTTTTTTGTTAGTAGAATCTTTTTTATTCAGAAAAAAAGAAAAAAAAAACCAAAAACAATTTTTCCCAAACACACACAGGAGGGGGTATGGGTAAGGGGAGGTATCTGTCTGTCCAGCCCCAGCCCCCAGCCCATGTGGTTTTGGCAGCAATAAGGGAAATGGGGTAATGGCCCAAAAAAAAAATAATGGTGTGTGTGTGTGTGGAAAGAAGGGGTGCAAAAGCTGAAGGGGGTGGTGGGGAGGGGGCAGATGAGGTCAGTACTGGGAACGCCGCAGGTGGGAGGCCATTTCATAACATTTCTTGTTGATCAAACCACCGTGGACACCTTCTTTGCCCATCAGCAGGACTAGCGTTTTGGCAGTCATGGTGACAGTAACATTGAAGGTGGGGGCTCCTCCGGTGCTCTTGGTACAAAGATCCATTGTAAATTCCCCACCCTGCAGCAGTGAGTCCCGGATCACAGAACACTTCTGGCCCTCGAGTGTCAGCCCATTCACGAAAAAACTTGACCGGTCTTTGCCTACCAGGACACCAACCTCAGCTGGCGTGATGCTAACGAAGGTCTTCCCGGGGATGGCGGCCCAGACGGAGGGCGAGTCCTTGTAGCCTACGATGGCCACGTCCTGACAGGTCCCGTCCCCCATGAGGCTGTCGATGTAGGCATTCCACCCGGCCAAGGCGCTGCTGCTGGGGCTGCTCTGCGGGCTGCTGTTGGGGCCGCGGGCTGGGCTCGGGGAGGCAGAGAGCTCGGGGCACGCGCTGCCGTCCACACTTGGTTTTTATTATTATGCAGATGATCAAACTTATTTTTTTTAAAAATCTGGGGCTGTGGCTCAGATTCTTCTAAAGTACTGTCAATGGGAAAACACATTTCAACCAATAAAGTCTGAATCTCCAAACCTCTCTTACATAAACTATAGTCAATTACTTTGCTGTCTTTTAAATTGATATTAACATTTTGTTTTTTACTAAAATTGCATGATTGTTGGGAGACAGTGTAGTTTATGGTGCTACCACATTTTGATAGTTTTCTCTGCTGTTCTCTTGATTCTTGGGTGGCTGTGGTATGACACTCTCAAGAATTTTCTGGGCTCTGCTAGAAGTGTTCTTCTGATCCACTATAAAGAAACTGTTTTGACTGTTATTTTTTTATTCATTTTACATACCAACCACAGTTCCCCTCCTGCTATCCCCACCTCCCTATTTCACTTCGCAGTATGGTAAGGCTTCCCATGTGGAGTCAACAAAGCCTGGCACATTAAATTGAGGCAGGACCCAGCCCCTCACCCCTGTATCAAGGTTGAGCAAGGGATCACACCATAGGGAATGGGTTCTAAAAAGCCAACTCATGCAGGAGGGTAGACCTTAGTCCCACTGCCAGGGACCCCTCAAACAGACCAAGCTACATAATGGTCACCTATATAAATTGCCTGCTACTTTTTTGTTTTACATTCTGCCAGTCATTTCTCTACATTTAAGAAGTATCTCTCTTCTCTTGGAAAACTTTACCCTCAGAACCCTCAGAAACAGTTCTTTTTCTATTGCAGAGCTAAAAATGAAACCTTTGCTTTCATCTTTCAGAGACTCTCCTTCCTTTAAGGTACGAACCTCCTCCACCCATTTCATCAGAATTCCTGTCTGAAAATTTAAATGTGTCCTAAGCAGATGCTAGCATTGTTTTGCTATTTTCGTGTATTCTGTGGCAATATGTTTAATCTGCTTCATGACCTGACAGTAAGGAGATAATTTGATTGCCAGTGAAGTTTGTTGATTATGGAATCAAAGCAAATATCATGATTTGATTAAAGGCTCTCACCTCACTGGTATCCCCATTACTTAAAGAGGAATGCTAAGTTCCTCCTGCTTTACAATTTTTTCCAGGTTTCCTACAAGAATACAATTGCAAATGAACTTAAAATCATGAATAAAGTATTTGAGGATCTAAACTAAAAATCCTAGTTTCAAATATAATGTGGTTGACATTGGTTCTATTCATTTTATCACCTGGTATGTTTTATATAAATATAAACAAAATAAAAACATATATTTGAATATTATTTGTGTGTTAAACTTAGCTTTCCTTTATTATAAAAAGATTTAGTGTTAGTTCTCAATTTTTTCCTGTAGAAAAAAAGGCAAAAAGAGTTAACTTTTACTTAAAATGTTTTCTTAAAACCTTCAAAGAGGACATCCATTCCCATCATTTAGAAGATGTGTAAGTTGCAACAGTATTTCCTCTTCACTTAAAAGCCCAGATATTTTATAGGCCTGAGAAGCAATTTCGAGGTGAGCAGTAATCATTGGGCCTAATAAAGGCAGATTGTTCTGCGCCTCTTTTCTCCCGTCTCCCTTCCCTGTGACCTTTATGCATCTATACTGTGCAGGCTCTTCCTACCCCCACCATAAAATTGTCCAGCTATTTCTCACACTCATTTGTATGATTTTCCTTAATGGCCCAATGTGTCATGTAATTCCACAGGGTCCCTCCACTCAGCTGGATCTGCTTGAAATCTCACTCCTTATTTCCTTTGTCACTTCATACTCTCTTTCTCCTTTTGTTTCTTGAATTCCTAGAAGATTCTTGGGGAACGGATGTGTAGAAGGATAAATGGAGGGAATATCTTATATCCTTTAAATCAATAAAGCATCCTTTATTCCCTTTATCAGAGTCAGTATGAATCATAATTGGATGCTTCAATGATAGGACCAATTAGAAACTAAACCCAAGTGTTTCAAGAAGACTGAAATACACATATCCATGCCTTATACCAATTGTGCTACATATCTGAGAATTAGATATAAAATTAAAAGTTTTCAAATGCAACTGCTAACAATTTTAAGTTTTCTCATTTTTTTTATTTCTTGCTACAAGCCAGATGTGCTGGGTTAAAGTAGTTTAATTGGTAAGTAGTTTATTTGGTAAAAACCTAGTCTTCTTTTAAAACCATGATATTTTTTAGACATGGAACATAGTTTAATTTATGGTGTGAAGATTAGGATATGAACACGCTGTATTGCATTACAGTGCTTGTGACTTTCAACAGGAGAAATGTTCAATGTTATGCTATTGCTATCCCAAACATTGATTAAGCTCTCTGCAGTTCAGGAAGGCTGACTGATTCAAAGAGGGAAATGTAAACTTGAAGTTCCCAGAAAACAGTGACATTTCACTCCATAAAGCTGCCAATATTTTAATCCTGAATGTAAGTCATTTTTATCAGTACACTTCCATATCTTAATTCATGTAGCAAGGAAAATACGCAGTTGTGTTAAGGTCAATAATTAACAACATGTTATTAATTGTCCATCATCATCCTTGTGAGACAGGAAGCATTTTCCTTTTCCCTCAGTCCCCCTTGTTAGATATGTCTCTAACATTTATTTTTCATTTTCCTTCAATGAGCAACATACCTTTCATTATTATGTTATTTAGAATCTTTACTTTCTCTGCTTAAGTGATGTCTTTGTCAATGATAACATTGTACTCATTTAAAGTGATGACTGATATGGTAATAGATCCGGTGTGATTGAAAGCAACCTTTGTCAATAAGAAGGCCAGATCCACAAACTGTGTATTGGTCTGAATTTGCTCATTATTGGAGACCTTTCATAGTCGTATTGACTTGCTGTCCAAATGTCATTACTTACCTGATGCTTCCATTGTTTAAGCAGTATAGACATTGCTATTGAATTTTACTTCTCTCGATATTTGTCCTAAAATACATATGTCTCAATTATGCAATGCCAAAGAATATAACAAATACTTCAAGTTGCAAAACATTTCAGTCTCTAGAAAGAAAGAAACAAGTATAGCTATGGGTACCATGCCATTAAACCTTTACTATATTCATAATTTTGAAACATAGTTTTGGGTCACTTTTATTTGAAAACCATTTAGAAGCACAGGAATGATAAATGTCTAACTATTACTTAAGAATTTGGCTTAGTTACATTTGCCTTTGAAGAAGGTGTTACAAATGGTATGTTGCTAGTTCTATGAAATTTTAGTGTGTAGGGACAGTTAGCTTCCCCTTCTTGAAAACAAAGTTACCCCTGAAAAGTTTACCCTCAGTTTCACAGAAGCTCAGATATACTCAGAAAGACCCCCTCATTCCTATAAGTATTGGCACCATATATTATCCCCACTGTCTATATGCAAGCTTAATCAACTATCCTGTTCTTTTTCCTGATATTTTTCATTGTGCCTAATAATTGGTGGGTGATTTATATATTATTATTGGCTTGAAACCAGAATAGAAATATGTAAAGTACTGTTGCTTTTATGTGACACTTACATAGACAGTGATGTCCCTAAACCTGAGTAAAAGTCTGACCCTTGAGTGTCCTAAGAGAGAATGTAACAGCAGAAAATACATTCTCCTAACTCTGTCCACCCAAATATTCAAGCCTCTGTGCTTTCTCAGTTTTTACAATGGGTATCAGTTTTGAAATAGTCTCCTTTGAATTTATGACCAACTAATTTCTTTCCATTACATTGTATGATTACTTATATAAGTTTTTGAATAGATTCATCATTCATTTCTTCATCAAAGATTTGGGAATTTCCAGAGCACTTGTGTTTTGTGCTTTTTGGCTGGATTTCCTGAGAGTTGCTATCATCAATTAATCCTCTCCTGCTCTCATGTCTGCCAGTACTTCATTTGCTATGTCGTTCCTATGCAGACCTTGTTGTTACATCTCCTACCCAGCTCCTGATAATCAGTACAACTCTCTTCCTGGGCATTGGGCTTGAGTATCTCTTCTCATCTTTACTCTCATTTCACTCTGAAGTCTGCCTGTGGTCATATTACTCAAAGGCTTTCATTTGCTTATAAGCTGAAATTGAAACTCACTATACTAGCATTCATGTCATTCTTTGCTGTGTTCCCAACCTATAATTTTAAATTTATCTCTTTTGTCTATTTTATATTAACTCAATCTATACACTATATCCAGAGTAGGATCTCTTCTCCATTCTCCAGTGTTCAGTCACATGTCATTCTCTAAAGTAGTTTCATTTCCCCGTTTTCACCAAGATAAACTCAGCATGTCTTTCCAGTGCTAATCTTTCAGAAGTCTTTCATGACTTCCCAAGGGGGAAAAAACAATTATTCCAGTAGCTTCCAGGTGATTAGAATGAACATCTTTATACCCTTCCTTGGTTTGATCTGAATTTATGATATAATGACCCTCCAGTTTTGTTTTGCTTCTGTTGTTGTTGCTTTCAGTAGTTAGAAGTGCTTAGTGGCATGTGGTTTCTTTAGCCATATGTCTCCACTCTTAGCATGGACTAGGTATGGCTTAATGGTTTGCTAACTCCATCCTAGAATTACAAAAATTTGAACATAGTTAAAGTGTGTGAGAAGGACTTACAAAGGGATGAGCGACTCCATGACATTTCAGACTTTATTCAGAAAAAAAATAAATGGGTCTCTAGTATGAGCAAGCAGAGCCTCTTAACTGCTCACAGGCTAGGTTAGTTATGGGGCAGAAAAGACAATGCATCAGAGTTTTACATATACCTCCATTCACAATAAAAAGAGAAACTCCTTTGGTTAAGATTGCAAGTAGACTCCATCTGTGGGAAAAACATAGATATTTTGGAGGTAGTTTGAGGGCGTGTTCACCTAAGGCCTTTTAAGGTTGGTTACCAGTGTCTTAGGCCTCTTTGTCATTGGATGTGAACCAGGTTTACATTATTTGCAACAAATTTGTTCCAATTAGTGAATATATGCTACCTTAATAACAGGTGCATTACTTTTACACCAAAGGGCCCATGTGGCCTAGTAGGTTGGAATTGTAGCTTATAAAATTGACAGATGGGTTTGATCCTCTGCAGCACCATCCTGCAACACTAGAGATGTATGACTGCACAAGATGCTGAGGATAAGGGACAGAAACACTTAGGGAACATGGCTGATAATGGGGGAAAATGAATGAATATAAGGACTAGAAGATGGGAGATGAGCTGTGAATTCCATCTTTTCAGAAAGAAGATCAGAAACATGATAACCATGAGATCTCAGCAGCTGTGAATACTGAAATCATTCACAGAAGTCAAACCTTCCTAACAGTCAGCTACAGGGAGGTAGCATCTCATCAGGCTCTGCCACTTACTTCTGATTTATTGACACCTGAGATGTCGTAGAAGAATGGAAAACATGGTTTTCAGTTGCATTGCCTTGTCACTGGTGAGCCTACCAGGATGTCCTGGCTAGTTCCAAGCTCACAGATCACATAGATGACACTTGTTAAACTCTGTCTGAAAAGCAGACTTCGAGGGAGGAGGGGGGTGATAATAGTGATGGGATGGGGCTGGGGAGAGTGACAGTAGAATACCTAATGTATTTATATGAAATGCTAAAAAGTACCAAAATTTAATAAAAAGAAAAATGACTCAACACATAAATAAAAACAAGGAAAAGGACTAGGGAGATGAAGCAAAAAATCATTATTTATCCCCGTTTGGCTTTTGCTAATAGTAGCAAGAGATATAGTCTGTGTGGTAGATTAAAGATCATCAGACTGATAAACTTTCTCCATGCTCAGTCATACTGGAGGAAAAAGTAAGATTCTAGAAAACCAGTTCTGTTAGCCCTGGAATGCAGCACTGTAGTTCAAGAAGTTGCAATTCTTTAAGCAAAATGAGGATGCATACAAAATGGCCTGACCATGGCTAATCCCTGAACTCTCTTGTTGCATTAGGTTTTACAAACGGTAGTCCTGCATGTAACAGTATCTTATATAGCACAAAGTAGTTACTTAATAAATATGTTAAAGGAAATATTGTTTTAATTTCAAAATCATTTTTTAAAGAAAAGCAGATGATTCAAAATTCAAGTCAGTTGGTTTTTAGAAACACATCTATACCAAAGCTTTATAAAACAATGTTAAGGTGAAGTATTTAGAACAATAATGTTATTTCAGTGTGTTATCATGAAGAAATAAATGGTCAAAATTTATGGAGATTAGATTTTTTAATCTATAAAATAAATTAGTAGTCACTTTAACTTCTAGGAATATGAATTTATATGTTTATGTTTGAGCTTAAAATAGTAATTCACTTCACTTCAAACATTTATGAAATATGATTTAATTACTTAAAAAGTAAAAAATGTATTTATCTCTGTGACTCACTCTCCTATATACTCAGGTACTCTTCATTAAGTTGTAAGATTTTCTTGACTTTTCAGGCACAGGGTTGGAAGAGTTTTTCTACAGTTATTTAGAGAAAAAAAACATTGGGATGGGAGTGCATAGAATTTGATAATTAGAGCAAAGGCTCCCAAGTCTTAGATAGATTTGAGTTGCCTATCATGTTCAGTATTTTAAACATCAGAACAGAATTGTCCTCCCTTATTTGCTTCTGGGATGCTGATCAAGAAATATTTCCAGACCATTGGCCTTTTTCATTATCTGTAGATTTTGTTTTGTTTGAGCAAGACCTCAAGGCTAACTTCTCTTTGTTCAGTATGTACAGAAGGAGAGGTACTTCAAGGACAGTGCACTCACTGAGAGTACACCCTACAAACTCAATGTCCCAGCTTTATGTGTATAAAAGCACTCAAGAACCATTGTATACTAGACACACCAGTGCCCCTATAACAATATCCTTGTCTTCATATATTGGGATTTATATATTTATATTTGATTGTTGAATTTCCATGATTCTCTTTCTTTTGATACAATAGGTTATAAAATTTAATATGAAAAGGGGAATTTTATTTCCTGTCATATCAGTTAGAGACATAGAAACTTAATATCTATGATAGTCCAGCAGTGAATTTCTTGTGTTTAGATTCTAAATTTCTACATGTTTAGAAGTTCTAATTAATTGCTATGTATGTGACTTTCTTTATATATAAATGATGTTTGAAATTTCTAGATATGCAATGAAACAATGAGTTTAATTAAAACTCATTGATCAATATCCCTAAAATATTTCACTTTGCAATTAAAGAATTTATTGCTATAAATAAATTTAATATGTTTAAGAAGGGAATTACATAATAAAGTATACAAAATTTATTTGGAAAATAACCACAATTTAAAAATAAATGATAAGTATGAATATTTAGAGCAGGCATGGTTGTACAAGTCTTTAATCCCAATACTTGGGTGGATGAAAAGATAGATCAATATGGTTGAGGCTAGTTTGATTTACATAAGATTTTCCAAGTCAGTTAGGGCTGCCTAGTGAGAACCTGTATCAGAAAAAAATAGACAATTTTTAAAAACAAGTATAAAATTTTTTTATGATTTTCTAATACTTAGTGTGGACCAAGTTTCCTGTTCCACCTGGTCCTGCAGCCATTTAGTCCCAATTAAACACACTGACATTTATATTAATTATAAACTGTTTGCCTGATTGCTCATGCTTATTATTGGATAACTCTCTCTTAATTTTAATACATTTTTATTAATGTAAATATTTCCACGTGGTCTTATCTTCTTGGAGAGTGCTTCAATGTATTACTGCTTCTGTATCTACATGGCATGTTTCTGACAACTCCTCTCTGCCTCCTCTCCCAAGAATTATCCTTGTCTGGTAGCCCCACTTATACTTCCTAACTGGCTACTAGTCAATCAGTATTTTTTTTCATCAACCAATAAGAGAAACACATATTAACAGCATACAGATGGACATTCTCCATCAACTTAGAGTTTTGTTTTATTTATACATGTTATTCGAGCAATCTTAAATATGAGAGACAATGAAATGTTACCATGTGACAAATTCAAACCACAAGACATCTGACATTAAGACCCAGAGGACATGCCAGTGGTAATATTTAACAACCTAGAGATTTCTTTATTTGCTATTATTTTTTAATTGTAGTTATTTTCTGAAACTGTAGTCAATGAGAAAGATAATCTTTAACAATTTTAGGAGAAAGCCTGCGGTTCAGAATTTAATGGCTTTTTAAAATGGAACAACTATTTTAAAAGAGAATTCAAAACAATGTCGTTAAAACAAACACATCCAATAGATTCGATTGGAGTGATAGACAGGTATGTCAGTAACAATGTACTAGTGATATAAAATATTGCAATCTTACTCTAATTTCAGATCTATACATGCTATGGCTAGATATTATGGCCTTCATATTTAATACCGTTCAATTGAGTTTCTTCTGGTAAATTTTAATGATTTCCTAATAGAAGAGCCTTTAAATACCTTATCTGAAGAGGGCATGGTAATCAAGGCAGAGGGAGGAGGTAACCTCTGAAAAAAACTGCCATAAGGGTGACACAAGAAATGTTTTCCAGTAAATAATAAAATTTTTTTAAAAAACCTTCCCCATATGGGTTAATTAATCCCTTCTCTAATGTTGCTTTTTCTGCAAGCATTTAAGAAAGATCTCACTGGAAACTAAGTGGAACAGCACCACCTGTATGCTAATAATATGGGCTATAATGTCTTTCTTCTTGATAGCACATGACTTGAGTAATTCTCTAAGTGTCCCTCATCTGGTTAGTGCTGCCCAGTGTGTAATGGCATGTAGATATAAATACTAATGGAGAAAGTGCACTGCCTTGGGGAACACCCATCATGACAAGTAACTAATTGCTTTATGTACATTAGTACCAAGTGAAGCGTTTTACATCTTCTGAAGGGAACCAGCAACCTCCACTCTCTAATTTACCAAAATGTCATGTCCCCTTCTGACAGAAAGGCTTAGAAAAATTTTTTAAAACCATCTCACTAAGTCTTCTCAATTCACTATTTCTTGTAAACTGAGTTCAGAAAATTGGCTCACAAAATTAGTAATATTTATCATCAAATGATCCATAGTTGGAATATTTTATTTATCTAGCTGTCTCTCTATCATTATTTATTGTAACCATCTTTAGTATTAATTAAATACATTTTGGAGTGAACAAAGACGACTTGGAGTTAATTTGTGTGTTATAAAAAGTATGAAATACTAACTTTTCAGGCTGCAGTTGATTTCTATTCATACAAGGGTAAATGAAAATAATATATACACATTTCTTAGAAAATAAAATAAAAGTACATTTCTGTGTAAGAATAATGTGCTGAAAGCGTTAGTGACATTTCTACCATGGCACAGAGTTCCACTTTGATGTATGTGCCCTTAATGTGTGTACTTAGTGATGCTACACCGTGATTAGACAGTTACCAGGCCTGATGGGAAGTACAGGATTGCTCAGTTTGATGAACGGAAGTTTCCTGTCAGGATACTGGAGTGTCTCCATGAGACAGGTTGCTACTGCTGTCACAGGAAGGACTCTTATATTATCTGCAGTAAGTGATACTACTGGGCTGTAAAAATTCAAGTTGCAGTAAGTTTCTTCCAACCTTTCTCTACTGATGTCTCCCTTTTTAATAAAGACATTCACTCCTCTCACATTTGAGAATAGACCTAGTTTTAAACACAAGCTGCATTTCAATTCTAGACTAGGCCATTTATTCTGATACCTGATTCCTGCACTTTCTCTTCCTGTAAGATTTCCTCCTTTTTATGTGATGGTAATAAAAGCATGCTGCTGTATACAGCACATCTGCTGTCTGCCTCATGCCTCACAGAAAGAAAGATTCATTTTTATGGTGTTAAAGAAGCTTTATTTTATAAGCTGTGTACACCAGTCTTAGAGATAACCCTGGTCTTCTAGTTCGTGGTGTCTGTAGAAGGTGGAGGGTGGGAGTCATGAAGTCTGTGGAATTCACCTATGAAGGTAAGGAGGTGCTTGTGACCTGTGTAAAGGACAACCAAATCCGATCTGCTGAATTTCAAACTAGAGACAGCAAAATGAGAATCCTGGTTCCCCACTGTGACAATAGGACAGGTTTGCGCCTAACAAACTCAATGAAGCTATTTGAATGTTAGTCATTAAAATGTATTTCATATGGTCCTCTGTGAGAATTACATACTACATGTAGGATGCTGGGTACAGTGCAGGTAAATACGAGAATGGTGGCTAATTGACTTTTTGTTATAAATTAGCCTTTGTGATAGAAAACAATGCACTTTATATGCACTTGTCCAGTTGTATGTCTGCTTTGTTTAACGGAGTAACAGGTTGCTAACTACAAAAGACAGATTTGTGTACATCAGAAAACAAACATCTATATTAGGGTGATTTTTTATTTCAAGATACTGTAAGGAACGCAATGACTTTTTAGAGAAATGATAACTTCAACATAAAGATAAGTAACTCATTAAGATTTAACAAGTTGATGTGAAGTAAGACATCACAAAACATTGGCAATAGGGGATATATAATTGTTCTTGTGTATTAATCATCCTAAGCTACCATGTTTCATTACTTCTGATGAAAGCTGGACAGTAATGCTTTCTGTTTAATTATTTATGAAATGAATACAGTTGTTGCTTTTAAACATGCATCATGTCTTTATCAAAATGTGTTTGAAAATAACTGTAAAGTGGCTTATCTCTTATTGTTTGTTTTATTGTTTTGAAAACCAGATGGTAAGCATGACAGTAACTTGTTATTTTTTTCTTGAAAGGGATAGGATATGAAACATAGTTAATATTGTTTATATTATTCTATTTTAGGTGCTCTTCACCATATAGTTTGAGAATTAATTAACAACATTTTAATTTTTAATATGGACACGTTAGATGCCAAGAAAAAATTCACTACTGGTAATACACATCTTAAGCAATTATTTTCATTTTCCTACTTGCAAGGTTTGAATATAGATGGTTTTAACAAAAGTTTCTACCTCTATGGGTTAGTTGGTACAGCATTGCTTAATTTATATTTTGCTGCAATCAAAGCTTGCTTTTCATACCCAACATCTAAAACATATATAGATGACCTATTTCTGCATTATGTAACTTGAATTGCTCACATTTTATTTCCTCTTAAATACTGTAACAAAAGGAATCTAGCCTTATAGGATCGCAGGGTGATTAACCTCTGCTAATAGTCACCTTTCTCAATTTCAGCACTAACATTGTCTTCCTCTCAGTACCCCAGGGAATGTATCTTATAATCATTTTCTCTTGCTCTTTCTGTTTCTCACTGGAGCTAATCCATCTGTCATTGCACCCTGACAGGTTTGTATATGTGTGTCTATTATGTTTCCTGAGCCTTCATTTTCACCTTAATAGCCAACACTTTATTCCATGCTTCCTGGTTGGTCCTTCATCTGCATGATTGTGCTAGAGACATCATCTCTATTTTGCCTCTAGGGTTTCTCCATTGTACTTAATTCCTAATATATCTTCTGGAACAATTTTCTTCAATGCTTACATTTTTATAAAGTATATTTGCTTGCTCTTCATCTTTCTGTCTAACTAATTTTTCCTTGTTTTTAGAGTTCCACAACCCATTGCAGTGCCTCACTGACCAGATTTGCTCCTTTTATTTCCTTTTCCTTTTTTTTCAGAAAACATTTTTAATAAAAATATAATTACATAATTTTCTTCATCCCTCTTCCTACTTCAACACCTCCCTATCTTACACCATGCCATTCAAATTCATGGTCTCTTATTCTTAAATTATATATATATATATATATGCAAATAAAAATGAACAGATGAGTTTATTTACAGTTTCCTGTTGTCTATTCCTTAGAACTGACGACTTGGGATTAGATAACCAGTTAGGGGACTCACGCCTGGAGAAGGCTAATTATTATCTCTCTCAATGGAAAGTTTTAATTGCCTGTAGCTGTTCATCTGTGGGTGGCACCTTGTCCAATGTCCCCCAATTTTGAATGCATGGATACTCTTCTTCAGAATCTTCATACTTGCCAATTCAATTCCCATCCGTTCCCCACACTTTCCCATTGACCCCCCAGCCTTAATGTTAGCAATTTCCCATATCTTTACTGCATTTTAAACTTTCACTTCCTTAGCTTCAATATTTGACAGTAGGCAATAGTTAGGTAAAATAAGATCTCATCATCTAATAAAATGTGTGAAATCAGTGAAAATATTTTATAACCACTTAACTCTTAAGTTTCTTTTGGAAGTAACCATTTTCAAGTAGGAACAAACCATTTCAAAAAGTAATTTCAATAGTGTATTATAAAAGGTTTCAGAGCTCACAGACTGAAGCCAAAATTTTCTTCCTGGAAGTTTTTCTAGGACTTCCCTTGAGATTTATTCCCTTAGTCATCATGATGGTAAAGTAGGCATGTCTCACAGAGGGACACGCCGAGCACTGCCACAGTTAGAATTTGGAAAATCCTGTAGAAAACTTTGCAGTAAAGGCAGACTCAGAAAACACCACCAAGCTGAAGCCCACCAGAATTCCACATTACTAACATCTCCATGATGAATGAGGCTAATGAGTGACACACAACAGCATCAGTCCAGAGAGGGTGAGAATAGTGAAGTCAGTCCCTGAACTTTCATAATCAAGAACTGGAAAGAAACAATGGAGTAGCTCATCACAATGTGATTGGATTAGAAGTGACTTCCACTTTCAATTTCATTTTTCTATATTGTCTGAAATAATGAATAAATTTTTACTTGAAGGAAAAACTAAAGATTTCATTGTTGACACACTTCCTTAATAAAAGTTTCAGTAACTGACGAATGCCTGTCCTCTAAGTCACCAACTTTTTAAATTGCTATGATAAAACACATAATAAAAGCAACATAAGGAATGAAAATTTTAGGTTTGTTCCTGGTTTAAGGACAGAACTAACCCACTATAATAGAACACCATGGCTTCAGGAATATGAGGCAACTGGCACTGCTACTCCAAAGACAGGAAATAAGGTGAATTCTGGTGATTAATTTGTCATTCTTTCATTTTTGTGGCACATGGTCACATATCTCAACTGATGGGGTAGTAATGTCAGGCAGACTCAAGGAGAATCATTCATTCTTACAGAAAATTCACTGGACACATCCTCACAGGCATGCCTAGAAGTTGGGAAGGAATGATAAAAAACCAAGAGTCTTAAGGAAGAACAACAAAGGCTTTCTTCTCTCAAGTGGGCAGTCATTAAGAATGACTAAGGTGCTTGAAAATCAATGGCCAGCGAAACCATCCCAATGCAGGATTCCTGGTCCATTGTCTTGAAAAGTGAATTTCATGCATGATGGGAAGACAGGTTGGTAGAAGGGGTTAAGTTGAAAGCAAGAGTAGGTTCCAAGAAAGGGGCTACATGGAAGGCTATTGCCGAGAAGTCCAGTTAGCCCATGCATGGGAAGTCACTGTGTCCTTCTATCCTAAATATCTATACCAGAGTTTTGATCACAGCTGCATATAATTTCAAGTATATTCATTACTACATCCATCCTTCTTGTAGTTACTTATAGAAAGCCCAATGATTTGTTAAGTGGAAGGAGAATATTCAGGGTGAAGTAGAACTAATTTTAAACAGCACTGACAAGTCCCTGGCTCAAAAGCAACCTCATCCTTAACATCAGAGTTTTTAGGCACCATATATAATACCTTAAATCCACAGTGGAGAACTGGGTTACAAACCATAGCTGCGGGTAATTAATTCACAAGTGGGCACAATTATGAGGTAATTTTACCATAGAAGACCTATTTCTTCTTTTGAGATCTAAGTTGGTTCACTTGTAAACATGAGATGATAAGGGCCAACAAGAGGTATCTCAAGGTTGTGGAATGTTGAAATGGGCCCTTCTGCTTTACAGGCATTAAGGGTCATAGACTTTTTAGTCATTTCAGTATAGTAAATATTTTAAAGGTAGTATTTCTAGAAGGTATAATCAGGTCAAGTTAAGCATTACACCTGAATCTCTAATTGACTTTTCTCTAACTTGACTTTAGAGGAGAAAAGAAAGAAATATGCACTTTTGTTTATCAAGGAGACCAAAAGAGTCAAGATGAGATAAACATAGCAGCTAAGGTCATTTGATATAATGTCTACAATATTGCTTGGAAGTTATGTCATTTTCAAGGCTCTATCAAACTTGAAGTTAATATTCCAAACATTAAGCAAATTACTCCTTTTCCAAGTAGCTTAAGAAACACCATTTTAGTAGAAAATGTTGACTAAACACAGACTGACAGCTAAAGATTCACAACAATTCTGTAATTATAACTATTTGTGTTTCCAAGAAAAAATCAATTAAACCATAGTACCAAATAAAATTTTAAAAACCAAAGAAATAGTAAAGAAAATCTGATTTGAAATTTTATGTAAATTATGACTCATGTAGAATGCACATTTAGTGATTTATATTTTTTGTACTTATTGTTAATAGTAATGAAAATGATTTTGAAGAAATTTTAAATGAATATATGTTTCCTTGTGGTTTACTTTTATCTTGTCTAATGAAATATATGCAGAGTCTTCCATACTACACTCTAGTATCTTCCTTAAAATTTATTTTATTTAATTAGCTTGTTTTCAGTTATTTTACATACTTACCACAGTGTTCTCTCCCTCAACTGTTACTCTTTCTTTCCCATCTTTCTTCTCCCTATTCACTCCTCCTCAGTGTACATTCAGAAAGGGTTAGGCCACCCATGGGCTTAAACAAAACATGGCACATCAAGTTGAGGTAAGACTTACAGAGCTCGTACCCCTGCATCAAGTTTGGGGGAGATAATCCAGCATAGGGAACAAGTTCCCAAAAGCCAGCTAAGCACCAGAGACAGAAATGATTTTAATGCTAGGAACCTTACAAACAGATCAAACTACATAACTGTCACACATACAGATGGCCTAGATAGGTCCCATGCAGTTTCCCTAGCTGTCAGTCCAGAATCCCTGTACTCCCAGGAGTGCAGGTTACTAGTCTCTCTGGGTTGCCCAGTCTTGACCTTGACCCCCCCTATGGCTCATAAACCCCCTTCTCCCTTTCTTCAGGACTCTCAGAACTTGACCCAGGGCTTCACTGTTACCAAGATTCCTAGCAATACCTGAGAATGTGCCTGAACTGGCCATCTACTGTAATCAGATTCATAACTAACGTAATAACATCAGAGAACCTTTATCTAGTACATCTAGTACCTTATCTAAAAACAAATCAAAATCTGCCTTTCACCCCAGTGTCCAGGTATTAGTTTCCCTCCAGTTTCTGCACTGCTCTTATCCAACTATTGTCTGATCACTTCAATGCTCACTACACCTGCTGTGTGTAAACTTCAGTGGTAGCTGTCATAGATAATTGATAAGGCTTTAGATTCTCCTCCTCTTATTTAAAAAACCACATCTTCTCTAGACACAGGAATGCATTTTTTCTCTTTTTTTGATAGAATTGCTTGGAATTCCATCCTACTGCCTCAGCCTCCTGACACTGCTTGTCTGACAATTTATTAGCATTGGTCTACTCATTCCTGAGCTGCAAGCACCAAAAGGAAACAACAAATTCAAGACCTCTCTCTTCATCAGGTTCTAGATTCTCTCTTGCTTCTTGCTCTACTCCACTGCCTCATATACCAAAAAGAAACATGGTTATTTAAAATTGTTCACTGTAAGCATATGATATAATACTTTACATAAGTGACTGAAAAACTCTACCAGGGAACTCATACAGATGGTAAACATCTTCAAGAAAGTGGCAGGATACAATGTTAATTAAAAAAATCAGAAGCCCTATTTTATAAAGACAACAAAGGGACTAAGAAAAGAATCAGAGAAACATCACCCTTTGCAATAGCCACTAACAGCATAAAATATCTTGGCATAATCCTGACCAAACAAGTGAAATACCTGTATAACAAGAACTTTGGGTCTTTAAAGAAAGAAATTAAAGAAGATACCAGAAAATGGAAAGATCTCCCATGCTCTTGGATAGGTAGGCTCAATAGTAAAAATGGTAATCTTGCCAAAAGCAATCTACAGATTCAATACAATCACCACCAAAATACCAGCACAATTCTTCACAGACCTTGAAAGAATAATACACAACTTTATATGGAACATTAAAGACCCAGGATAGCCAAAACAACCACTATACAATAAAGGAACTTACGGAGGCATCACCATCCCTGACTTCAAGCTCTATTATAGAGCTATCATCCTGAAAACAGCTTGGTATTGGCACAAAAATAGACAGGTAGACCATGGAATTGGCCACACTGATGTTAACCCACACACCTAAGAATACCTGATTTTTGACAAAGAAGGTAAAATTATACAATGGAAAAAAGAAAGCATCTTGAGAAAATGGTGCTGGCATAACTGGGTGCTGGCATGTAGAACACTGCATATAGATCCATATCTATTGCTATGGACAAAATTTAGTTCAAATGGATCAAAAACATCAACATAAATCCAGTAACACTGAACCTTTTAGAAGAGAAAGCAGGAGGCACCCTTGAACAAATTGGTATAGGAGATGCTTCCTGAACATAACACTGGTAGCACAGGCAATGAGATTGACAATTAATAAATGGGATCTCCTGACACTGAGAAACTTCTGTAAGGCAAAGGACACAGTCAACAAGGCAAAACAGCAGCCCACAGAATGGGAAAATTTATTCACCAAACCTACATCTAATAGAGGGTTGATTTCCAAAATATACAAAGAACTCAAAAGCTAGTCACCAAAACACCAAATTAGTTAAAAAGTGGGTACAGAACTTAATAGAGAATTCTCAATAGAGGAATCCAAAATGGCTGAAAGACACTTAAGAAACTGATCAACATCCTTAGCCATCATGGAAATGCGAATCAAAATAACTCTGAGGTATCATCTTACACCCATCAAGATAAGCTAAAATCAAGAACATGAATGACTGTTTATGCTTGGTAGGATGGGGAGATAGGGAAACACTCCTCCACTGCTATTGGGAGTTTGAACTTATACAGTCACTTTGCAGATCATTATGAAGATTACTTAAGAAAATGGGAATCAGCCCACCACAAGACCCAGCAATTCCACTCTGAGAAATATACCCAAAAGATGCACATTCATACACCAAGAATATTTGTTTCATTATGTTCATTGCAGCTTCATTTGTAATAACCAGATGCACCTCAAATGAAGAATGGATACAGAAAATGTGGTACATTTGCACAATGTAGTAGTATTCAGGGGAAAAAATAATTGAATCTTGAAAATATCAAGTAAATGGATGGAACTAGAATAAGCCATCCTGAGTGAGGTAACCCAGTCACTAAAAGACAATCACAGTATGTACTCAGTTATATACGTATATTAGACAAAGGGAAAAGGATTACAAGCCTAAAGTTCACACCTCCAGAGAATTTAGGGAACAAAGAGGACCCTAGAGAGACGTTCATGGTCCCCTCGAAAGGGGGTAAGGTACAAGATCTCCTGAGCAAAATGGGAGCACAGGGCAGGGTGGAGTGGAGACAGAGTTAGGAGAAAGAGAAAGGGAGAAAAGGGGAGGAAGTCGACATACAGGACCAGAAAAATTGAGTTGGGGGAAGAATGGAGGAGAGCAAGAAAAGAGATACCTTAATAGAGGGGGCCATTATAGATTTAAATAGAAATCTGGCATTAGGGAAATGTCCAGAGATAAACTAGAATGACCCCAACTAAGAATCTAAGCAATATGGGAGAGACTATAATACCCTTTCCTTATAATGAGATTAATTGGCTACCTATATGCCATCATAGTGTCTTCCTCAAGTAGCTGATAGAAACAGAGACCCACAGCTAAACACTGATCCAAATTCCCGGAATCCAGCTGTAGAGAGGGAGGAGTGATGAGAAAATGGGTCAAGATCATGCTTGGGAAACACAGAGAAACCTGAAAAGTGTGGAGCTAATGAACCCCAGATTGACAGCTTGGGAACCAGCATAGGAGGGAACCAGGCCACCTGAATGTGGGTGTCAGTTAGGATGATTGGGCAGTCTATTAGGCCCCTGGTAATGAAACAGCATTTATACCTAGTGTACAAATGGATATTCAGAGCCCATTCCCCATAGAAGGATATTCTCTCAGCCTAGACACATGGGGGAGGGTCTAGGCCCTGCCCCAAATGATGTGACAGAGAAGGCATCACCCTTTCCCTGGAGCAGAAGAGGGATGAGATTGGGTTGGTGGGGGGCATAGGGAAATGGGAGGGAGAGGGAACTGGAATTTAATATATAAATTAAGATTGTTTATAATTAAAATTAAAAAAGGAATAAAGAGAAAAGTTCATTAAAATAATGTCAAAAAGAAGAAAACAATGAATTAGACATCATAAAAATAAAAGCAAAATTCTGTGTGTCTCAAAGGATGCTACTGAGAAAGTAAACAGATAACCCACAGAATGACGTGTTATGTTCAAGAAGCGGTCTCCGGTATCACCTTATTGAAGAGTATCTCCCACTTTCTCTTCTAGGAGTTTCAGTGTGGTTGGATTTATGTTGAGGTCTTTGATCCATTTGGACTTAAGTTTTGTGCAAGGCGATAGACATTGATCTCTCTGCAGTCTTCTGCATGCCAATACCTAGTTATGCCAGCACCATTTGTTGAAGATGCTTTCTTTTTTCCATTGTATAATTTTAGCTTCTTTGTCAAAAATAAAGTGTTCATAGGTGTCTGAGTTAAAGTCAGGGTTTTAATTTCAGTTCCATTGGTTTACCTGTATATTTTACCAAGCTGTTTTCAGGATGATAGCTCTATAATAGAGCTTGAAGTCAGGTATGGTGATGCTTCCTGAAGTTCCTTTATTGTATAGGGTTGTTTTTGTTATCCTGGGTCTTTTGATTTTCCATATAAACTTGATTATTTTTCTTTCAAGTTCTGTGAAGAATTGTGCCAGAATTTTGATAGGGATTGCATTGAATCTGTAGACTGCTTTTGGAAAGATTGCCATTTTTATTATATTGATCCTACCAATCCAAAAGCATGGGAGATCTTTCCATTTTCTGGTATCTTCTTTGATTTCTTTCTTTAGAGACTCAAAGTTCTTGATATACAGGTCTTTCACTTCTTTGGTTAACATTATCCCCAGATATTTGTTGCTGTTTATGGATATTGTAAAGGGTGATGTTTCTCTGATTTCTTTCTCAGCCACTTTATCATCTGTATATAATCGGGCCACTCATTTTTTTATTTAACCTTGTATCCTGAAACCTAAATGCCCCTCATCTGAAGGGTGGATTGAGAAAATGTGGTACATTTACACAATGGAGTACTACTCAGCAGAAAAAAAAACAATGGACTCTTGAAATTTTCAGGTAAATGGGATGGCACTACAAGAAACCATCCTGAGTGAGGTAACCCTGTCACAAAAAACAAACATGGTATGTACTCACTCACATATGGATTTTATGCATGGATCAGGATAGTGCCAATCTGCCCTTCCACTGACAGAGAGTCTGGGAAAAAGGAAAGAACCTAAGAGAGGTATGCACGGTACCCCCCCAGAGAAGAGGAATGAGGCAAGAACTTCTGAAAAGATTGGTAACATGGGGAAGGGTGGGGAGGAGTGGGAGATAGGAAGAAGAGAGGGGGAGAAGAGGAAGAGAGGGGGAACAGGAAGGTTGAGTGGGGGATAATATAGGGGAAGAACAGGATGAGAAATACCATAAAAGAGGGAGTCATAGGTTAGAAGACAGATCTGGCATAGTGAGACCTCTAGTGATCTAAAGGGATGGCACCTACTGGCAAGCTAAGCAATAGTGGAGAGACCACGTTAAATGCTCATTCCTGATAATGAACTTGATGTCTACACTATATGCCATCCTAGAACCTTCCTCCAGTGACTGTCTACACTATATGTCATCCTAGAACCTTCATCCAGTGACTGATAGAAGCAGAGGCAAACACCCACAGTTAAATACTGAACTGAACCCATGAAACCCAGTGACAGAGAGGAGCGATGAGCAAATTGGCAAAGAATGGGCTGGTGAAACCAGTAGAGACAGCTGATCTGAACAATGGGGAGCTCTTGGACCCCAGACCGACAGCTGGGAGGCAAGCATGGGACTGATCCAGAACCCCTCCCTGAGTGTGAGAGTCAGTGAGGAGGCCTGGGAAACCTATGGGGCCCTGGACAGTAGATCAGTGTGTATCCCTGGCATACAAACGGACTTCGTGTGTCCATAACACAAAGAGGGATGCTCTCTCAGCCTGGACTCTTAGGCAAGTGCCTGGACCCTGACCTGAGTGAAAAGACAAACTCTGGATATTTGTGGAAGGAAATGGGGATAGAGTGGGAGGCTGGGGGGGAGATGGTGGGGGAGTGCGGGAGAAGGGGAGGGAGAGGGAACTGGGATGGACATGTGAAGCAAGCTATTTAAAAATAAAGTAATGAAAAAAGCTAAAAAATATTTTAGTATGAGAGATGTCAGCTGGTCATCTGAGATTCATCTAAAGTACTCTTCCTCTATGAAACTTACTTTCAAAGAGAATTTGTTTTTGTTTTTGTAGCAGTTTACTTTTATTTCTGTGAGTTAAGTTTCAAGCAAATATAAAGCTAAGTAAATCCTTACTCTTCACTACACTGAACTCTTCACCAATATTCCTGAGCTTTCCTGCTTTTGTCTAATAATTCACTGATTTTCTAGAGGGCTGAGAATACCATGGTGGCCAGAAATGGCTCAGTCACTCTTTAGCAATTATGATGCACAGCATCCGATAATTTAAGACAATATAGCAAAGTCCAAGAGAGGAGATAATTCCTAACTAAAATTTAAGATCAATAATAAATGGTAGAAGGAACTAAAGAGACTATATACATATTTATGACATTGGAAATGGGGAATCCAAGCATCCAAATGATATTTCACAAGATTTCACAGGATGGGGAAGGAGTTTTAGCTGGTCCAACTGAGAACACTTTAAGATTATAAATTATTATAAATTTAATATTCATGTTAATCTATATATTTTTGTACCTGATAAAAAAGTTGGAATTGTATTCTATATTCTTTTTTTTTCTTCATTCATCTACCTTCTTTTTTTTTATTAATATTTTTTATTTTCCATTTTAAATTTAGATAAGAAACAAGGTTGCTTCACAAGTCAGTACGAGGTCGCTCTCCCTTTCCCTCCCCTCCTCCCGTGCCCTCCCCGCATCCCCCCCCCGTTATCCCCTCATTCCCCCAGGGAGGGTGAGGCCCTCCATGGGGGTGTCCATAGTCTGTCATTTCATATAGGGCAGGGCCTAGACCCTTTCCCAAGAGTTCAGGGTGAGAATGCACCTCACATTGTTCTATGGGAGTCCAAAGTCCGTGTGTATACTTGGTATGGGTACTGATCTGCTGCCCAAGGCTCAATAGATTACCTAGGCCTCCTCACTGACACCCAGATTCAGGGGGTCTTGATCAGTCCCATGCTGGATTCCCAGGCTGATGCCTGGGATTCTAGAGTTAACCTTTGTCTGGTCAGCTGTTTCTGGGGGTTAAACCAGCCCAGTCTTAATCCCTTTGATCATCAGTCCTCCCTCTCTGATACTGGCTTTCTTGAGTTCAGCTCAGTACTTAACCAGCCACTAAATGTAGTTTCTGTTTCCCAGACTCTATGGCCATAGGATTGTAGGCTGGCACTCCCCAGATCTATGTCTAAAATCCATATATGAGAGAGTACATGCCATGTTTCTCTTTTTGTGACTGGGTTACCTCACTCAGGATGGTTTCTTCTAGTGTCATCCATTTGCCTGCGAATCTCATGATTCCATTATTTTTTTCTGCTGAATAGTACTCCATTGTGTAGATGTACCACATTTTCTCTATCCACTCTTCGGGTGAGGGACATCTAGGTTGCTTCCAAGTTCTGGCTATTACAAATAAAGCTGCTATGAACATAGTGGAACAGACATCTTTGTTATATGAATGGGCATCTTTTGGATATATGCCTAAGAGTGCAGTTGCTGGGTCTTGTGGTAGGTTTATTCCCATTTTTCTGAGGAATCTCCATACTGCTTTCCAAAGTGGCTGAACCAGTTGGCACTCCCACCAGCAATGGAGGAGTGTCCCCCTTTCGCCACACCCTCTCCAGCATAAATTGTCATTGGTGTTTTTGATTTTAGCCATTCTGACAGGAGTGAGATGGTATCTCAGAGTTGCTTTGATTTGCATTTCCCGGATGGCTAAGGATGTTGAGCACTTTCTCAAGTGCCTCTCAGCCATTTTAGACTCCTCTATTGAAAACTCTCTATTTAGTTCTGCAGCCCACTTTTTAATAGGGTCCTTTGCTGTTTTGGAGACTTGCTTCTTGAGTTCTTTGTAAATTTTGGAGATCAACCCTCTGTCAGATGTGGGATTAGTGAATATTTTTCCCATTCTGTGGGCTGCCTTTTTGTCTTGCTGACTGTGTCCTTTGCCTTACAGAAGCTTCTCAGTTTCAGTAGGTCCCATTTATTAATTGTTGATCTTACTGCCTGTGCTACTGGTGTTATGTTCAGGAAGCTGTCTCCTGTACCAATTCGTTCAAGGGTACCACCCACTTTCTCTTCTAAGAGGTTCAGTGTGGCTGGATTTATGTTGAGGTCTTTGATCCATTTGGACTTAAGTTTTGTGCATGGCGATAGACATGGATCGATCTGCATTCTTCTACATGCCAGTCTCCAGTTATGCCAGCACCATTTGTTGAAGATGCTTTCTTTATTCCATTGTATATTTTTAGCTTCTTTGTCAAAGATCAGATGTTCGTACGTGTGTGGGTTAATATCGGGGTTTTCAATTCGATTCCATTGGTCTACCTGTCTATTTTTGTGCCAATACCAAGCTGTTTTCAGGACTATAGCTCTATAATAGAGCTTGAGGTCAGGGATGGTGATGCCTCCGGACGTTGCCTTGTTGAACAGGGTTGTTTTGGCTATCCTGGGTCTTTTGTTTTTCCATACAAAATTGATTATTGTTCTTTCAAGGTCTGTGAAGAACTGTGCTGGGATTTTAATGGGGATTGCATTGAATCTGTAGATTGCTTTTGGCAGGATTGCCATTTTTACTACGTTGATCCTACCTATCCAAGAGCATGGGAGATCTTTCCATTTTCTGAGGGCTTCTTTAATTTCTTTCTTTAAAGATTCAAAGTTCTTACGATACAGGTCTTTCACTTGTTTGGTTAGCGTTACCCCAAGGTATTTTATGTTGTTTGTGGCAATTGTAAAGGGTGATGTTTCTCTGATTTCTCTTTCAGCCCTTTTATCATCTGTATATAGTAGGGCTACTGATTTTCTTGAGTTGATCTTGTAGCCTGCCACTTTGCTGAAGGTGTTAATCAGTTGTAAGAGTTCCCTGGTAGAGTTCTTTGGGTCACTGATGTAAACTATCATATCGTCTGCAAACAGTGAAAGTTTGACCTCTTCCTTCCCAATTTGTATCCCCTTGATCCCCCTTTGTTGTCGTATGGCAATAGCTAGAACTTCAAGTACCATGTTGAAAAGGTATGGAGAGAGTGGACAGCCTTGTTTTGTTCCTGATTTTAGAGGAATTGCGTTGAGTTTCTGTCCATTTAGTTTGATGTTGGCTGTTGGTTTACTGTATATAGCTTTTATTATGTTTAAGTATGTCCCTGTTATCCCAGATCTCTCCAAGACCTTTATCATGAAGGGGTGTTGGATTTTGTCAAAGGCTTTTTCAGCATCTAGTGAGATGATCATGTGATTTTTGTTTTTCAGCTTGTTTATATGGTGGATTACGTTGATGGATTTTCGTATGTTGAACCATCCCTGCATTCCTGGGATGAAACCTACTTGGTCGTGGTGAATGATTGTTTTGATGTGTTCTTGGATCCGATTTGCCAGTATTTTATTGAGTATTTTTGCATCAATGTTCATGAGGGATATTGGTCTGAAGTTCTCTTTCTTAGTTGTATCTTTGTGTGGCTTGGGGATCAAGGTTATTGAAGCCTCATAGAAAGAGTTTGGCAAAGACCCTTCTGCTTCTATTGTGTGGAACACTTTGAGAAGAATTGGTATAAGCTGTTCTTTGAATTTCTGGTAGAATTCTGCACTGAGGCCATCTGGACCTGGGCTTTTTTTGGTTGGGAGACTTTTGATGACAGCTTCTATTTCCATAGGGGTTATAGGTCTATTTAAGTTGCTTATCTGTTCTTGATTTAGTTTTGGCAATTGATAGCTGTCCAGGAAGTCATCCATTTCCTTTAAATTTTCGAATTTTGTGGAGTACAGGTTTTCAAAGTATGACCTAATGATTCTCAGGATTTCCTCAGAGTCTGTTGTTATGTCCCCCTTTTCATTTCTGATTTTGTTAATTTGCGTGTTCACTCTCTGCTGTTTGGTAAGTTTGGACAAAGGTTTGTCTATCTTGTTGATTTTCTCAAAGAACCAGCTCTTCGTTGCGTTGATTCTTTGTATTGTTTTCCTGGTTTCTACTTTATTGATTTCAGCCCTCAATTTGATTATTTCCTGGCGTCTACTCCTCCTGGGGGAGTTTGCTTCTTTGTGTTCTAGAGCTTTCAGCTGTGATGTTAATTCTGTGGTATAACTGTTCTCCTGTTTCTTCATGTGAGCACTTAGTACTATGAACTTCCCCCGTAGCACTGCTTTCAAAGTGTCCCATAGGTTTGGGTATGTTGTGTCTTCATTCTCATTGAATTCGAGGAAGTCTTTAATTTCTTTTTTTATTTCCTCTTTGACCCAGGGATGGTGCAGTTGAGCATTATTCAATTTCCATGAGTTTTTAGCTTTTCTGCAATTTGTGTTGTTGTTGAATTCTAATTTTAAAGCATGGTGGTCTGATAAGATGCATGGAGTTATTCCAATTTTTTTGTAGCTGCTGAGGTTTGATATGTTGCCAAGTATGTGGTCGATTTTTGAGAAGGTTCCATGTGGTGGTGAGAAGAAGGTATATTCTTTTTTATGTGGATGAAATGTTCTATAGATATCTGTTAATCCCAGTTGGGTCATTACTTCTATTAGCCCTTTTGCTTCTTTGTTGAGTTTCTGTTTGGTATTCCTGTCTAGTGGTGAGAGTGGTGTGTTGAAATCTCCCACTATAACTGTGTGGGGCTTTAAATGAGATTTAAGTTCTAATAATGTTTTTTTAACGAATGTGGATGCCTTTGTATTTGGGGCATAAATGTTCAGAATCGACACTTCCTCTTGGTGGGTTTCACCTGTGATGAGTATGTAATGACCTCCTTCATCTCTTTTGATTGATTTTATTTTAAAGTCTAGTTTGTTAGATATTAGGATTGCTACCCGGCTTGTTTCTTGGGTCCATTCGATTGAAAAATTTTTTCCCAACCTTTAATTCTCAGGTAATGTCTGTCTTTAAGGGTGAGGTGTGTTTCCTGTATGCAGCAGAAGGAAGGATTCTGTCTTCGAATCCAATCTGCTAGTCTGTGTCTTTTTATGGGTGAGTTAAGGCCATTAATATTGAGGGATATTAATGACCAATGATTGCTCATCCTTCTTCGATTTGCGATGGTTGTTGTTGGTGGAATTATGTGTGGAATTTCACCCCTTTGTTCTTTTGGCTGTTGGTAGAGAGAGATTCTCTAATGCTTATATTTTTCTGGTTGTAGTTAGCTTCCTTGGGTTGGAGTTTTCCTTCCAAAATTTTCTGTAGGGCTGGGTTAGTGGACACATATTGCTTGAATCTAGTTTTGTCATGGAATATCTTGTTTTCTCCGTCTATAGTGATTGAGAGCTTTGCCGGGTATAGTAGTCTGGGCTGGCATCCGTGGTCTCTTAGTGTAGGTAGAATATCTATCCAGGACCTTCTGGCTTTCAGCGTTTCCATGGAGAAATCAGGTGTAATTCTGATAGGTCTGCCTTTATATGTTACTTGACCTTTTTCCTTAGCTGCTCTTAATATTCTTTCTTTATTCTGTATGTTTGGGGTCTTGATTATTATGTGGCGAGGGGATTTTTTTTGTGGTCCACTCTATTTGGTGTTCTGTAGGCTTCTTGTACCTTCATTGGCATGTCTTTCTTAAGGTTGGGAAAGTTTTCTTCTATGATTTTGTTGAATATGCCTTCTGCCCCTTTGAGCTGGATTTCTTCTCCTTCTTCTATACCTATTATTCTTAGGTTTGGTCTTTTCATGGTGTCCCATATTTCCTGGATGTTTTGTGTTAAGGATTTGTTGGATTTAAGGTTTTCTTTGGTTGATAAATCCATTTCTCCTAGCGTATCTTCAACACTTGAGATTCTCTCTTCCATCTCTTCTATTCTGTTGGTAATGCTTGTATTGGTAGTGCCTGTCTGTTTGTCCAGCTTTTCTATTTTCTGCCTTTCTTCAGATTGTGTTTTTTTAATGACTCTATTTCAGTTTTCAACCCTTGCAGTGTTTGCATTGCTTCTTGCAATTTTCTGTTTATCTGTTCATCCGTTTGTTGCCTTTTATGAATTTTTTGGTTTGTTCTTTCTTCCATTTCTTGCATTTTTTGGTTTGTTTTTTGTTCCATTTCTCGCATTTTGTGCTTTGTTTCTTCTTCCATTTCCTGCCTTTTTTGGTTTGTTTCTTCTTCCATTTTTTTCATTTTTTGCTTTGTTTTTTCTACCATTTCTTGCATTTTTTGCTTTGTTTCTTCTTCCATTTCCTGCCTTTTTTGGTATGATTCTTCTTCCAATTCTTGCATTTTTTGCTTTGTTTTTTCTTCCAATTCTTGCATTTTTTTGCTTCATTTCTTCTTCCATTTTCTGCCTTTTTTGGTTTGTTTTTTCTTCCAATTCTTGCATTTTTTGGTTTGTTTTTTCTTCCATTTCTTTGAGGGATTTTCCAATATCCTCTTTTAGGGCCTCTATCATTTTCATGAAAGTGCTTTTAAGGTCGTTCTCTTCTGCTTCATCCTCATTGGAATGTTGGGGTCTTGCTGGTGTGGAGTCTCTAGAATCTGGCGGTGTCATATTTGTTTTTCTGTTGCTGACTGTGTTTTTGTATTGTCTCTTTCCCATCTCTTCTTCTAGTGGGTGCAGAAGGAGCCCCTTACTGGTCTGGGGACCAGAGTTCCCTTTTGGTGGGTGCTAGCAAGTCCAATAATCTGGTGGTTCTTCTATTCCTTGTCCGAATGCTGGTCCCGTGGGTGGAGAAGAAGAACAGGAATCTGGGGCGCTTATCCTCTTACCTGGTCCCCTGGACCCTATGCTGGGTCCTGTTGTACTTGATCCAGAACAGCTACTCCCCTGGTCTCCCTGGGTCCTCTGGTTTCCTGGTCTTGTTGGTGGGAGAGAAGACCTGGGGTCTGGGTGCTTGGCTCCTGCCGGGACTGGGAGCTCTGTGCAGGTCCCAGGCTATCTGCAGGCACTGGAGCACAGGCCGGGAAGCCGGCCTGTTTACCTGCTGCTGCTGGAAGAACCGCTGCTTCCTCTCCTTTCCTGGTCTCGTTGGTGTGAGCGAAGATCCGGAGTCTGGGGTGCTTGGCTCCCGCCGGGATTGGGAGCTCTGTGCAGGTCCCAGGCGATCTGCAGGCACTGGAGCACAGGCCGGGAAGCCGGCCTGTTTACCTGCTGCTGTTGGAAGAACCGCCGCTTCCCTGTACTCCCAGCCTCCTCTCCTTTCCTGGTCTTGTTGGTGTGAGCGAAGATCCGGAGTCTGGGGTGCTTGGCTCCCGCCGGGATTGGGAGCTCTGTGCAGGTCCCAGGCGATCTGCAGGCACTGGAGCACAGGCCGGGAAGCTGGCCTGTTTACCTGCTGCTGCTGGAAGAACTGCAGCTTCCCTCTGTATTCTATATTCTATAGAGTAATGGTGGAGTTTTTTTCAGAATGTTGGTATTTCGTCTGCGTTATAATTGAATCTAAGAAGATAATCTAACAATAATTCATGCAAAAGCCAAATCCTCAAAACAAACAGTAGCACGAAGTGAGAGGAAGACATGATACTAAAAGACAGGTCCATCACTTAGATGGAGAGTGACTAACATCCTCCAGGTACAGTGGTAGTTTAGTGGACCCTGGCTTTGGTGATTGTCTAAAACTCTTAAAATTGTCTATGAAACTTGATAGTTTATCTACTAGTCTTTCAACAAATGCAACATAACAAATTATTGAAAATAAAGCTTAAAGGACAAAGTCCATCCTAGTTTGCTTCCTTGTTGTTGTGAAAAATACTTCAAAAACCTTGGGAGAGAAGGAAGTTCATTAGGCTTACATTTCCATGTCACATACTATCATCAAAGGAAGCCAGGGAAGGAAGAAGGGGCCACAGAGGAGCATTGCTTGTTGTCATACTCCTCAGACACCATTTAGCCTTCTTTCTTAGATAATCTGCCGCCATATACTCATAGATGGTGTTTCTTTAGTTGATCTGGTCTCTTACAATAATTATTACTCAAGAAAATGCCCACAGACATGCACGCAGGGTAATCTGATGGATGTAATTTCTCAATTGTAAGTCTCTCTTCCTGGGTGACTCTATATAGTTCCAAGTTGAAAATGACTAGTATGGTGAATGGGGGAGAACAGAATGGTGGGGGATGATGACAGCTGATTTCTTCTGCTTCCAGGTCCTTCTGGGGGGTTTGGTGTCAGAAGTGGTCTTGTGGCTTCAGATCAGGGGAATAGAGAATTTGGTATTCGCCTGTGTTTTACTTGTTTTTCCCCAAAAGTTTTGAGGTTCAAATAAATTTAACAACTTCATTGAACTCTTATTTTTTGCTATTGTAATATATCTTAAGCTTCCACAAGAACTCTGTATATGAGTGTTATGCTTGTATCTAAACAATAAGTTGGACTCACATGGTATGTACTAACTTTAATGACAACATTGCATTTAAGAATGGACTAGAATGTCCCATAATCATAACAACTATGGCCGGATATAGTACACTGACATAGGATTGTACTGAAGATAACACACAGGGAAAAATATTTTAATTTACTTTAAATGGATATTCATTTAAAGCTCATTGACTTATACACATAAATTATATAGTCAAATCATGAACATTTATTCATTTACTCACTCATATTTTCATGTTCTATAAATATACTATGGCTATAGGGGTGAACATAATAGTTTTAACCAAAGTAAGGTAATTGCTGTAATAAATGCTACAGTCTCTATGAAAAAATTCAATAAAGGCTATTTTCTATTTACATTACAGGCTCATCTGGTATTTGGATTTCGTATTATATATGGTGGTCAGGGAATGTGGCTGTTGGTAGCTGGTAGCCTCTCAAATTCTCTTATTGGAAGAACAAAACAGCTTGGCTATCATAAAGGTGAGGGATTGTGGAGAATCTCGGCCTGTGTTAATTCCCAACCCTGACAACTGTGCAAACTGTATAAATGACTTCTGGTCACATTCCATGTCTCTAGTAAGCCACCCCCATTGGTCCTAGGTACCAAAGAATTAGAAGTGCTGCCTAGGTTTCCTGTAGCAATAGAGGGAGATGTGGGCAGGTGCTTGTGAACATATACCTTTTATTTTATCTTACCGAAAATGTCCTTTCACTCATATTCTAGAGTGGGTTGGTAAACAGTGTTTACAATTATATAAAAATAATTGTTGAAAATAAATAAATAGATAATGGTCAGGAATGAGTGTAATGAAGTCTTCTAATGGAGACAGTAAGAAAAATCAGAGATAATGCAAGAGTCCACCCAGTAAGGCATGATGATGTAATTGAAGTTATTAATTCTGGAGACACACAGTAAGATGTGTGATCATGGAATACATGTATTTCAAGATGAAGATAGTTTGTTTTTGCATTGGATGCAAAAGCTGGGTACATCATAGAAAAACTTCAAAGATAGCTATATTTAATCTCAATAAACTCAATAGACAATGTGAGCTTATGAGCTGAAAAAATAGTTTTTTGGTAGAAGGATTGAGAAGAATTTTGTTAGACTATGCAAATTTTAAGCTCCCCTTCCTGAAATACTCAATTAGAATGCCAGCAAATTAAGGAGACACATTTAATCTTGGATTTAAAAAATAGCGGGTACTCAGTTTGCTTCCCTTGACATCATATCAGATTGATTTTCAAACAAATCTAATAACTTTGTAAAATTTACCTTTGAACTTTACTAATAATACTTAAGCATATCTACAAATGTTATGAGTTGCTGTGTTCTATCCCTCTTATACCAGCAGATAATCAAAGCTCCAAAGCCAAAACAATGTACATTGTATATATGTTATGATCATTGGGAGCCACGAAATAACTCATAAAAATTAGAAGCAAGTGGAAAACAATTGTCAACTCAGGAATGAGACAAATTTGAAGTCAAGTTTAAAAGAATAGGGCAATGTCTTAAAATAAGTGGCTGTCATAGATATCATGGCAGAACACTCAGCATAATACACACTCACTTTTCACTCAGTTCAGTACTCCTGGACAAAATGGCAGGAGTAGCACTTGTCAAGGGATGAGGGCTGTACACTTAAATTATTATGAAAATATTATTTATGAAGACAGAAAAAAATAAGAATCTCCTACTATGAAACTCCAGTGCCCAAAAGACATTCTAAGAAGAGGATGGAAGACAGAGAAGCTAGGAAACAAACAATGAAACAAAACAGTGTATTATAGGAAAGTAAGAAGATAGGACTGTGTTTAAACCTTCACAGATCATTTCCAAACTCAAGTCCCTTGTATTAGAACGTGGTGAGAATGAGACAAAGCTGCATGTAGCAAAGTAGCTTAAATTTCAGCACAGGAGTTCCTGTGTGACTGACAAGACCAGCTTTTATGGAAAAAAATTGAAATGTCTTTGAACAGGAGATAAGTGAACTAAGGTTTAGAAGTAGGTAATGTAGACAAGTTTTTTTAAAACAAAGTATGAATTAAAGAAAAAATAAAGTTAGACAAGAGGAATTTTAGAATGGAATATATTGGAAGTCATACATGCTCAGTAAGGACACTGCGATAAGATAATTAAACTATGCAACAGATAATACTGCAAATGTAAGGTTCTTGGGATATAAGCACATGGAGGAAGGGCTTGACTCTGTATGTGACAAGGCTCACCTCCTATGATGGCACCGAATAAAAGGGTTCAGAAGTGAGCTGGGTATCTGGAATGAAAGGAACTTGGAGGACTTCTCTTAGATGGACTATCTGCTTTGGTTCCATTTCCTCTGACTCTGGTTATTAAGCTCATGTGTGTGGGAAGTAACAGTCTACTGGCAGCTTTGGATACTTTACAATCACTAAAGGCTTCAGAGAACAAATGGTGTGGAAGTGTCACATGAATGGAATATTAACACATTAGCACAGTAAGACTATTCAGTTTCCTGTATATTGGAAATGAGCTACCATGAATTAGTGCTCTGCAGTACCTGAGGATGTCCTCCTTCAGAGTCAACAGCCCCATTCTGTGAGCAGAATACAGGTACTTTTTCTTTAGTCCCCATACTTTTTCCAGGGACTCACAAGGAGGGAGAGTAATGCAAGAAAACTGGTGTCAGTGGCAAGTCAAGAGAAAGAATCCATAATTTGTGTTACATTTTGGATCCTATTTTTATGCTAATACAAGTTCACATAACAGATGCACTACTTTTTGTCAATTTGTTTTTGTTGATATTGTTGTTCCTTATTTGCTGTAATCAAAACTAATTTTTGGTATCATTCAACTTACATTATTCAGTTAGTATTCAAACTATTATGAAGCCTAATTTGGATGATGGTTAAATGACAGTTAATATTTATTTTTTTAAAGAACAGAGTATAAACAGATGACAGTCCCTAAGTTCTGTTTTCTTTTGTCTTATATAAATGGCCTTTTGATATAATACAGAAATTTTTAAATATTTTAACAGCATGCTTGGATTTGGAGTAGGAGAGCCAATCCAACTCCAAAGTCAGCTTCATTTAAATGAATTGGCACTAAGGAATATTAAGAAGCAAGGAGAAATGGATATTATAAGAACAAGATAGAGGGGAATCTTGAAATTTGATGGCAAATGGATGACACTAGAAGAAACCCTACTGAGTGAGGTAACTAGTCATAAAAAGGCAAACATGACATGTACTCACTCACATATGGATTTTAGGCCTGAAACAGGGGCATGCCAGCCTACAATCCCCAGTCAGAAAGTCTGGGAAATAGGGAGAACTCTAAGAGATATAACCATGATAACCCAGAGAAGGGGAACAGGACAGAATCTTCTGACCGTTAATATTTATAAGCTTTGGAAATTAGACTATTGAATCCTAAGGAGTAAAATTACAAATGACTTCCTGCCTCCCCAGGGATTATTTAAATGATTTCTTTTGTACATTTTCTGTGGATAAATTGACTGTTCTGAGACTTAAGAAACACAATGCACAAATGAAATACTTTACAGTCCATTTACAGCTTGGCTGTTATTCTTGATAAAATTAATATTATCTCATTAAAGGTTTGTCATTTCTCAAAAGTGAAATACAGTTAGTTGGAAGTAAGCTTTTAATTTTCACATGAGATATTTTGTAGGTAGTTTGCAATTAATTGACTTTTGTTTTTGATTGTTGGTTAGTTTTTTTGATAAAATATTTATATGAACATATTTAAAAATAGGGACCAAAGCTAATTTCATTGTAGATACTTTGAGATCTGATTTAATAGCAAAAATCATTCTATGAGGCAAATGTCATTATCTATATTTTAAACAATAAAAAAACAAGGTTAAGGAAATTTTTATCATTTGCTTAAAGGAAAAATTCATCAAGTGGCTGATCTGCAATTGAGCATAGATCTGTCATTATACCAAATCAGTATGCTTTTTAGATCAGAAACTTGCCTCCAGGTTTTAAAATAAATGTCTGTACCTTTAATGTGTACAAGAATGTAATATTCAAACTAATGGATGTGATAGAAAAGACACATAAACACATAAACTCAACATTTGATATCATTTCAAGCATACATACTTAGGAATTTCAAATTTGTTCCTATCTGATATAATAATTCCAGATGAATAGCACATGGTTTATCATGTACTAGTGTTTGAAATCATTCTATAATATAAATTGACTTTAATTATCTATATTCTCTAATATTAAATTAAAGATAATGCTAACTATAGAAACAAAGGCTGTATATGCCTTTTCTGTTTTCTCAGCTGATTCAAATAATACCAGATAACTCTGTCTATTTAATTTGCTTTGACCCAATTCACAGTCACTACAAATGGATTCCAGCAATACCAGTTCTGCATTTTACAAAGTTTCCCTAAAGCAAGCCTGATGCATCAAAGTGTGTCATTCTATCTAGCATCAATTTATGCATCATACAATAACCACATTTTTATGGCCTATGTGCAATAGTTGTGACAATAAAGCCAAAGAATCCTAACTTAAAAGGCATACACTAAATGCACAGCATAGACATGTGAATACATAAACATATATCAAAACAAGTTATGCAAAAATACACAATACATATATGTTCAAAATCATCTAATAATTTAGAATAGCAAATTATAAACATAATAATTCGGTAAACTATACTATTTTTAACCTTAAAAAATTTGACAGTGGTACCCAGTCTCAGCAGTACAATCAGCAGTTAACACTATCTGGCTATTTCCTAAGCTCTTTATGTGAATTAACCTATATCCTACAGTTATCCATATATTACTGTATAACATTATTCCTCAAATTAGTAACATTAAATAATAATAAATATCAGTCGGGTGTTGGCGAAAAACACCTTTAATCTCAGCACTTGAGAGGCAGAGACAGGATAATCTCTGTGAGTTCCAGGCCAGCCTGGTTTACAGAGCAACTACCAGGACAGACTCCAAAGCAATACAGAGAAATAATGTATCAAAAAAACAAAAACAAAAAAACTAATGATCACCTAGGTAATGTGCATCAAATGAGTGTGTGTGTGTGTGTGTGTGTGTGTGTGTGTATGCATGTGTGTGTTTTTACACAACGGAATTTTATGCAAAGGCAAAAAAATTGAAATTCTGAAATTTGGAGGCAAATGGATGGAAATGGAAAAGATTACATTGACTGAGGCTAGTCAGGCTCAGAAAGACAAATGTCTCATATTTTCTCTCATACATGAGCACTAGCTTTAATCATTTTTCTGTGTTTCTTCTGGAGAAGTTGCGGTGAGCAGGAAACTAAAAAAGGCAATTTGTGGGAGAGTAGGTAAAGGAGGGAAGATAGAAAACTATAGGTAAAATAATATTATACAGGCTGAATACTGGGGGCAAGAAGGTTCATGAAGGTTGAGGGGTAGATGATGGGTAGGAAGGATTAGCAAAATGAAGTGTACAAGAAAAACTTATGGGGAAATCTGTAATCTTGCAAACAAATAAAATTATAATAGGAATGGATATACTGGGATATAGAGTCAAGTGAGTGGGGGAGATAGAAGTTGGGGTGAATTAATGAAATCTAAGAATGTATGAGAAAACCCTACGAAAACATACTAATTTATAAGCTAATTAATATTTATTTGCTCATTTGTGACATAATCTCACTGTATAGCTTAGGCTGTACTAGAGTTTTCTATGTAGACCAATCTGCCCTTGAATTCAGAGATATCTGCCTGCCTCTGCCTCCAAGTGCTGGAATAAAGTAGTGAAACACCAGGCCCTGCTTAATTAATATATAATTTTTAAAAGGAAGTTTCAGCAGAAGACAATGTTCTGCCCAGATGATATAGGATGTCAAATGAAAATCTCAACACTGACATCTCTCTTAGAGTATTTGTTCACGAAGACCTTAAAGGCATACCAAACAGCATTAGATAAGACTTACTGTTAAAGCCAATGCACACAGGGGGTGGTAAAAATAGAGAGGTAAACCATGAACTTGCCAGGAAATAGATTTCAAAATGCCGGAAGATTCTGTAGAGAAAACTGAGGCAGAAAATACATAAGTTGTCTTACTCAGTGCTAGACTTGCATGCTATAAGACTGACCAGTTAGGCAAGATACAACCACAGAGGCAATGGTGACATGACATTTCTGGGAGTAACCACTCACTTTCTGATTGAATTTGTGCCCCCTCTCCCCCCACTACACAGGAAAGAAGTTAACATTTGCTACTGTTAAATCCGTTTAAAAGGCATTGCTAGGCTAGGTGATAAGCACTGGGGAAAAACTTCTGCTGTTTGCTAAATACTCATGCCACACTATCCTACATTTGTTTTTATATCCAAAGCTTTGTAGATTTTCATTACTCAATCTTGACCAAAAAAAGCTTCTTTTCAGTGGAAAGTGACCAATGTAGAGCCTCCTAGCTGTTCCAAGTACTGAGAATCAGTGACTGTAAATTAGAATGACTATCTTAACCCTTTCCTGGCTACAGTGCTCAGGAAACAGCATACAGAGTGGTATAAATAATGTAAGGGGCAGAGGGTGAGGAAAGTGCTATCAAATGCTGTCTACTGGACATGAAATGGGTGATGTACACATGAACTCACGGAAGTTGTGTTTCACTGCAAAAGACATAAGCAAGCCATTTAAAAATTCCAGCATGGATGAGGAGATGCTTACCATGGTCACACTACTACCTGAAGAGCAGTTGATAGCCAATGTCAGAGGAAGATCCCCTTTTCTTTTAGGGTAAAAATGCTAGAACTCTGCCAATGTCTAAGTGTATGGAGCAACATTAATGTACGTTGTCCAGCACTGATTGGATTCAGGGGGGCACATATTTTTCAAAGGACATAAAATTGTCAGAGAGACATGCTTGGGGATGATGAAAATGGGAAGTAGAGATTGATAAGATCAAGATATATGTATGGCATTTTCAAAGAATAATGAAAGTATTATTTTTACAAAAGAAATAAGGAATTTGTACTTTAGAAATATATGGAGAGTTTAGAAAATGCTTTACCTATGTGGTTTCCTCATGTAAAATATGAAAAATCCACCAATACTTAATTATGTTCTATATTAAGTAGTACATTCAAGAGAAGTTAATGTGATGTCAGTTTTGTTTAGTTTAACCATTACACTTCAAAACTGTTCTCACAGTAGTTCCTTAACAAGCTTTATTGTGTGAGCAAATCAACCAATGAAGGCATAGTCCTTGTGTCACGTGTTTACATCAATAAATTCCACACATGATTTGAAATCTTGCCTGTTTCTGTAATCACATGATAGTTTTCAAATCTATTTTGTGCATCTGTAACTGAGCTACCAAATAAAACATTTATAAATGAAAATTCATATGGTCATACTGCTTTTGTGCTTTGTTACATATTTCAAGGATAAGAAGAATGATTTTTTTGAGAGAATATAGTTGAAAACTCTCAAATTCATTTTTGTGAAAGGGATAAAATTATTGATAAACACATCTAAGTTTGCAGATTGGTTATTTCTCAGAGGTTATTTGGGGTCATAATTGTAAATCTCATTACCGTACTTGAAAGGGGTCTCTTTCATTATTATGGTGCTGAGGTCTGTATCCCTGAAGCTAATTGCAAGGTAGAGCTGCAGAGTTCTAATTGTTTGCCATCAAAATAGCTGTGTAAGCTTGATTAACAGTGTTCAGCAACATTCATAACAGTCCAAGCCTGGCCCTGCATAAAATAGAAACTGGGAAAAAATCAATAAGATTTAATAAGATCAGGAACAATCACTTACAATAGTACATCAATCACACAAAGTAATAGGTGCAGGATTTGATAGGGTCCTGAACTGCCTGAGAGATTCATAACCAGCACTCGTTAATGATTTGTTCATTTGCATTTTATCAATCCAGCTACAGCTGACAAGCAGAAGGAGCAAGAGAAAGAAATATGTTGACTTAAACTCATCAGCTTTGCAATTAAAAAAATAACATATAATAGCAAATGTCTTGTCACATGGAAATCTGATGTTATTACCAAGATGTGTGCAATCATTTTCTCTTCAGACTGAGCTGCTGTTAGACTTTCATAATAGACTGGATGTTAATGTTATGTGGTCACTAAGATGTCCCAAAAGCTTAGAAAGAATGTATATGGGAATACAAATTTCCTTTCTACTTCTCATAGGCCTCTATTGCGTAATTATATTCAGTGAAAATGGGCCCAGTTCCTTGTTTTTATCTCTTTGAAAGAAATGAAGCTCCTGGCTTTGCCTAATGTAAAAGCTCCATCAAATGTTGAAATAATCAAAATGAAATGGCTTTCTGGTGATTATTGCTTATTATTCTACCTTCCTTCAGTTGATGTTATGACTTTATAAGGTAATCATGTTGTATTTACTATCTTTATTAAAACACATTTGGGGAAGAAAGGTAAATGAATGGAATAAAATTGTGTAAACAAATTTCTGATTCTAAATAAATGATAGTCAGTAATATAAAAAATAATCCTCCTGTAAACATGAGAGGCATAATGAAAAGTCTGAGCTTTTTTCCTAGAAACTCATGTGGATTCCTGCTTAGAAAATTTCCTGTGGGTTTTCTATGGAAAGAATTGTTTGAATGACGGGATGGAGAGCTTATTGTCAGAAAACAGCAGTGGTACCATCCAAAATGTGGATTAATTAGTCTCTATCCAAAACTACAGTAAATAATGTGCTCCTTCAGAGAAAAACATCATGATTCAGGTCTTTGTAGACGATGTTTAAATAGAAGATTTCTATATGGGATACTTTAATTCAATCAAAGTACAGGTAAAATCCCATTATGATAGACTCCATGGGGTCTCTAAATTGTTTTGTTGTGGTAGAATTTGGTTAAAATGAATAAATACATTTATCACATTCTCAGTGTGGAGCACATACTAGAGAGACAGATGTGATGCTGGTCTCTTTTCTATTGAATTAACACATGAAAAGATTCTTTGAATAGGAAGGGGAACCAGGAATAAGGTTTAATACATACACACCTTTCAGGCTCTCCCTAAATCCTGGATAATTTTAAAATGGCTTGAGATTAAGAAAAAAATATTTTTATTTTATCCTTTCCTTTTCAAAGATAAAACTGATTATGTGAACTGCAAAGAGTGAAGAAAATTAAATGTATGATTTGCTAAGTTTACCAAAACAATGTAAGGAAATATACATTTTAATTTCCTTGCTTTCTAAAACAAAACACGTCAAAGTGAGGAGCTGCAAAAGTGAATCAAACTTAGGAAGTGTTGCCAGTTTACCAACGATCAATTCATAGGACGCCAATTTTCCTAAAAGCAAATTGACAAATATCCAATCAAGTTAAAGTTCAATTCACCCTTACTTGGCAATGGATGACTTGGCTTTTGGTGACCTAGGAGGCTTCAAATATCAGTTATCAGTTGTATATGGGTCATTCTTATGAGTTTTGTAGGAATGCTGGCAGAGTTTTATTTTTTGAATATTCTCATCATTTTTTTTACTTCACAAGTATTTTTAGCAGGAGCATTATGAAAGACCTTGGAGAGAGATATGAAACATATGCCATGTCTTTCATTGTAGCAGAACATCATATATATTTTATGAATATTCTGATAAAATATTGCTGAAAGACACTCAGCATTCAGAAAATGGCTTATCAGTTGTGTGAGATTAACATATCCATTTAATTTGTCATCTCCTAACTGTGGCCTCCTTTGAGAATGGAAGATAGACTATTATGAGCTATTTGATGTAAAATGATCGCATAAGGATGATTTTGAGTAAATGAGAATATGTGTTCACATTAACCAGAAAAGGGATTTGTTTTTAAAAAGACAGTAAGTTAGGAGTTGTTGAGAAAACACAAGGGATGTGATGGTGCCTCAGTTGCGATACTGAAAACAAGTAGTATTCCTCATAAGATACGTTTCTGAGCCAGGGATCATGAGCAGACCTTCAAGGAAGTGTCATTTGTATGTAGGATGGAAGACACTAGAAAGTTAATCAGGAACCTAATAATATCAAAAACCTTGGATTAAGATGCTAATGTGTGGAATACAGGTGCCATTAAAAGTGTTTCAGAAATAATCTCAAAGAAGGGGCAAAACATGTGGTAACAAATCCTTAGTAAGTTGTGGTCTGGTAATCCAAAGATTTGGATTTTAACTCCAACCTCTGCACTCTGCCAACTATGACTTCATTAAGTCATGCCACTCTACAGGTTTCATTTTTCTCAAAATCTATGGTATGTATAAATCACCTACCATGATAACCTGGCACACAGTAAGCACTCAATACTTGTCTTTTACTATTAATAATAATAAAAACACAAGTGGCTATGAAATAATTGAAGGCATTTACATAAGATGTATATGTTTAACTACATTGGAACATTAAGTGTTAAATTGACAAGTGATATTATGTTATAATAAACAAATATTGGTCATGGGTAATATTTCTATTTTTGTAAACACAAAAACATATCCTAATAATGTTTTTATAAATAGGTGAGGTAGCAATCCTGGGGCAGTCATGATTTCATGGCAGCTGGAGTTGTCTGCAAAAGGCTTGTGCAGCATCAGATTGTAAACGTCATAGGAACAAAGGAGGAGGGGTTCAGTAAACCTCACCCCTAACTGAAGAGCTATGGATAGTTGTTAGGTTCTGTGGTAGGAAGAATCGATTTTCTTCAAAGCTATGGCTCTAGTGAATTACCCTCACTCAGAAGTATCTGTGCAGCACAGACTGAACTCAACAAGATTATTATAAAAATACAAAGTATTATAAAAATACAAAGATATAAAGTAGAGGTATATGGGGTAAGAGTTAAAGGGAAGTATGCTTAATATCATCAAACTATACTATATGAAATTCCCAAAGAATTAATACATGGTCCTGCCTCATGGACACGCCATGCTTTCTTGAATCACATGGGATTCCTTCCTCTTGATGAGCAGTGGATGGATAGTAGGTAGAAATAATTTGGGGGCAGGTTAGTAAGGAGAGAAAGGAAGGGAAACTGTGATTGGTATGTAAAATAATCAAAAAAATAATAATAAGTTGGTTGAAGAAAACAATACTGAAAAAATAAGAAAATATTTGAGATGCTGAAGTCAGAAATTCCCTTTTGTGTTATCCAATCTACTAAGCTTCTTGGAGTCTGTACTGTCATATGTTCTTCCAAATCACAGATTCTGGAAATAATCATGAGATTACATATACTTAGTTTCTTTAATGAGTCACTGAAAAAAATTACAGAAATGGAAAAGCAATCAGCATGTGCATAAAGTGGGTGCTTTCTTATAATATGCCTTTTGGAGCATAGGCCAGAGAGAGATAGAAATATATATATATATATATATATATATATATATATATATATATATATATATGAGAAAGACAGAGAATATCTACCCAGTTTCAGTTGAATTGCTTACATAGTCACTTTATTAGGCTATTAGACACATAAGCAAGACATATGATAAACATCTTTATGAACACTCATTATTAGTAGATTCATTGTCAGATACACAAGCTATCTTAATCCAGTTCCTGCCAATATTACAGAGTCATGCACAGGTAAATATTTGTCATGTTAAGTCATAACCTTCTAAGATATCTTCTCACACAGGGTAAAATAGTACTAATTAATACCTAAATGTACAATTCTAGCATAGCAAAACAGTGTTACATATATTATTGCTTTGTACTGGGTGACAGCGGAAGAATACAGGCATATAAGTATTGGTTGCCAGCTTGACTACTTCTGGACTAGAAAATGAGATTATTAGATATGTAAATACATTTGTCAAAATTGACACATAAATACACACAGCAAATATTTTCCTACACTGACAATTGTAACTCAGCTCTCATGTTGGACACTTTTGCACAACTGTGAACAAATACCTGGCAAAAACAACTTAAAGGACAGAATTATTTGTATATTTTCAGTCCATATGCGCTAATTGATAGATTATAATGGCATAATCTTTGCTTCAGCACTATTTATCTTTTGGTAATTGTTGTTTTCAGCCTCTTTCACTCTTTATCTTTTTCCTTTTTCATGTATGTATATGTGTGTGTGCACTAAATTTCACAAAATCTAAGTATTAATTAAGGTATACGCAACATATGTATATGACATACCATTTAAAATAACATGGTATATGGTGTGGTATGCATACTATACTATCATAATTCTAAAAAATATTGCACAACATCTCTAGAAGTAGAATAGCTAGCACAGCATCCTGTATATTTATATGACATGTTCATATAGGCTATGATTAAATTAATATTATGCATTATGTTTTCTACATCAATATATTTTAACAGTATCCTTCCTACTACAATGATAGTGAATTAGCCCCACCTCAAGATACTCAGCAATCATGTATTTGTGTTTTAAAAAGTATTTTTATTAATAATGTATTAGCATTTTATTCACATTAGTGTTTTGAAAACCTGCATGTATGTGTGTGTAAGGCTATTAGATTCCCTGGAACAGGATTTATAGACAGTTGTGAGCTGCCTTGTGGGTACTGGAAATTGAACTCAGGGCCTCTGGAAGAACAGCCAGTGCTCTTAACATCTGAGCCATCACTTCCACCCACATGTGTGGTTCCTCTAACCATGGAAGGAGCACATTGGCAACTCTGTCTCTCATACACAATTGCAAGAACCAATATCTGTTTTACCCCCTTCCTGTTTCTTGCATTTGCTGCTTCTAGTTTAGAAACTATGCCTGTGTGCTCTGTTGCTCCAGAAAGAAAGTCATGCGTTTTTCTACTCATGTCCCTCCTTGCCCACAATTGTAAGTGAGGAATATGCTCTTCAGATTTTAAATTTTATATACATTGGGTCTGCAGGCCCATTTGTTTTGGCAAGCAGGCTACTTAATTTATCACTGTCCACAGAGTACAAAGCAATACCTCACCAAGTCCACATGCCTTCTATGTCATTTCCTTTTATCTCAATCTTAGGATCATACCTAACCTTTTCCAACCACAATAAGTTCTTTAAAACCTATTTTTGTTGAGCTGAGTGTCACGGTAGTAGAACTGAGAGCATGCAGCCTCTGAATTTTTTTTCTTCCTTCTGCTCTAGTACAGTGGAGATTCATTCACTTTCTTTAGGTTTCAGCAATCTGGTGCTTCCCATTGCATTGCAAACATTGTTTTTTAGTGTTAAGCATCACATTTTGTCCTAAAATTTGAACTCTATAAACAAAATATGAAACTTAATCAACTCATTATGAAATGATGATAAATCAGAACAATCTAATAGACAATCTATATCAAGGCTTAAAGGAATAGAAAAAAATCTAGTGGAAGTGTTACCAACATTCAGAAACTGGCCCTGCTCAGTGCTTCTTCTGTAAATGTGCAACAGATTATATAAAATAAAGCAGAAGGTAGCTATTGGTGGAAAGAATACTTTAATTTACCTTCTTTGTTTCTCTTCATATTGAGGCTCCTAGGTAAACCAGTTAGTACTATCCACAGGGGAAAAAAAGCAAAAACAGAGAACACTTCCGATGGAAAGGGAGCATGCTGCATAGAGACTGGCATTTCCACAGTTGGCCAGGACAGTTCAGTTAGCAAGAGCTAAAGTAGCACTATGCTTATTTGCTCATCATTTTAAATTTTCTTTACTATCATACTTTTAATATCAGGCATTTCTTACACTCAGTCTTTTAAAAATTCCTCAAATGTCTGGACAGAGGGTTCAGTGAGTAAACGTACAGCCACTAGGCCCACTCAGCCAGGTTCAGTTCCCAGTACTCACATGTTGACCGAGAGAACTGACTCCTAGAGGTTGTCCTCTGACCTCCACACATTTACCATTGAAGACAAGTGCTGTCCACACATAATGTAAGTAAATGAAATGTAATTAAATAATTTTTACAATTGCCTGGTCAATTTTTGTCCTTTTCTTATCTGTGAAAATTGTATACATATATTTAGTTATTTCTGGACTTAAAATTTTGCAACATATGAACTATACACATAATAATGCCAGTCTATAGATGATATATCTTCTTTATACTCTCAGCATTAACATAATTAGAATTATTGAAGTATAGTATTTTCAAATTGTGCTTTTTATTGATGCCAACTGTGTTATAAGAAGGCTTTCTAAATAAGAAACTCCAAATAATTTTGTTAAGAGTTTTTGCCAGGGATACCTACCACTTTCTGTTCTAAGAGTTTCATGTGGCTGGGGTTATGTTGAGGTCTTTGATCCATTTGGACTTAAGGTTTATGCATGGCAATAGACATGGATCTATCTGCAGTCTTCTACAAATCAGCATCCAGTTAAGTCTGTACCAATTGTTGAAGATGCTTTCTATTTTCAAATGTATAAATTTAGCTTGATTGTCAAAAATAAGGTGTTCATAGGTGTGTGGATTAATATCAGGGTTTTCAGTTTGATACCATTGACTTACCTATCTATTTTTGTGCCAATGCCAAGCTGTTTTAAGCTCTATAGTAGTACTTGAAGTCAGGGATGGTGATGCCTCCAGAAGTTCCTTTATTATACAGGGTTGTTTTGGTTATGGGTCTTTTCTTTTTCCAAATAAAGTTGAGTATTGTTCTTTCAAGGTCTGTGAAGAATTGTGCTGGTATTTTCATGGTGATTGCATTGAATCTGTAGATTTCTTTTGGCATTATTGCCATTAATTGTTACAGAGACCTTTTCCTGAACATAAGACCAGTAGCAAAGACACTGAGACCAACAACTAGTAAATGAGATTTCTTGGAATTGAGAAGCTTCTGTAAAGCAAAGGACACAGTCAACAAGACAAAATGACAGCCCACAGAATGGGAAAATATCTTCACCAACCCCACACCTGACAGAGGGCTGATCTCTAAAAATTACAAAGAACACAAGAATCTAGTCACCAAAACACCATATATAATTCAATTAAAAAGTGGTGTACAGAACTAAATAGAGAATTCTCAATAGAGGAATCCAGAATGGCTGAAAGTCACTTAAGAAACTTTTCAACATCCTAAGCCATCAGGTAGATGCAAATCATCACAACACTGGTATACCATCTTGCTCCTGTCAGAATGGGCTAAAATCAAGAACACCAACAGCATTCTGGGCTGTTTATTCTGGAGATGATGTGAAGAAAGTGGAACACTTCTCCACTGCTGGTGGGAATACAAACAGGTACAACCACTTTGAAAATAAGTATGGTGGTTCCTCAGGAAAATGGCAATCAGTATATCTCAACATCTAACAATTCCACTCTTAGTCATATACCCAAAGGATGCATATTCATACAACAAGGACATCTTTTCAACTATGCTCATAGCAGCATTATTTCTAATAGCCAGAACCTGGAAGCAGCCTATATTCCCTTTAAATGAAGAATGGATAAAGAAAATGTGGTCCATTTACACAATGGAGTATTACTCAGCAGAAAAAACAATGGAATCTTTAATTTCACAGACAAATGGATGGAGCTAGAAGAAACCACCCTGAGTGAGATAACCCAGTCACAAAGAGACAAACAGTATGTACTCACTCATGTATGGGTATTAGACACAGAGCAAAGGATTATCAGCCTATAATCCATGCACACAGAGAAGCTAGGAAAGAAGGAAGATCCTAAGAGAGACATACATGGTCCCCGGGGAAGGGGAAAGGGACAAGATCTCCTGAGCAAATTGGGAGCATTGGGGGAGGAGGTGGGAGATAGAAGAAAGAGAAATGCAGAAGTGGATGGGAGAGGAGGACATGAGGGTACAGGAAGATTGAGTCAGGGGAACAATAGAAGAGAGCAAGAAAAGAGATACCATAATAGAGGGAGCCATTATAGGTTTAAAAAGAAATCTGGTACTAGGGAAATGTGGGAGCCCATTCCACATAAAGGGATACTCTCTCAGCCTAGATACATGGGGGAGGGCCTAGAAGTACTCCAAATGATGTGACAGAATTTAAAGATTCCCCATGAAAGGCCTTACCATCCCAGTGGAGCAGATAAAGGATGGGATAGGGCGTTGTTGGTGGGGAAGGGGAGCACTGGAGGGAGAAGGAAATGGGACTGATATTTAAAGCAAGATAGTTTCTAATTTAAACAACATAAGAGCAAAAAAAAGAGAATTTCTGTCAGTGAAAAAAGTACATATAAAGGGAAATACCAAATATTTAAAATATTTTAGATTATATGACCAAATAAGATAAGAAAAGTGATACTAATCCAGTTAAATTAATGGAGGATGCTCCCACTCAATGGCTGAAAACTACTTCCTCTGATGTATTATGTAATTACATTGATGGATGGTTAATGGAGTCGGTGTGGCAGACCATATGTTTACCCATGACCTGAATGTCATCGGTCATGCTATGGCTTCAAATCTTCAGCATGTGCTATTTGATAAAAATACCCATTTTAAACTTAAGCTCGTGGTTTAAACAGATGGGAATGAAATAAATGACTGAATTTGTCACCAGAAATTTATACACAATTCCTTTTGGAACTTACATTTCGATGATTGAAGGGCTTAGAGCTTCTCATAATATATAATAAGACATTCATATAAATAATTAAGTTATCTTAGTTTACATCAATTATAATGTTAACAGAAACCTCACTTAAACATTTTAAAACTTGCTTAAGTGTGTCTGTATTTGTGTGTGTGTGTGTGTGTGTGTGTGTGTGTTTGTGTGTGTGTGAATAGTTAGGTAGATAGACAGATTCGTTAATTTTCTAGATTAATGAGACAAAATATGAAAGCACATCCATTCAGGACTGACCATTATCAGGTTCTGAATCATTGGTAAATATTTTCTTTGCTGTTCTTCTTGGACCTACCACTTCCTGTCCTAAGTCCAAGTGTCAGGTGTCCTGAGAACCCAGAACATGATAAATCAGGCATTAAAACTGAACAATAAATAGGCTTTTGGGTAGTCTTCTTTTGTAACTGTCTCTCCAGAAATGCACAAGAGCCCAAAAACTTGTTTTGCCTATACAAGCCTCATTAACTTATAGCTGTCACTTCTCAGAAAACTAAAATGCCACTATCCAAGAAACAGTTATCAGAGAATCTATTATTTAAAAGTAAGGATTTCTCATATGGAATCTCTATATTTTGAATTCTGATTATGCCTTGGCATATGATAATATCCTGAGCCAGTCCATGTATTTCCAAAGTATCTATGTCACAAGTCTTAATTAAATTCATCTCTATAATATGCCCAGTACACTTCAAATCTGCTAGTCAACTATTGTTGACAATGTTTGTTATTAGAGGAAATTTCAGTAATAAAATTCTTCTGCACACTTTGTTTCATCAGGAAAAATGGACTATATGCATGTTTCCAAATTGACACATTATTATTATTCTCATCTTACAGTGATCAAAGTTGAACATTCTAGTATCCTAGTCTCTATTCACTGGTTAAATTTTTTTTTAAAAATCAAAAAGTTATATAACACAAAATTAAATCCCTGTCATTTTAAATTTGACACATGAATACACATAGCATTTTTTCCTGAATTGCTAATTAGAAAAAAATTCAGCTATCATACTCAACTCTTCTGTTCACTTTTACACAACTGCTAACAAATACAAAACAAAACCAATATGAAGAATAGATTTATTTAGTTTTAATTATGCTTTCAGAAATATAAGCTCTTTCTGATAGGGAGCAACTTCCAGAAAGAACAGCTCACTTCATGGTGGCCAGGAGCAGTCAAAAGATGGTATACGGGTAACGTCCAGGATAAAATACAATCTAAGTGCAGATTTCCAGCCACCCACTTCCTACCCTACATTTCCTGTCTTCCATCATACTGTGAATCCATGAAGGGGTTGGTTAGGTTCTAGGTCAGAACTCAACTACCTAGTAGTCATTGTAATGCCCTCTTAGGCATACCTCAGTTCTGTTACTAATCTCCCAGGTTCTTCCACATCAAATCACAATGTCATTTTTTAAAAGTCTGTTGAGGCATCTCAAAATAAAGGGAAAGGCTATAAGAAAACTTGGGTGACTATTTAAGGAGTGGATGGGGGTGGGATGGGGAGATAATGATGGAAGTAGGAGGACAGAAGAGAGAGGGAACTGGGATTGGTATATAAAATAAGATTGTTTTTAATTTAAATAAAAATGAAACAATAAAAGAAAACATGTGTGAGTTTGAATTCTCAACTAGAGCTTTAAAAAATTCCAGTTCTCATTCAGTATGTGTGATAGTAGGTTGTGTTTGTATTCTTTTACATGTAAACAAATTGAAGCTGGCCATGGTGTCCCATGCCTTTAGTCCAAATACTCAGGAGTCAGAGTCAGGTTGCTCTCTCTGAATTTTAGACCAGTCTGGGCTATGTAGCAAATTACAGGACAGCATGGGGTATACAGCAACCTTGCCTCAAAGAAAGAAATAATAAAAATTTTGTAGAGGAAAACAGGACTTGAGCTACTGCTTGACTATTGCATACTGCATGAATACTCACTGCTTTCTCTACAAGTACATTCTAATGTTTTAAAGAGAGTTTAGACTACTTTTAGAAAATATATTAATTAACATGTTGCCCATCTAAATTATGAAAACAGCCGGGTGGTGGTGGCACGTGCCTTTAATCCCAGCACTCGGAGGCAGAGGCAGGCAGATCTCTGTGAGTTCAAGGCCGAGCTGGACCGATAGCCTCCAAAATAAAACAGAGAAACCCTGTCTCGTAAAAAACAAACAAAAAAAATAAATTATGAAAACAAGCACATTATAGACTAAACACAGTATGACCCTGTGAGAGTGAAATATAAGAAGGTTACCAGTCATCTCTGACATGTACATACCCTATATGCGTACATCTTCTATGTCAGTCTATGGTAAATATTATTCCAATAAGCAGATTAAATTTTCTGCCACAATTCACTTTGAGAAGAGAGATAATCTGGACTGATGAGACCTTAAACAGCTAAGTTCTGTAAGAAGACAAACTTTCCCAGAATTTCCAAATTCAGAGTATGAGAGAGATTTCTTAGATAGAAGAGATAATGATTCTCTGTTGAAGATTTTTGTTGATGCAGCCCAGAGTCATAGTATGCAAGCATCATTAAAACTCAAGTGGCTTCCATAAAAATATCTTATTTGGAACCTGATATTTCAGAACAGTGACCACCAGAAATGGACTTACAGCATTAACCTGAATGAACTTGATGCCAGTCATTCAGAGCCTATATGCCAATTTTTTTTCTCAACCTCATGGTTACTATGACATACGTCTCTTGAGATCTCATTATGAATGAAACCTTGATTTTAGCTTTAGAATGTCTGAGTTCTACCAGGAAAAGAAATCTTGAGTTTCCTCCTCTGATACTAAATAGATGCTGCTTTAGACCATGCAATTCAATGATATGCCATGCAGCCACAAGAAGCTAGCAGATACCAATTAGAGTATAAATATTTCTGAGCAAAGGCATAATCTTTGAAATAAAAATTCAAAACGCAATGCTTCTTTATAACATAAAATATCCAAATACTTGGTAGCACACAAAATCCACGCTTCTTTATAGTGTAATTACAATTGGATCCATGCCAAGAATTTTGGTACACTACATTTATGAACTATGCTTGTTTTAAAATAAGCATTTGGATCTTGAGAGTTGAAGTAAGCATCATTGCTAATTTGTCAAAATGATATAAAATGCTATCCATCCTTCTCTAAACCATTTCACATTTTTTCTTTCTAAACCAGCAATTCTTAAAGCTATGTAAAATATTCAAATGATTTAAAGTAATTACTATCACGTTTATGCCAGTGTGGTAGAACATGTATCTGAGTGGTGCTTTGTCTCTGACTTGTCTTTGATGATTCATCCAGCTAGACCAGAACTCCCTGCTTTTAAGCTTTTTCCTTTGCCTCAACACTGAAAAGAAATGATACTGGAACAATGTGCCACTGAAGCAAAATGTACACAATCATTGGATTGTTAGAAAAATACAGCTTTATGATGGATAGAAAATGATGAAGAGGATCTTTGACTCATTCATTGACTTTTTCCCACAAAAATATCCAAAATTAGCTTAACTATTCTTTGTCCAATGTCTTTAACCTGCAATAATAAAAAGTGAGGATCCATCTCTGTGGTATAATTTTTAGGGTTAAACTGAGAGAGATTATAATAATTTATACTTACTAAAATTGCTAAAAGTGGTTGAGTTCTGTGATTGTGAACAAACTCAAGGTTGTTTACTTGAAGATGAGGACTAACAGGGTCTTCATTTTCTTTATCTTAGCTTTTCAAGTGTTCTGCTTAGAACACTGACTACATGAATAGAATCAAGAACTTTATTGTCGTCACTATAGCAACAGCAGGAAAATTTATTATGAAAAATTTGACTACATGAAATTTTGAGATTTTTTTCTCTTTTTTCTATTTAAGATGGAAAGAAGAATATATGATAGAAAATATTTTAGTTCACATTGTAAAATTATTCCATTACTTAGCTTAGAGCATTCTTCTTTTACAAAAGCCATAAGGGCTAATCAATTTCCAATATTTTGTTAAAGCAAGAAGAGTTTATATTTATAAATATCTGTTTATAAATTAGGTTCTTATTTGAATTACTGCTGTGCAATATTTGCTTACAGTGTGTGAAGATGCTCATTGTGATTCGTTTGGCTGAATGGCCAAAAGCTAGGTTGAAGAAGTTAGACAGTACTTCCTGGAAAGAGATGAACTCTGAAAGAATCTAGATGTGTAAGAGATACCCATAATACACTGCAGAAGTCCTACATATGGTATAGAGGAAAGGTAACTGATCCATGTGGCAGAATGTAGATTACTAAAAATAGGCTAATACAAATTATAAGAGCTGGTTGGGAGAAGGTCTAAGCTAAGCCCATGTTGTCATAATTAATAATAAATATCCATGTCATTATTTGCAGGCTGGTGACTGAAAAGAAAGTCAAACTACAAATTACTGCTGAAATTTTGTAAGCAACTTACAAATTTTAAAAAAGAATATTTTGTCTTGCTATTCAAATGCAGATGTGTCATTAATGATCATTTTCCTATCAATTATAATTCTTAAACTTAAAACTGTGTACCAAATATTAACATACATGAACAACTGAAGGCTTAAAATAATCTGTTTTGTTGCCTTGGGCAAGAAGGATCACAGTTTTAAAGTTGGGTCATTTAATATTTTGTGTTGTCTTAAATTTCTTTTCAAGAAAATGCTCTTGCCTTCCCATGATATCCTTTCACATCTCTGAACTTTATCATGAGCATGCTTGGTTCAAAGTGGCTGACAATGTAAATTTAAAATAAGATGATCATACAGTAACATTGCCAAGGCAAGTTTTTAACCTTTTTATCATTGCTGGAGCCAGAGTTCTCAGAACTTCATTTATAATGGCCTTTTAAAAGAGCCTTTCTGGGCTTTAGGACTTGCTTTTTAAGTGCTTACTCTTTGCCTACTTTAACTGAAAAGACATGACATGATTTCAAGATCCCCTGAAGTGCATTCTTATTCATGAATTATATCCATTCATAAGACGTGTGGAAATCTCTAGGCTTCCCCCAGACAGAATCTCATTGATGACGGATGGGGTGAATCTTCTGAAACTTTTGCATGGATCAGTTGCTTCATGAAATAAATGACGGAAAATCATTTTTACATTTTTTTCTGTGGTTTCTACTATTGGCAAGACTAGGGAATTAAATCTTAAAAGTCTTGTGAATTTTGCTTGAAAATAGCAATAAAGATAATAAAATACTTGTAATAAGCCATTAAAATAATGCATGAATTATAAGTGTGTTGTCATATAACATCAATTATCAATGTTACTGTCTGAGGTATAGAATCAGCTGAATGTTGCATTTGGATCAGATATTTTTATTTGTCACAAGTCTAAGTTAAACACCAAATAAATTATTTTAAAGTAGTAATTATATGTTTGTAACCCAAAACTTGAATATTCAGTAAAAAATACATTTCTGTTAATTATAGTACTGAAGTTTAAAATATTTCACCAAATGCTAATATATATGAATAGCTAACAATACATTGATAATTTCTTCTTTGCTTTGGACAAATATGCCCCAAATCCTAAAGGTAGACCATTTGTTGTATTTTCTTCTTTTAACTTTATTAGTAAGAGAAATTATCACTAACTCATTAATAAAAGTATTCCTCAAAAATTCAATTAGGTCCATCGAATGCATAATGGGGTATGGGAACATTTTATTGTGCTTTCCATTCATCTAGTAAGTTTAATTCAATTTTCAATGTGTTTTCATATCTTAATACGTACAATTGCAAACTATGTTACTTTGTATTGATTATTTGGGAATTTTCTACCAAGTCCTTCCATGCCTGGCACCACACTTGTGTCTTTCTCCAAAAACAATTTTAAAAGGCTAATTTTTTGCTGTCCATATAGTAACTGCTGTTGCCAGATACCATGTGGAAGTCCATGATAAGCACTCCCGATGAAGGTAAAGGACAAGTAAGCTTCTTCTGCACTGATATCCATGACTGGAGACTCACAGTTGAGAAAGAAAGACAGTAAACTTCTGTGCCAACCCCTACCCCCACCGCGAAAAACTAACAACCTAGACAGAAAGCTCTCAAAGAAAACTCTCCATCCCTGAGGAGTAGATGTGGGGAGGAGTGAGATGTGGGAGGACAGGAGAGGGAACTGGTATTGGTATGTAAACTAAGATTGTTTTTTATTTAAATAAAAAATAAATTAAAAATGACAAAGTTAGGCAGTGGTGGCACACACCCTTAATCCCAGCACTCGGGAGGCAGAGGCAGGCAGATTTCTCTGAGTTGGAGACTAGGCTGGTCTACAAGAGATAGTTCCAGGACAGCCTCCAAAGCCAAAGAGAAGCCCTGTCTCGAAAAAACCAAAAAGGAAAAAAAAAAGCCATAACAAGGATGCTGAAGTGTAGCTCTCCACAATAGATGACTACTGCCTGAGGTAGGGATGGGGAAAAGACTCATTCTTCTTTATTGACCTGGGCACTAGGAGTTTGACCATGCTCCAGTGACTATATGGACAAACTGTATTTTTTGCATCTACGTATTAAGTAACCAAAGAGTGACCCGATGGTATATAGAACTATTAAGCAATATATTACAACTCTGATACATTTATGTTATGGAGTCTTATCCCTTTAAATTACTAGAAGCATTGGGCTAATATTGGTCATTTTATTATATTATTGATTTAACTGGCAATTTTCTGATTGTAACAAGGAAGGTGGATGCATGAAGTATTTGAACTGGCAAATGTTTACATATATATTTACGATACAGAAATTTGTTTGTTATAATATGTTCTAAATATTTAAGTTGATTTAACAAAAATTATTTTGTCTTTAAAACATGGTATTGGAGACTGCCAGGAAACAGTATTCTTGTTTCTGAAAGATACATTAGAGATGCAGCCATTACAAAAAAATTAACCCAAGGTAATTCTCAAATGACTATTCTTCATTTATTTTGATAAGTTTGTTACCTCTAACTAATTTGTTTCTCAAGATGTTATTTAGTGGTTTTACAAAATTTCATTAAGTGAAACTCTACACTGTGCTGCTTTTTAAATAAATTAAAGAGAATGGTGATTCAGAATCAGTATTATTTAAAATGTTATAATGAAGAGCAACAGAGATTCACAGATGAGAAAATACTTTCTATCTTCCAAAGGTGATGAGTGTTTTTGTTGTGTATTTCTTTGTTTGTTTTGTTTTTTTTCTAAAATCAGTTGTGTTTCATAACTCCTTGGAACATAATTTCAGGGACTCAATGCCCCCTTCTTGCTTTCACTGGTATGTACACTCATGCGCATATACTTACAACACATGCACACAGATAAAAAAAGAATAAAAAGTAAATCAAATATTTTAAATGCCAAGTAAAAAGATTATAATGAATAACCAACTTACAGTAAGAACTCTTTATTGCCTCAGCAAAATCTCTTACTATTGATGTCATTTAATCATGGATGACCAAGAGATCAAAATTTACTTGTTTGGGTTTCTTAAATTGTGCGTGGGCTATAAAGGAAAAATATGGAATCTGAAAATTGTTATTCTCTTTTGAAATAATTTTCTACAAATAATAAATAAAATTGAATATAATTTCCTATATAATAAACAATTACTTGGCACTTACAAATGAATGAAAATATACACTTATAACTTACTATATATTGCATCATTAATGAATGTATGTCTGCAATTATAGAAGCTAAAGCATTTAAAATAATCAAACATTAATTTTCCATAATGAAGAACAGAGTTGCTATGTTTCTGGAAAAGTCTTTCTTTAATTCTTTTATTACTAAGGAGGTAATTAAATTTACAATAAATAGGAAGCTTCTTTTTTAGTTTAATTTAATTTAGAAACAAGCTTGCTTCACATGTCAGTCCAGCTCCCTCTCTCTCCCCTCCTCCCCCTCCCACTCATCCCCCCATCTCCCCTCTGTTCCCCAGGGAGGGTGAGACCCTTCATGGCGGATCTCCATAGCTCAGGTTGAGAGAGCATTTCTCATTGTGGAATGGGCACCAAAGTCCATTTGCATGCCGGGGATAAATACTGATCTACTACCCAAGGCCCCATAGATTGCCTAGGCCTTTTCACTGACACCCACATTCAGGGGGTCTGGATCAGTCCCATGCTCTCAGCCATCAGTCTGGATTCCAAGAGATCCCCCTTGTTCAGGTCAGCTTTTTTTGGGGGGGGTTTCACCAGCCCAGTCTTGAAGCTTCTATGATATCATCCTCAGAAATTAAACCCATGAGCATTAAAAAAATGCTATTCATGTATTAGTATAAAATAGTAAGAAAAATGCTGAACAAAATAGTACTATAAAGAAGACCAGAATGCATAAGTGTTCATGTTTGTAGCCATTTTATAAATATTTTCTTCATTGCTTCTAAATGATGCACAAATAATTAGTACAATCATTGCAGGAAGGTCTTCACAAAAGTGATTTTTAGAATGTTAACAGAAGCACATTGATAGTTTTTTAAATTATGAAGCTGTTGGCCATTTGCTTATTTTCTTTTCAGCTAGCTCTGACTTGATTATTAATCCATAATTACTAATGTATATTTTATAAGGACTTATCTTTTTGAGGACACACTCTTGAGTGCCCATTGCTCCCAGGAGATCACATGGTGACAACTCTCTTTGCTACATTTCCCAGAATCGTCCTAGACTCTAGTCCCACCTATCTTACTTCCCTATTGGCCAACAGTGCTTTATTGACATATACACAGAAGAACTTCCCTATCATCTCCTCTTTTCTGTCTAAATAAAAAGAAAGGCTTTAACTTTAACATAGTCAAACTTTATATAACAGAACAGTTATCATGCAAGAACTATAGTTACAATATTTTGGCAATTAACATTTAGTAAGATTCAAAGAAACTATCATCTATCCTATCTTTGTGAGTCTAAAGTCTTATATGTAACTTATCTTTTATCATAACTGAGGAAAACTATAATTATAACTATAACTATCTGTCTTAAACTCCATCAAAGACCATAGAAGGATAATATATAAACACTAGAACTGACAAAGTCATCTTGCTACCTGGACAGTCACCCGAAGTTCCTCTCTAACGTTGGGGCATCTGTATTTAGCCTGTAGGTCACAGTGTGTTTGGCTGTCTTCTCAGTAAAGCAGGAAATTCCAAACTGTCCATCAGCTTGGTAGTCTGTCAGGCATTTTTCTGTGTCCTACAGAAAACTCTCCCATGAAGCAGGAAATATTGAGTAGTCAGTTTCCTATGGGTCCTGCATGTCCAGATTACACAGCCACAGTCAGTCTATAAAAGAGCAGTTTCTTGCCCAAATGGCTAATCTTGCCATGTTGAAAACAAACTCCATAATGAGTTTCTTCGATACCCATCTACTTCTTGGATATAATTAGTGTGCCAGTAGCAGACATTTCTCATTGTCAAGAAAAATCATAAAGCATTTTAAATGCCATTTTCTGAAGGTCTTTGAAATGTTTGAAGACTATCTATCTCAAATATATCTCTGCATATCTAGAAAACCTAACTTACCTAACTGTAAGTTCTGACTTTTATAAGTAACTGTGTATAATCTGTATTTAATTATAAATTACATTTTTAAAAGAGCTGTATAAACACAATATCTAAATAAGAGAAATATATACATCACAAAATTGATCTTAAATTTGTATCAATAAATGAAAATCCATTCCAAGACAAAGTATTCATTTATATATCATATTCCCTTTAGAAAGAGATTGACTATGATCATTACCATTTATAAGTAACCCTGTATGAATGAAAACAAACATTTAAACAATATTTGGGAATTTGGGCGTTGTTCATTCCAAACTGCTTCCTGCTGGATGAGAGTACTGTCCATACCATGGGATCGTGGCAAAATCATGGAAAGTCACGTCCCACTTTTGCCACGATATGTAACATGTAGTCTCCTGTCTGCTGCCTGGGTCCTGTTGCTGCTTTGAGCCCCCAAATACCACACAAGACACTATGTTAATTATTAAGCTGTTGGCCATTTGCTTTGTTTTTTTATCGCCTACCTATGACTTGATTATTAATCAATAATTACTAATATATCTTTTATAAGGACTTATCTTTTTGAGGACATACTCCTGAATGTCTGTTGCTCCCATAACATCACATGGTGACAACTCCACATAGATAGTTTATATGTGTAGGAAGAGATTGAAAGTATATTAATTAATTTTACTGCCTACTGTAATGAACCACAAGTAACAACCAGGTTGGAAGAAGATATTAATTAATCTCCGAATATTACCCTTTCTGATTCTGGACATAGATTTACAGATATACTCATTTCTGTCACAGAATGAAGAGAGCTAGGCATTTCTGGACAAGTCTTCACAATTCAAAACAGTGGGTGATTGCTAATTAGACCATGGTTATTTTCACCCACATAGCATCTGTCTGCTTATCAATGCTTTGTAGCTTTTCTTAAAAGCTATGTACTACAAATATCTGTGTTAAAATTGCCTCAGAAGCTAATTTCCTCATTTCCCAAGATTTTACATTGATTTTTGATATATTTGATTTCTTAAAAGTTCTTGTTGTGCATATGTATATATATGTGTATATATACACACACACACACACACACACATATATATATATATATATATATATATATATATATATATAAATTCTGGATTACATCAAACAAGTTCTTTTAGGAATGTCCATTACTGTAATTTTTAAATATGGCTATTATATGATCTTTTACATATTGGCTGATAAATAATTAGTTAAAGTTGTGAATACAAATATGTTTGAGCTGAGCAAAAAATCAATGAAAGGAAGAAAAATTAAAAGTATGTATCATTAAGTGTTGTGGCAATGTATAAGAGGAAAGCAAAATATGCAACTTATCTCTTGGGAAATGACAAATTACAAATGACATGTCAGGTAGAACTTCATTTATGCTTATTGCTCAGCATGCTTTTATTTATAGGTCAATTTTACTCTATAGGGCTTCAACTTGGAATGCTCATTTTGAATCCCCAGGAATTTACACAACACTATAGTCTCTAATTTCTTTTTAAAAATTAACTGTCAAATATTATGTTGTAATTTTTATTCATAATGTTGTATAGGGAATTTCTAGAATGAACTGATCTTGCATTTTCTTCATTGAACAACAACTCCTTCTCATGTGAAGGGTTGTTATCACAGATACATACTATCCACAATGGAGACACAATTATATTTGGAGCTGAAGATTAATTCTCTTACCTTGATTGTGATGATGTTATGATGGGTGTAAAGAATGTCCACAACCATCAGATTGCATATGTGAAAATTTAATGTATCACTTACACACCAAAGAATGCTATTAAAATGATACATTTAACAAATACAATTTGATGACTTTAAATGTATACATATATCCATGAGTGTATCTATTATCTTGGACATGGTAAAAATTTTAATTTTCATAAAATATTACATAAAATATATTCACCCCACCATTTTAACTGTGCAGCTTAATTAAATGTAATTAATGCAATGCATCCTGTACAGCTATCACCATTTAAAATCTTACTAAACAGGTGCTCTCCCCTCAAGTCAACCCTGAGCACAACTTTCTTGTATGTTTCTTAAAAAGTTTCTACTCAACAATTTGCCTTACAAAATATATAAGAAGAACTCAAGAAACAAGTCTCCAAAACACCAAAGGATCCAATTAAAATTGGGCTGCAGAACTAAATAGAGAATTTTCAATAGAGGAGTCTAAAATGGCTGAGAGGAAAGTGCTCAACATCCTCAGCCATCCTGGAAATGCAAATCAAAACAACACTGAGATACCATCTCACTCCTGTCAGAATGGCTTAAATCATAAACACCAACGACAATTTGTGCTGGAGAAGATGTGGTGAAAGGGGAACACTCCTCCATTGCTGGTGGGAATGTCAACTTGTACAGCCACTTTGGAAATCAGTATGGAGATTCCTCAGAAAAATGGGAATGAGCCTGCCACAAGACCCAGCAACTCCACTCTTAGGCATATATCCAAAAGATGCCCATTCATACAATAAGGATGTCTGTTCTACTATGTTAATAGCAGCATTATTTGTAATAGCCAGAACTTGAAAGCAACCTAGATGTGCCTCAACCAAAGAGTGGATAGAGAAAATGTGGTATATTTACACAATGGAGTACTATTCAGCAGTAAAAATCAATGGAAACCTGAAATTTGCAGGCAAATGGATGGCACTAGAAGAAACTATCCTGAACGAGGTAACCCAGTCACAAAAAGAGAAACATGGCATCTACTCTCTCATATATGGATTTAAGACATAGATCTGGGGAGTGTCAACCTACAATCCCATAGCGAGAGAGTCTGGGAAACAGAACCTTCATTCAGTGGCTGACGGAAGCAGAGGCCGACTCCCACAGCTAAGCACTGAGCTGAACTCTAGAAATCCAGTGACAGAGAGGGAGGACTGATCACCAAAGGGGTTAAGAATGGATTGGTTTAACCCCTAGAAACAGCTGACCTGACAAGGGTTAGCTCTTGAATCCCAGACTGATGCCTGAGAATCCAGCATGGGACTGATCAAGACGCCCTGAATGTGGGTGTCAGTGAGGAGGCCTAGGTAATCTATTGATCCTTGGGTAGTAGATCAGTGTTTGTCCTGGGTATACAAATAGACTTTGGACTCGCATCCAACAATGTGAGATGCACTCTCACCCTGAAAGCTTGGGGGAGGGTCTAGGCCCTGCCCTGGATGAAATGACAGACTATGGACAGCCCCATGGAGGGTCTTACTCTCCCTGGGGAAATGAGGGGATGTTGGGGGAGGTTGGTGGGAGGGCATGGGAGGAGGGGAGGGAAACAGAGAGGAACCTGGAATTGACATGTGCAGCAACTTTGTTTCTAATTTAATTTTAAATTTAAAAATAAAAAATACATATAAAGAATAAGTAGAAGTTTATAATTTTGTAATTTTGTACTTAGGCTCAACTGTGCCAAAACACTGTGTAATTTACTCATTTTATAATATTAAGTAATAATCTGTGAAAGAAGTCACATTTCCTTTATTATTGTTAACATTTAAGAAAAATGAGTTAGTTCTATTTTTACTAGTTGTGTGTGATGCAGATAAGAAGATGGATATATGTATTTCTACTGAAGAACCTGATACCTATTCTTTTGACTAGATAAGTACACTCTCCTTCAGCTAGTGCCAGAACCATAGTGGTCCCTCTTTTCAGTTTTGGGGTAAGCAATACACATTCAATGGAAAACATACTGCAGATTTTTAATTTAGAAAATGTGGGCTTCTTGTATGTGGAACATTACTCTCATAATATGGGGTTTGAGCCACCTCTTCAAGTCATGAAACCATGTAAGTTAAAAAAAAAGTAGGCACTCCATTATATTTCATATTGCAGGACCAAGTTACAGTAGGTATCATACTTGGTCTATAGTAACTTCAAGTGAAGGTAAAGTTTTCATGGCATATACATACCCTTAGGTGTAAGGAGAAGCTTTTTCTTTGAGAAGCCTTCCGGCCAGCCTGGTTCTAGAGCCACATCAGTCCCAAATTAACACACAGGAGGCTATATTAATTATGAAGCTGTTGGCCTTGCTTGTTTCTTACTGGCTAGCTCTGACTTAAGTAATTACCCCATAATTGTTAATCTAAGTATTTCTCTTACCGGAGAATAGTTCCGGGCTTCCTACCCCATGGCAGTTACATCTTGCCCTCTTGTGTTTCTCCTACCCAGAGTCCTTCTGGACTCCTAGTCCCTCCTATCTAGATTCCCTATTGGCCAGACAGTGCTTTATTGACAAATGCACAGGACTTCCCAAACATCTCCTCTTTTCTGTTTAAACAAAAAGAAAGGTCTTAACTTTAGCATAGTCAAATTATATATAACAGATCAGTTGTCAAGTAAGAACAGAGTTACAACATTTTTTCTATCAACATTTAGTAAGATTTAAAGAAAATATCATGCATCCCATCCTTGTGAGTCCAAAGTTCTATATGTAGCTTATCTTTTATCATAACTAAGGAAAATTATAATTATAACTATCTGCCTCCAACTCCATCAGAGACCACAGAAGGAGAATATATAAACACTAGGATTAACAGAGACATCTTACTGCCTGGACAGTCATGCAAAGATCCTCTGTAACATTGGGGCATCCATCCATCTTCAGCCCATAGGCCACAATGTATCCAGAAGATTTCTCAGCAAAGCAGGAAATTTCAAAACTGTCCATCTGCATTGGCAGTCTGTCAGTCATTTTTCTGTGTCCTGCAGAAAGTATGGTAGACTCTTCCATGAAGCAGGAACCCTATAAGACTGAGTTCAACAGTCACTTTTCTGTGGGTCCTACATGTCCAGATTATACAACAGCAGTCAAACAGTCTAGGCAAGAGCAGTTTCTTGCCCAAATGGCTAATCTTGCCATGTTGAAAGTAAACTCCATAACAAGTTTCTTCGATGCCCATATTCCTCTCAGAAATAATTGGTGCTGCCAGGAGCAGACATTTCTCATTGTCAAGAAAAACCCTAAACCATTTTAAATGCCATGTTCTGAAGGTCTTTGAGAGGTTTGAAGACTGTTTATCTATCTCAAATATATTTCTGTATATCTAGAAAACCTAACTTACCTAACTATAAATTCTGACTATTATAAGTAACTATCTATAATCTGTATTTAATTACGCATTACATTTTAAAAGATCAGTATAAGCACAATACTTAATCAAGAGGAAAAATATACATATCACAAAATTGACCTTGAATTTGTATCAATAAATGAAAAACAATACCCATACCATAATTCCCCTTTTTACCATTAAAAAGAGATTGGTTGTGATCATTAACCAATTATAAACAACCCCATTTAAATGAAAACAAAGATTTATAAACAAGATGGGAATTAGGACGTCGCTCATTCCAAACTGCTTCGTGATGGAAGGGGGCGCTGTTCATACCATGGGGATCATGACAAAACTCAGAAATCTGTATAAGTTCGTATTTTCGGGGTCTGTAAAGCTGCATCATCTTAGCTGTCTCAATTGTTGGAACAACTGGTCCACTGCTTCAGGGGGTCTTGGTTCATCAAACCACAGAAGCCTGGAAGGAATCCTCAGCTTTTCATTTTCTGTGGAAACATAAACTAAAACTCCTTTTCCGAGTAACATATCCTTATACTTAAATGTTGAAGTCAAGGCATTTTTAAAAGATAGAAGTTGGATTAATTCAGCAGCATTTATAATCAAGTGTACTTTAGTAGCTGCTCCTTCCTGAGCAATCAAAAAACTGAAAAACACAATAGCATAGAGTATCCAGACTCTCTGTGTATTTTTCATCTTTACGTGGCTTATTTATTTACCTATTATTACTTTATTTATTTTTCTTTGAGACAGGATTTCTCTTTGGAAATCTGCCTGCCCCTGCCTCTGGAGCAATTCCTACCGGCATGCGCCACCACAGTCGGCTTCTTTATTTTCTCTCTCAATCTTACGTATATTTTTAAACACACTGTAAACCTTTAGAGGTTTTTCTTCATCCAAGTCTGACTTCACTGTAAATCTTTATGTTTTTCTGGCCACGTGTCTTATCTGTTAAAACTGCGGCTGTTTAAACTGCCGTTTTTTTTTTCCAAGATGGCAGGCGAAAGCGTGATTTCAGCTTACCACCTCAGACCATGCTGACATCCAGCAAAAGCTGCCACTTCCAGCTATACATACACACCTTTCAATCTTTAGCAGAGTCTCTTAAAAGAACCTTGCTGTTTTTTTTTTTGTTGTTGTTGTTGTTGTTTGTTTTTTTCTTTTTATGCCTAGTCAGGAAGACTGCGGTAAGCCAGCCACGTGAATCTCGGCTTGTTGCTAGCAAAACACCTGAGAAAATGCTGCTATCAAAAGTCTGTGCTTCTCTCTGTTCTTCTGTTTCTAAAATTCCTTTAAAGCTTTTGTCATTCTATGTGGAAATTCAATGCCGATCTGACACCATTCTGTAAAGAGAGGCTTTTCCTTGCTAGCTGCTTTGGTTTATCACCCGCAGGTTGCCTGGGCTCTGCCGCGTTGTAGTCCCCAAATAACACACAAGACGCTGTATTAATTATGAAGCTGTTGGCCTTGCTTGTTTCTTACTGGCTAGCTCTGACTTAAGTACTTACCCCATAATTGATAATCTAAGTATGTCTCTTACCGGAGAATAGTTCCGGGCTTCCTACCCCATGGCGGTTCCATCTTGCCCTCTTGTGTTTCTCCTACCCAGAGTCCTTCTGGACTCCTAGTCCCTCCTATCTAGATTCCCTATTGGCCAGACAGTGCTTTATTGACAAATGCACAGGACTTCCCCAACACTTAGGGTTCTCGAAATTAGCTGTGCCATTTTATCTTCTTAAACAGTAGTCCACAATAGTTCCAGTTTCTCAATATCCTCACCATCACTTGTTCTTCTTTTCTTTTTTTAAATAACAGCCATAGTGGCATGATACCTCACCATAATTTTGATTTGTGTTTCCATAATGATTAAGGGATTTCAAATTTTTCATGTTTTGTTGGTCATATGTATCTTTGGGGAAACATCTACTCAAGTCCTCGTCCTCATTTGAATTTAGCAATGAAGTGTGATTTTTCACTGTTTTGGTAGTTCATTTTACATCCTATACAATAACAGTTATTAAATAAATATTTCATAATTTTTCTATTTTTCAGTTTTAGTAAACTTTTAAAAATCAGTATTGTATATTTTAATATATTTATTTATGATTTTGTTTATATGTGTTAGTCTGGCCCAAAGTACACCATGTACATGTAGATAGTAACAGAGTTCTGAGGTTGTAAAGCCCTTGTAACTAGAGATCAATGCTTTTGTGAGCCCAATAGTGTGGAGTCTGGGGACTGAGTCCTGGATACTCTGCAAGAGCAGTAAATGTTTGCTGAAACAACTCTTAAGTTCCAGTATTTCTATCTTTTTCCTTTGTTGTCTGTGTCTTTATTGTCATACCCACCAAATATTTGCCAAATATAATGCCATCAATCATTTATTTTTTTTGTCTTATTCTGAAACTATCATTGTTTTAGATTTGTACTTAGTTTTTTGATGCTTTTGGTGAGAAAAGTATTTAACATCACTATTTACAAATGAGCTTTCATGCTTCATAGTACCAATTATTAAAACTGCCACTCACTTCTCATTTAATAGGCACCCACTGGTATCCTTTTCAAAAATCACTTTGCAATATACGTGAATGACTCTTTGTAAGTGTTTTAGTTTAATGGTGGTACTATAACAAAATACATTGGTCTGACTAATTTGTAAGTTATAGAAATCAATTCTTTACAGTTTGAAATCTAGAAGACTGGTATTAAGCCACTGGTCAGTACGGGGTATGTTGAGATTTTGTGTCTCGTTTTCATTACGGCAACTTGATGTTACATTCCTACAAGGCAGAATGTGAAAGGGCAAAAAAGGAGGCTTTGTTCATGAGGCTAATTTTTTAAAAACACTAATACATCTTGAAGGCAGAGAGTTCGTGACTTAAAATTCACTACATTATTATTTTTAAATTCAGAATATTAAAATGAGAATAATGTTTACATAAAACATAGCAATTAGTGGAATTGAGGCACATCTATGCATGAAATACCACAACATTGAGTGATCTCTAGGATTCACTTTTAGATAAAGAAAGTAAAAGGTAAACTATTAAGCATACTATAAGAGGAAGTCTCCCAAACAATAAGCATATTACAGTATGTCTATGATTAAAACATAAAACATTTGTGTCTGACTAATCAAACTAGTAAAATCAAAGATAAAATTTATAACTAGATCAATGACATGGATATTTATAAGTGATAAAATTGTCCCTTCTAAACACTGGTAAGAACTGACACAGCACTTCTGCTCATTTACACAATGAAAATAATAAGGCATCATTAGTATCAATGAGGAAAAAAACCATGAATATGTTTCTTTCTCCAAATAAACTATTGAAATGAATGAGTGGATGAATACATTTGTTGATTTATCTATTTTTCTTTTCATCTGTCTGTCTGTCTTTCGATCTATATAGATGATTGTCATAGAGGATTAATCACTGATAAGCAATGTGGAGACATCTTAAATCATGACTTTTTACGACACAACATTTCAATAAAAAAATAGTAGCTTTCTAAAATATGAAAATAACTAATTAGTTAAAATGACATAAATTCATAATGTTCAGCAAGTATTCTAGAACCAGATAACTAATTAACATTTTGTAGTGATACATTAAGATACTTCCCATTAAATAGCCTGTTAAAAAGTCTTACTTGAAAAGTTTGTATTTGAAATTTGCTTATTTTATCAAGTATTATATTAAGAAGATATCAAAAGTTCTTGTCATATGGGTATTTCACTTGTTTGTTTAAAGTTACCCTAAGACATTTCATATTTGTGCCTGGCACAGGAAACCCCCTACATATAACACCAATGGCACAGAAATTGAAAGCAACAATCAATAAATATGACATCCTGAAGCTGAAAAACTTATGTAAAACAAAGAACACAGTAAATAAGATCAAATGACAGTCTACAGAATGAGAAAACTTCTTCACCAAACCCACATCTGACAGAGGGCTGATCTGCAATTATACAAAAAACTCAAGAAACTAGGAATCAAACACAAGATAATCAAATTGAAAAATGGTGTTTGGAGCTAAACAGAGAATTCTCACCAGAAGAATCTCAAATGGCCAAAAGACATTTAAGGAAATGCTCAACATCATTAGTCGTCAGGGGAATACAAATCAAAATGATTCTGAGATGCTATTTTACACCTGCCGGAATGTAAAGATCAAAAATACTGAGGACAGCTTATGTTGGAGAGGTTGTAAAGTCAAGGGAACACTGGTGGGAGTGCAAACTTGTGCAGCAATTTTGAAAATCAGTGTGACAGTTCTGAGAAAATTTGAAATCAGTCTACCTGAAGATCCAGTGATAGCACTCTTAAGCATTTACCCAAAGGATACTCAATCATACCACAAGTATATTTGCTAAACAATGTTCACAGCAGCATTATTCATAATAGCCAGAATCTGGAAATAACCTAGATGCCCAGCAAGTGAAGAGTGGAAAAAGAAAATGTGGTAGATTTACACAGTGGAATACTACTCAGAAAAAAAATCAAACAAAAAACAAAACATAAAATTTGCAAGTAAGTGGATAGAACTGGAAAAAACATCCTGAGTGACATAACCCAAAGTCAGAAACACAAACATAGTGTGTATGCTCTAATAAAGTGTATATTAGATGAACCAAGGGATGAGCAAACTAAATCCGGAGATCCAGAGAAGTTAGGTAGCAGGGAGAACCCTAAGAGGGACACATGGATCACCCTGGGAAGGGCAATTAGATGAGATCTCCTGGGTAAACAGGTGGCAGGGGGTGATTAATTAGAGGGGATAGTGGATAAGTATGTTAAGGAAGGGGATGGTATTTCCATATAAAGTTGATTATTATTCTTTCAATATTGTGTTGGAATTTTGATAGGGATTGCATTGAATATGTAGACTGCTGTAGATTGCCATTTTTATTATGCTGATCCTACCAATCCAAGAGCATGGGAGATCTTTCCATTTTCTGGTAACCTCTTTGATTTCTTTCTTTAAAGACTCAAAGTTCTTGATATACAAGTCTTTCACTTCCTTGGTTAACATTATCCACAGATATTTGATGCTGTTTATGGCTATTGTAAAGGGCGAATTTTCTCTGATTTCTTTCTCAGTCACTTCATCATTTGTATATAATAGGGCCACTAAATTTTTTGAGTTTACCTTTTGTCCTGGCATATTGCTGAAGGTGTTTATCAGCTCTAGGAGTCAGTTTCCTTGCGGAGTTTTTCGTGTCACTTATGTAAACTATCATATCATCTGCAAATATTGAAAATTTGACTTCTTCTTTTCCTATTTGTATCCCCTTTATCTCATCTTGTTGTCTTATTGCTGTAGCTAGAACTTCAAGTACAATATTGAAGATATATAGAGAGAGTGGACAGCCACTTTGGAAAGCAGTATGGAGATTGCTCAGGAAGATGGGCATCAATCTACCACAAGACCCAGAAATTCCACTCTTAGGCATATATCCAAATGAGGGAAATTCATACAACAAGGGCATCTGCTCCACTATGTTCATAGCAGCATTATTTGTAATAGCCAGAACCTGGAAGCAACCTAGATGCCCCTCAAATGAAGAGTGGATAGAGAAAATGTGGTACATTTACACAATGGAGTATTAGCAGAAAAAAACAATGGAATCTTGAAATTCACAGGTAAATGGATAGCACTGGAAGAAACCATCCTGAGTGAGGTAACCCAGTCACAAAAAGACAAACATGGTAAGTACTCACTCATATATGGATTTTAGACATGGATCAGGATAGTGCCAGTCTGCACTTCCACTGACAAGAGAGTCTGGGAAAGAGGAAAGAACCTAAAATATATGCATAGTACCTAAGAAAAGAGGAAGGAGGCAAGACCCTCTGAACAGATGGGGAAAACAGCGAGGGCTGGGGGTGGAGTGGGGGCTGGGAAGAAGAGAGGGGGAGAAGAGGAAGAGAGAGTAGGTCATGGGGGAATAGGAAGGTTGAGTGGGGGCCGGTAGAATAGGGGTAAGAGGGAATCATAGGTTAGAAGACTGATCAGGCACCAGTGTGACCTCTAGTGATCTAAAGGGATGACACCAATTGGCAAGCTAAGCAATAGTGAAGAGACCACCTCGAATGCCCATTCCTGATAATGAACTTGATGTCTATAACCATCCGGGAGCCTTCATCCAGTGATTAATGGAAGCAGAGGCAAACACACAATTAAGCACTGAACTGAAACCAAGGAACCCAGTGACAGAGAGAGAGGAGCGATGAGTAAATTGGCAAAGAATGGGCTGGCAAAACCAGCAGAGACAGCTGATCTGAACAGGGGAGAGCTCTTGGACCCCAGACCGACAGCGGGGAGGCCAGCATGGGACTGATCCGAACCCCCGAATGTGAGTGTCAGTGAGGAGGCCTGGGCAACCTATGGGGCCCTGAGCAGTGGATCAGTGTTTATCCCTGGAATACAAACAGACATTGTGTGCCCATAGCCCAAAGAGGGATGCTCTCTCAGCCTGGGCTCTTAGGGGAGTGCCTGGACCCTACCCTGAGTGAAATGACAGACTCTAGATATCATCTATATGGAAGAATTTGGCAATAGGGTGGGAGACTGGGGAGGGATGGTGGTGCGGGAGGAGGGGAGGGAGAGGGAACTAGGATTGACATGTAAAACAAGCTATTTATAATTAAAATGAAAATAATAAAAAAAGGGAAGGGGATGGTCAATGGGGGAGGGGAGAGGGATGCAGAGGGAGAGCAAGGAAAGAGATACCTTGACAGAGAGAGTCACTGTGGGATAAGGGAGAAACCTGGTGCTAGGGGAATTCCCAAAAATCCTCAAGGATAGTCCCAGCTAAGTCTCCTAGCAATAGTGGTGAGGGTGTCTGAACTGGCCTTCCCTTGTATTCAGATTGGTGAATACCCCAACTGTAATTATAGGGCTTTCATCCAGTAACTGAACCAGATTCAAAGTTCCATACCTTAGAACCAGGCCAATCTCCAGGAATCCTGTCGACTAGAAGGAGGATGGAATACCTAAGCAAGGGAGGTCAAGATCATGATGGGGAAATCCATAGAGAAAGCTGAACCAAGCTCCTAGAAGTTTATGAATTCTGGAATGATGTCTATGCAACCTCCATGGGACCAAACTAGACCCTCCACATGAGGGAAACAGTTTTGAAGCTTGAATTATCTGAGCGGCCCCTGCAAGCAGGACCAGGATCTATCCCTGGTGCACAAGCCAGTTTGTTGGTTCCCACTCCCTGTGATCCAATTCAGGTCAAGAATTTTGAGGAGAAATAGAGAACTCCAGATGTCTGCTGGCATTGATGGTAAAGATGAGGTAAGAGGTAGTAACTATAGCACTATTCTCAATATCTTTCTGTGCAGGTGGTCTCAGACTCATGGTTGATGTGGAGCTGAGTTTTTTGGGCTTGTGTTAGCTATTTTATACGGCAGCTTCTGTTGACTGCACTTTCTTCTGATTGTTTTTCTTGTTTTATTCTATTAGAGCAATAAAACAACTAGTGGGGACAGTACTGAGTGTTATAACTCACAAATTGATATAGAGCTCCTCATTTTGAAATTATCAATTCAACTAGTTGTTATTAAAAGGAATGGGTTTCACCCCAATAAACATCTTATTATATGCATGCATTTCTGTTTATTTGATAAAGATTATGAAACAAATGAATTTATTTTAAGCAGAGGCTCTTTACTTAGGAATGTTTTCTCTTTCTGAAGCTCCAAATTAATAAACTTGGAGTAGATTTTCTAATTAAATATCTCATTATAATACCTTAGTTCTCACTTTAAAATATATACTCTGGAATTTTGTATCTAGAAGTCAATTTTCTTTTTATGATCTCCAGGTAAAATAATCTCTAATAGTCTATGACTTTAAAGTGGAGGCAATTCAGATTTGTCATTTAGCTGTCAAAGCTATATCTGTGGAACAGATATAGCTTGTTGTGGAGAGATTGTCTGTATGCTAAACTGTATTTGTACCTTGGAAAGCTGAAAAACAAATATCTTTGAATGATTGCTGCTGCTTAAGGAAAACTGTATTTGCGAAAGTATATTATTTCACAAATATTTTAGAAACTCTTGCTTTTATGTATTTAGAATTGTGCTGAAACTTGAATAAAAATATTTACTAGTATAATACACAATAGTTTCAACAAATTTATATTGTGCTTCACTACTGATTTCTTGAGTCCCACTATCAGAGGTGAAATATGATCCCGCACAGATGTTGTCTGAATGCCTTACTTATTTCAGACCTTCAGGTATTTGCTTCTTTTGGGAAGACTCTTCATTCACTGCCACTGACTTGCCTATAGCTGATAATATCACTTAGCACATGCCCCACCTGTCACTAATGAGAACACCTAGACATGGAATGTAGTTATAATAGCAACAGATATAAATAATTCAAACAGAAAAATGTTCCTAATTTCAAATACTAAAAGGAGGCTTACTTGTTGAGAATAGCATGTGAGTGACATAAAATACAAAGAGATCTTTCGATTCAACCAGCTTTTCATTAAAATCTTAACTTGAAAATGTCCACAACTTGCTCCTCTGAATACCACCTACATTTCTGACACTTTCCTCCATTGTCAGAAAAGTAGATATTATCCGATGAAATCAGCCATTAGTTTTAAATAATTTGAGCATCTAGGCAAAGAAGGTCTTAACTACCCATATCATGTCCAATCCAGGAATGGAAAGAACACCAATCCTTTGGTTGATCATAAAATTTGGAGTTATGGGTACTCAATGAAAAGTAGGATTAGGAAAATATGCAATACTGTAGAGAAAAATTTAATAACATATCTTTACTCTGTGGTGTACAGTGTTTAAAAAGAGGTTATGTTATTGGTTTGTAGAGACTGTAAGGGTAAAATTCATATGTTAAATACGTTTTTCTGAAAATTGATAAATTTTTCATTATTTAAGACTAAAGTCAAAGGGAAAGTAGGAAAAAATAAAGAATTCTTGTGTTTAATATACAATTCCAAAAATAAGAATTGAAGACAAATCACCACAATAGAGTTTATTTAAGATAAACATAAAGGCAAATTTATATTAACATTTAATTTAAAAATTCTTAATAACTGTAAAATATTCTAGTTTTCTTTTTCTCTCAAGTTAAAGTTGATAAGTCAACTAAAAGGAGCATGAGATTCTAGTCACTGGTAGAAAGCCAAGCTAATTCCTGACCCAGAGAATGACATGAGAAGCATCATATTTTTGCCACTTGTATCCTTCTTCAGTCATGCCAGGTCTTCCTGCTTAACTGGTTCCTCTCATCACAAAGATATTCTGAGGTCACTGTTAACAAATCTTCGCAATTGACAATAAGCTGACTATCTCACTTTATCTCTCTAAATTAGGACTATGATTGTTCTGTTTTCCAACTGTTGGCTCGACAAACATAGGGTGGAAGCTGTGAAGAGGCAATTGTGTTCCTGTTCATAAGGCACAAAGAGAGACTTGTAAAGAAAATGACAAACCCCAGCATCAAATATTCAACATTAATGGATCATTAAAATGTTCACTGCATAAATAATCTCTAAGTTTCCAGAATTTAGCCTTTTTTTTCTTCATTCAAATCTCAGCAGCCGCTGTTCTCTTAAACTTGATTTTGCTTATCTAGTACACAGTACAATGTCTATACTGATCGCTCCCAATGCACAATGTGTGCTAGTGATGTGTGGTAGCCTTTATACTTGAGTATCAAACTGATTTGTTAATAATGCTTTTATTTACTTTTGTTTGCTTACTATATTGTATATTCAGCCTATATGCAAGGTCAATGATTTTTCTTCATTGTATCTACTATGTAAATCAGTTCATGAAAGGCACATTCCAATTTCTGCTACAATATTCTTTGATTGAGTATTACATGTCTATTCTGTATTAGAATTTCTATCTGCATGCTAATATTGCTAGTTGGTTGTTTTGAGTTGTTTTTCTTTCTATTAATTCTTTTATATTTTAATTGTAATCTTTAAAACTTTTGTCTGTGTGTTTCTTACTGTCATACTTGAGTATGGTTATATCTATATCTATATATCTATATCTATATATAAATTTATACCATAGTAGGTGTTTTTCCTCTTTTTTTCCTGCTATGAAATTCGGTTGAAATCCATATTGACTGTTTGGAACTGATTTAGCCTGTCAGATGACGGTTAAATTCATCTCTAGGTAACAATTATTTCAATTGTCTCCTCTCTTTCCTCATCTGAATACTCTTCCTCAGAATTTTTTTGTTATGCGGGTGCTTCAGCTGAATGCTGTGACTATACTGGAGTTCTGATGGGGGATGTCCTTCTTGTTTATCTTATTGAATGATGAACAAAACACTGATTGGTCAGTAGTCAGACAGGAAGTATATGTGGGACAACCAGAGAAGGAGAATGTTTGGGAGAGGATACAGGTAGGGGATGCCATGTAGCAGAGGAAAGAGTAACAGGTATGAACCCTTCTGTGGTTAGATAAGACCACATGGAAATACTTAAATTAATAGAAAGAGAGAGAGCTAGCCAATAAGAAGCCTAATACATCAGCCAAAGAGTTTAATATATCTCAATGTGCTTATTTGGGACTAACAAACAGCTGGACCAGGCAGGAAAGAAACTCCGTCTTCAGGAGTTCATCTTACATTGTGATTATAGAAGAGAGAGAAGGAGAGAGAGAGAGAGTTCTTTTTAAGTCATTGTATTCTGGTTATCAAGAATTTATGAGTTGTGATCTTCACAAGAGTCTTTCTGTTATCTAAGCATCTGAACACCTCTCGCATTAGAAAAGAAACAAGGATGAGAAGAAGTTAAGGTAAGTCTCTAGCTAGTTTGGCCTTAATAATAAAGTATGTGTGAGCATATTTCTAATGTCCATTCCTCAACTATTTGTACCTACTCCATTCAGGGATCTCTTCTGAACTGTTATGATGACTATCTTGTTCTCAAGTAGAGTGATTATTTTATGATAAGATTCTAAAAATGAGGCTATGCTTTGAGAGTTTTGAAATGTTATTATCTTATGAATTTGGGTCTGGATGTCCATCAAAACATCACTTCCACAACCTTAACACTGACTTCCATAGTGAAGGCTCTGCTCCATAGATTGCTTTTATTGTAAATGTATCTATCCATCTGCAGATTGGTAACAGTTTTCCCCTCAATTCTCTGGTGGATTCTATAAAAAGTTGCTAATATTCAGTATGTTCAATCTTTTCTTATTATAAAGACAAAATGGTAGTTTCAAATCTCATTATGGTGTTAGAGTTAAAGCTTGGAGTAAAACATTTTATTTTTTGACTATTAGTGCAGCTTCAGGTCAAATTTGCCAATACTGATGGTGTATGATAAACTGATGGCTGTGGGGGAGTGAGAAAATGAGCATCATCATCTTCATCATACAAACTTTGCAAAAGGAGAGAGCTGTAATGTGGCTGTTTCCTAAATTGGCATAGAATGATGACATGGGGAAAATAAGTTAGAATAGCTCCATTTGTATCATTTCATCTTTTCTTAAGGAGCCTTCAACTCCTGTGAGAGCAAGCTGCTAAAAAGAAATGCTTAAAGGGATTATTCCACCTAAAGGAATTCCATAAAAATGAAAAACATATGTGTGTTTTTATAAATATAGAAATGAAATTTTTTCTCTAATGTGCTTTTGCAGATGGAACTCCTGTATCCTTAATAGATTATGATCAAGAATGTTAAGATTACTCAACATGAAAAATAATTGTCCTCTTAACATAATACTGAGAGAACTAGTTATTACATGTAAAACTAAATTTGGAATGCCACTCCAAGCCATATATAAAAACAAGTTGAAAATAGAGGAAATAAATATGAAAGCAAAAACTATGAAAGTCTTCAAAGAAATGAAGATTTCACAAGAGGGGTTTTGACATGCTTCTCTCCAAAACTGGACTCACGTGGTTGATCACCTCACATGCACTTCTTTCCTTTCTGCCCATCAAATGTATGGCATTTGCAATTTCGCCATTGCTACCATGCCTGGCCCTTTGTGTGCACTCTTTTCAAATATGCAGTCTTTCAGCAGCCACCTATGTCATTGCTTGCAGACCAAGATTTTTTCTTGAACGTGTGTGTGCAATGTATTTGCATATGTGTCTAAATAATACATGAAAATAAAATTTTTGTGCTAAATGGCAGCAGCATACTTTTCCAGCTTTAGTACAGAAAATGTCTTCATCATCTTCTTGAATAGATAATTTTTTTGAAAACTAAAGAACACTACCAGATATTATTCTCATTTTTTAAAAGTAACAATTGATAGTTTTTTGCTCGTAGTGATTTCTGAACAGAACCTTCAAAGTCTAATCTTATTTGTGGGTTTGATTTTTCTAAATGTTTTCAATATTTCTTTCTCACTTGTTTTCAACAAATTGTTTCTTTTTTGAAAATGCTTAATGCTGTTTGAAATTCTCATTCTGTGAAAGCAGAATTTTGATAAAATTAAGAAAATTATCTATTACAACACTTCTGACCCTTAAATATATTTCTAATATATTTAAATTAATGTCAGTCTTTTGCCTTACAATAGGTCACATTTGATACTTTAAGTTTCTTCTCTTTGTGCTACATTATAAAAAGAAAACATTCTTTTGTGACATCTTCAGACTCGCTGACTTTTATAGTGTTTTAACAAATATTGATAGGATAAATGGAAATTTTATTTCAGATATTATTTATCTCCAGAATTCCATTTGTTTCATTGGCAAGTTATTCCATTCATTATTTGCCTATTTTCCTTTAATTTCTGCCACAACGTTCATATCTGGCAATACAGGTCTCTGTGTGTTTCTGTTTCCAATAAGTGTTAATTATAAAGCTGGTTTCCCCCTTTTTGTGTGCTTATTTTGTTTGTTTGTTTGATCTCTTCAAAGTTATTACTAGAAGTTTGATGGTTTCAATTTATGCTGTTGATTGCTGCATTGTTCTAGACTGCTTAAAACTCTTTGTTTAGCCCAGCTAACTTCTCCTAATTCAACACTTCTTAGCGTTCTATTTAAGTATAGAGTAGCTGCATCAACATAGCTTTTATTTTAGAGATAAGTTTATTCCACACCCAATTCTGAGTTATCTCAGCCTCTACTGAAAGCAATAGAAGTATATCTGCCTAGGCCTTCTTACTGACACCCACATTCAGGGGGTCTTGATCAGTACCATGCTGGATTCCCAGCCATCATTCTAGGATTCAAGAGCTAACCCTTGTCAGGTCTGCTGTTTCTGGGGGGTAAACCAGCCCAGTCATAATCCCTTTGGTCATCAGTCCTCCCTCTCTGTTACTGGCTTTCTTGAGTTCAGCTCAGTGCTTAGCCGTGGGAATCTGAGGCAATCTATTGGGCCTTGGTTAGTAGGTCAATATTATCCTTGGCATACAAATGGATTTCGGGTGCCTATCCAACAATGAGAGATGCACTCTTACCCTGGACACTTGTGGGAGGGTCTAGGCCCTGCCCTGGATGAAATGACAGACTATGGATACCCTCATGGAAGGCCTCACCCTCCCTGGGAAAATGAGGGGGTTTTGGGGGGGGTTGGTGGGAGGGCATGGGAGGAGGGGAGGGAAAGGGGGAGGGACCTGGTATTGACATGTGAAGCAACCTTGTTTCTAATTTAAATTTAAAATAAAAAAGAGTTTAAAAAAAGAAGTATATCTGCCTTTCAGGTTTTTTTGCAAGGGATGGATGGATTGAGAAGTTCTCAAATGTCAACATCTCAGGATGTTCAAGATGCATAAGTAAATTGGCAATTTTGTTTTATAAAAATGAACACACCTTCTTACTTAATTTAATCCCCTCTAGATTATCAAAATTTACCGAGGACATTGTTAATACTGTGTAAGTTAAGTACTTGCTTCCAGGTATTATTTTCAAAAGAATGACGAAGAAGAGTGTTAGCATGCAGGCACACCTGGCACCTCCCCTCAGGGAACCTGGCAGAGTGCTTCAGCCCTGCACACATGGCAAGCAAACCCTGGCTATGTACACAGGTACAAAAGGCCCCACCCACTTCACGTTTCCCCATCTGCGTCACTGAAGAGGTAGGCAGGTCTTTGCCTATCTCTCTATTTGTCTCTCTCTCCCTGTTCTCTCCCTTTTCTTCCCCCACCCCCTTCCCTCCCTCCAATAAATCTTCTAATGTGAGTTGTGTCTGCATGGGATGTTTGCCCTGGTCACCCGCCATGGTTTGAATCCACCCACCTGTCAAGGTTCCTCTCGTGCTATATTTTAACAAGGAGTACATACATGTTCAATTCTAATTTAGTTTTTAAAATGTATTTTGGACCTTGATTTGTTGCATCTTGAGAAGCAAACCCAAAGATATGAAATGTAAGTGGTAAATCCTCTTCACCCTACTCTGACTGAAGGGAACCTGCTTCCTCTGGTCTTTCAGCTCTCTGAGACTGTGATTCTGAAACATTATTAACTATTTTCTTCCTGAAATTGTTCTGTGGCAACCTCATGGAGTTTGACCACCCCTGGGTTAGAACAAAGATGAACAAAAACAAGATGCCCTTTCTCTGTTTCTTCTGATGCACTGACACTCTGCCTTAGGAGTCTTTGAAAGTATCTCCGTAAAATTTCTTTCCTTCCTCAACTCAGACTTCCACTCTGCCTTGTCTTCTATCCCGACTTAGATTGGGAAATGTTTCCCATCAAACACGAACAGGGACATGAGACTTCATATTATGTTCTTTTAGAGTCAACCAATGGAAACTAAGCTACAAAGTAGTAATTTTTCATCAGTGGAGACCTTTTTTTTTTTGCAAAATCTTAAAAATTTTTGGTGGTAACCAAAATGATTCCTTGGTTTTTTCCAGAAGTTTGCTAGTTTAGAATTGATAATAGTTTTTCTTTATGGGCCAGAAGAAAACAACCTTCATAATGTATTCAAAGAATAAATGCAATCTCAGTTTTGTATTTGGAAATTAAGATTTAATTTTGATTTGTTAATTCTAGCTTGGGATTCACGTAGCCCTGGCCAGCTTCAAACTTCCTATGTGAGTGTGATTCTCCTGCCTCTTCCTCCCCAACCCTGGGATTACAGACACTCACCACCAAACTTTTCTGGGAATGGAATCCAGGGCTGGCTGAATGTCAGATGCACAATCTTCCCATTAATTTATACTGCAAACTGATATCTTAAAATCTCATTATTAACATCACATAAATGTATTAAAAATTGCTTTACAGCCTTCTGCGAATTCTATCACTCATAATATGTTGTAGGTTAAAACCTGAGACATATAAAGTTAAAGGAAATATCCATTACAATTAATGTACAACATAGCCAATAAATATTTCTTAAAACTGAAAAATTTACAGTAAATCATTTATACATCTGTCAAGAAATTAGTAATTATGTGTACTCTTTAAAACATTTTTTTTGTTTTTTGTTTTGTTTTGGTTTTTTGAGAGAGGGTTTCTTTGTATTGCTTTGGAGCCTGTCCTGGAACTTTCTCTGTAGACCAGGCTGGCTTTGAACTCACAGGGATCTGCCTGCCTCTGCCTCCCAAGTGTTGGGATTAAAGGCATGTGCCAACACTGCCCTGCTTTTTAAAACAATTTTATTGCAAGTATTTGTTTACTGATATGTGTTTGTGTGTTCCCATGCACACAAGCATGTGTGTGAAGTGTGCATGTGCCTCTATGCCAAAGTACACAAGCAGAGGTCTGAGTTTTCCTCTTCTTCCATGTGGATCTTAAATTATATTCAAATGGTCAGGTTCCTAAGAAAACACCTTTAGCTGCCAGGACATCTTGCTGGCCTAATGCAAACTTTTCACTAATGATGTCATCTCATCCTTAGATTCATATTTACTTAAATCCCTTGCTTTACTTCAGCTCCCATAAAATAGCTTGAATTATTATTGTTTTTAGTATTTCTGAAGATCACCTCATGTTTTATGACTAATCCCAGTAAGAAAAGTGGGATTACAGTTTCTGACAGTTATCCCTCTATTACATTTTGGAGATTAGGCACACATTTATTCCTATTTTCATTATTGTTAATAGCCTCTATATGGATTCCTCTTCCAATGAAGTACCTAATAATTCTACCTAATAAGTACCTAATAATTCTACCTAATTGAACAGAAAGAGTTAGTTACATACAAAATAAATCATGTTTTATTTTTTGTTGATCTGCTGTGGAAGCCACAAATTAAAATATACATATTTTCTTAGACTCTACATAACTAGAAATTATTCAGAGTGGACAAGCAAATGTGAATAAGAGTAGGGCTATTTCCATGAAAAATCTGAAAAGTAAAGCACAGCTTTATATACTTTAATATTTTTATATTATACTAATTTTTAATTGAAAATGTATTATTCTATGATACATCTGAACCATTTTCCTGTCCCCTCTCCTCCTAGCTGTCCCCCAATACATACCCTGCCCAGATCTTTTCCCAGAAAAAAGAACAGGTCTCTCAGAAACCACTGCCAAACAGAACAAAAAAAGATACAATAAAACAAGGCAAATGGCCACATATCAAGGCTAAAGAAGGCAATGCTTTAGGAGGAAAAAGTCACAAGATTAGGCAAAAAGAGTCTGAAATACACTGGTTTCCACTGTTTAGAGTCTCACAAAAATACTGAGATAACAACCACAAAATATATGCAGAGGACCTTGTGAAGACACATGCGGACCCTGTGTTTGCTTTCAGTCTCTGTGAATCCATTTGAATCCTGCTTAGTTGGTTTGCTGTGCCATGTTCTCCTGTAGTCCTGCAACCACACTGACACCTGTAGGGTTTCCTCCCCTTCTTCATATAAGTTCCCTGATGAGGGACTTGATGGAGAACTCCAATTAAGACTCTTTTTCTGCTTAATTCTGGCTGTGGGTCTCTGCACCCACTCCCATCTGCTGCCAGAGGACGCATCTCTGATGGTAATTGGACAAAAAATCTGATTTATGAATACAGAAGAATATCATTTGGAATCATTTCAATTACTTTTTTCATTTGCTAGTCATGTTGTATTTAACCTTAGGTCTCTGGGCTATCCAGTGTCCAGTTCCTGAGCAGCCAGGCAGAGTACACCATGGGCTCTATGTTTTGGTGTGGTGCTCAAGTTAAACAAAACGTTGGTTGGCATGTTCTACACCATTATTGTTACATCACGTCTTGTAGGCAAAGAGACTGTAGTTGGAGGGTTATATGGCTGGTGTGCTTTCCAGGTTAGTCTTTTTGTAGCCTTCAGAGTACCTTCTTATGCTAAAGAGACTAGAGGGTTGTGGTTATTATAAAGGGGCTTGTATCACTCATGAAGTCTGCTTGATCATGGTGGATGATCTTTTTGTTATATTCTTGGATCCAGTTTGCAAATACTTCAATGAGTTCTTTTTGTTTTTGATATATGTTCATGAGGGAAATTGGTCTGTCAATCTTTCTTGGTTAGATTTCTAGGGTTTGGCTATCAGGGTAATTGTGGCAATGTTTCTTTTGTTTCTATTTTGTGGAATAATTTGAAGAGTATTGGCATTAACTCTTATTTGAAACTCTGGTAGAATTCTGATCTAAGACAATCTGGCCTTGGCTTTTGTTGGTTGCAATAATTCTAATGACTGTTTCTCTTTTTCTGATGCTGTTTAAACTTTGCTAAATAGCATCTATCATTTCTTTTAGATGTCCTAATTTGGTAGAGTACAGATTTTTAAACTAAAACCTTATGATTATCTGGATTTCTTTGGTTTCTGTTATTGTGTCCCACCTGTTTCATTTTTATTTATGTGGGTATTTGTTCTGTGTCTTTTAGGTAGTTTGCATGAGGGTTTGTCTATCTTGCTGATCTTTCTAAAGAACCAATTTTTTGTTTAATTGATTCTTTGTAATTTTTTTTTGTTTCTGTTTTATAGATTTTAATCTTCAATTTGATAATTTCTTGCCATCTACTCTTCTTGGGTGGTCTGGCTTCTTTTTCTTCAAGAACTTTCAGTTTTATTGCTATGTTATTATCATGAGATCTCTCTAGTTACTTTACATTGGTTCTTAGTGCTGTGAAATTTCCTTTTAGCACAGCTTTCATTGTGTCCTATAAGTTTGAGTATATTCTGCAGTCATTTTCATTGAATTCTAGAAAGTGTTTAATTTCTTGATATACTTTTTTCCTGACCCATTTTTCATTACCTAGGGAGTTGTTTAGTTTCTTTGGGTTTGTAATCTTTCTGTAGCTGTTGATATCCAGCTTTAATCCATGGTGGTCTGATAGGATGCAGAGGGGTATTTCAGTTTTCTTCTGTCTATGGAGACTTGCTTTGTGTCTGAGAATGTGGTGAATTTTGAGGAAAGTTCTGTAAGGTGCTGAAAAGAAAGGTTTAATCTTTTGTGTTTAGGTGGTATGTTCAATAATTATCTGTTAGATTCATTTGATTTGTAACTTCAGTTAGCTTCAGCGTTTAGATTTTTTTTTCTGAATGTGTCCATTTGTGAGAGTAGAGTGTTGTAGTCTCCCACGAACAATGTATGAAGTTCAGTGTGTATTTTAAGATATAGTAGTGTCTTTAACAAAGATGGATACCCTTGTGGTTAGGCCATAGGTGTTAAGAATTGGAAAGTTATCTTGGTACATTTTTCATTTCATGAATATGTAGTGTCTTTCTTGATCTCCTGGTTTGAAGACTGTTTCATTAGATGTTAAAATGGCTGTACTAGTTTTCTTCTCAGTCCATATGCTAGGAATAACTTTTTTCAACCCTTTGCCTTGAGATAATGTCTATTCTTGAGGTTTAGGTTTGTTTCTCGTATACATTAAAAGAATGCATCCCAGTTTTCCTTCCATGGGGAATTGAAGCCAGTGATATTGAGATGCCAATGAAATATGATTGTTAATTCATGCCATTTTGTTGGTGATGATGTTTGTGATGGTGTGTGTGTGTGTGTGTGTGTGTGTGTGTGTGTGTGCATGTGTGTGTGTGTTTGTGTGTTTCACTATTTTGGCATTTCTAAAGGGAGCTCATTTATTTCCTATGCTTCCTTGGATGTAATTAATCACTTTTGGTTGGAGTTTTCCTTCTAGTATCTTCTGTAGGGCTGGATTTGTGGATAGATAATGTTTAAATTTGACTTTGTCATGAAGTGTCTCATATTCTCCATCTATGGTGATTGAAAGTTTTTCTGGGTATAGTAATGTGCCTTGGTATCTGTGACCTCACGGAATCTGTAGCTCATCTGTTCAGGCCCATCTGACATTTAGATTCTCCATGGAAAATTCAGGAATAATTGTTATAGGTCTATATTTATATGTTACTTTGTGTTTTAGCCTTTGCAGCTTTTAACATTCTTATTTGTTCAATACATTTTATGTCTGGATTATTATGTGATGAGGGGACACTTTTCCGGTCCAATTAATTTAGTGTTCTGTATGCTTCTTGCATCTTTATAGATATGTCTTTCTTTAAGTTAGGAAATCTTTATTCTATGATTTTGTTGAAAACATTCTCTGTGCTTTTGTTTTGATAGTCTTCTTCTTCATCATCTATTCTTATTAGTAGAAGATTTATTTAACACTTTCAATATGTCCCAGATATCCTGAATGCTTCATGTGTGTCAAGAACTTTTAAGATTTTTACATCTTATTTGTCCAACCTATCCTATTTTTCTATTGTTTTCTTCAATCCCCGAGATTCTCTCTTCCGTGTCTTGTATTCTGTTGGTGAAGCTTCCCTCTGTAGGTCTTCTTTGCTTTTCTAAATTTTTTGTTTCCAGGATCTCCCCAGTTTTTGTGTTCTTTATTCTTTATATTTCCATTTTTAGGTCTTGAATGCTTTTGTTTCCTTCAATTGTTTATTCTTGGCTTTCTTTAAGGGATTTATACATGTCCTCCAATTATTTTTTTGTGTTTCCTTTGCTTTCTTTGAGGTATTTACTCTTTTCCTCTAAATTCTTTTTGTGTTTTCCAAGATTTCTTTAACAGAGTCATTCATTTTCTCTTTAAAGACCTCTATCATCTTTATATATTCAGTTTTATGTTCTTAACTTTTAGATTTTTATTTAGATTAGAAACAAGGGCGATTTATATGTCAATCCTAGCTCCCTCACCCTTCCCTCTTCCCACCTCCCACTAACCTCCCCAGCCCCGCGCCCAATTCCCACTCAGTTTTCCAGGGAGGATAAGGCCCTCCATGTGAGATACCAAGAGTCTGTCATTTCATTCAGGGCAGGGCCTAGGTCCTTCCACAAGAGTCCAGGCTAAGAGAGCATCCCTCATTGTTGGATGGGCACCCAAGGTTTTAGGTTCTTTTTTGTGTTTCATTTATTTTAGAATTTACTATGGTAGGATATCAAGGCTCTGGTCGAGACACATTTCCATGGCTATTTATTATCTTTTTATGTGGGCATCTAGGTGTCTTGGGTTTGGGGTAATTATAGGTCTAGGTTCTGATTACTTGGTTCACCTTTGTTGGATGGTATTTCCTTGGTTTCTGTTTCCTCTCTGGATTTTCAGAGAGTGTGTTGGCTATGTGATGCCTATTTTTCTGACCTGCTGGGCTGATGTGCTCTTAGGGAATGCTTGCTCATATTAGAAGCTTGTAAGATCAGGGGACATGTTCTGAGGGATCTACAGGAGTAATACATGGGGGAAGGGGGAAGTTGCAGCTGGTGTTCTGTTGCAGTGCTATGAGTTACCCTGAGAATTGAATCTAGGGTAATAGAGAGAGTAGGGTAAGTTGCCAGGCAGCCTACCTGTTCTGGTATGTGTGGCCTGTGTAAGTGTTTGAATATTTATTTGACAAATTTTTAGTTTTTAATTTCTTGTTTGATTTTTGGATAATGACTTCAAATCTATAGAGGGATAATAACAAAAGGGCCATGAGGTGATGTTCATGGAGACAATGTGTGAAAGCATTCAATGATTGTGCATATAGGTAATGCAGTTACATCCCTTGACTCTGAGGCCTCTAGCAGGTACTAGTGTACTAATATGAATTTCTAGTATATTTAAATATTTAATTATCAATCATTTATCAATTATTTAACTTTTTAAAAATTACTATTTTAAATTTATAATCTTGTATTCTATTAAATAAATTTTAAAATAAAAATTTAGATTATCTCTGTCATAATTTCAGAGTATCACATATAACAGAATTATGAAGATGTTTATTGTAGGAAAAATATAACATAGGTGTGCCTCATCATGCTTATATATTATTAGATTGGGACTGTTGAGATTCCTGTAATCATAGAATAAATAACAGTCATGGATACCATCTAAAAATTATTTTTAAGATACTTCACCTAGAGTTATGACTTCTTATTTTATTTAATTTTTAAGGAAATGTAATTAAAATATGTTTACAGAATCTAACTCCTTCCTTTTCCTGTCCTCCCAGCTGCGCAATTGTTCCATTCCTCTAAATACTTCCACAATTTCTTCTTAATCTCACATTGATAGTATTATTACTTGATTAGTACTGTTATGTAATTACATGCATATTTATGCATAATTGTATAAATATAACCTGCTGAATTATTTCTGTTGTTTGGTGCATATGACTTCAGAACTGACCCACTTTTATTGGATAACCAGTTAGGGGGCTAATCCTTGGGAAAAGCTTAATTTTTCCTCTCTCTTGAGTCATTAGATTTTCCTGCTTCCATGTTAGCAAAGCTATCAATATTACCACTACATAGATGTTGTCTATGTAGCTTTGGAAGTTATACCACATGGGTTCACAATGGTCACTCTAAGAACAATTGACAAACATCCCAGTACTAAGAATGAAAAATCTTTTGTATGGTTTGTCATGGTAGTCCAAGTGACCATAATATAATTTAGACCAATGCTGTTACCCTTCAGAGGTTGAAGGTAGGCCTCTATGTCTGAAATCACCTCACACTCAGAACACAGGATTCAGACTATTTGAACCAGCTCTAACATCCTGTGGTCTGCCTTCTTTAGTGCCAGATAATTCTATGCAAGCTAGTAATAGAGGCAAACAGTTAATAGTCCTATTCATCTGCAATATCAATGAACTTCAACCTTGACTGGCATGGCAAAATATTGTTAGAAAGACAGCTTTCTAAGTTGACAGGAGTAAAATCATCCCTGAATATGAGCCAGCTCTCCATAGCTAATGAAGTCATGGTTCTTAGAAAAGAATCTACTAGCTCTTTTTTGCTCTACCAGTACAATACCTCAGGGCATTCAAAACTGAAACTTCTCTTTATAACAAATGGAAATTGTTACAGGAAACCACAACTGGACACAATTAAGAGATTGAAGGGCTGTGGGTCACCCAGATCAATGGATAAATCTAAAATATTGCCCCTGCATTTGTGATTTAGGAAACATTGCGGAACAGGAGATGGAGAAACCATAAGAACTAGAATACCAGTATGTCTGGTATGAAACAGCTATTAATGGAGATGACTACACAAACAGTCAAAACGTTTTAATTTCAAATATCTGAAATGAAATTAGTGCTATGTTGTTCTTTCACTTTTCTTTCCTTTATTGTTTGCTTTCATATTTTAATTAACAAATATGAGTAAAAGAGCTCTTTCTTATAGCTTAATAAGATGTCTTAGACAGTACAGTGAATACTCCACAAATATAAAGAGTTTAGATGTTAGCACCTATATACTAGAGCTGGTTATGGTGATTTAAGTCTGTAACCCTGGCACAATCGAAACAGAAAAAAAGCAGAGACCAGGAGCTCATAGGCCACTGACTATAGTCAATGCATGAGTTCTTAGTTCAACTGAGAAACCTCAAAGGGTGAAGATGGAATGTGTCCAGGAAGAACCACATATTTAAATCTCCACAAACACATGCACAGATGTGCATACACATTTATGCAATAAAGACACATATAAATAGTTAGATAATAGGCAGATAGATAAATGAAAAATAAATAAATAAATGTTATTCTATATCATAATCCTTATCCCAAGATTCAGAGAACACCATGGAAAAGGGGGCAGAGATTGTAAGAGCCAGGGGCCAAGAAGGACTGAGATGAAACCTTGTCTTCTGACCATGATAGTTGTGGTATTGAACTCATAGAAGCATGGTTGCCTGCCCAAGATTAAGAGAGTAAAAATTCCAATATGTTTTTGGGAAGCGCTCACCAAGTCCCATCTCTTGTTGAGAATATATTTAAGAGTAGATGGCTGCTCGGTGATAGCATCCATTTTCTTTAGTGTTGTGGACTGTTGATCAAGGTCTGACACACAATCGTGCTCACATTGGACAACACTAATTGGGCTCAGCAGGTCATTAAAAAAGACTAATGAAGGTTAGTGAGGGCTGTGTGAGAACTGTTTTACAAGTTTGGGGAGTGCAGGAGTTAATTTAATTGAAACATTTTATTCATATCAAAGAATAAATAAAATGTTGTATTAATAATAAAATGGGGGTGTTTCTTTTTTTATTCTCCATGAAGACCTGCATGAGGTACTGGTGAGCCATCATGTCTACTCTGAAACTTTTGCTGGGGTTGAACATTTTAGATTTCAATCTAGACTTTGGTATTTACCAACCATATGATGTGTGGATGTGACTAGATTTCATAAAATCTTGAATTTTTGTTCTTTAAAATGCAGACTAACTATATCAGGATCCTACAGTTATCAAACCAGCTGAACTATGCATTTAATGTCTAGAATACACTATGTCTGAGTACATGGTAACTATTGATAATTTTATTGTTATTATTAGCCAACAGCTTAAATTGTGGTATAGTCTTTTTAAATTACTCTTAATCTATATTAGTCATCATAGGTGGGTTGATCAGAATTAAATTAACCCAAAAAACAGGGTTCTTACATATGAAGACATAGCTATATTTATTTAGCTCAGTATGAGATGAATATTTACTAACATACAATCAATCTAATCATTGAAAATAGCATAATATATATAATATTACAATATGCAAATGAAGAATTGCCAACATACAACGCTTGGAACACAGAGACAGTCCCTGGTTGTGATATAGTGTATGTAAACTTAGTTTACATGAACTTTGAGGCAGACCTTAGGATCAAGCCAAGTGAGACAATGCAGAGTGAAATCTTGGATTAGCTTACTATAAAAAAGAATACAAAAGTAAGCATACCAATGGTAGGAAAAGGCATGTCCCTGAAAAGTCTCCTGTTATTTTGGGATTTAGTAGTTTCCTAGGGCTAACATAACTGAGTACTGGTAGATGAGTGGGATTAACAAAAGAAACTCACTTTCTCTTGATTTAGGTGGTTAAACATCTTGTGATTAAGATTCCAGCATGGTAGTTTTGAGCCCTTTCCTCAGCTTGTAGAGAGCTGTGTCCTCAATTGGTCTCCATTTGGTTTACTTCATGTGCACATACATATCCTAATCAGCTGTTCTTGTAAGTGTTAGATCATTCTGAAACAACTGCATTGTATTTTAAGTACTTTGTGTGTGTGTGTGTGTGAGTGTGTGTTTATGACTGTAGATGTGTGTAACATGAGGATTAAAAACCCAGTGATAGATATTGGAGTTCAACTTCAAGTTGAAGATCAGATAAGCATAGCAGCTAAGCCAGTAGATCTTACCTCTACCAAGCTGACATGGGAATCCTGTCTCCACAAATTCTCAGAGCCAAAAACTCTGAGTTCCTGTTTCCTCCTGCTTTTTATTTCTTTCTCCACCCATCTATACCCTCCTGTCTCCACCTCCCTAGTTCTGGAATTAAAGACTTGTTATTTCAAGTGCTGGGATCAAAGGTGTGAGCTCTGTTACTCTTCACTCATGTGTAGGCCAGATGGCCTTGAACTCAGAGAAATCTATTGGCCTGTCTCTTGAGTCCTGGGATTAAAGGTGTGTGCCCCCACTGCCTGGTTCTATGGCTCCCTAGGATGGCTGCTGGGATTAAAGGTATATATCACCATTGCCTCATCTCTATAGCTTGTGGCTAGCTTTGCGTTCTGAACCCTCAGGCAAGCTTTAATAAATCATAAATTATATATTACCACAATTCCCCTTATTTGCCTAATAGAAAAAAGAGGGCTACAACTAATATAAGAAAAACTGTATACAATAAGTATAGTAAGTATATACAATATATATAAACAATAAGTACTCCAGCAATGTCTAGTTCATTTGCATTTGACAAGTTCAGAGGAAATATGGCATTATTTATTCTATCTTGGTGAGTACAAAGTGTTATACCAAATTTACTTTCTGTTCTAATTTGCAGTATCAAATTACCTTTTTATGTCTCTTAGCCTTTTACACTTTTTCCATCTTTAGTGAGTTTCTTTTCTGAGTCTGGCAAACAATGAAAACACTAACTATATAGACTTACCCTTCATCAGAGTTCTGAAAAATAAATAATATTAACTGAAAAATCTGGAAGTACGAGCAAGCGGCTTCCAAAAACTGTGCAAAATGACAAAAACAACTGGCCACCTGGACAGTCACCCAAGGTTCCTCTGCAATGTTGGAGCACCCATCTGTCTTCAGCCTATTAGCCTAGCATCTCTCGCAGACTTTTCTGTGAAGCAGGGTATTCTGAAGGACTATCCCACATTGTCTTGGCGAGATTTGCAGTCGCTCTTTTTGATGTCCTGTTTCTCCAATTTGGACAGTATACTGCCAGTAGTTGAGGTAAGGACACTTTCTTGCCTAGTTGCTTACCTTTGCAATAAAGAAAGTAAACTCCTTGTGAGTTTCTTCAATGTCTACCATCTTCTCTGTAGTTTCTTTGATACCCATCTTCTTCTCTGAAGTAGATTGGTGCTTCCAGTAGTAGACAAGTCTCATTGTCATAAAAAACAACCTATGTTATAAAAACATTTTAAATTCCATATTCTGAAGATCTCTGAAGTGTTTGAAGATGACTTGTCTTTCTAAAATATATCTCTCTTTGACCTTGACAACATACCTAACATAACTAAGTTCGACTGTAATAGGTGAGTAATTATTAGCCCAAATTTCCTTATTATATAGCTGATAATAATAACTTTCAAGGACTAGAAATTTTCATTACACTGTCAAATGGGCTATATAGGTGCAATACCTTGAATAATATTAGAAATTTTATGTACAGTATGTTTTAACAAAATAAAACTCTCTTGGACTATTATTGATCCTTAAAGCAAAGTACTTGAATTAACATGCATATATTTTAGTATAAACATATTGATTCGAATGTTATTCTCATTGTGAGAAACAAGGCAATGACAGAATAACCTTCATGGTTTGATTTTGAAAGTTTATTCTGGTGTATTTAAAAACTAAGCAAAGGAGTTCAGTTTTTCACTGTTTGGAAAATAGTCTGTCCTTCATGGCAGATCAGAAAAACAATGTTGCTCTCATAGCTGGAAGCACATGCCTCTTTGAATCCCATGTAAAGTAAGATATTTGAATACATTATCAAATTGTTTCTAGACTCTGATTTAGCATTAGTTCTCTTGGAATTAAAGGCTAACATTTAAAAACCAAAATTCCGAAGCTTGCTGCTGTCATTACATTTTACTTAATTACCTTTCGCCTTTCATTGCACCTCTGAAATTATGATTTTGTGAATTCTTATTCATCAAAGTTATAATTAGCTGACTCATAGCAGAGTATTTTAACTGACAATAATATTTATGATAATTGGTTCTGTGCCTGTATTCAGAGCATATGAAGAAGAAACTGAAAGGACAATATTTATTTTCCTTGTCTAATGTGCCATAGTGTTTCAACAGTTGCAGTGCACAGGGGGAAGAGAAGAGTAATGTCTGATGGGGCACAGGGAACTGTTCCCCAGAGGCTCAGTGGGAATAGCACGTGATAACTCTCAGAGAGGCATTTGAATAGTTGTGAGATTTTTCTTTAATATCTGCACAGTAGTAATACAAATTAGGTAAATAAAATGCATTGTGGTATTCTAGAGTCCTTCTACCTATTTTCTTAGCATGCATTTTTCCAAAAGTCACATCCTCTAGGAGATATTATGTGTAATTATGTGTACATATTTATTATGTAGGAATATTGGCTCTACAGGGTTTCACATCAGCTGGTGATGCTCACAGCACATATCACTGCTCATTTTAGCTTTCTCTTCCTTGTTATTTTCTGTGGTTTATGTTGTTTTCAGTAGATGAATTAGAAAAATCTTAGAAAATTGGTTACTGAAAATTGAAGTGGGAAATGCCGAGATCTCTTCTGAAATCTGCCTTTCAATGTTTATCATAAAACACACTTCTGGGTGCTTGCCTGATTTACATTTAGCAATGTCTAAGTGCAAATGGTAATGACACAGCAAAGTAAGCGAGGCTGTGTGCAATTGCTTCCCGCCTTTCCTCAATTGCACCGGCAATCCCATAGATTCCAATCTTGACAGGTCGCATAATTAGAAAATTCTCTTTGTCTTATTAAATGTGACTCCTGAATAGAATTCACTCCATTGCCAGCAAAGAGCAGAAAATATACTTCAAATCTAAAATGGGAAATCAAGGGGGACTGTTTTATTTTTATCTGTCTTTGTGCAAGCGACATTATTATCAAAGGATATTGTAATGCTGAAAATGTGCTTTGGGGATTTAAATCAAGCATTAGCCTGGAAAGCAAGAAGTGCTGTAGGGCCCATGCAATATATTTTCTCATTAATCTGATTGAAAGATTATCCTTCCTATAGCTATGAAAAGTCTAATACTCATATATCCATCTTCTCTGCTAGTAAAATTCAGCTTTGTGCAAAGTCATTGTCTCTCGTGTTAGGGATCTAACACTTTTTTCTCTCAGCATAAGTCCATCTATATTAAAATAAATTCAGAGCAGGCCGCCATTTCATGCACACATTGTGATTATTTCATAAGCTGCTGTGGAAAATGGAAGTATCAGCAAGCCGTGCAGTTTCCTGGTAATGTAATGCTGTCATTACCTCAGTGGCCATGTGAAAAAGTTTAGCTATACTGTCTTTGACAAATGTTCAGTGAGTCAAAACAGTGCATTTAAATGAAATGCAGATATGAATGAGCCATTACTGCAATCACAATTCCAGCTTCTAAATTATCTTATATGAATATATACACTTTCTCTGTAGCCTGACATTTGTAATACATGACTAGCTCTGCATTGACTCTTCCACTCAGCCTCTTTTCTCAGCATCATCCATCCCCGAATTCAGAATAGAGCATTGTGATCAGAGGCTGCATGCAGTAATTGAAGATGCTCCTGATGATTTCATGCAATCAGAGTGGCACATTATTTGTGATGAAAATGAAGTAAAGGGACAAAGGGGATGTATAGATTGTTTCGCTATATATAGTCCCTTTACAAAAGACTAACAAATCTGTGAGAAGAAGCCATGTCCATAGAAAATCCCAGGAACTCGCACGATTTTAAACACAAGAGACTAGCTAAAATTTTGTGTAACCTTAGTCATACCTTGCAGCATATGTGAATTTAAGTTTTAATGAAACTAAAGAAAATGTTTGAAATAGAATGATTTTCATCCACAGCACTTTATGTGCTGATACCATGAACAGTATACATGACTCCAGTCATAACTGTCACAGAGATAATATTCTTTTATGCCTCAAGACACTGAGATGGTGTTGAAGATAACCAAAAGAAATAAGCTGCCACCATCACTAATCTGTAGCTTTGAAACACTATAGCTTTGCATGATTAAGAGAAGGTAAAATCACCAACCAGTGTAATAGACAAAACATTTTAAAAGTGAACCAGGGCTGGAAGAATTAAAGTCTTTCATATTTATTTGTCATCCATATGCACTGTGGGTCAAATCATCTGTATCCTATCTTATGTGTTTGTATATGACAATTGAAAATGCAAAGTGAGCAGAGGCCTTTCCATTCCCCAAAGACATGTTTGCAAATGCAATGAAATCAAAATCAAAGGAGCATTTGGCTTCAGTGGGTAACTTTGGCATTCTTAAAGTGTGTCCTTATGGCTGGATTTGTTATGTGTGTAGCAGATTAGAGTGTATTATGATATTCAGATCCAACACCCAAGCAGTATAATAAAATACTGTCTATTATTTTCTCACCTAGCAAATATTGCTTGAGGGTTTTTTCCATGGTTAAAATTGAATTTTCCATTTCCATTGCATATGTGACTTATCCTCTAAACTCTGCACCTGAAATCTGTTTTTTTAAAACACAAATCAACCAAAATTTGACGAAACTTTCTGCAAAGCTTGTATACTAGACCCACAAAAAAGACAGAATCAGTTTTCTGACAAGGATGGCATTGGGGGTAAAAATATATCACTTCATACCACAGTAGGATTCATCTTTACTTGTAAAAAACAATAGCAATCCTTGCTAGTTGCTCATAAAGAAGAAAAAAAAGAAAGATAAAGCTTACAAAATACCAAAAGTATTTATTCCTGGTTTCTTAAATATTTGTTTCTTAAAATCAGATTGGAAATCTCTAGTCAGGTTTCTTGCAATTGTGATTATAGTTTGATACTCAAGACTCAGGAAATCACATAGTAAAAAATTAGTGCTCAACATTATAGGAACTAGATCCTACAATAAGTCAATTTTTGGATTATCAGGTGTAAAAATGTAATAACTTTGCAGGGAAAAGAAAAATTTCATTCAGGAATGTAGAGCAAGATGTATTTATACATATTTTTAGTTGAACACAAGAAATATCAATACCAAACTGTAATTTGTGTCCTCAAAATGCAATCTTATTGTTGGGACAAAAACACAATGTATTCAGAAAGCTATTAAATGCACAACACTATTTGCAATCGAACCCTGGTGACTTGTCGTATGGCATGTTGACATTATTGGTTGCCGTATATAGTTACATAATGATCTCTAACTCTAGCTTTTGAAATTGTTCTATAAAACTGGTTAATGGATGTCAAAAGCTGACAGCAACATCAACATTTTACAATCCTTATCTTAAAGGTGCATGCAACAGACTCTTTTATCTAAGGTAAAAATAAGTTATTAATATATTGTAATTTCGTTCCTCTGTGGCATGACAGAATCCTATGCTTTTTTATCTCCAACTTTGTATGAATGTTGCTTGCTATTCAAAGATATTTAACCTAGAAAAGCTAAATAGTACTTTAAAAATTTCCATGTCTTAGGAAGAAAAAAATATCATTAATTGTTATAGATTTCATGTAAAATATTGATGTTACATATTCTTAACATGCTCTATCGAAATTTTATTCTACTCAGGAAAATATTATTCAAAATATATGATGATGGAATTAGAAATAATTGGTTCTACAATGTTATCATCTTTGAGGTTTATATTTTATGAAGTTATGGTATATGTTTTGGTGCCATCTTACAACATGGAAGAATATTCACTGAATATGATGGAATCCATAGCACAAGTAAATAATAGTGATAGACATAAGTAATTTAGTTTTACATTAAATAGTTCAGAAAATGACATTGTATTGGAAATATACACTTTCTTTTCTTTCAAGATACCATATAAAATACCATAAAAGTATACACCAAAGAAAATTATATTTAGCATTCTACATAGTTCTCAAATAAAGAAGATGACATCTAGAAATGGAATTGCTGCCGTATAATCATTTTCTGTTTTCTGCAAGCTCTTGCTTTTGTGATTGTAAATGAGGCTGCTTTGTCTAGTTCTCATGCTGCTGTCCCCATATCACTGCTCTGGGCAATGCTGATGATTAGTTGCCTTATTCCGGATTCATGGAAGCTCAACTATGAGAAGTAGACTCTGGCATGTAAATGCTTGAACTGATGTGAGACCATAAACAATTGTGGACCATTTATACAAATGGAGCTAGCCTGTATTTGATCAAAATCTTCTATTATAGAGAATAGCTTTATATTAGCTCCATGCAAAATTTTCAAACTCTCATGAAATATTGGGATACACTTTGTATTGATTTTTGATTTTAAAGTGTTTTGACATCAGTACCCACCCCAATGGTATTTTTAGATCAAAAATCTCTTCACTTCATATCTCATTCAGTCATACTTTAGGAAGGCATAACTGTTAGACATAGTTTCCTCAAGGAAGCTAGATTTTCTTATAAATATGTTTCTCAGGAGCTTCTATGGATTATAAATGTGTAGATTCCAACTTGGTTAAAAGATAGAATATGCTTATTAAAAATCTATCAATGAATCCATAAATCATCTTGAACATGAAATTTATTAGTTCAGCTTTCATGTTTGCCATTTCATATTCTGAAAGAGTTTAAGATATCAGGAAATAGTTTACATACAATCATTTCTTGTTCTTGTCAGAATGTTCAGTATCTTGGTTTTAAAAACTGCATAGAGTGTTTTGCACAATCATAAAAAATCCCACATAATTTAAAGACTATTAAATTAGCACAGTTGAAAATGCAAAGCATAGCACATGTTTAGTGGGTTCAATCTTTTCCCTCTCTGTATTTGATGGGATAGTAACTATAATAATAGATGTTGAAAAGATGAGAATGAAACACTGCTGAATTCTGCAAGCCACCCAGGCAGATCAGTCATTTATAATGATAATGAGCTGTGTTGAGAACACAGTAACAATGGGCAACCAGACAGCAGTCATAACAAAGTAGAGGTTTTCTGTGTAAAATTAAGAACTAGACCTAATTTGATTAACTAAGATCTGTAGAACCATTCTCCCATCCAGATTTCAAAGACAATTGCTTTAATAATCATTTCATGTTGTGTGAGAGGCACAGGGCTCAGAGTCACATGTGATCTCCAGATTCCAACCTTTTTGTGACAAAAACTCAGGATTTAAAGAAATTAGGCCAGTATCTCCTCCATCTCCAAGGACAGAATGTAAGTAGGATCCTTAATTCCATACCTCCTCTTTATCTTCTCAAGGAAAAAGACTCAATTTGTTTTTCAATTTCACACTTTTAACTGTGTTTCTTATCTCCGTTACTGCTTTCATGGCATAATCTCTTGCTTTGGTATTACCTTACTTTTATCCCTTGAAAATAATGTTGTGCCAAGCATTTCCCATGGTGAAGAGCAAGCACAGAGTCATATCCTCAAGTAGTTTCCACTGTGCTAGAACACAGGTAAAACATTTACCTCACATATAAAAAGAAGTGACATGCAGGTACATAATTAGAGAGTGAGGAACTTTTCTGTGATGAGAATAAACTGGAATAAAGACAATTGGTAAAGGAGAAAATATATTATCTAAGTTGTGAACAATAGACTTAAAGACATAAGCTCTTAGAACACTATAGATAAATGTAAGCATTTTGTAATTAATGAAGCACAGAATTCAATAAAAGATATTGTAACACCAAATTGCCCCCACTGTCAGAATCCAGAAGGTCCTTGGCTTTGGATGCAGGTAGAGTATGATGATAATGACATCAACCATATGTTGGTATGGCTCAGCACACTATGCCTGTCATCTAACTTAAGTGTCATAATTTGGGGTGATATTAGGCAGAATAGGTCCAGGGCACAATAATGGTATCCTGTAGCTCTCTTTCTTCATAATATAAATGAACATTTACAAGTTGGCTTCTCTAAGATTTTCCAAAGGTATCCTTTACATATAGCTGGTCTATGCAAAATAAGTTTTCTGAATTCAAATATGTCATTTCTGTCTAAATTTGAGTCTTTATAGGGTTATCAGACACATGGCAATTAGCACATATGAATGCTTTGGTTTGTTTATATAATATTTTCATTAGAGTATGTCTGTGGATTATAAGAATTTATGCTAATTAATGAATGTTATAGATTAAACATCTGTCCTCTACCAAAACATGAACTATGAAAATAAATTCAAATATCTTGATTAATCAAACATTTCCATGTCTGTCAATGGAAGTCTTACTTACAGAACATGAGTTATGTTGAAATTTAACATTATGAGAAAGGAGCAAGAGCCATGCTGATTAATAACTCATTAGCATTTTTAGCATAAAGTATCACCTGCATTATGGGAAAGAAGATAGCACACTATAATTTATCACTTCAATGGGCCCTAGACATCACTCTGCATTTTAAATCATTGTTTAAATTATCTACCCTGATATTTTCATAACCAGTATTATAATATCAAGAGGTTCAGAACATACTGTGGGAGAGATATTTTGACATATTTTTGTCTACAGTTCTAGATTTCATAGTAAGATTATAATGAAGGTTACCATTTACTCAACATTTAGATAATTTAATAATAAACCACAATCAATGAGGTTCTTTAAAGATTGTCTTTCCATGTTTCATATTAAATGACACACACGCACATACACACATGAACATATGCACACACGCAAACTTTTCTACCATTGTTGGCTTAATCCCATTTGATATTCAGAATCAAAATAGGATTTGTTTTCAGGCAAGATATTTGAGACTGTTTTAACGTAGATATTAATCTCTCTGTTAGGCACATATGTGCAGTTCTTGCATAGCATAGTAGGTCAGTATGTAGAGAAATCTGCATTTAATTTACTAAAACTGGCTAAGCTATAGTACATATTTCTCATGTTAATGATTTTGTTTATTCCATAGATTCTTTTATTTTCTCATGACTGAGCTAAGGCTTGCTGGATAAAAATGTGTTGCACTAGAAGCCAAACCACAGTAAAATGACTCTGCCTAACCTTAAGAGTTTCAGCCATTTCCTTTTATATTTCATAATAAGATTTGACAACTCAATTTAAAGAAAATACACAATAGCTGCTGACTACAGTGAAAAGTTTATATTAAAATAATGTGTTGCTGTGGGGACGTGGATAATTGAGCATACAGTAGGTAATTTCTGGCAGGGTTCCTGAAATAAGCAAAAGTAATATCTTTTAACTAAGGATGAATGCAGATAATGTTACCCTAGTCAGTAATTAGGATTTTACATATCCTGTTAAATGCTGATGCAAAAGAAAATTAAGACAAATACTGCATTTAGTCAACTCAGTAGAGTGGTCCACAGCCTTCCAGGGAGACTTGAACTTTGACTGGACCTACTGCCTGCTGAGATGTGGCTCAAATAGTATTCTTATGTGATTTTATGAAGGTGGAACAAACATGGGCACTCCAAAGAAAATCTAAACTGAAATCCTAAATCCAAATAGTAATTGGGAATCACAGCGAGTTTCATTTACTTAAAAATACAACTTTGCCTACTTTCTGCCCCCTAGTCATGCATTGAATTCTGGGTAGGCAATACTTTGACATCATTCATATAATCAATTGCCAAATTTCTAGACAACACTGGAAATTTCAAGAGAATACACTTTTTTTGCCTTTTAAGGAAGTGTATGCAATTAATGTAGGCAAAGTATTCTTAAGCTACTCTATTCATGAACAAGTTGATGTCCAGAAACAATAAGAAGCCACTGAGGCAGAAGTGATAGATAAGAGTACTGACAACTCTTCTGGAGGACCTGGGTTCAGTTCCTAGCACCCACAACGCAGTTTACAACTGTCTACAACTCTAGTCTCATGGAATCTGACACACTCTTGTGGTCACCGTGGGTGCTAAGAATGCACATGGTGTAGACACTCAGGCAATATCCTTTACCACCACACACACGCACACACACACACACACACACACACACACACACACAGTCGCTGCAAAATTATGATATCTGTGTTCTGAGTATTGATTCACAAACAAAAACTAAAAGCCATATTTATTCTGCATATTTTAAGGAAGAAAGCATCTCCCTCTTTTCAATTTTCTGTTCTTGCATGTGGCCCTGAACCACTAGTATTGGTCACTTTTATCAAAACTCTTTGTGAAGCTGGAGAATAATTAGAGGAATTTAGGTGTAATACATACGTAACACCATAAGTCCTTGCAATAGAAAAGAACTATGAAGACTTGGGGTTATCATTCCTTATTGTGTTCTCTGTAATTTTTCCCACAATGCTTCTTTGCTACTGGACCCATTGAGAAGGTTTTAGCAAGCCTAAGTAGGGTGGATTAAAGGGGGGTAGAGAATAGAGCTAAGGAAGCAATTAGTGAGATATTTCAAAATGTATTGACTTGGGAGTCTCCATTATCATTTATCAGCATTCCTTTACTTGGGACCTGGAGACAAGCCCCTAATCAAGCACTATTGTAAATGATAGACACTTGAATCTTCATAATCATAATCTTCTCTGTAGGTTCAGTCCATTTTCAATAAATCCCTTTTATCCACTTGATCAAGTGTCCTGTCAACCCTTGCTCTGTTTCCTTGGGTTGTCTCAGTTGAGTATTGACTATCTTCTCTGTTACTAGTGTATGCTTAGCTTTGATTCCTTGCTCAAGTTTCTATGAAGCTAATTCCTGAGGTATTTTCCATCCTCTGCCCTTGCTCCCTTTGTCCATTCCTTCTTCTCTCCCTCCCTACATTCCTTCCTTCTTTAGCTTTTCTATTCATTCTTAAAATCAGAAGGCCAAGGAGACTATGATCTTCTTTTATATAGTTCCTTAGGAACTTATAGTTGTATTCATGTGCTGTTGCTGAATCATTTAGCAAATATATTTGAAGTTTGTACATCAGTATAAAATTTTAATGAAAGAATCAGAATTTTCAGAACACATTAATTGTAATTGAAAAAGTTTTAAATATTTTACATTCAAATTTTAAAGTAGAAAATCTTTTGATAAGACCTATGTTTCTTCATCATTGTATCCCCAGAATATTTCAGAGTCTAAAATATTGGTAACACAATGAATAATTATTTTTATTAAATAAACAACAATTGGACATGTTATAGAAATGCTTTATGTTGACTAATAAGAAATATCAATATATATAATTTATAATAACGTTTCATATTTATTGTGTCTTACATATAACAGATAATAGATTATATATAATTAACTATATATAATTAAAAATGAACTATGAATATATATAGTATTGTTTATATAATTAACATTGAACAGCATTAAAAATTTTTATACTGGACCTATTAGACAAAAACATTTTAATATATAGATACTTAAACTATTACTTAATTTATTTTATGGAAAATATGCTTGCATTGATTAATATCTCTGTTTGTGCAACAGAAGTCCAAGTATGTGATAAATATTCCAAAGTCATCATTTTTGTATGTAAAGAAGACAAATACATTGTTTGTATTTTTGCATTGAAACCAAGGGTCTCATCCTAGAATGTTAGTAGCAAATTATCTGGCATATGATTCGTCACTGTTATTTTGCCAGATAAACACACACACACACATACACACACACGCACACACACACACACACATAATTTTTCCAAAATGTATAGAATTCAATGAAAACATTTTAACAACATATTTTCAATGTTCTTATTATTTAATTTCTGTTAATGACAGCAGTGAATTGATAATAATGAGAAATATAAATGTTGTGCCTCGTTGAAGGCACAGATTGGTTTTGACTATTCATTTTGTATCTCTGTGTAGTCAAAATTAGGTTAAATGCAAAATGCATTAACAAGAACATCGCTTCATACCAGTTAAGCATCTTAATACAAATAAAAAGAATACAGAAAATAGTGAAAATATGAGTTTTTACATTTGTTATTAATAGAATAAAATTACGAACCATTTTTTGGAAGAATGAGTATTTGAAGAGAACAAAACTATGACAGATTTGTTCACATCTTCAGAAAAAGCTCAGTCTGAAAACTATCCTTATCCTTAGATGGGGGTTCCTTCATCAAAGAATACCAGAATCTGACGAAAGATGTGGCCCTTTGCTCCAGACATGTGATGACATCAATAAAGCCCAAATGCCTTCAATCACTCCTTCTCCTTAAACATGAAGTTCAGAATTTCTGAGTGCATTCATGATGTCAGGTCAGGAGCGCTTTTCCGAAGAGGTAAAGATTTTTTTTTTAAGGGCAGCATTTCTTTCTGTCATTTTATATAGATTACAATCTCAGTCAGGAGGAGAAATGCATTCTGGTGTTCTGAAACAAAAATTAGCATTTATAGTCAATAATATTTAATTATGTAAATCAAAGTAACTGTGCCATCACAAAATGGACTCCTTAGTTATTACTTTTTAAAGAGCATAAAATGGGGGAGGAGGTACTGTAGGAGGTAGATGATGAAGGAAATAGGGGAGTAGTGAGAGGTGAATATGATGAAAGTACACTGTCCACTGTAGTGGCATCTTGCCGTGCCAGTGAACTTGTGATGGTGGCCACATCATTTGGGTGTGGGTTTAGGTGCAGACATGACCCATTTTAAGGAATTTTTAAACATTTAAAATTATTTTTATTAAAATATTCTGTGCCATTTTTGTCAGAAGCTAAACATGCTTATAAGTTAATCTAATCATACTGGCAATTTAAATAGCCAATATTTTCAAAGGAGCCTAATATTACGTAGTAGTTATTACTCATCTTTGTCTACTTGTCCAGAGGTAAAGGGATCTGTATGTGAGACAATAATCAGTCTTTACAGATCTTTTCCCAGTTCCTCTTTCACACTCTCCTATTTCAATATTTGGTAAAAAAGTGCCCCTTTCCTCTTTGTCCTTTTGATCCTACTGTCTTTTTTGAGACAATTCTGTGTATGGCTTCCATGGGTTATTGACAGTGATTGGGCTGAGGGAAGGTCTCGTTTTCAGGTTTGGTTAGATGACCTAAGGAGTAGATCAGGAGCTGGAAAGATAGTTACATTGTCACAGCTTCCCAGTTGGATGTCATTATCCTCTGGAGCTAAAATCTCTTAAAGAAGTTACACAGAAACCACCCATGTCTCTCTTGGCAATGCTTGCAGTGTAGCAAGCAGGGATTTTTTTTCAAGTTTTATACTCCATCCAGAGTTGAACTCACTCTTAGTTTCATTCAAGATAAGAGAGCTTAAGAAACTCAAAACTTAGATTTGAGTTTCAGTTCAAAATCACTGGAATATTTCATCCTCATGGAAGGAATGTCTTCATCAGTCAAAAGCCAGATAATGCTTACTATGAATAAGTCAGTTCTTATTCTTGGGACCCAATCAAACCCAATGGGATCCACAATTTGAATTGAGCACACAAATGGCAATCTTGTCTTTCAGTAATGAAATGGCATTATATGAAGTAACTGTATGTGTTTTTACAAAAATCAAATGAATTCAGGCAGGAAGTCAAGATATTATATCCTTGGCTCTACAATTCAGAGAAGTGTTTTCATTTAACATTTTTAGAAACTGGTGGTAATGCTGAGAATATAAACCTAGGGATAATGTATAAAATAAAACATCAGATACAGCTATTTTGATACATACAGTTCATATAATTGTCACTCAGTTATTCCAATCCATTGCTAATCATCAGGGGTTAAGTTTGCTATCCAACTGTACCTTGATTCTTTTTGATCTTCTTTTCTCTCCTTCATATTTTTCAGTCTCTTGTAATGGTTATTCTATCCTATACTTCCATGAAAGCAATTGTCTATCATTAAAAATGAGTGAATATATGAAATATTTGTCTTTTTGCATCTGTATTTAACTTGTTTCTCTTAATATCATGCATATAGACACTTTTTGTTTACTCTCTTTTTTTTCAGTCACAAAATATTTTATTTTTTTAGATTAGAAGCAATCTTATTTTACTTATCAATCCCAGTTCCCTCTCCCTCCCATCCTCCCCTGCCCCCCATTGACTCCCCATCCCATGCCCTTTCTGCTCCCCAGGGAGGATGAGAAAGGCCTTCCATGAGGGATTATCAAAGTTTGTCAAGTCATTTGGGGCAGGGCCTAGTCCCTCTGCCATTTGTCTAGCCTGAGTACCTTCTATGGGGACCGGTCTCCCAAATTACATTCGTGCGATAGGAATAAGTACTGATCCACTACCAGAGGCCCCATAGACTGTCCAGGCCCCCTAACTGACACCCACATTCAGGAGGCCTGGTTCAGTACTTTGCTGCTTTCTAAGATGTCAGCCTGGAGAACATAAGCTCCCCCTTGATCAGGTCAGCTGTTCCTGTGGGTTTCCCCAGCCTGGTCTTGACCCCTTTGCTCAGTACTCCTCACTCTTTACAACTTGATTCCAGGAGTTTGGCTCATTACTTAGCTGTGGGTCTCTGCTTCTGCTTCCATCAGCTACTAGATGGAGGCATATACAGTAGTCATCAGTCTCATTATATGGGAAGGGCATTAAGATAGCCTCTCTACTATTTCTTAGATTGTTAGTTGGGATCATCCTTGTAGATCTGTGGACATTTCCCTAGTGCAAGATTTCTCTTTAAAATGTAATCCACCACATAAACAAACTGCGAAAGAAAAACCACATGATCATCTCACTAGATGCTGAAAAATCCTTTGACAAAATCCAGCACCCCTTCATGATAAAGGTTCTAGAGAGATCAGGGATAACAGGAACCTACCTGAACATAATAAAAGCAATATACAGTAAATCAACAGCCAACATTAAACTTAATGGAGAGAAAATCAACACAATTCTTCTAAAACCAGGAACAAGACAAGGCTGTCCACTCTATCCATATCTCTTCAATATTGTACTTGAAATTCTAGCTACAGCAATAAGACAACAAAAGGAGATCAATGGGATACAAATAGGAAAAGAAGAAGTCAAGCTTTCACTATTTGCAGATGATATGATCGTTTACCTAAGTGACCCGAAACTCAGCAAGGGAACACCAACATCACCCTTTACAATAGCGCTAAACAGCATCAAATATCTGGGGATAATGTTAACCCACTAAGTGAAAGACCTGTATATCAAGAACTTTGAGTCTTTAAAGAAAGAAATCAAAGAGGATACCAGAAAATGGAAAGATCTCCCATGCTCTTGGATTGGTAGGATCAACATATTAAAAATGGCAATATTGCCAAAATCAGTCTACAGATTCAATGCAATCCTTATCAAAATTCGGGCACAATTTTTCACAGACCTTGAAAGAACAATAATCAACTTTATATGGAAAAACAAAAGGCCCAGGATAGCCAAAATAACCTTATACAATACAGGAACTTCAGGAGGCATCACCATACCTGACTTTAAGCTCTACTATAGAGCTATAGTCCTGAAAACAGCTTGGTATTGGCACAAAAATAGACAGGTAGACCAATGGAACTGAATTGAAAACCCTGATTTTAACCCACACACCTATGAACACTAGATTTTTGACAAAGAAGCTAAAACTATAAAAAGGAAAAAAGAAACCATCTTCAACAAATGGTGATGGCATAACTGAGTATTGACATGCAAAAGACTGCAGATAGATCCATGTCTATCGCCATGTGCAAAACTTAAGTCCAAATTGATCAAAGATCTCAACATCAATCCAGCCACACTGAAACCCTTAGAAGAGAAAGTGGGAGACACTCTTCGAAAAGTTGGTACAGGAGACCACTTCCTGAACATAACAACAGTTGTACAGACACTGAGATCAACAATTAACAAATGAGACCTCCTGAAACTGAAAAGCTTCTATAAGGCAAAGGACAGTCAACAAGATAAAAAGGCAGTCCACTAACCATACATCTGACAGAGGGCTAATGTCCAAAATTTACAAAGAACTCAAGAAGCAAGTCTCCAAAACACCAAAGGATCCATTTAAAAGGTGGGGTACAGAACTAAATAGAGAATTCTCAATAGAGGAGGCTAAAATGGCCAAGAGACACTTAAGAAAGTGCTCAACATCCTTAGCCATCAGGGAAATGTAAATCAAAACAACTTTGAGATACCATCTTACTCCTGTCACAATGGCTAAAATCAAAAACACTGAAGACAATTTATGCTGGAGAGGATGTGGAGAGAGATGAACACTCCTCCACTGCTGGTGGGAGTGCAACTCATACAGCCACTTTGGAAATCAGTATGGAGATTACTCAGGAAAGTGGGAATCAATCTACCACAAGACCTAGCAATTCCACTCTTAGGTATATATCCAAAGGAGGCAAATTCATACAATAAGGACATCTGCCCCACTATGTTCATAGCAGCATTATTTGTAATAGCCAGAACCTGAAAGCAACCTAGATGCCCCAAAACTGAAGAGTGTATAGAGAAAATGTAGCATTTACACAATGGAGTATTACTCAGCAGAAAAAAACAATGGAATCTTGAAATTCGTGGGTAAATGGATGGCACTAGAAGAAACCATCCTGAGTGAGGTAACCCAGTCACAAAAAGACAAACATGGTATGTACTCACTCACATATGGATTTTAGACATGGATCAGGATAGTGGTAGTCTGCACTTCCACAAACAGAGTCTGGGAAACAGGAAAGAACCTAAGAGAGATATGCATGGTACCCCAGAGAAGAGGAATGAGGCAAGATCTTCTGAATAGATTGGGAACACGGCTAGGGTTCGGGGGGGAGTGGAAGCTGGGAAGAAGAGAAGGGAAGAAGAGGAAGAGAGAGTAGGTCATGGGGAACAGGAAGTTTTAATGCGGGTAGGATGGGGGAAGAGGGAATCATAGGTTAGAAGACAGATCTGGCAACAGTGAGACCTCTAGTGATCTAAAGGAATGACACCAACTGGCAAGCTAAGCAATAGTGGAGAGACCACCTTGAATGCCCATTCCTGATAATGAACTTGATGTCTGTAACCATCCTGGAGCCTTCATCCAGTGACTGATGGAAGCAGAGGCAAACACCCACAGTTGAACGCTGAACTGAACCATGGAACCTAGTGACAGAGAGAGAGGAGCGATGAGCCAAGTGGCAAAGAATGGGCTGGCAAAACTAGCAGAGACAGCTGATCTGAACAGGGTAGAGCTCTGGACCCAAGACTGACAGCTGGGAGGCCAGCACGGGAGTGTGAGAGTCAGTGAGGAGACCTGGGCAACCTATGGGGCCCTGGGCAGTTGATCTGTGATTATCCTTGGTATACAAATGGACTTCGTGTGTCCATAACACAAAGAGGGATGCTCTCTCAGCCTGGACTCTTAGGGGGGAGTGCCTGGACCCTGCCCTGAGTGAAATGATAGACTCTAGATATCCCCAATGTAGAAGAAATTGGCAATAGGTTGGGAGGCTTAGGGGGATGGTGGGAAGGTGTGGGAGGAGTGGAGGGAGAGTGAACTGGGATTGACATGTGAAGCAAGCTATTTAAAATTAAAATGATAAAAAATTATATTCGCTCCCTCTCTTATGGTATCTCTTTTCTTGTTCTGCTGTATTCTTCCCCAACTCAATATTCCGGCTCTCTCATGTCCTCCTCCCCCTTCCTCTTCTCCCCTTCTCTTTCTTCTAATTCCCATTCCCATTCCCACTTGCTCCCAATTTTCTCAGGAGTTCTTGTCCCTTCCCCATTCTCTAGTGTTAGGATCTCTCTGCCTGTTTCATACTCATTTGCCCCAGGAGGTCAGAGAGCCAAGAGCATCACCAGAACCCTAAGAGTCATGGAAAATGAAATCACCCTTATAGCTTCTGAGAGATCAGGCATGGCTGTGGAGCTCCTCCTCATAGGCCTTCCAGGAATATCAGAGCTATAGCAGTTTCTTTTTTTTTTACGAGACAGGGTTTCTCTGTTTTGGAGGCTGTCAGTCTAGCCTGGCCTCGAACTCACAGAGATCTGCCTGCCTCTGCCTCCCGAGTGATGGGCAGTTTCTTTTCTATTACTGTGATAGAACACCTCCAACATAAAGCACTTGAGAATGAAAAGATATATGTTAGCTTTTGGTTTATAAACTGTGTCACCATCTGAAGAGCAAGTGTTCAAATATATATATGAATATATATGTGTGTGTGAGTGTGTGGTATGTGTATACATATATGTGTGTATATATACATTTCTTGTTCAAACTACCAATTTGTGACCTGACCATCAGAGGCTCAGAACAATCTCATGATACAAAATATTCTCTATCATCTGAATACTGTTTTAAAATGGTATAAACTCTCTTCAGAGTCTCAAGAAAATTCCTTAAATTTGACCTCCTGTTAAAAAAAAAGATAATCTTCCAGCATTGCATAGATAGACTGGAACAGAACACACATTCCAGCTTCTGAAGTAAGGAATGGGGCATAGTCAGGAAAGACTGAATCAAAGCAAGACTGAAGCCAGCTGAGTATGCTGAGTATACACTAAATACCTTAGGTCCATGTCTAGAATGTAGGGTTTCAGTCTCAAAGGGTTTAGAAGTCACTATATATAGAGCTTTGCAGCCTGCCTCACACATCTATCCCTTGTATGTACAGTTCTTCTTGAAAGATGTCTCAGGGTTTTGTCATCTCCAAAATCTTGTGGTTCTCACTGGAATCAGGCTTTACCTTCACAGCTTATACAATGTACTCTCAGTGCCTCCTTGCAAGCCCTCGAACCCGGCCAGACAGCTCCTGGGCTCAATACTTCCAGCACAAATGCAACCATGGAAGAAGAATCTCAAATTTGCATCTTTCCACAAGCCATCTCAATGGCCTTTGAGTAATATTTGTTAACTCATCAGGTTTGTCATATGTTAAAATGTCTAATGGTTAAACTTGCTTATTAACAAAAACAAACCGAAAAGCGTGGGCCTCTTCCTTAACATTCGATGTCCATTACTTCTCAAACTGAGTAATTGACTACCTCAGCACTGAACACTCCAGTCAGAGTTTAAACACCTTTCCAGTGTCTTCTTTCCCCTGAGGACTTCAGTTGGTCACTATGTCAGCTAAGAACTGGTGCCACTTCAGACAGTTTTCCTGTTTTATTGATAGGTCACCCGTGGAGACCTGGGCAGGCAATGGCAGTCTTCACCTTTGCTTTCTGCCTTAGTGTACCATGGATCTGTGCAAGTGGAATCCCCAGTAAGTGTGATCCCTGAGGCCAAGGAGTTCTATTAAACTGCAACGAGAATTGGTCAGCTCCTTGCTCCTGGGAAAATCCTACTGCTGTGACTAATACGTATTTCAAAAGAAATAAACGAGCATGTCATTCATCCTAGGAGTACAGGATGAGTTGAGAGGGTGTTTAGGCCAGCAGGCTCCTTACCTCATCCAAAGCTACTGGATTCTTTCTATCAAAAATGCAAATTGTCCCACTACAGAATTAGATCCTTTCCCGACCATCACTGTGGAAAATCTAGTAAACAACGCTATAGATGCAGTCCTTTTTCTCAAGAAAGAGACAAATTGGGTGTTTGTGCCAATCAAGTAAACAGGGAGCTATGTAATCTAATTCTATATGTAGTTACCATTAAAGAGTACAGAAATATAATGACCAATTTACAGGCATAGCTAAACAGGAAGACAGTGCAGCAGTTACTCATATACCACCATCACCACTAGCCTTTATATCATTACTTTTATTCCTTCACAAATCAGGCATAAAAGAATCTGAGCAGATTATCCATGCTTTATCTTTGGTGAGTCTTAGGTTGTGAGAACCAAACTTTCTTCAAAGACAGGATTTTCTGGAAGGCAAGATATACCTACCTCCCAAGGCGTACTATATCACCCTTCCTAAAGTCTTACATAGCATAGGTGTCATGGATCGTATTTATTATGATCTCCATACACCTTTGCATTTATCTAACTTCTAATGGATGAAAACTTCTCTAAGGTTAGATCTTCTTTAAGGGCATCATTTTTCCCTTTTTTTAAAATTAAAAATACATACTTTGCATATAATGTATTATGATTGCATTTCCTCTCCTCCAACCTCCTCCCAGATCTTCTACAGTTCCCCACCTACCAAAATGCATACCCATTCTTCTCTCAATAGAAAACAGGATTCTGGCATGATAAAAATAAGATAAACAAACACATAAAGGAAAGACAGGATACAAAGAAAAAGCTTAAGGAACATATGTTGAATATTTAATATTTAATATGGAAAACATATTAAATAAACAAAAGATATTTAAAATTAAAAAGTTAAGGATATCAGTTTTGAATTGTTTTTCCCATGCTAGGCATGCAGTTCATATACATTAGAAAAATTGGTAAAGTTTAAGGACCAAGAACTATATCATTTCTCTTTTGTCCATTGCTATATAAATCAAATATCATATTCTGAACTATGATTCATAAATTTTTCTATTTACGTTCCATCAAATTTTTCTTAGTGGTTTCAGATTGTATAATCATCATAACAGGTATAACACACGAAAATCAGAAAGGGGCATGTGGTGTCATTATTGGTTATTGCACTGTCTCCTGCTAGTCCATACAGGGTCATTTTAATGCTCTCACAGTGGTTTTTCATTACCATTCTCTTGTATGCCACTTCTCAGAGTCTAAAATAAAATTGATCTAGTTTCTATGTACCTATGTCTCATGTGGATCATCTACTTTCCAAAAATCAGTTTTATTAGCTTTGATACAACTATAGCTATAGATAAGAGCCCTTCCATTGGCTTAGGCTGTGAAGAACAAAGTTGAGAAAGCCCCGATGGCAACCTCAGTTCTGCCAATTGAAAGAACTTGAACGTGAATACAGACAACATATATTCTTTTGACTTATGTCATTGCTGATAAACAGAGTGATTTAAAAAATTCCTACATATATTTATATCTAATTTCTATACTGTCTACTTTAAAATACATAATAAAAATGTGAAGAATATTAAAAATTAAAGAAAAGTAATTTTACATTATGCTGCACACACATGGTAATTCAATTCAGGTACTTAGTCCTTTAAGATTAGTTCTGACTTGCTGAGCAAAATTAAAAGCATGATAATTCATACAAGTATCAATGTAAAGAAAACGATTTTTCTGTTTTTAAAAACATTTGGTTTTAATTCAGAACTCAAATAGGGTCCTGAATCTCCATGATATGGACATTGGTGAACAAAATAACTGATAGAAGCATTTATAATAGACAGAAAAATAATAACATTAAGATTTGAAAAGTGAAAGAAGCCCATGGCATTATTCCAATGCTCACCTGGATGAGAACAGTCTTAAACAACTAGCAAGAGGAACATTGCTACTACTCAAAATCAGGAACACAAATGAAAATTTTATAAGGATACATATGAATCACTTAAATCAAATTTCTTTTTTAAAATAATATTGGTTCAAATCTGTTTGTCCAAAAAATTACTTATAAATACCAAGGGGAAAAATATAATCAAATAAATTAAACTTAAGTTTTCTGTACTAAATATATATGCAAAAATGTTTTTAAACTATTGAATTGTCAGCATTCAGTCATTAATAGGAAAAATAAAAGTACCAAAATGGTAGGTATGTGCAAATATAAGATATTTTAGTTTTTACTGTAATTTCTTTAAAGGTCATTTGAAAAGAAACCAAATAAACAATCAATTAAACCTCAAGTTGAAACATCCCAAAATGATTACCAACAGTTATTATCAGCAAGGACACATAGGGTAAAGAAAGGAATGAATGGATCACAGATACTCTTGGGTTTATTTCTGTATACAACTAGCTACCTCTATGTAAATATTCAAGTAGAGAAGGCAAAAGGACCTCAGTATGAAACTTGCAATCCTACAATCGGTGAAAAACATAGGCAGTAGCTTCCAAGACACAGGTACAGAAAAAGACTTTCTGAATAGTACTCCATTTACTTAGAAAGAAAGAACAAAAATTAATAAATGGGACTTTGTAAAACTATAAAAACATTTATTCATCTAAGGAAACAATTAATGAAGTTTTCAGGAAGCACTCATAATGGAAGAAAATCTTTACCAACTCTACATCTGATAGATGATTATTACTTGGAATATACAAACAATTCAAAAAACAAAGAACCAAAATTCAAATAACCAACATAAATAAAAGACTACATATCTGAATGAAGAATTCCTAAAAGAAGAAACTAAAATGGTTGAGAAGTATCCTTAAAAAAGTGGGTAGGATAGGGGGAAGAGGGAATCATAGGTTAGAAGAGAGATCAGGCACCATTGTGACCTCTAGTGATCTAAAGGGATGACACCAATTGGCAAGCTAAGCAATAGTGTAGAGACCACCTCGAATGCCCATTCCTGATAGTGAACTTGATGTCTATAACCATCCTGGAGCCTTTATCCAGTGACGGATGGAAGCAGAGGCAAACACCCACAGTTAAATACTGAACAGAACCCAAGGAACCCAGCGACAGAGAGAGAGAGGAGCGAAGAGCAACTTGGCAAAGAATAGGCTGGCAAAACCAGCAGAGACAGCTGATCCGAACAGGGGAGAGCTCTTGGACCCCAGACTGACAGCTGGGAGGACAGCATGGGACCGATCCAGACCCCCTGAATGTGAAAGTCAATGAGGAGGCCTGGGCTACCTATGGGGTCCTGAGCAGTGGATCAGTGTTTATCCCTCAAATACTAACAGACATTGTGTGTCCATAACACAAAGTGGGTTGCTCTCTCTGACTGGACTCTTAGGGAAGTGCCTGGACCCTACCCTGAATGAAATGATAGAGTCTAGATATCCCCTATGTAGAAGGAATTGGCAATAGGGTGGGAGGATGGGGGGGGATGGTGGGGGGTGTGGGAGGAGGGGAGGGAGAGGGAACTGGGATTGACATGTAAAACAAACTATTTAAAATTAAAATAAAAACTCAAAAAAAAGAGACTAAAAAAGTTTTTAAAAGTATTAAATATGCAGAGTAATTAGGAAAGCACAAGTTAAAACAAATTTGGAATTTTATATTACACCATCTTTTCTTCTTCTTGGTATCCTTTTCAAGCAACTGGGTTGTTTCATCCAACCCTGAAATGAGGGTTTGTGTCTTGCATTATTGTAACTCGATGCGCTGTATTTGATCCATATCCCTGTGAGGGCAATGGAGGAGGATTGGAGGGAGAGGTTGGATGGAGAGTGTGAAAGAAGAATAAGTAGATAGATGACAGATAGGTAGGTAGAAAGATAGAGAGATAGATAGATAGGGTAATATCAAGAAGAAAATGATAATAAAAACTGGTGAGGCTATGGGGAAAGCATAATATTATTTCACTGTGGGATGAAAAACTTGTGCAACTACTATGAATATCAGTCTAGAGAATTATCCAAAAGCTTAAAGATCTACCATTTGACCTTTCTATATTATCCTCATCACATGCCCAAAGGACACTATGTCCTAGTGCCCAGATACTTGTTCATTTATATTCATTGCTGTTCTGCTTATAATACCTAAGAACCAGAAACAATCTAAATATCCCTTAACTTAAGAATAGATAATGGAAATACGGCATAAATAAACACTTGGATTCATTTAAACTGTAAAGAAAAATAAAATCATAGATATCTAATGTAAATGGGTGGAACTAGAAAACATACTGACTAACTCATAGACAAATGCTACATTTGTGGGTACTCACTCTGAATCTTTAGACATAAGTGAAACTATCATCCTTATTAAAGAAACTTCATTTTGGAGAAGATACAGATTAATAGAGAAATCCAAAACTGGTCAAAATGCAGGAAACTGACCACTGAGTGACGAATACCCAGTACTGTACATTTGTATTAGTAGACCAGGACACTTAACCCAGTAATTAACAAAATGCTGGTCTTGTTTTTCAAAAGTATAAATAGAATAACTTCCCAAAAGTTACTCACAAATGAATTTATATTATTTGTGTTTATTACAGTTTGATATCGGTGAAAACTTTGATGAAAGTTGTTATTATAGCTGTCAAGAGTCGAGAGTAATTAAAATAGGAAATGAAGGAAATCACAGGATTAATGAAAATATTCTATACCTTGCTTAAGATCTTTCATATTTTGGTATATTCATTTGAAAACACTTTTATGGAACAATACTTTTATAGAATACACAATTAGCTTTGAATTAAAAAGGGGAGAAATGTTGGCAAAGCTCCTTTGCCCTCTGACATAGCTCATGGTAGATAATAAAAAGGGGAAAAAGCAAAATTGAACATAAGAAAAAACAAATTTTATTTCTAAAAGAAATATAATCAAGCTCTCAAGATCAACACTTAATAATCCCTCTAAATCTAAATGCTTCTAAGATCAAATGTGTTGGAGGATTCATATTTAAAGCATCAAATTTTTAGCTAACCTAAGTGATTCTGTAACAACAAACTAATTATTTTCTTAAAGTCTCATAAATGCATGACTTTCAAAAAGTTTGCTCCTGCTTACTTTGTTTTTGCAGGAAAGTTTGTTAGATATAGAGTGGTTTCATTTCAAAACTTGTCAGCTGATTTCATAAGCTTGGCATCATGACAAGCTTGAATACACTCATGTAATTATAGAATTGATCTACAGAATACAGCTGTAGTTTTGTCCATTTGAACACTTAAGCCAACAGCCATTATGTAATTTTTGATCCAGACAATGTTGGGTAGTTCATTAAGACAGTGGTTATAATTCCTATCCGAATTCAGTAATATCCTGTAGTAACGGAAGCAAAAGTCTCATATTCCTAAATTAATGGCATGTACATCTTCCTCATATTTAAAACTAAGTGAGCTTTGATAGGGAAATATGATATTAAGAGAAGTCTATTTGTATTACTTGGAACACAAATTCATTATTAATACTTAATTTGTGTTCCTAAATTAAGAAACATTTTAATCACTCTTACTAATGTCCTTTCTCGTAAGCTTGAACAGACTGCAAATGTAGGCACGGAGAAAGAAACGATGTATTTAGGAATCCTTGTTCAATCCTGAAACCTATAACAATAAAAACAACAAAAGAGATTTTTTAGGCTAATGTCTTTTGAAGCCATCCTAAAATATAAACTAGGGTTCAAAAAAGGCCAAAGACCTGTGATGGTCTTGCTTTTAGTAATATCTCAATACTTTAACAGCATGCTCTTTCCTGCACACAGCAGCAATAACTATCTCTGAATATTTTAATGTGTACATTCATTATGTGTTTACATCTTGCAGCGTTTCTCAATTTTCACATAAAGTAGTCATCTCATGCTTGACCCTACAGCCTTTACTCTCACAATGCTCCATGAAAGTCCTTCATAACTTCACTGAGAGCAGTAGACTCTTGCCCCACAAGGCATGCTTCCAGCATTGGGCTGTGCTCCGGAAGAAGTTAGTCATTCAGTAGAAGTAGGATAAGAAACAAATGACAGACTCAGAATAGACCTTCCCAATACACAAAGCAATATTTATTTTAATATTCCTTTGCCTTATAAATGCTTTTCTCACATTTATCATAAACAGACATATATTAATACCTCATAAGTAAGTAAGCTGAAAATGTGAAATCTTTAGTTTCTTTCAAAGCAATGAAAATCCAGTGTATTTGAACCAGTGGAAGAGAAAAACAAATGCACATTTCATTTTGAAAACGTAGTAGACTGAGTGTAACAGATGTACTCCAACTACAACCTTTATATTGCTTTCAAAATATCAAAATTTGTCCACATCCTATATATATATATATATATATATTCTTTGTCCCCCTTTTCTAGTAAAAGCCAATGATGCACATCTATTTACTATTTTCTCTTTTGTTACCTTGTTATATTTTTATAAGCTAGGAAATGTTGCAGGCATTCTCAATTCAGTGGAAAATAAGACAAAGTTCTTATCTTCATAGGACCTTTAATCTGATAGGAGAAAGTGGCCACGACACAGTGAATGTATCATGTATATTCATCAAATGAAATGTTATTTTATAAGATAACATTTGTGTGTAACAAGTTAATAATATTCATAAGAAAATAAAGGCAGACATGAATGCAAAGAAATTCAGGATGAGAAAATTAAAAGTACAATGGGGAAAATCACTATTAGAAAGTGTCAAATAAAAAATGACTGGGGGAAAGTGATCAAGTATAGGACAACAAACGTCATCAGAAATACTGTGCAGATTGCTCTGTGGTTAACTAGATGTTTTTGCCGAGGACCTGCATTTGTGCCCACTGCACACCTAGCCATTCATAACAGAGTATAGCTCCAGTTTCAGGAGATATGGCCCTTTCTTCTGGACTCTGTGGGCACTAGAATTGCATGAAGAGCAAATGCATGTATGCAGGCAATCTGACACCTATAAAACAAGTAAATATTTTTTAAAATATGAAAGGGAATTGCAAAGCTGATACTGAGTAGATTTGATAGCTATATTAAGCAATATGAAGTTAATTTTAAATGAGATGGGAAATAATTGGAGGACATTAAATAGAGTCATAAGACAACTTGATCTTTCTGGTTGCCATGTAAAGAAATTACTTCAAGGAACAAGAGTAAAAATAACAGTCCCAATTAAAACTTCTGTCAGTGTAGAAAATTAAAAATGAGTCTAGCTATTTTAAGCATGAATACATTTGATGCAGAGAATTAAGAGCTTACAAATTCCTTGGAGTGATAAGATGCATGAACTCTAGCCTAGCTTCTGTAGAACAGAAATCAGAAATCTAGAATCAAGATGTCATCTGTCATCTCTCACAGTGCCATTACTGCCTTCCCATGCCCAGGAAGCTGAAAATTGACCTATTGAATTCTGCTACTGTTAAAACATCAATGGTCTTCACTTAGTAACCAAACAAGAGGAAATATAACCCAAGATCTCAAGAAATGTCCTGCACATGCCTGCTTAAGACATTTTTGGGAAGCATATCCAAGTTTAAAAAAATGGATCAAAGCGAGGAAGTTTCCTTGTGCATCTCCTTAGAGTACATGACATACTTAGCCTTTGTACAGGAGGTTGGTGTGTACTAAACTGAGAACAGCTGACATGGTGACAACAATGAACATGTTGATAACAGTAGCCAAAATCTAGGTGAGTATGAAGATGGAGCTAAAGGAGTTTGTTCGAAATGGAGGATACAAGTAAATTAAGATATCATATGGGAATATATTTGGGTGTGATGTGTTCAAGAATGCCATTAAACCCATGCCACATGGAAATCATTTTTCAAAAATAAACTTGCAGAAATATAGATAAGCTACTGCAAAAAGCACAACCACAAATTATAAAGAAAAACAAAACAAAAACTGTGACATTCAAGAACTGAGAGAACAGTGAGAGATATGAGATATGGCATAAGCAAAGTAAATGGAGAAGGTATGGAAAATGATAGACAAGCCCAAGTCATGCATCAAGTGTCATGAAGGATGGAGGGTTTAGCTGTGCTATTGATAGGTAAAGGCGTAGGCTGAGAAGTAAAAAGTCTATTCTATACACTAACTATGCTAGTAGGAAAGGCCTACATCTGAGTAAGTGGAAGGTGGAAAATTAGACAAACTTGGTTTTAATAATGATGGAACCTTAACCAAACAAAAAGTTTAAGATTTTCCACTGTAACACAGAAATGAGGTTTACAAAGAGAGTTGGAGCAAATGACTGGGATGGGTGAGTAGGGGCTAACTCAGTCATTACATTGCTTGCCATGCTAATGTGAGAATTTCAGCTAGAACACTGTATACCCAGATATAAACCTTGGCATGGTGATGTGCATTGAATATACCAGTGCTATAACAGGAGGGATAGACAGAACCCTTGGACTCACTGGCCATGCATTAAAGTCTAATTGGTAAGACCCAGATTCCTGTGACAGACCTTGTCAAAAATACAAGGTAGATGGAGCTTAAAACTCAATGCCTGAGGTTGATTTCAGACTTCTATATCCCTGTATACACAAGAATGCACCCAAACATACATACATACATACACACACACACACACACACACACACACACACACACACACACACACACACAGGCTTCAAAGCTACAGATAAACCCTGTCTCAAAAAACCAAAATATAAAAAAATAAGGATGTCTGTTAAAAAGAACATCATGTAGATACCCATCCTACCATACTTCCATCTTTTTCCTCATTCTAATCCCTCTAAACCCTCCAAACCCCTCCCTACTCTCTTTCAAATTCATGACCTGTTCTTTCGCTGTTATATGCATGAGTATATATAGATAGGCATATGCCTATTTGTATATGCATATATCTATATGTATTCTAAAATATAATTTGATTAGTCTTTACAGTGATACTTGTATGTAGGTTTTCAGAGCTGATGATCTGATACTGTATAACCAATTATCTCCTGCAAACAGATTTCCTCAGTTGTCTGTAGTTCTTTCAATTGATAAAGGCCTCATGGGTTTTTCCCCATCTACTTTGACATGTCCATTAGTATAGTTCTTGTTCAGCTCATATAGGGGTGGTTATGTTGGTGAGATTTTATGAGTGTAGTCCAGCCATACTTTCAGTAAAGTTAATATTTCAGTAACTTAGTTTCAAAAGTGTTAAAATACTTAAGATAAGCTATTTTGTTCAATTTATTAAAGTTGTGAATGTGCTGCTTTAGTCATTAATTAAATATCGACTGTTGCTAGATTATGCATTAGGGAAACTTTAGAATTGTGTGTAAATATTAGTAAGGACTGAGGTTTTACTCAAAGGATAGTGTTTGCCTAGCTGGCACAAAGACCTGAGTTCTGTCACCAGTAACACTGAAACTGGGAATGGCAACACACACCTGAAATCTTAGCACTCTGGAGGTGAATGCACGGGGATTGACCTTGAGTTCATCCTTAGCTACACAGAGAGTTCAAGGACAGTTAGGTCATATGACAGTATGTCCCTAAAGAAATTACCAAAAATGATTACAAAATAACAAAATATTGCCAGTTTAGTGAAGAAAATAAAGGTAATTATTGTGGTCTGTCAATATTTATCAACACCCAATCCTGTAGGTTTTTTGTTTCAAATTGGTCCAATACTTTGTTTCCACTACTTTATTTCAGTCAAAATAATTAATTTAACAAGTAGTTGACCAGTCTCAATAAGCATTTGAACAGTTTTATAGCTGCTGCTGCTATAGGAGTGAAAATAATAAGGTCTCATAAAGAGTATGCATTACTTAGGAAGAATGACTGCTGGGCAGTGGTGGTACACACCTTTAATGGTAGCATTTGGAAGGTAGAGGCAGGTGGATCTCTGTGAGTTCAAGGCCAGCCTGGTCTACAGAGTGAGTTCAAGGACAACAAGGACCCCAGGATTATTTCACAGAGAAACCCTTTCTTGAAACTCATCCCCCCAAAAAAGAAGAATGAGAGAGAGAGAGAGAGATTTGGATTTGGGAACGTCGTTAGTTTAGCTTAATGGAGAAAAGTATAGTTAAGAATTGAGGTGAATGGCATGAGAGTGATGTCTCAACGGTTCAGAGACCTTGCTGCTTTTGCAGAGGATCACAGTTCTGAACTAAGCACCTATTATCAAGCACTGAAAACAATTCTTAATTCCAATTCCAGGGATTCAGTGATATCTTCTGATGTCCACGGGCACCAGGCACTCACACAATACACATGAATGAATGAAGGAAAAATACTCCTGAAGGAAAATAAAAATAAATAATTTTTAAAAAATTAATTGAAGGTATGTCAGGATGTAATTTTATTTATATTCATCAGGTAAGGCATTTTTCTTTATTCTGCTCTATGGGATTTTATATTAAGTATAGAATTAAACCAGGCATGTACCTGGGGATACAAAATAGATAAATAACCCTGCATAAGTGGAAAGTGGAATGCTGTTTTATTGAGATCAGAAATATTGAGGAATCATATTCGAGGAAAATTCTACAGGGTATTTTTCTCCAAAATTTGTTTAACGTCCTGCTGTTATCAAAATAAAGAAATCATCTAAAGAAGGCATTGCACATGTGGACTTGAACTCGAAAAAGTTGATTTCATGTAGAGAGATGAAGCTGTATTAGATTTTCTTATAAAAAAATACTCATTTAAGAACCTTTAGGTTTTCCTGATATTTTGTATCGTAGGCTCTATCCAACATGTGGCTATGTACCAAGCATATGCCACAAAGCTATTCAGACACCCCCCATGGACCCCAGTTCCCACAGAAATTTTTACTTAGTTATAGTTTCCAGTCACTGTTCTTTTCTTAGCATTTTCATTTTTATTTCTAAAGTTTTGATTTATTCCTCCTTAAAATTCCCATGCCACACGAGAGAGCCTCCACTCCCGGCGGGAGCCACACACCCCAGACTCCTGGTCTTCTCTTCCACCAAGGGAATAGGATACCAGTGCCTGCAGACAGCCAGTGAGCCTATGCTCCCCAGTTTCCCTGTCTCCTTTTCCACTCACAAGCCAGGCAATTCAGGATCTGTTTCTGGGCCTGTGCTCCAGTGCCTGGAGACTGCCACTGAGTCTCCCCCCGCCCCAGGTGGGCGCATACACACCCCAGATTCCCTACCCCAGATTCCCGATCTTCTTTTCCACCCACCGGACCAGGACTAGGACCAGGAAGAGGAGGACTAACAGAGTATTAGACTTGCTTGCACACACTGAAAGGGAACTCTGGTCCCCTAACCACCAGACCAGTAAGAGGCTCTTTCTGCACCCACTCGATGAAGGGATGGGAAAGAGACAATACAAAAACACACTCAGCAACAGAAAAACAAATATTACACCACCAGATTCTAAAGACTGCATACCAGCAAAACTCCAAAATACCAATGAAAATGAAGTAGAAGAAAATGACCTTATAAACAACTTCAGGAAAATGATAGAGGCCCTAAAAGAGGATATAGGAAAATCTCTCAAAGAAATGGAAGAAAAAGCAAACCAAAAAATGCAAGAAATGGAAGGAAAAGCAAACCAAAAAAATGCAAAAAATGGAAGAACAAACCAAAAAATGCAAGAAATGGAAAAAACAACCAAAAAATGCAAGAAAGGGAAGAAAAAACAACCAAAAAAATGAAACAAATGGATGAAAAGACAAACAAAAAATTGCAAGAAACAATTCAAACGATGCAAGGACTGAAAACTGAAATAGAGACAAAAACAAAACACAATCTGAAGGAAGGCTGCAAATAGAAAAGCTGGGCAAACGGTCAGGTACTACAGATGCAAGCATAACCAGCAGAATACAAGAGATGGAAGAGAGAATCTCAGGTGTTAATGATACACTAGGAGAATTAGATTCGTCAACCAGAGAAAATCTTAAGTCCAAAAATCCCTAACACAAAACATGCAGGAAATATGGAACACCATGAAAAGACCAAACCTAAGAATAATAGGTATAGAAGAAGGTGAAGAAACCCACCTCAAAGGGGCAGAAAATATATTCAACAAAATTATAGGAGAAAACTTCCCTAATCTAAAGAAAGATGTGCCATTGAAGGTACAAGAAGCTTACAGATCTGAACAAGGGAGAGCTCTTGGACACCAGACCGAGAGCTGGGAGGCCAGCATGGGACTGATCCATCCCTTCTGAGTGTGAGAGTCAGTGAGGAGGCCTGGGCAACCTATGGGGCCCTGGGAAGTAGATCAGTGTTTATCCCTGGCATACAAACGGACTTTGTGTGTCCATAACACAAAGAGGGATGCTTTCTCAGATGGATTCTTAGGGGAGTGCATGGACCCTGCCCTTAGTGAAATAACAGACTCTAAATATCCCCTATGTGCAAGGAAGTGGCAATAGGGTGGGAGCCTGGGGGACATGGTGGAGGGGTGTGGGAGGAGGGGAGAGAGAGGGACCTGGGATTGACATGTGAAGCAAGCTATTTAAAATTAAAATAATAAAATAAAAATTTAACATAGAAGCTTACAGAACACAAAATAGAATGGACCAAAAAAAAGTCCCTTCGCCACATAATAATAAAGACCCCAAATATATAGAATAAAGAAAGAATATTAAGAGCAGGTAAGGAAAAAGGTCAAGTAACGTATAAAGGAATTACACCTGACTTCTCCATGGAACACTGGTTCAGATTCAGCTCTTCAGGATATTCATCTATGTTTTTGATCAAGCATATTCATAAATACAGGTGTTAACTGATTTGAAATTTGAATGTTTACATAGAGTTTTTCCTAGGTAATTAGGGAGGCAAGATTGAAATTTTGGACAGTGACTACAGAGGTTTAAGGAAGCATTTGTAAAAATCAATTTCAGGCTCCAAAGACCCAAAGTAGTCGAAGGCCATTCTATGAGAAATATGTGAAAAGATGGAGCTGATGCTAAAGTGTAGGGTCTCACAGGCAAGACTACTCTCCCTTCTCTGACACTGAAGGTTGAAAACTTTCATTATCACAGAATTTGGCATCTTCTAGGTTTGCCATATTCATTCTGCCTGTGTTCATTTTCAGTTTAAACAGGTTTCAAATTCTTTGCCTCATGATAGTACCAGAAACCATGAAGTCTTTAAAATAGGAGATGTCCCTGGCTGTTTTCAGAAAAGTGCTATATATCTTGACTCTCTCACTCTCCAACTCATGTTCAGGCTGTTGGATTCTAAAGTCATTTTAAGTGGCAGTATACCTACCATTAATACAGATTAGGTAAATATTTGTTGACCATTGGTTATCAAGTGACTCATGGCATAATTATGTGAAGTCATAAACTCTCTGGCTTTAATGAGTATAACTAATCTCTTCTTTCCAGAGAATTAAGATGGAAAAATAAAGTGATATAATTCCACTATCAAAGCTGAAGTTGGGGAAAATATCTGTGACTACTTGTATATTATTTTCCTTCACAATATGAGAAAATCAAGAAAAGCAGGGATATTAGCAACCAGTATGTGTGTGTTTGTGTGTGTGTGTGTGTGTGTGTGTGTGAATGGATTTCAAGCCTTACAGCATTGCTCTAAAAATGAAGCAGTTAAAGCTTTTAAAGAATTAAAGCATTTAAGGAAATGTACCAAAATTCAAACAATTTTTAATATTTTTTCATTTTTCTTGGTTATCCTTCAAAAGTGTTAATGAATAATCATGTTATCTACTGCTAACATTGGATCCACATGATATTAATAGTGATGAGTGCAACTATCACTCAGAGAATGCTATGTGGGATTTTGGGTGTCGGAAAAGAGTGATAAAGTTTTATAGCTCAAAATATTTATATGCTGTACTAGTTCTAGAGTAGCAGTTCTCAAACTCTGGGTTGGGGCTCCTTTGTGGTTGAATAACCCTTTCATAAGAGTCACACATCCTGTATATCAAATATTGATAATACAATTCATGACAGTAGCAAAATTACAGTTGTGAAGTAGCAACAGAAAATTTTTATGAGAGATTTTAATGAGATTAATTAGAATGACTTACTGTCTATGGTCTAAATAATCCAACAATGGATGGCCATGAATTGAAAGTCCAGGAATCCAGTAGTTGTAGTAATTGGTCAGTACACAAGACTGGATACCTCTTCTGGTTTTCAGGAAATGCTATAATCCTCAAGAAATAGGTTCCAATGCCAGTGAAGAAAATGAAGAAATGGACATGAAACCAAGGTGAAAGCCAGCAGGCAGAGAGCAAAAATATCCTTCTGTATCCAGATATTGGCTTCCATTAGAAGGTGTGGCTTAAATTAGAGATGCGTTTTCCCAGCTCAAAAGATCTGAACTGAACAAATCTCTTTCTCTCACGAAGATCCAGATTAGAAGTGGACCTTCTTGCTTGTCATTAAGAATCCAGATGCAGTCAGAATTTATTGCTAAAGAGCAAATTTCAACAAATTGGAGTCTATGATAACACTGACAAAGCAAAGGTTTTAATATTATTGCAAAATAGACCAAAACAAGAAATAGTACTGAAACCACAAAATTATGTTAACCTCAAATATAATCTATTTATCTTTTACCTTTGACTAATTTTTTAATTCATTTATTTGTTTTATATCCCAACCCCAGTTTTCCCTCTCTCCTCTTCTCACAGCCCATCACACATCCATCTCTCCTCCTCCCCCCATTCACTTCTCCTCCCATTTCTATTCAGATGGATATCAACAAAGCATGGAGTATCAAGTATCAGTAAGACCTCCCCTTGTATTAAGGCAGAGAAGGCAATCCAGGAATAAGGAGAAGCTTCCAAAAGCCAGAAAAAGAAACAGGGACGGCACTGGATCCCACTGTTAGTATTCCCACAAAAAGACTATGCTACACAGCTATCACATATAAGCACTGGGACAAGATTAATCCTGTGCAGGCTCCTTTGTTGTTGGTTCAGTCTCTGTGAACCTCTTTGAGCCCAGGTAGTTGATCTGTGCATTTTCTTGTGATGTCTTTGAGCCCGATCTGGGTCCTACAATTCTTCCTCCCTCTCTTTACTAGGATTCACTGAGCTTGGCCTAATATTTGACTGTGGGTCTCTATGTATGTTCCCACCAGTTTCTGAATAAAACCTCTCTGATGACTATTGGACTAGTTAGCAATTTGTTAGAGTAGCAGAGTATCACTAGGCATCTTTACATTGATTTCTTTTTAACACTTTTTTATTATATATTTAAATTAGAAACAACCTTGCTTCCCATGTCAGTCCTAGCTCTGTCTCCCTCCCCTCCACACCCACTCCCTTCCCCCAGCTCCCCCAGCCCCCACCCAATCCCCACTCCATTCCCCAGGGAGGGTAAGGCCCCCCATGGGGGATCTCTAGAGTCTGTCATTGCTCCCCCAAAGTGTCCAGATTGTGAAAGCATCCCTCATTGTGGGATGGCTCCCCAAAGCCCATTTCTGTGCCAGGGATAAATACTGATTTACTACCCAAAAACCCCATAGATTGCCTGAGTCTCCTCACTGACACCCACATTCAGTGGTTCTGTATCAGTCCCATGCTGGCTTCTTAGCCATTAGTCTGGGGTCCAAGATCTCCCCCTTGTTTAGGTCAGCTGTTTCTCTGGGATTAACAAGCCCAGTCTTGACCCCTTTGCTCATCACTCTTCCCTCTCTGTCACTGGGTTCCAGAAGTTCAGTTCAGTGTTTTGCTGTGGGTGTCTGGCTCTGCTTCTGTCTGTCACTGGATGGAGGTTCTAGGATGGTATGTAAGATAGTCGTCAAAATCATTATTAAGGAAGGGCATTTAAAGTAGTCTCTCCAATACTGCTTAGTTTGCCAGTTGGTGTCATCCTTGTAGATCTCTGGAGTTCTCACTACTGCCAGATCTCGCCTCAAACCTAAAATGGCTCCCTCTATTATGGTATCTCTCAACATGCTCTCTATTCCTTCCCCAACTTAAATTTCCTGCTCCCCCATGTACTCCTCTCCCTTCCTCTTGTCTCCCTCTCTTTGTCTGGCTCCCTTTACCCTCCCCTACCCTGTGCTCCCAATCTGCTCAGGAGATCTTGCCTCTTTCCACCTTTTCTTGGGTACCATGTATATCTCTCTTAGGGTCCTTACTGTTTCCCTGCCTCGCTAGCACTGGGATTGTAGACCGGCACTCCTCTGATTCATGTCTAAAATCCAATATGAGTGAGTACATACCATGTTTGTGTTTTTGGGACTGGGTTACCTCACTCAGTATGGTTTCTTCTAGTGCCATCCATTTGCCTGTAAATTTCAAGATTCCATTGTTTTTTTCTGCTGACTAGTACTCCATTGTGTAAATGTACCACATTTTCTCTATCAACTCTTCAGTTGAGGGGCATCTAGTTTGTTTTCAGGTTCTGGCTATTACAAATAATGCTGCTATAAGCAAAGTGGATCAGATGTCCTTATAGTATGAATGTGCATCTTTTGGGTATATGCCTAACAGTGGAATTGCTGGTTCTTGTGGTAGACTGATTCCCATTTTTATGAGGAATCTCCATACTAATTTCCAAAGTGGCTGTACAAATTGCCCCTCCCACCATCAGTGGAGGAGTGTTCTTCTTTCACCGCAACCTCTCCAGCATAAATTGTCCTTGGTGTTTTTGATTTTAGCTATTTTGACAGGAGTAAGATGGTATCTCAGAGTTGTTTTGATTTGCATTTCCCGGATGGTTAAGGATGTTGAGCACTTTCTTAAGTGACTCTCAGCCATTTGAGACTCCCCTATTGAGAATTCTCTATTTAGTTCTGTAGCCCACTTTTTAATTGGATCCTTTGGTGCTTTGGAGACTTGCTTCTTGAGCTCTATTTAGATTTTGAAGATCAGCCCTCTGTCAGATGTGGGATTAGTGAATATCTTTTCCCATTCTGTGGGCTTCCTTTTTGTCTTGTTGACTGTGTCCTTTGCCTTGCAGAAGCTTTGCAGCTTCAGCGGGTCCCATTTATTAATTGTCAATCTCAGTGTCTGTGCTACTGGTCTTATACTTAGGAAGCAGGATCCTGTACCAATTCATTCAAGGGTGCCTCCCACTTTCTCTTCTAATAGGTTCAGTGTGGCTGGATTTATGTTGAGGTCTTTAGTTCATTTGGACTAAAATTTTGTACATGGCAATAGACATGGATCTATCTGCAGTCTTCTACATGCCAGCATCCAGTTATGCCAGCACCATTAGTTGAAGATGCCTTCTTATTTTTCCTAGTAAAACTTTAGCTTCTTTGTCAAAAACCAAGTGTTCATATGTGTATGGGTTAATATCAGGGTTTTCTATTTGATTCCATTATTCTACCTGTCTATTTTTGCGCCATAACAAACTGTTTTGCACTCACACTAGTGATGGATGAGTGTTTCCTTCCCTTCAAATCCTTTTTCACATAAACTGTCACTTGTGTTTTTATCTTAGCCATTCTGACAGATATATTATGGAATCTCAGTGTTATTTGATTTGCATTTTCCTGATGGCAAAGGATGTTGAACTTTTAAGTGATTCTCAGACATTTGAGATTCCTTGGATAAGAATTCTCTATGTAGATCTGCACTTTTAATTGCATTAGTTGGTTTGTTGATGTTTAGTTTCTTGAATTCTTTATATACTTTAGAAATCAGCCCTCGGTCAGATGTGTGTTGTTGAAAATCTTTTCCCATTCTGTAGGCTGCTTCTTTGTCCTGTTGATGGTGTCCTTTGCCTTGCAGAAAGTTGTCAGTTTTATGAGGTACTGTTTATTAATTGTTGCTCTTAGTGCCTGTAATATTGATGCTTTGTTCAGGAAGTTGAATCCTGTGCAAATGTGTTCAAGATTACTTCCAATTTTTTTCCATCAGGTTTATTTATCTAGATTTATGTTGAGGTATTTCAACTGTTTTGAAGTGAATTTTTTTCAGGGTGGTAGATATTAACCTATTTGCATTATTCTACATGAAGACATCCAGTTAGACCAGCACTATTTGTTGAAGTTGCTTTCTTTTTGACATTGTATAATTCCTTGTGGAAAATAAGGTGTCCATAAGTGGGTAGATTTACATTTGTGTCTTTTAATCAATTCCATTTATCCACCTGTCTGTTTTTATGCTGGTACCATGTGGTCTGTGTTAATACACCCCTGTAGTAGAACTCTTAATACTAAATGGTGATTCCTCCCAAAGTTCATTTATTGTACTGGATTATTTTAGCTATCCTGTGTTTCTTGTTTTTCTGTATGAAATTGAGTATTGTTCTTTCAAGGTCCATAAGTAATTGTGTCAGGATTTTAATGGGGGATTGTTTTAAATTTGTAGATTGCTTTTGTTAATTTTTACTATGTTAATCCTTCTGATTCATGAGAATGGGAGTTCTTTCTAACTTCTCTAGTTTCTTTGTCAACGACTTGGCATTCTTGTCATACAAGTCTTTACCTTGTTTGGTTACAGATACACTAAGATATTTTGTATTACTTATGACAGTGGTGAACGATGTCATGTCCCTGATTTCTTTCTCAATTTATCATTTGTATATTGGAAACATACTAATTTTGGTTTGTTTGTTCATTTGTTTGTTTGTTTTTGAGTCAATCTTTTATTCAGACCACTTCACTAAAGATTTTTAGGGAGTTTCCTGGTACAATTTTTGGGGTTACTTATACACACTATCATATCATCTGTGGATAATGATACTTGGACTTCTTCCTTTCCAATTTGCCTTCCCTTGATCTCCTTTAGTTGTCTTATTGCTCTAGCAAGAACTTCAAGTAGTCTCTGACTAATTATTTTAAACAAAGGCAAGTGTACTTTTTTCCTATTAATGTGATATTAACTTTATTATTTGCAAATTGAGCATGCATTTCAAAAGACTGTCATTATAAAATATTTTATAATAACATTCTCTGAATTATTATAATTTAAAGAGAAATGAACAGATGTAGGAATTTCATTGACAAATATAGAAAAAAACTTTAGGAAATGATGGAAAATTCTTTGCTTATTAACTTCCAGTTCTTCACAGAAAAATGACCTAATAGATACCAAGAAACCAACAAGATCTAAGGAGTCTGATTTCAGTGAAATTACTCATGACATTTGAAGGAGTTAAGTACTTTTTTATCTGCATTTGTGTAGCTCCCAGAACAAATCCCTTTTGTCTTTGCAAATTACAATTTATATCCATTCATCCTCATTAGGCATCATTGAGACAAAGTATGTTTTGTTCATTCTTTAACATCCTCTACAGAATCCACCACTATATCATCTTGTGAAAAAAAGATGTCAATAATGTTGAGATTGTCTTAAATTTAATATTGTCAAATAAAGGAATAAAATCTTAAATAATGAATGAAAACAGACTCCTGTCATTACTCATAAGTCTCAAGTGACCTTCAACTAAGTAGAAGAAAATAATTTATGGCTCAGATGAAAATGAATATTAACCCGAAACAATTATGTCTTATTATTATCTAAGTAATTGGGAAGTTGCAAACAGAATTTTGGTGGGGATTTTGAAGACAGTACTTACAAAGTGGAGTAGTGAGAATGGGGAATGATGAAATGAAGATATAGAGTATGGCCCAAGCCTGAAAGACATTGGGATCTATGATGGGACACTTTTAAAGAGGTCACATATTTCACACTGTGACAGAAGAGTGCAGTAATCAAAACCTTGTGGGAAACAACGTATTCATACTTTTGTAATAAAGTGTTTATTGGAAAGGTTAGAGGGTTCTACTAAATGAATATTAAATAAAATCAAATATCAAAGGATGATATATCACAATTCATGTAAATATATGTAGGTCAGAGAATTTTCAGGTTTCTGCAATTTATGATTTCAAGTAAATGTTTTTCTACTTTCACCTTGAAAAACATTTTAAAATTGTAAACTATGAAGTGTAACATGGACTTTTACATTTAAAAAATTCTATTGTTATTTGTAATACTCTATTTACTGAAACTGTAGTCATATGTGTGCAATAAGAATTCTGGGCTGTTTGTAAATCACTTCAAAACAAGACTAACAGGGGCAATATATATATATATATATATATGAGCACTTCATCAAGAACATGTAGCAACAAAGCAAATATTGGGCTCCTAATTTCAAAAGATAAACACTAAAAGACATAGAAAATCACATGGGTCCTGATAAAATAATAGTGGTGGCTTCAATTCTCCATCATCAATTTTAGATACCACTTCCAAATAAAATCAAGTAATTTCACAACTAAAATATAACATGGGTGAACTAGACTTAACAGACATATAGGGATCTAGTTCTATCTATTTGCCTTAAAATTTTTGATGTTCTATGCATGTTTTGAATACTGAGTACTGCTACATCTGCTCCAATCAGTTGCCAAATGAAAGTTTTCTGATATGGATTGGTCTGGGCACCAATCTATGAGCATAGCAGAATAACATTAGGAATCATTGACCTTTTTTTCATATGTTTGTTTGTAAGTTTGGTTTGTTAGGTTTGTTGTGGTTTGGCTTTTGTTGGTGGTGTTGTTTTTCACCAGTTATTCTTGATTCCATCCTAGAATTTTGACTATCCAGACTTTGATTTCAGCTAGTTTGGTGACCCAGTCCCAGCCCTGGATGTTTTGCCTGGTTTGCAGAAGATGACTGGTATAAGCTCTATATCCCTCATTACTAAGATTCCTCACTAAGGTCACACTCTTAGATTCCAGAGAGTCTTACCTGCAGTAAGTTTTCACATCTACCCTCCAAAGTCTCTAGATTCCAGTTGTCTCTTCTGATAGTATCCCTCTCCATATTTCCCTTGCCTACATGAATCTTCCTGTTACCATCCCCACCCTCTCTCAGTCCAACAACAAAATCTAATCCATTTCCCCTTCCCAGGGATATCTATGTGAACCCAGTGAGCTCTCCTAGTCTCTCTCAGTCTGAGGACAACAGCATGATTATCCTTACTTTACAGATAATACCCATTTGTAACTGAGTAAATACTATGTTTAAGAACAATATGTCATTCAAAAATAATATAAATAAATATTTAGGATATATTTAAACAAACAAGTGAAAGACTTTATGATGAAACTTTTAAGATAACAAGAAAGACAGCAGAAATTATGTAGGCAGAATTAATATTGTGAAACTGTCTATACTATAAAAATGATTTTATAGAATTTGTGCAATACCTATAAAAGCAAACATATCATATTTCACAGGATCACATAAAACACCAAAAGAAATTGTTTGGAACCACAAGATACCACAAGTAACAATTCTAGTGTGTGAAAACAATACTGAGGTGTGACTTCAATTATACTATAGAAATATAGTGTAATAGGCTGGCCAACATTGGAATACTATAGACAGGAAAACAAATGTAATAGAATAGAGGAACAAGATATAAAATACTGAGCTATACTCCGTTAATTTTTGGCAAAGGAAGCAATAACATATTTTGGTCAAAAAGCCTTTTCAACAAAGAATCATGAAAAAAACTGGATTTGCATTTGAAGGAAATGAAATTAGATTTTTCTTTACCTTATACAAAGATCAATTTTAATTGGATCACACCTTAATTCAAAACCTGAAACATGAAACTTTTAGAAGAAATCATAGAGAATAACTTTCTAGATATTGGGGTAGAGAGAATATTTTAATATAATGTCAACAACACAGGAACTTTCCCTAAGATCAATAGATAGAAGGAACTATATTAAAATAGGGTTTCTGTAGATGAAAAGAAATAGTCATAGAGTTAACAGACATCCAACAGAACTGGAGAAAATTTACTGGCTGTACTTCACACAAGGAGTGGACATTACACATTTATAATGTATTGAAGAATTTAAATACCAAGGAAATAAAGCTGCCAATGAACAAATGGACAAATAATATCAATTTAAGAGAAAAACAAAATTTGGCCAATAATAATTTACTTGAATTTCTTTTATTTTTAGTTTTAAAATTATTTTTCACTTTATATACTAACCTCAGTTCCTCCTCTCTCCCTTTCTCCTTTCCCTCATCCACTCACTAGAGTTCTTCAATTAAATTCCATTTATCCATGTGTCTGCTTTTATGCCAATACCAAGCTAGTTATATTACTGTAGCTCTACAAGAGAGTTTGAAGTGATGCCTCAGAGGTTCCTTTGTTGTACAGGATTGCTTGGCTATCCTGAGTATTTGCTGATATTTTTAATTTATAAAATATCCTTTACTATTAATGGATGCAAATTAAAAGTTCTTTGAGATATCACCTCACCCTACTCAGAATGACTACCATCAACAAATGTCAGAGATGGCAGGGACAAAAAAGAACCCTTATTTACTATTTGTGGGGTGAAAATTAATATAGTTATTATACACATAAGTTTGGATATTTCTCATAAATCATAAAGAACACTATATTATGCACTTGCTATTTCTTTCTTGGAAGTATATCCACAGAACTACTGCCTATCCTACAATAGAGATATTTGCATCCCCATGCATATTCACTACAGAAATGAATTGGAATCAACCTAGTTGTTTGTCAACAGATAAAAGGATGATGAACATTTTATACATATTTATGTGTGTGTATTGAGTTTTATTAATCTCTAAATTAATGAGTTTAAAAACTTTGCAGGAAAATGGAATGAAGCAAATTATATAGTATTAGTCAAGGTCACACAGAATCAGAAAGGAAGAAACAATAACACCCCGTCTCTCACATACGAAATCTATCTAAAAATACATAGATACATATATATCCACGTGATATAGTAAACCATGAACAGAACAACAAGAAGGACTAAGTATAGTATTAATTTGGACCAGAGAAAAAACTGAGTACAGGTAATAGATATGATGTAAAAAAAACATACGAAGCTTATAATTTCTCTAGTTTTAATTCTACCATGAAATTTGTTTGTTTTGCTGTAGTTTTGTTTTGTTTTGTTTGAGATAGAGACTGTCCACGTATGTCGCACCTGCTGAGCAGCCTGTATCCAAGAATGTGGCGAGGATTGATGACACAGGGACCGGTTGGTTGCGTTAAGAAAACTTTATGCTCCCCAAGTCGGCTTAGGAGAACTCCCCAAGAAAAAACGCTTCCCTTCAGAAAAAACTTCTGCCATCCATACATGCACAATTCTCCAACCAAGCTCTCATTCACCTCTCACAGCTCTCACAGACTTCTCACCCTCCTGACTGGTGGTTAAATATCCAGCACCAGAATCGGGGAGCAACAGCAGGGAGTAGGGAGGAGCAGCTAGCCATAGGCGGGATCAAAGTCATGGTGTTTCAGTGAGCAAGCCCTTATCGGAGCCCTATCAGGAGCTTTATGGTACTGAATTGTTTTCAGTAAACATACTTTCAGTAAACATTATCTCGCAGCTGCCTGCTCCCAGGGGTGGGTTTCTGAGCAATGTCTGGTGTCCCCACACATGTATAGCCCTGATTGTCCTGGAACTCACTCTGTAGACCAGGCTGGCCTCAATCTCACAGAGATTTGCCTGCCTCTGCCTTCTCAGTGCTGGGATTAAAGGCATGCACCACCACCACCACCACCCAGCTTTTGTTTGTTTGTTAATGGTGAATAAGTGCATAAAACATATTAAATGATGAAAGTACAAAAATTAATATGAAGTTCCATATCTTTCATTGTGAACAGAGCTCTTTCGTATTAGCATAATACCAGTACAAATACACCATATATCAACACTAGGATGCTTCTAATGCATAAGGCACTGAAAATGTGCATAACTATCTGTTATACTCTATTGTCTAGAGAATAGAGATGTGGAAAATGTCAGAATGTTCAATAAAAATAAAACCATAGTGCATCTAACTATATAGCACAGGTTAGCAGTAGTATCAATGCCACTTTTCCGCCAAATATTATCCACCTCACTCTGGTTGAATTCACAGAAAAACATTTCTATCATAAGAAGTCCTGTTCTATTCACTCTTGGTTCAAAAGCTGACTGTCCTAAAAGAAATTTCAGCAATGGAGCTTGTTAATAAGATGAAGTTAGACTCTTGCAACTTTATAGAGAGCTTCGCTTGACTGTGACTCCCCTCCCTGTCTTTCTTAAAGGAAGGATGGCAATGAGAGAATATTTGTGAAATTTTATTCTGGTTTCTGAAGAACCTTTCCATAGGATGATACAGGAGAGAAAGGAGGAGTAGAAGTAAAAAGGATTGTGCAATAATGGTTTATATTCATGCACACAGCAGAGGGAGGGCTTTGAGGTGAGAGTTCACAAAGAGCCTTGAGGACTGCATAATCACATGATGGTATCTATTGAAAAGTCTGAGATTCTAATGCTCATTTAAATGGTTTTTCCTGGAAGCTTCTAAGTGAATATTGTGATTTGAAACTTTTGAAATAGTTTCCTGGAAGGATAAACTTAGGTTGATGAGGCCATTGTGGTAGTAAAGTGACATTGGAGAAGACAGCGTAATGGTGCAGTCCAGTGATGTCAATGTAGACAATTTGCTGCGTGTTGTGCATAGTTCCAGTGATTCAAAGATGAATACACACAGTCACTGTCCTAAGCGTGCAGTAGAAAGTGAAGTACTACTGAATCTAAATAGGTTCATATTTACTTTTAAAGTACATGATTATTGAACAAAAAGTGTAAGGAAATGAAACCCAGATTCTACCAACATGAGAGATAATTCCTAACATTTTAAAGTCTGTATGCTCTGTATATAACAATTTAGTTTTTAGCATAAAAAATACATCAAATGAAATACTCACTTTAACCAAAGATGGTAAAAATCCTATCAATATGCTTACTCTCACCATTATTTTAAAATAATTTAAGAGTCTTTGAAGGACAGAAATGGTGAAACAAAGTTTAAAATAGTTTATTTTGATTTGAGACTGAAAACGTGATTAGTCTGCTGCTTAAAATAAAAGCAACAGATGTTTCAGGTTTGACAATTACAAAAACCATAGTGAGTTCTAATCAAGAACGAAGCAAAGAGTGAACAAGAAGGCCCAGTGCAGTGACTAACGCATATAGACAGCAAAACCTCTGGTACAAGGAAAATACACTGTAAAGATTATGCCTGCAACGATTAGTAAAAGATGAAGTGGAACTACTGATCAGAATTATGACTTGAGGTGGAAAGCATGAGTAAGGAAAGATGTGATTTAGAATATTCTGTGAGTGACAGCTCTGGGTGGCATGAGGAATGTTGAGTAGAAAAAAAGATGTATTAAGATCAGAAGGAATTGACACTGATATAAGAAAATAGAAAGAATGATCCCACATCAGTGTGTTGCTGTGCAATCTCATATGTGGCATGCAGCCTGATAGTTTGAAGTTTGTTTGTAAAATACAAAATGATATTTCTTTGAAGATACAGCCACTTGTAATATGAAAAGCTCACTGATTATTGTCTATTGCTCCTTTAAACTTTCCTTCAACATAAATCACAGAGTAGATTCCTTTATTGGATGGTTTTGCTTATGATAATTCCCCAGGTATTAAACACTAAACTGTGTCTGACCCAATATTTAAGGCAAATCTGAAAATCAGAATTTTGAAGACCCATTGAGTTTCATTTCTTGATTCATTTGAAGAACGATTGCATATCAACTGTCTCAACAGTTGAGCATGATAACAGTAATATCTGTTATTCTCAGAACTCTTTCTCATATAGAATTTTTGAATAATGACTTTAGTACCAGATGCCTGGGTATACAGAGTTCACTAAAACATGTTGCATGTGCATCATAGTATTCTTTCTGGTTTCTCAAAATCAGATGATTTTGCTTAGGACTATGTCAAAGTTCTACATCTCATTGTTGAGCTAGACCAAGAGCTCCAAGTCCAAAAGCTTAGTGAACCTCTCTGAACTAGTAATTCCCCCATAAAATGTCAAAGGACTAAGGGGTCAAAAATACACATTTATACACGATAACTTATCAATTATTACCATAGTCAGGTGGCAGAATATACTGATGAGATAACAAAATAGTAAAATGAAATGTATAACGATAGATGATTTTTAACATTTTACTTTTACTCTGAAAATATAAATAGATTCATGGTTATTTGAAACATATAACCACTTGTATATATGAAATATGAACTATATACAACCATGTGGATATTTTTATATGAATGCACACTGTAATAAATCTAGGAATTAGACCAAAGATGTTAACACTGGTAGCTTCTGGCAGCATAATGAGAATCTTTGCATTTAGATACCTTTAATTCTTTCCTTAGGCTTTTACGATTGAGATTTTCCCTCTTCTCCAATAATTTTTCACTGTTTTATTAGCAGATATTCAATATTTTAGTGAATCATCAGTTGAAGTTCTGCAAACATAAAAGAAAGGAAGGCTTTCAGTGACTATTGTCAACATGGAGAGGACACAGTTGCTCCTGTGCGTCTACAACTAGTCACGAAAGCATTATTCTAACTTCAACTGCAGTTTCCTGACTGAAGAGGGGGTAAAAATTGAACCAATTTTTCTGCCAATTCCATCAGAGAAAAGGTCATACTGAATTACCCAGGCAAAGTCCTGATTCCCTCTCTTCCTCAGGCGGTGGAAGAACGCTGGGCTGAAATCTAATCATCTGTAATATATAAGAAAGGATCACCAATGTACATTACATCCATAATAGCAATTCTTCCTGACTAAATAATGAGCCCTCTTCAGGTGACAGAGTCATCTGTCCTTCAAATATGATTTCTGGTATTATAGCATCTCCTTGGAAGCATTTATTCTCTAAAGTCAAAATGGACAAAAAACAATCAATCTCTTAATTACGCAATGCTCCTAAAACAGATACAATATAGGAATCAAAAACTGTTTCACTTCCAGGAATCCTTTTGGATGAAGCAGCTGGCTTCTTTCATTGAGAATCTGGGAGTGTAAAGTCAGTCTGTCTGCATTAATGCGCGTTAATCATGCATCTCCCATGCCTGTTTTGTTTAACCTTAGACAGTCATCATAAAACAACAGTGTATTAAAGGCTTTGTAAAATAAATTATAGTTTGGTTTTCATAGTTATTTGATGAAATAATTTATAAATGTAAAATATGTATCTTTACATGATCACTTGAAAGAATAGTGAAGTTTGTTTGGCTACAAATGATGAATATATAGATAATTTTTGTTCGTATTTTTACCAAGCAGTAATATCTAAGTAAACATTGCATATTTTCACAGACTGAGTATATATTATATATATAAGATGTGCATATATCATATGTATATATGTGAAATGTGAAATGTGTTTTATAATTAGGCAATAGATTAACTATTGGCAGTGATAGACAGGACAATCAGGAAGGCATACTATGAAAGTGATGAAAATTAATGCAATTGACATGTGACAGAGGTAGTACACACACACACTTGACTTGGATCTAGCTGCTAAGGAGAAAAAAAACAACATCCTTTGCAAAAAAAGTGAATGGAAAGTCTGCTAAGCAAAATAATCCAGACATGGAAAGACATATGTTGCATGCTTTGTCACATATAAAATCTATATTTAATCTGTATGATATGAAAAACTAGGGACTATAAGAGTGAAAAAAGATGTTAAGGATCAGGGACCATGGTTATATAATGGAGGGTGGGAAAGAAGGACAAAATATCGTGTATTCTCCCACTTGGAGTCTGAGATTTAGATCTCTCTGTTTCTCTCTGCATGTTATTTAAATGTGTTATTTATTTTTCTGTATATCTCTTTCTCTGTAAAAAAAAAACAGGGAAAAAAGGAGGTCTTTTGGATGGATGGGGGACGGTGGACAGTACGAAGACAGTAGAGGTAAACGGTAGCACAGACGATGCTATGAGAAAAGTACAATGAAACAAATACATGTATCAAGGTATCATAGTGAAACGCAGAATTTTTCCTTAAATTTAAAACAATGAATTATGAAGAAATTAAACCTAAAGGGGGAGGTGAAAGATCCCAGTGTTTGGGACAAGAAGCTCTTTTTTCCCAAATCTACTAAATCCTTTTAGTTCCATTTACTTTTTAAGGAACTTAAGTCTCCTAGGACAAGATGGGGAGTGGGTGGATTGTGATTTAAAGAACTGCTATCAATAATGGAGTAAGAGGAAACCATTTCAGTGAATAAATCCAGGGGTCAGATAAACAGGAAAAAGAGTGTGTCATGTCCTGACTGCCATGTCGTAATTATGTCTAAGGACTTAGGAATGCCTATCGCATTTCAGATACTATTTCAGTCATGTCTAAATGTCAAATTTTAGAGTGCAGAGTGAGACTTAGTATGCATTCCTACGATTCTCTTCACAAACAATGTGAGTCATGTTACACAGCTAGGAAGAGACTTTATACTCTGGGCAGCCTAGCTTCAGTCCCAGGTCTCAGCCCCTATGCTGCATTGTAAGTGCCGTTCCTTGGGAAGGCTAAAAATTGGTTTTCCTTCTCTCACTGAAGCACTCACTTCACCCATGTCTCAAACTGAGCCACTCTCAAAATTGTCAGTCTAGCACTTTTGAATGCATGCTCTTCCCCCAGTGACTCATGTAGCACATGCCTAGGGGAAAACCTCTGTAATTCCTTTTTTACCTGTGTTGATCTAACTAAAAAGACTGTGAATATAAGATGAGATTGAATTTCAATCCCATTCAATTTTTATTCACTTCAGAAAATCTCCATATGAGAACAAGGTTAAAGAATTCAGACCTGCCCCTCATACTGTGGACCCTGGTGTTGGAAGGTAGAAGTCTACAGGGCCTATGTTGACTGGTTGACTGTGATTCTTCTGACACTGCTGTGGAAGAGCTTGGTCTGCCTGCTTCATATGTACTAATTTCTCATTTGCATATATGACTATAGTTCCTTTTCCTTTGAGAATTAATGATAACATGGCAGACTGCATATTATCAGACTCAATATGTACCATTTATACTCCCCAACCAGTTAATAACATCATTATTTACTTACACAAACCTTCCTCACACTTCAGGGAGAAGGCCATCATCAATTCTACCTTTGGTACAATAAATAAACAGGATGAAGTGTCTTATTCTATTATCTATTGTCTTCATAGCAAAGATGGTAGGAAATAGTCTTTTAAAATTATTCAAGGGTTTTAGAACTCAACCAAACTTAGTTATTCTCTAAATTTGTAGACTGTACCTTCTGGAGTCAACTTATGTTCACAGCTTAGATGTGTACAGAGTTATACAAGTTCAGCACTATTGCATAAAGACAACTGCTGGGAGCTTTGGTATTTGACTTAAAAGAATGTGTGTGGCAGGAGGGCTAGCTAGCAGGAAGGGCATGGAAACCTGATGTCAGATGTTCAGGATTTAGTAAATTTCAACATGGTAGCATGCACTGGTAATCTCAGCCTTTGCATGGCTATATGAGAGGAAGACCACAGAAAACATTCAAGAAGCTTGTAGCCCAGCTACCATGTAACTTAGCACTAAATACAAGATAGTCTCAGAGTAGAAGCATGAACCAACTCCCAAGGCTGTCATCTAACCTCAATGTGTATACTATGACCAGTGTGGGAAGACACACAGAGACACTCACACACATAAACAATTAAAAGATTTTTTTATTGATTTTGGGGACATGAGAAATGGTTCAGCTTTTATATACTCTCAGTGTATATATCAAATGTCTCACAAACACCAGAAACTCCAACTCTGGGGAATAAATCTTTTGCCCTGTTTTGGATCCAATGGGCATTTGTACAAATGATGTTTATGCAAACACATACACATGAATCAAAAAGACATAAGAAAAACGAGATGTATTATGCTGGCTGCTTTTATGTCAACTTGGACACATGTTAGTCATCAGAGTGGAGGGAAACTCAGTTGACAAAATTCCTCTTCACCATCAGGCTTCAGAACCAGGTGGTATTGGTGTACATCTTTAATCTCATCACTCTTCAGAGGCACATGGAGATAGAGCAATTTGTGGAAGTGCAGCTTTATTTTCTTACACATTGCAGTTCATTGAGAGAAACCAAGGAACTTCCACAAATTGCTTTGTTCATGGTGTTGCATCATGGCAATAGAAAACCTAAGACATGTTTCTCTGTATATCTTTGGTGTGACAGGGTTCTATAACCCTTTAATAGTTTTAAAGCTATATCTCCATATATTTTTGTAAGGTATGAAGTCAATGATTCTAAGAATGAAAGGCTTTATATGTTTTATTTCTTGTACAAACTTTGGGTCTGGTTAATTTTGAAAGTGGTATTATTTTTTCAAATTTGTTTTTAATAATAGAATTGAGTTCTTAAAAGATGCAGAAAAAAATAAGTTTTGGTAAAAAGAAATGCCAAACTAAAACAACTGCCTTAGAGTATTGAGAATCATATTATAATACTCTCCTTTTTTATAATCCTTTAAATAAAATTTCAGGGTGGGAGAAGTGCTTTGGTGACTGAAGGCTGAGGACTATTATTGGCCCTCCTGTCACAGTGTCTCTCCAAGGTATTTAAGAAGCCCTGCAAGTCTGCTCTCCAAACACTTTGTAGTCTGGCTCAGCGGGCTCTTACCCTTCTGTGCAGGTTGGCCTCTCTCTCCGGTGGCTGCACTGTTTTTTCGGCTGTCGTTTTTTATTGAAAAATAAAAGCTAAATTGGAGTTTCAGAATACCTTCCATTTAACTCCTTTGATAAAACAGGAAAGATAAAAGCAACCAAGTCACAAGAGATGTGTTTTTGAAAGCTGTGCCTTGGATATCAGAGATGCAGAAATAAAAGGCTGCTTCAAAAATAGAGCCCACTGGCCTCACTTTGGCCTGCTGCAGCTCTTCCCTGCACTAGACCTGCTTTTAGCTTTAATTTTTTATTCAAGAAGTTAAATGGGAGATTTGAAATAGTTTGGATCAAATATAACAGCAATTGAAAAGTGGCCATCAGATCATTCTTTTAAATTCATTATTCTTACATACCTGGGCCAGAAGACTTTGTCAAGCAAATTTGTTGCACATCTCTTGAAAAGGGTCACATTATTCATATTATTTTTCTTTCCATCGAAAGCACTTGACCAGTCCTATCAAATAGTAAGGATTTGGCAATGGAGCCTACTTCACAAGCACACTACCATATGTGGAATGAAAAACCTTAAAGTAAAACACATAACACTTACTGATTTTGAATTTTTAAATATATTCCATTGAACTGTTAAATTTAAATTTCTGTTGTAGGAGTTTTAGGATTCTGATATTCATTTGTATTGCTAATATCATTTCAAAGTATTTACTTGAAAAGGCATTCCAGTAATTCTATGGTTACAGCTCAGTTGCCTAATCATTGAATGATAAACCTACAAAAGGAAAATCAGTAACTTTAATAAATAACAATAAGTAAAACAAGATTTGTCAAATATATATGAGCATTTAAGATAGCATCCTACAAGAGTGTGGATCTGTTACTACACTAAAATTTATACCTGTAAAGAAGATGGAAGGGAGAGGAAAATGACTGGGTAAAGCAAAGATATTTGCTTTGGAAGAAAGCAATTTGATTTGGAAGAAAATCTTGATTTTACTCATAGATCACTTTGATCCACATTGTTCAGTAACTGTATGGTTTTATTTTCTTGTTCCTTAAATTTCAACTTATCGATAATTAAAGTAACTCTAAACTACAATCACTTTACCTTCTCAATTAATGTAAAAGACACAATTCAGTATTTCCTTCTGACTCTTATGCATCTTCAAGGATGTGTGTGTGTGTGTGTGTGTGTGTGTGTGTGTATAAAATCAAAAATGAGTACTCTGTTTCAGTCACTTCGTCCTATTCTAACCAATCAAGGAGAAATAAGAAGAAGGTAGTTCTAATGATGTTAAGTGTATCTCCCAGCACAGGCAGGCATTGATGTACCATGATTTATAAGGAAACAGCTACTCTGCAGAAGGGCCAGATTCTAAGGCCTGTACTAAAAGCATTCTAGTGGCCTTCAATCAGGGTTGCCTCATTATTTTGAGAATAGTATTATTTTAAATTAGCTTTTTATATTTAATTAAATAGCACCTACTCTAAAAAGTACCTCTTATTTTCCAACCCAACATTTTGTATAACTACCTTCAGAAGAAGTTTCCTAGAATAGGCAAAGAATAAACAGAACACAATTACTTTTGCCTCATAGAGAAAACAGAATAGGAAAAAACCTGGGGAAGTTTAGCAGCCTGTTTTGATGCAATGATACAAATTCATTTTTTACAAGCGTCATTACACATAATGAGGGCAAATTTTCTCTAGGCTTCAATAAAAGAAAAAGGAGAATATCTTAACGCAAGCAGCTTTAGTATTGTTTTATAGTCTTCGATACGTATAACTGAATTGACTCAAACTGTGAGCCTTACCAAATCGTCTTCTTGATTGAAGGATCCACTTATTTTCTTGCTTTAATTTCCTTTAGTACTAACCTTGGTTAGAGACAAAGGGATCCTGTTGAAGGTGTTGAATACCATATTGTGTTTCAAGTATACATGGAAGACTTCCTGTTCTTGCATTAACAATGCCCTTGGAAATGAAAAGACAATGATCATAAAATCATGAAAACTCTGGTCTGGAGTGAATTAATTTAAACTTCAACTGTGGGGAAGACTTAGTGTTTATGCACACATACATTTAAAAATATTTGAATCTACATGAGATATACATACATGTTTTCAGGACGTTAGTTCACTGATGACAATATGATGCTCTTATGTTTTATGTATTATCACTTATTTGGGAAGCTGTGTATCTAAAATAATTACTATTTTTTCCTCTAAAGGATTCTAGATATGCTAATTGATTTTCTGCCTACAGTAAATGTTTATTACATGTCCAAACTTATGTTACTATTTACACTGGCTAGCTTATATTTAGCATAATGTATGTATATTGCTTCTGTTTTTGAAAGCTAAGGAAAATGTGCTTGAACTGACTGTGGCTGGTCATGCAGATTAGTTCTAATGGTTCAAGGTTTAGTGACAATGATTTTTTCATAAGCAATTCTATATAAATTAGAATTAAGGGGCACTGACTCACATAAATTTATAATCAACACTAACGACATATCCAGAAGTTAAAAATTATCTGATAAAAATATTCTATCAGTGTGTTGGTGGTACAAGAAACAAGTTGTAATATTTATTTTCCTAATATTCTTTGATTTTTATAATCTAAAGTCTGAAAAAATAAATTTCAGTATTTCTAATATTCTCAAATAATGATATAGCATTATCCTTCTCCACCCCCTCCCCCACAGTAATCCTTGCCAAGTCACTGCTTTTTTCTCCATTCATTTCCATCATTTCAATAATCTTATGTCAAAGAAATCATATAAGAAACAAAATTTGATACAGCCTTTTTCATTCATAATTTTCTGGAAATTCCTCCATATTTTTATACTTAGAAATAAAGCTGGGATTTTCTTTAGGCCATCAACTAGCTCCTGAATAAAAACACAGATACTTATTATTAGTTATGAAAACTTGGTCTTCATCTACTATAATCAGATTGGTGACTACTCTAGTTGTCATCAGACATACTCTGTCCAGTAACTGATGGAAGCAGATGCAGAGATCCACAGCCAAGCACTGGGCTTAGATCCAGGAGTCTTGATGCAGAAAGGTAGGAGGGATAGAAAGACCCAGTGGGGTCATGATTGGGGAAGCGACAGAAACAATAGACCTGAGTTGATCGGAGCTCGTGGACTCTGGACCAACAGTTAGGGAGCCTCCAAGGAACTCATCTTGATTCTCTGCGTGTGTGTGACAGTTCTGTAACTTGATCTCTAATAAGGCTCCTAGCACTGGGATCAGGACCTGTTCCTGGAATTTAGCTGGTTTTTGGGTACCTGTTGCCCAAGCTGGATTGCCTTGGCAAGTCTTGACAGAAGCAGAGGAGTCCTGCCTCAACTTGATGTGCCATTCTTTGTCCATGCACATGCCCTTTCTGAATGGAGATGGAGGAGGAGTAGAAGGAGAGGGAGGAAGATTGGAAGTAGGTGTGGGAGGTAGTGATGGGTTTGGGAGTGGGGACCTGGAGGAAAGGAGAGAAGAGAAACTGTGTGGTATGTAAAATATATGGAAAATGTTATTTAAATTAAATAAAACAGAAAAGAAAAAGAAAGCTTAGCCTTAGCTCAGGCTTGTCCCACTAGCTCTTTGAACTTAATTTAACCTTTTTTTTATCCATCTATATACTGCTTTAGGGATTTTTACCCTTTTACACACTGTATGTCCTGTTTTCTTGCCTTTTCCCTGTCTGACTGGCTGGCCCCTGGTATCCCCCTGGCATTTCTTTCTTCTTCAAGCCTAACTTCCTCTTCCTACGTACTCTCCCTGAGGGGAAGTTCTACCTATGCCTCTGCCCTCACTATTGGCTATTCAGCTTTTTATTAGACCAATCAGGTGCATTAGGCAGACAAGGTAAAACAACAGCAACACATGTTCACATCAAAAAGAAAAAAAAGAATGTAACATATCTTTACATAACTAAAAAAAATTCTGCAACACATACAATTGCAACACATGTTTACATGGTTACACATATGCAACACATTCTCACATAATTAAACAAATGCAACATATCTTTATATGTTACAACATGTAAGCACTTTCCTTTCAATTCCTATAGCCAATACATGATATACTCACAGTAGATTTTCGAACATTTTCTCTATGCGTAATGACCTTTTAAGGTTCTGTGAATTGTTTCTATTACTTATAGAGTGAACAAAATTCCAATAAATATCTCTATTTTTCAAGATTTTATGTATTAAAATGACATTTTTTTCCTTTCGAATAGAATTTCCTGAATGCAATTGTAATGGTTACAGGGTGCTTTGAATTATGAATTTTAAGAGGAATAATTTATCTCCCTTGCTTCTATTTTAGAAAATTTATAATGTTTTCCCTGTCAACATTTTATAAATTTCAAGTAGATTGACATAATCATGAGGTTCTTTCCTTGAGTTTGTTGGTGCAGTTGATCACATTGATTCATCTTGTCTAATAACAAACTAAATGTCCAAGCATAAATCACTGTTGTCTCATATTCGTCATTCCCCTTTTATGTTAAATTCAATGACATTTTATTGAAACTTGCATTTATATTTATAAAAATATTTTTCTTTATGTCAACACTTTTTATCAAATTTGTGAATATCAAAATGTGAACCCAAGAAACTTCTACTTCTAGTAGTGATTATACAAAATCAGGGAAAGTTCTTAAAACATTTAATTAAAAATGCTGCTTAGCCCATTTAGAACTGAGGACTCTTTTGAAGAGCTTTTCAAATTGTGAATTCATATTCAATGATGTTTACAAAACCACTGAAATTTTTGTCCTTTGCTGTATGTTGCTTTGGTAATTTTGATGGTGTGGCCCATGTAATGTGAGATTCCAGCTTCTCATGTACAGACTTGCATATGATTTTTCTTTCTTTCCTTTTCATGTTTTCAAGTCAAAAATAACATCTCCCCTTGCTGAGTTTTAGTAACTGTCATCTATGTTTATTTTCTTCATCTATATTAAGAAATATTCAACAATATTGTTAATACCATCAAACAAAAACCTGGTTGTTTCCAGTTTTTCTCTATGGCAGCCAGGCTATTCACTCAAAAAAATTGTTTTCTCATCTCTGCCCTATCTTTCAGCTTTTGCTGCTTGATTTGGTCATTTGTCTAATACATGCATTTGGTATTCTGTAATTCCCCTCCCAGAAACGTTTAACTATGTCCACGAATGTTAATGCCCTGTATTTCATTGTTTTTTTCCACAATTTTATGGGCTTTAACAAATGGTGCATTGCTAAATTGACATGCTGTGTCCTGTAGTTGCTTAGTATTTGTATTTTTTCCTATATTTTTATGCTGCTCCTTTCTAACTTGATTACAACTTCTTCACAAATCACTTGATATTATTTTATAATTTTTTTATTTACTGCCTGTGATTCTCTCTGTATGTACATGTGTGTATGTGTGTATGTACGTGTGTGTGTGTGTGTGTGTGTGTGTGTGAACATGCATGTGCATGCAATGCCATAACATAAAAGTAAAGATCACAGGATAGCTTACGGTAATTGTTTATTTCCTTCTACCATGTGCATTGCAGGTAGAGAACTCATGTTAGCAGACTTCGAAGCAAGCATATTTATTTACTTAGCTGTCTTACTGACCCTGATTTAATTTTCAACATTTAGAATATGGTTAGGTTTGAGGGGTAGACTGATATAAAGAATATCTTGTTATGTCTTTTATAATAACATTTAAATGTGTTTGCTTTTATCCTTGGAGACAGCAGATACATACTCTTGCTTGATGCTGTTCACTTCTCTGGGTTGAGGATTCTGAACAGACAGGGCTTTCCTTGCCAAACGTGACGCAGTGTTGACAATGCCTGAAGGTTCAAACATCCACCGCAACTCTGGTTTCTGATGAGACTTCTGCTTGCTCACTTCACTTTTTTCTGCTAGGTGATGCACTTTTTTCTCTATACGTTTTCAAATGTGCTTATGTTCAGTTTGTAGACATTTGGATGTTAGAAGCCTGGTCTCAGCATTCTTTGAGTTTGTCCTTTTTAGGGCTAACAGAACTTCATATGCCAGAGTTCAAGGCTTTGACAAATTTGTGATGTCTTTCCACCCATTATTTCTCAAATCCTGTTTAACATTTTTTCTTTTCTTCAAGGACTAATTTTATGAAATTTAATCATTGAAGAATATTTCAGGCTCTGAGATTTGTTTGTGTATTTTTCTTTTCCCCTAAACCTTTTCTCTTTTGTTTCCTTCCTGAATAATTTTTCTTGTGATTTTAGTTCTCTGATCAAAACTCTATCTCCTCCATTCTAATTTTGAGCTTATTTGCTTTGGTGATTCCACAAAATTCGTTTGTTGAATATCAATCACCAAAGGAAAGGCAATAAAATATGGAGATTTTGGAGATGACTAGGTCAGAAAAAGCTTCTTTTGTGAATAGAACTATAATCTCAAAACTATTTAAAATCTGATAAAATAAGTATTATAAATTTATTGTAATAATAGTATGAGTTTCTCTTAACTGTAAGTAAATCATAATTAACTAACAGGGCAAATATCTAAGCCTGAGGACTATTATTCAGACATGCCACCTGATGAGGTACCATCTAAAATATGACATATTTGAAGCCTGTGACAAGACTTCACCAATATTGTTCTTAAAGTTCCTTAATTTTCATCTTCTCAGGCTCCATGTTTATAAGCAACACAGTGTAATTCCTTTTAAAGAATGCACTCTATATTACTTTGTTGTAAGCACCTGGACAGTGTAAGAAAACTACTGATCCCATTACTACAACTGATTTTTTTTTCATTTTAAAGATTTCTCTTTGCTTCTTCCTCAAATTTAGTTTTTTTCTTTTCTGAAATTTATGATTTTTATTATTCAAAGACATTTCCTGTGATTACTGGGGTGTGTTGATAATACTCATTTTAAATCTGGCAATTAATTCCAAAGTCTCTGTCAGGTATAGTGTTGACATCTATAGATAATCATTTTCGACTTAGTTTGAGATCTTCATAATTATTGACATGATCAATTATTCCTTTGGATTTTAGTAATAAAAAGTTGTGAGATTCTTGAACATTCTACTTTAGATTGCTTCCTTGAGTGACTCTCTAGCATGAAAAGAAGAGACGTTTGCCAGGTAAGTATAAAAATAGCAACAGTGTAGCTTTCCCTCCAGATTTACCAATCAAGTGCTTATGAACTTTACCTCAAGTGTCCTATCTATTAAAATGCAGAATTCCTTGCTTTGCCCCCTACTTAGCCAAGACTAACACCATATAGTAGCAATGTAGTTTCATACTTCTGTACAGGGTTGAAGTTCTGAACTTCTCACAGGCCTACTCTAAAATCTTTTCACTAGGAACGTGGAAATATACCATGCCAATTCCCTATGTGTGTGGAGTACCAGACTCTCTATGTGGATGAAAACCCCAGATGGAGGAGGATCATGCACATCTGGCATGGATTAGTTGTAATCTTGGTCACATTATCCATCATGCCAAGCTGGGGCACTTCATTCTAGTCTAGCAAAGAAGATAGTTGAGAATCCCAGATTAGTCCTTCTTGTATGACAAAGAGTGGGGTCATAGGTTTTCTGTACTGTTGAGCTAAAATACAGTCATGATTGTCCAATCATTTTTTCTCTTACCCATTCCTTGCCAGATGTAAAAAACTCTGGCACTCTTTTTTTATTTATACTAGTAGTATTTCCATACCATCACCTTACTTATTTGTACATTTGGTTACAGAAATAAGAAGGGAAATCTAAGGAACACAGTAATATACCATTTTATTATCTTAAGATCTTTAGCTTCTCTGTCTTTTCCTCCCTTCTCTGGTCTCTTTGTTCATGTACATACTTTTGGTATGATTCCGTGTACAGACAGAGAAAAGTTGCTTCCCTTCATTCCATAGCATCTTAATATTTGACTTTCAGAAAGTAGTCTATGAATATGTAATATTTCTCTTTCTGTGAACTTTAAACCTTATATTAAGAGAAACGGGTGGAAACCTTTGAGGAACAAGCTGCATAATAGCTATGGTTATCAGTATTCAAACCTGATAACTCAAGAGGCTATAGCAATGTTTTGAACTTTGAATTGTTCATCTGTGGTATTATTCTGGGAACTAACATAAAGTTTGCCTTGAAGAAGAAAGAGGGATAGCTTTCAAAACTTCAAAAGTCTCTCAAATATCAAGTTTTCTCAACTTGGGTTTTGTAAGGAAATTAAGCCATATAGTGTAGGAGGAAATTTCTGTCTCACCTGCTGGTTTTATGTACACAGAGGCTTAATATTAATTATAAATATTCTGTCAATATCTCAGGCTTGTTACTATCTAACTCTTACTTTTTAAATTAAACATATTTCTTATCTGCCCTCTGCCAAGTGGCTCATGGCTTGTTGCCTTATTTTCTATACAAACTGCTCCCTCTGCATCTGCTGGCCTTCTCTAATTTCACCCTTTCCCCCCCCCCAGCATTCTCAGTTTGACTGTCCTACCTATTCTTCCTGCCTGAACACTGACCAGTCAGTTCTTTATTAACCAAAGAGAGTAGTATATTTTCATAGGGTTCAGAAGAATTATTTCACAGCAACATAGAATAAGTTTTTAGTGATGATTGTGTATCTTCTTAGGTGGTTATCTATATGCACAGGAAAGTGAAGTCATTCATTCCACATAATGATTATTGTAGATTAGCCAGGATTAATTCTGTTGTGGATCTGAAGTGTGTAAAGCCATGGATATCATATATTTCTAATATTTTTCTTAATGTATGTTCTAGAGAACTAAAAGTTTACTACAGAAGACAGTAGTATTTCAAATATAAGCAAGAAATCTATCTTTGTTTTTCAAAACTGAAATTAAATCAGCATTTGAGCATTTAGCAAAATATATTCTGTCAATAACAAAGAAAACCTGGCTGTTAACTATACCAAATTAACTATTAAAATGTAAATAAAAAGAATAAAATGACATTGTTATATTTATTTTGTGAAAATATTATTTACTTACATGTGTGGAATAAAACAATAAGAAGTTGTCATCTTAAAAATTTGGAACTCGCAATAATGAAGGCCAAAGTATTTCTCTGAATTTATAAATAGAAAAATTACCATTTCCCCATCTTTCTTCCAAATCTTTATTTGTTCTGTGTCTGTTGTACTACTCAAGTTTATATCAACTGGGAGGCCAGAGGACATTGTTGTACTACTACACAGGATGTGGAGCCCCAGGTATTCTAACACAGGCCAGTGGTTGCACCTCTCTTCAGTCCTACTTCCAAATTTCTACCACAGAATATGAAGATACAATGAAGGTAAAGAATAAAGGCTGTGGTTAAAGGAAATGGAGGCCTGAGCAAATGAAAAACAAGCTTTTCCTTGCTGTTTATCACAAAAACAAACCAACAACAACAAAACAACTCCAACAGCACAACAAAAATTACAAGTATCAACACTGAAACAGACAGGTGCAGTGAAAATACCTGTTCAAACACTATTGTCCGAAGGACTTGACTAATGGAACAAGGGCATTACTCAGAGAGAGGTCCTGAGCACTTTTATAAAGCTGTGGTCATACCTGCTAGGCATTTCAGTTCTCATCACACCCTAATGTTTTCAGCAGATTACAAGTGATGGGATTTGATTTCCAAGTTAGTTAAGCACTGCAACCAGGAGTCTAGCATAGCAAAAGCCTAATTTGTTATGACAGCAAAGCAAACAAACAAGCAAAAATAAACAAAAAAAACAAGTAAAAGAAAAGAAAGGGTGGGATGGGGTGTGTGGGTGGGTGTTTAAGTTCTCAAAAATTACTTTGAGAAGAGAAAATGCAGAATCACGTTCTTTGAAATACTTACATATACACATACATACATATACACATATATATTTAAAAAGTAAGTTAAAGGCTACAGAAAGCCACAAAGTTCATGAAATTTGTATCTTATTAAATACAGACAGATAAAGTGCGCAAGAATCCCCTTTACTAGAACTAGATGACGTCTTTTATGTACAAAGTGTAGATTATAAACTGTCTGGTTATGCCTGCCTTATGACCTCACAGACACACTCACCCAACAGACACATTGCAAGAACAATTTTTTGATTGTGTCCCCAAAACAGAGAGACCTTACAAATCAGTATGTGCCATGATATAAGAAGAGAAGTAGCAGAATAGGAAACCACCATTATCCTGGGACAGAGACAGGACTGTGTGATTTGAGGTGTGTTTCTGCTTGCTTCAGGGTGTGTTTAGTGATTTCTCTTAGGAACTTGAAAACTGAGACCGAAAGAAATGGGTTGTGAGAAAGTGTAAACATTTCAGCAATGATGGAAAGATAATTAAGAATCAGTACAAATTGACTTCTTAAAGCCTATCAGGATCTATAATTGCTTTTCCAAGAATCTCCATCTAACTTGCTTCTAGAGAGACAGATATTCTTTGGATTCACATTCTTAGAGTTGGCAACAAGTTCTGATTTTATTTTTAATACAACTTCTAATAGTTTTTTAATTTTTTTGCCTTCTGATGTATTAGATAGCTATATAAAATATACTTTGCATTGATCTTACTCCTATACTTTTCTAGTATGAGTAAATTCATAAAATAGTATATTCTCTTTGCTGATATGTTAACTTTATTCTGCTCTATATAGCCCTCAAGTGAAACTGAAAATGAAAAATTAGATTTAGTATCTGAATTCAATCGTTGATGAAATACTTCCAATGTTTTAAAATTTCCCCTTTGAGAAGTAACTCTATTTGCTTTGAGAGAAGTTTATCACTGGACCTAAATTCACTTGGAATTTTAACAATTCTTCTTAAGAACATCATTGAATACATAAAGCTTAGAACCATAAGCAAAATCAAAACCAAACAATGAATTATGCATCCGTATGAAAATGAGCTAGACCTCTTAAATGGAATAAAAGGAGATTTTAATTATTGGGTTAAACTTTTTGTTATTCTATTACTATTCTCCTGTTATTCAGAGTTCAAAAAGAGTCTAATGATGCAATTATTATATTCAGCTAATCATCAAGATGTATTTAGAGAGCATCTTGCTGATAATACTGGTTAAATTAAAGATGTATCAATAAAGGAAAACAAGAGTACATTTTGGCAGGCATAAAAATAAATCTCAAAGGCATGTAGGGAGGGTTGTTACATTAAGAGTGAGAAATTTCCATGTTTGGAATGCACTAAAAAGAAAATACAAGCAGAATAAAAAATTAAGTGACTGTGACTGTGGTGTGTTTAGTCTGTGGGAAGAAGTAAACAAGCAGGTCATTGAAAAGAAAAGTAGTAAAAACAAACAAAAACAAGTGATAACATCCAAAAAATGGATATGAGATTGAGATTTCCAGCTTGGGGGTTTGGCACTAACAAATTAGAAAGATATAATTTACACTCCAATTTGAAATTTATTCTACTACTACCAATAGGAAAAAGTCAGTATGTGTACATCTTTTCCTTTATAGCATGGAAAAAGGATGATATCAGAGTAAGATCAAACCATATCTTTCAAAAGATAGAAGATTTAAAGCAAATTTCAGTATTCAGAATTGAAGTCCTGACTGTGTGCATTTTAAATTTATGCTCAAAAGAATATTGAAGGTGATATTTACTCAAGAATGTGGGACATTATTAAGGTGGCATGGAATACTTACAGACAGTCCATTGCTAAGCATAAGCCAAATGCAAAGTTTAAAAGTTGGAAAACACTGTAATATATTTATATCAGAGACAGTTGTACACACCAAACCAAATTGCCTCTTTATATATTCTAATTGTAAAAAATGTTCCAAAATCTGAAGTTGTCTTCTTATCTCAAACCAAGACCCATTGCTAACCAGCCACATTACTATTTGATTTGGATGTGTTTCTAAATTGAAATGAGATTTAATGTAATTATTACCAGTTCTAATTTCAGGAAGTGTAGGTGTTTATCTTAATAGTTTATTACATTCCCACTTTGATCTAGGTACAAAATTAAATGAGTGATTTTTTTACAAACATGAATTTTTGGTATTTTGTTTTACTTATTTGTTTTACTATTCACAGTAGCCTTATAAAACAGACATTCATATATTTGATTTACGACTAGCTTACTCATTCATCAGTGGTTTATTTTGAACCAAAACTGTAAAGTGTTTATAAAGATAGAAGAAAATTTAAACCCTGAGTTCTTGACACTGAGACACCTAAGTTCAGCCTCTACAAGATGCACAGCAGGCTTATGACAGCAATGGTTCAGGTTGGCTATGTCTTTGTATTACTTTTAGTGTTCACAACTAAGATGTAAATACTCTCATAATTCTTCATGATGACATCATTACCAAGCTTGCTTGCATCTGCTGCAATTAGCAACCTTCAGACAGATTCGGGCTAACTGTCTCATCAAGTTATTTTCATTACTTCATAGTCTTCAGGGAACAATCTTTTCCTGGCTTCTTCATCTCATGATAGTCTAAATAAGATTATAGGCTGATGATTTCAAAACCCTTTAATTTCATCAGAATGTTGAAATTAAACTTAGAATACATAATTTTGTTTTTTTCATAACTAATCAATGAACATGCCTCGCAAGATTTACCTACTGAATATTTTGCTAGTGCTGCAATATTTTAAAGTGCTATTGTCACTATCTTGAATTGTGATAGCCTTATTTTTAAATATGATAATATTATTACCATCACACTTGTCTGTTTTTCCTTTATTTCTCCTTAATTTCATGAATTTGAAACCTACCCATTGTGAGGAACATCCTCCTCTACATTCCCAAACAACTTTCCATTCCCTACAGTTTATTGTCCTTCCTATAACCTTTGAAATGCTCTTTAATATGCTGCAAAAGACCACCCTACATATCCCATTCTATTTAAGGTTGTTATTCTAAAGATTCCTTGTGCCAGGCTACTGAATTATTTACTTGGTAAATTCTTTGTCCAAAATATTCTTTATGTATTTTACTGTTTTTCTCTTTTCTATTTTGTCTCTCTCTTTTCAGGTTTAAATCCCCATTGACTCACCTAGTTTATCACAAAGTCATGTCCTGGTACCCAAGTGACCTAACATAATATTTTGGCTCATGTCTTTATCAGGATATTATTCTTAATGACAAAACATTTGCTTGTACAGCAGCTATCTACCTCAATGTACCACAGAGATAGGAGAAATTCTTAATGCCTGACATGCTGTTCAAGTTATAAGAAGTTTTCATTAATTCTGGGTAAAATGATTTTTTCTGTAATTATTGTGTGTTATCATTAGTGTCATTCTTTTATCTCATTTCCCAGGTTCTGCCCTGAACTGAATGTAGTTTTGTCTATTTGCCTTTCTTCTCTTTAAAGGATGGGAAAGAAGCATGGTGACTAAAGGCTGAGCCATCATCAACACTGAATAATAGGCGAAGAAGGCTTCGGAGGAGGAGGCTTTGCATTGAGTACAATTATTATCTACAATTTTCTGTCTTTGTAACTCATATCAACAGGAAATGCATAAAAACCATAATTATGCCTGCTTCTCTGATATGAGGCAAAGAAAAGCAAATGTGATAATATCTTGAATTGAGTTAAAGGACATAGGTGGCAGTGATAGTCTCTGTTACATTATCTGAGCTCAAAGTGAATCTAAAAACAGCTTTGCCAGACAGGGCTTTTGTATTGTCCCTTGATACACAAGCCACCACATACAGGCACTGTTGTTACTATTTCCTTTAACTTGCTTTATCTATTATTTTCATAATAGATATAACTTTTATGATATACTCTGTCATCTATACTATAAATGTCTTTTGTAAATATTCCTGATTTCATGTGCCATTAATCCAAATAATAGATAGCAATTTTATCTACTTATTCCTTTTTTGAGATATCTTCTTTTTAATAATATTTTTTATTTAACTTTTTACACGTTACTCCTAGTTCCCTCTCCCTCTTCTCCTCCTCCTCCACCACATTTACCTCAACCCCCACTTCATTCCTCCTCCACTCCCCAGGGACAGTAAGGCCTTGCATAAGGGATTTTCAGAGTCTGTCATATCATTCCAAACAGGACCTGGGTCCTCCCACATGTATCCAGGCTGAGAGAGCATCACTCCAAAGTCCATTTGTATGCCAGGAATAAATACTTATCTACTATCCGAGGTCCCATAGATTGCCAAGGCATCCTCTTTGACACCCAGGTTTGGAGAGGGTGGTGTCTAGATCAGTCCCACACTTGCCTCTCAGTCATCAGTCTGGGGTGCATGCATTTCCCCCTTGTTTAGGTCAGTTGCTTCTATGGGTTTTACCAGCAGGATGTACAAGAATGACACCAGTTGGCATTAAGGCTACCTTAAATGCCCTCCCTGATAATGAGATTGATGACTACCTTATATGCCATCCTAAAACCCTCATCCAGGGACTGATGGAAGCAGAGGCAGACACCTGCAGCTAAAAACTGAACTTCTGGAACCCAGTTGCAAAGAGGAGTGTTGAGCAAAGGAATCAAGACCCATCTGGTGAAACTCACAGAGAGATTTCTAAAGATAGGTACTTCACTTGTTATTTCTACTCCTTCCTCTTCTGACTTCAACCCCTCCCATGTTTTTCCTATTCTTAAATTTATGATCTCCTTTCTTCTTTAATTATTATTGGTACATATACAACATGTTTATATATATATTTCATTTTTTTACAAATGCATATATATGTAAAAATACTACTGAGTATATTTAGTGTTGCTTATCTATACTGATCTGACCACTTGGGATTGTATAGCCCTGTAGATGGAGTTTCTGTTCTACTTGGTACTGCCTCCCTTCAGCCACAAATAAACACACAGAGACTTATATTATTTGGAAACTGTTTGTCAATGGCTCAGGCTTCTTATTGGCTAGCTTTCCTTAATTATTCACCTATTTCTATTAAAATACGTGTTGCCATGAGGCTGTGGTTTAGCTGTAATCTGGCACATTACTTCTTCAGCAGCATGGATTCTTTCCTCTAAGCTTCTCTCTGCCTTCTCTCTGAAGTATTCTCCTGATCTTGTAACCTCACCTATACTTCCTGCATGGCTACTGGCCAATCAGTGTTTTTTATTCATCAAACAATAAGAGAAACTTGTATACAGAAGGATATCCCCCATCATATTCAATCAGGGATTATCTCTGAATAAAACTGATTCTTTTTCTCTTAGCAAATATTCTGTAGCATTTCATCTAAGAATGGAACCATATAAGATTTTCCCAATCCACATTGGCATGTAGATTGACGTGGTCATGTAAAGGACTTGTTTAGGCAAACAATTTCTGCGATTTCATATGTGAAGCTTTCTTATGTCTGCCATCCTTATCTTATTTAAAAACAAGCCAGGGAATTGTGCTGCTACAACAGTGAGGTCCTCCCATCTCAGTTACAGTTAATAGAGATAATTCTCCACAGTCTTGCCTGTAAACCCACCCAGAGCTACAGTGATTCTAGACTTTTGTCAAGTTGACAATTTACAATGACCACTGAATTGATATTGTCATCTCAGAACATTTTTAGTAGTTTATAATTTTAACCAAATGAACACATATTATCTTTGCATTTCATTCTTCTATATTATCACAGAGAAAAAATTATTCACAAATAAAATTGTACAAAAAATTAAATATCTTTATTCAGAATTTCCCAAGATAGAATGAATGATGTGTTCACCAGACACAGAAGAGTAAATAAAATATGTATATAAACCTTTGGTATAAACAAAATCTTCATTGAAAGAATATAGACCATGCTTAAATATTAATATATTGTCATAAAGAAACATGAGCAAATTTAGGAAAATATATTGGGATTATTTTGTAATTGGATGACAGTTGCTTTTTTGTCAGAGTTCATCCTACTGCATACCTAAAATAAATGTAATATACTTTATGTAAAATATACCAGGTGTTGGTTTTTTCGATGTTATGGATAGAACCTAAGGATTCTGTATATGCTAATCCAGACCTTCACCACTGAGTTACATCCAATATTGCCAAAGCTATATAGTGAAAAACCATCCTATAAAATGTTGATAGGATGACTCCCGAGAATAATTCTGGAGATAGTGGACAAGGTTGTTTCAGGGACAAACTTCTTCTGATCACTTTATCAAAATACATCTGAAATGTGAAGTAAAAATGTTTACTTATAAGGGGAAAGAGACAAAATTTAATTATGAAATATATAATGAATACTTTCATGTTTTTCTGTATCAGTCTTTTCCCTCTTTGCATAGCTAAAATGAGAGACACAAAGTAGGTGTGAATTAGCATGATCACTTTTTACCTTAGTGACAAAGCTAGCAGTAAATCCATGTTTGTCAGTCTCCACCCTTTATGAATAGTCCTACTGTTTGAGGTGATATTTTGGGTTCACCCATCTCTATTTTGGCAAAGTGCCACAGTTTTAGACATGTTTAATTTCTCTATTCCCTTAAAATTCTCATTTATTTGTTTCTATTTGCTCAGAATTTATAAATCATCCTAGATTTCTACACTCTACCTAAGTAATTTTCACCAAAACAATAATAGGTGGGATAAATGAGTTCCGGGTACATATTAGAAGATTGTCTTAAAGAGACAGTTTCATCACTTTTGGTGGAGAATGTAACTTAACCTGTCCTAATCAAGGCCACCAAGAGTAATTCTGTGACTGAACACATCAGAGTGACTCCAATTAACATGCCAAAGTCCCAGCCAAATCCCATTGATTGAAGCTCCCAGAGAAGAGTCCTTTCATGTGATAACCACTATTTAAAAACTTTATTTGTATTCCTAACTTAAATATTTTCATTTTATATCTGTGCTTTGGTAAATCCTTTTGGGGGAAATGAAAAGAATAAAAATCAAAGATAACTACAAATCCTGTAGGAATGCTTAATAAATGTCAAATTAGAAAAGGCAGAATTAGAAAGACTTAACTGAGCCAAAAAATGAAATAAAAAGTTTCTTTTCCTTTGAATCAGACAGTTATTAAAATGTCCAAATTCTAGAGAGATGCCAAAGGCAGGTATGAAAGTTGGTCCCTTGGAGTTGAAAGAGAATTCATGTGTATGACAAGTTCCAAGGATTCCTCTTGCAAAAGAAAATATTTGCAGTAGGAGACAGAGGAAAGTCTCTTTTATATTAATTTCTTGAGCAGCTGGTAGCCAGAGCCATCCCCTGTGCTGTTCCTGTCACTTTTGGAGGCTTTTGAGTCAAGCCCAAGCTGCCTGCCTGTCCCAACTGTGGTGCTTTTTCATCAAAAAAAAAAAAAATCATTGCCACGGCCTCCCAGTTCCATGCAGGAACTGAAAAGCCTTTGAAATCGGTGCACCCTCGCTGCACAGCCAGTAATAAGCGTTAGAGGAAAACACGCAGCTCATTTGTTTAAAAGTTCATTCGCGGCAGTGTGGTTTAGACTGATGGGAGGTGGGCTTTGCTCAGTGCTGCTCAGCTCCATGGCAAAGCAGAGCTAGGTCACTTTTCAAAGACTTCCTGTGTCCCTCCTGCCCATTGCTCTGCTACTGCAACAATAGCGCTTTGAAAAGAAGGAAAAAATAAAGGGAATGAAAGAGAGAAATGAAGAGAATAAAGAAGAAAAAAAAAAAAGAAAAAGAAAGAAGACACCAGCATGAGAGGCTGAGAGCTCAGTCCAAACTCAAACAGCCCTGCTACTGTCCAGGACAGAGGGGCGCGTCTGAAGGTGGGATGAGGTCTGGGTTCAGAACAGCCCAAAGAATTAATTTAAAAGAATTTCTCCACCCATTTCCTGTCAAAGCAGCTGCAGCAGCTTTAGTAAAATACTTCCCAGATCACAAGGCAGTTGGCCATGTAGATTGTGCTTTGCTCTTAGATTATTCTATTTCAGGAAAATAAATGTGAGAAATGGTAGCCTCTAAAGCTGTTTTCTACTAGGTACAAATATCAAAAATAAAAAAGCCACCCACATTGTTCATTGAACAGGGGTTCTGGACAATCAACACATATTACAAATGACAGTTTATTTCCTCCAGAAACAATGCGTCTTGGAAAGGGGTATGTTTATTAGATATGATGCATGCAGAGTACCAGTCATTTTGAGATCTGAAGTACCCAAGGCAATCATGATATGTTTTCCCTAGCTTTTGCAGACACATTGATAGTGTTGAGGTATGATGCTAATTCCACAAGCAAATGGATCTATTGTTATAATCCTGCTGAGGTCTTAGAAATTGCTTTTATATTTAAAACCTTATTTTGAGAGCTGTCAGGCTATAGATAATACAAATCCTGTTATAGCATGTCAAGGATTCTTGAGGTAAATCTGAACAGATACAGATGATAAAACATAATGCCCGTAGCACAGGTGGAAGGTACTTAACAATATATTCTTAGGTCATGCTTGTAAATTACACCTAATGTATGCATACAATTAGAACAACCAGGAACCTTGACTACTTGAGAACTAAAATAAAGCTTCATAGAAACAAGAAGGGTAATTTAAGGGAGGAGAGGGGAAGAATAATTCAATTAGAAGTTGAATAGCTATATGCCTGAAATTAAGTTCTGTGATGCTTTCAGTGAGTCTCAATCGAGTGAATACTTAGCTATCCACCAAAGTATTTTATGAGCAGATAGAATCTGAACATGTATCAAAGGTCGAAAGATATACTCTGAATAAACTGTGTGGGTTGAGAGGTACTCAGTATGTGGTCATGAAGAGTTTTGGAGTTGACCAAGTACCGTAATACCTGTTTATTTTCTAGCTATATAACCCAGAGTGATAATGGCAGGTGGGTTGGTTTACTCTGAAAACTGACTGAAATACCATCTGGAATCTAGGATATTTATAAGGGTACATCCTTGGGATTAACACTTGTGATAGAGTGTGGAAAGAGGTGGGATGGGAAAGAAGGAGAGTCTTCAATGTCTGTCTGACTAAAGTCCTGGTGAGCATCCACTGTGCTCCTCAGTTAAATCCAGAGAAGAGGGTTACCTTGAGTGAGGACCTTTCCATTGAGAAAGTCTTTGTGTGCCTCAAAGAAGAGGTTGTCTGCTGCTAAACTCTCAGAAAAGGGAGAATACGGCTACTGCTGTAAATGGAGTTCTAATTGGTCTAAATAATAAAAACCTTCAGTAAGATATAGAGGAAAATGCTGGAGATCAGAGAAAGACAGAGTAAGCCAAAACCACCTTTAACTCTTTAGGTTCCCAGTGGAAAAGAGTACGAGTTCCAGTTCCTTACATCCACTCTCCACCCAGTCAACTCACTTCCTGTCTCTGCCCAGCCATCTTACTTCCTGTCTGTCTGGCAGACCTGCAGACCTCTATGGTTTGTTAGTGGCAAGCTCCATCCTCTGATATTCAGATAAGTTTTTTTTGTACAACCAAGATATCACCACACAATGCAATGCCCATGAGATTAACATTCACACAAACACACCTATATATACATGCCCACACACACACACAAGGAACCCCTACTTCTCAAAAATATAAATAAATGAAAATGAAAAAAGAATTACATGCTAAATTGGGTGGGTGCACTTGAAAAAAATACTAAAAGATTTAAATCTTGACTGAATAGTTGATATAGCATGATAGAAAACATATTCAACACTTTCTACACAACAGGTATATAGTTCATTTTTATAAATGGCAATGCTATGAACATCATTTCACATAAATACACAGTACAAAATAGCAACAGTATGGGATGGCCACTTTTGAAATAGTTGGAAATTCTCTTCTAATCTCATCTTTAAAAATGAAACTCAAGAGCCGGGCGGTGGTGGCACACGCCTTTAATCCCAGCACTCGGGAGGCAGAGCCAGGTGGATCTCTGTGAGTTCGAGGCCAGGTTGGACCGACAACCTCCAAAACAATACAGAGAAACCCTGTCTCGTAAAAACAAAAAAAAAAAAATGAAACTCAAGTCAACAACTCTAACAGCAATTTTAAAAGTCAAATATTTTAATGTAATACAACCCAAAGACTTACTAACTTGATGCTTATAAGTAGAGAAATGACAGTAGAAAAATATTAAGACTCTTTGCTTCCTGTGATTAAACCAAGATGTTCTTATAAGACCGCAAAACTTCATTAGTGCGGTCAAAACACTGCAGTTCATAATATGTGATTGTTTTGAACATTAGCCACAATATTTCAGCGATCACATACTTTATCAGAACTGTTTTTTGTGGATGGCAGTACACATACAGCCAAGCATGCATGCTGTGTCTTTGGATCCAAGGCTTCCATGAATTCATGGAATGAAACACCGGCAAGCACTATAAGACATATTTTGGATTCATTACACATTCAATTTTCAAGTAGATTGTAATTGTGCCATGCAGAAGTATAATCCTTTTGCTTTTGTTAATATAATATATACTACTAATGTTTTCAGATGTGTTCCAATATTTTTGTGTACCAAGTGATAATATAATTTTCTTTTAATCCATGGCTTAGTAATATAGGATTTTTTCTTTGTTTAATTGTGCTAAAATGAGCATACTAATTTAACATTGTAGTATTGTGAACAGCCTCATTATCATTTTTATTGTATTATTGTTTTAGAATATCATGCATTTATACAATATAATTTGACCAAATTCACCATCAATTCCCTTCCCTGTAAGGAAAGTTTCTTTATCTCAGCAGGTTCCAGGAACCTGAAACCCAAAATAAACATACAGATGCTAAATTCCTTATGAAAGTGTTGGCCAATGACTAGGGCTTCTTATTGGCTCGCTCTGTCTTAATTATTAACCCATTTCTATCAATCTATGTATTGACATGAGGCTGTGGCTTACACAGTAATACCCAGCATGGTGTTATTCCTCAGCAGCATTGTGACTTTGTCCCACAGGCACACTCTGCCAACCTTTCCCAGAATCCTCCTCCTCTGGTAGCCCCTCCTATCCTTCCTGCATGGCCACTAGCTGCACGGTGTTTAATTTGTCAACCAATGAGAGAAAAATATACACAGAAGGACAACCCCATCACTTCCCTACAATTCTTGCTCTACACACTCCCACCACTTTTCACTCCTGCTTTAGGTACTCTTTTTTTATACTTAACCTGCTGAGTTCACTCAATGCTGCTAGTGTGCAGATGGCTATAGGATAACCTAATGTAGGATGAGCAGCTAGCCAACTTGATCCCTCAAGAAAAAGTGATGTTCCTTCCCACGATAGCCATTAGGTATAGATAGTTCTTCAGCTAGGCATTGGACCTCACCCCTGACTATGCTTGTATTTTGGTAATTTTATTACTTGCCTTGCTCTACAATGCAGTCAAAGCAAAGACTGTTTCTCTGCACGTATCTACTTTAACTATTTCAATCTTTCTGTACTTTCTTATACCATGATTCCTATGCATTGGGCTTAAAGGGTGTAACTTAAATGTCCCATTTAGAACTGGGCACCCTACATTCTCTTATCCTCTGCTTTTTGACTGTTTGTGGCTCTCTGTATTAATAGCCATCTATGGGGATAAAGTTCCTCTGTTAAAAGCTAAGAGATACAGTTTATGAATATAAAAATAAGAGTTTAGTGGACCATTTTATATGAAATCTACTCAGCAGAGTAGTAGTGTTAGAGTCTCCTCTAGGGCTTATATTATAGCCAGTCAGAGGCTTTATTTATAGATTCTGTCTTGTATAACAGGACTTAATCTAATCGGATAGTTGTTAGTTATTCCTGAAGCATTCTTGCCACTACAGCACCAATGGGCATACCTTCACTCACCTGTCATTATATAGCTCCCAAAGTTCACTAGTGGGTAGGTCTTAGGATGACTTTATTGTCGTAGGAATATGAATAAAACCTTGTAGCCCTGAAAAAGTTAGCTGTCAAGGATGAAGCTTCCAACTTCACAGGAACTGTTGTTCATGCTGTCTTTTCACAATAGAACACTAAGGGAAACATTACAAAGATTTTCGCAATTGGAGGAAACAGGTAACATTTTAAGTTTAAATTTAATGATTTTAAAGCCAAGATGTTTATAGTATTGCCATAACATGGCAAAATATTCTGATAGCTCTAATTCGTAAAGAGTTTTACATGCTACTACAGTATTGCAAGATATTATATAATATTCTTATATACTTAAATTTGTTACTGGAACATTGAAATATCCTACAATAATAGCAAAAATTTCAAACCTTAACTGTTGGAAAGACATTTTGGTATAAGAAAAGGTTAACCATTTGAGAACAGATCTTTACTTGCATACTCTGTACAATGTTTGCAAAATTCTGCTCCCTATATTCTTGGGATACTCTCATGTGCATTTTTCATATCGATTTGATTCTGTGGAAAAATCTTAAGGCTGTCCTGTGATACCTGCTGCATGAATCTGTCACTGCAGCTTTTTGCAAAGATCTAGTCTCACTAACCCTTTACACATAAAAAAATTCTTAAATTATACTATGTTGGGGAAGAGGACTTGATTATTTGAAATAATAGATTTTCTTCTGAATGTCATTCCTAAATATTGGTAATTAAGCTCCATGGCAATCACAAAATTGAAAAATCTTCTTGAAGTTACACACTGAAAAACTTTTTGAAAATTCCAGAAACACCATTAATAGAGAAATTAGCTCTCAAAATTAACTGATTTTGAATTTTAATGCCTTTTTGTTTCTGCACAATGCTTCTTTTTAAATCACAAATTGTACTTAACAACTGTTTTATACAATTCAATATCTTAGTAGCAATTAAGGCAGATTAAAACCTAAATAGAATCAATTCAAGGTATTAAATGAGGAGCAAGCCTCTGCTTCACAATGAGTAGATGAGGAAGTCCCTGGCTGCCTGACAAGGCAGCACATAATACTAAATATGCAAAGCTAGCTGGGAGGTTCTGCATTTGTGGTCTGTAGGCAGCAGCAATTCAAGGATATTTAGCACTAATGAAGAGCATCAGAACTGTTGAAGTTAATTAGCATTTATCCTTCCTCCTTCACTGAGTCCTTCCATCATGCTTCATTCAACATTAAGTCTAAGCATGTACAATTAGGAATAAAAGTGGGCCCTGAATTACCTATCCTTTGGAGAAATTGGCAGCTGAACACCAGCTTTCCACATTCATTTGTCAGCATCATCAACACAGAGACCCTGTTTTTTGCTGTTGTTGCTTAAAAAGATATTTCCTTACACCAGAAATGAAAGGTATAATACTGGAATCATGAAATAAAATATTAATATGTCAAAGTGTCTAGCCCCAAAATAAATATTTGTTCTTTCTCCTATTTACTTTTCTTCATTTACTAACATTTTTATATGTGACTCTAGTAGTACTTTTAAGTTCATAACTCCAGTAACTGTTGGAGGTTTTTTTTTTTTGCTTTTATCTGTTCAACATACAATGTATATCCCAAAGTATATTTGTGTTTTTAGAGAAAAGGAACTTCTCTCTAGGTCAATGATTCTCAACCTATGGGCCAATACCCCTTTGGGGGTTTAATGACCTTTACATAGGGGTCATCTTCTAAAATAAACAGAATTACAATTTGGATTTTACTATTTAAGTAAGTTATATTATCTCCCTCATGTTTCCAACCCAATATCTTTCAGATAATGGCAGCTTATTTACTCTTGATACATAATCTGAATTTCATTGAAACATGATCATGTCACAGAAACAATTATTGAGTTTTAGGACAATTAGATTAGGTGTGGAATTGAGGACTTTTTGTCTTCAAATTTAGGAATACTTTGATGAATTCTGCATCTGTGGAAGAAAGTAATGTTTATAGTTATAAGCAAAAAAAACTTTAAGACACCTCAGAAGAAAAATTTTAGCATTACAAATCCATTAATATATTGTGATTTCCAATTGTTTTACTTTTAAAAATTAAATTTGTTCTCATCCAGACATGCCATTCAAACCACATGTATTCTTGGGTTGACTTGTCTGAAATGACCTGTTCTAAACTACTTAGAATTACATTACTGTCTAGGCTATAGCATTTCCACTTATTGTCACCTCATAAAGCAACTAAGAGAGACGACTAGACTTCTTATCCTAATGCAGTTGTAATGAAGTGAAAGTTTTCTTATTTGCTTTGGATTCTTCTTAGCATTTTACAACCCATTCTAAAACACACCTTGGATCAAATATGGATGAATGTTCTTCCCAGAAATTTAGAGCTGAGGTGCTAAAGAAATCAGTAAAGACAAGGAATAAGTTTAATAAAAAATAATTATATAATATCCTGTGAGATTAATGAAAATCACAAAAAGGTAGATCACTGTTAAATTTCAATCAGTCTTCATGATGCTGGGAATTGTTTTTGAGAAAATATCGCATGAATTAGCAGAAATTTCTTTGAGCACCAGGGAGTCGCAGCCTTCAAACAAGACTTGTGACAAATTGTGACTTGAAAAAATTCAGAGGAATAGTGGCAGAAAGATAGAGGCAGGCACAGAAACAGAGATAGAGAGGGACAAAGATAGATCATAGAAACAGGGACAGAGACAGAGAAATAAATGTAGGGACAGAGAGGTTAAGTTTTAAAAATTTGAAACTATTAAAAATGGAAACTATGTTATTAAAGTCTATATCTAGCTTATTCACAATCATATACAAATTTAAAATCATTGCTAGTTTAAACTCCACTGGAAAATTTTTATTGGTTATAAACAGTGAAGTTATACTTGATCTTATCATGGAATTTGACATTAACATATATTTAAAAAGTCACAGGAAGCATTAAGTGTTTAATAAGAGTCATAAGCAATTCCCTAAAGGAGCTACAACTTCCCATTCTAAGCACTGTAGTTCCTGTAGTTTGAGCCTTAAAAGCATGCCCATTCAGCATTCATGGAAAAATCTGCTTAATATCTACAATGGTAAGAGCTGATGCAGTCTGTCTTAAAAGCCTCACAACCACACACTAATATAGCACAGAAATTATAGTTCCTGGAATTATCACATAGAAGTGCTTTGAAGATATTAAAATCATAATTTTCTGATTAGTAAAACTTAAGGGGATAGTTAGTTATACACAATTATGAATTAATTTTTCCTTTTTCACTTGCATCTCAATATTTAGATAGTCAAGAAATTAATAAGATATAGGAAAATAGCAAAACAGATTAGAAACTTTCATGCCTCTTTTTCGTGCTTTATAGAAACTCAATGTTAATTTTTCTTCTCATAGAAAGCAGGAACATTTACTTTAGTGATCAATTATCAGATGAACATTAACTTACATTTTAGATTTTCTTAAATAAAGTAAAAAATGCTAAATATCTTGTTTTCCAGTGACAAATTTTAATTAATTGAATTAAAGCAATTACTTATATTCATGAAATTTTCTAATGACAATATTTGTTGAAGATTTTGTCACATAAAATAAATTAATATCTTTTTATAAGACACAGTGTAATTTCTAGTTCAATGCCAAAGCTTGATGTTAGATAATTTGTAAATAGTCAATGGATTTTGAATTTAAATACTACATAAGCTATGTGTGTTTAAATACTACATAAGCTCTGAAATACTCAACTGTGTTTGAAGGGAATGAAGCAATGATCTGCTAGAGAAACAAAGTGAAAAAAATACTGTTAAGCATCACAAACTGTCTCTTTACTGTAGAAATTATCCAGTTTTAGCTGTTTTTCCAGAGTCAATGCAATGGGTGTCCTTAAAGACGAAAAGTACCATAGTAATTACATCTTATTTTGCTTTTAAAAAGTACATGAGTGAGAGAATAGCTTTGAATATGTTTCAACTGAGAGGGAACATAAGAATCAGAAGTCTTCAAGAAGGAAAAGAACTCATTGGGCATATCTGGTTTTATTTACATGATAGTCCATCCATCTATGTAGCTATAACCATAAAAGAAAATGAGATCATCATTTTGAGAGGGAATGGAGGCATTGGAGAGACTGGGAGAGAAAAGGGAAGAAGGAAATGGTGTAATTATATTTTAAATGAAAGTCTTTATTTTTAACTTAGAAAGAACAAGATTCAAAGTACCAATGAATACTGGGTCACATTTCTTTAGAAGAAACTTATTCTCTGTAATGCAGCAATGGGTACGAAACAGTACAAATACAATTATGAGGTAAATCCTGCAATTATTTTATGCTTTTATGGGATGTTGAGTTTATTACATGGATATTAACTTAGCCATTCATGAATTCCATCAACAAACTACTGATGTTCCTCTACTTGCAAGGAATTTAGACAGTTGCTACAAAGTGTGGAGACCAGTGCCCCATTTTAGCAGCCTAACATGTGCTTGCATGATCTTGCAAGTCCTGTTAGCTGGCAGGGCTGTGCTTTATGGCTTTGGGTGTGCTTTACGGACAGTGCACAACTGTGATGTACAGAGCATAGCAAACGCCCTGGGAGGGCCTATGGGCCATAACAACCAGTTGACCAATCAACACAGGGCGGGTCAACCAAACCTTGAAGCACACCAATCCTGAGACTGTTTCATACCCCTAGACACTCCCTTTATGCTGCCCTTTAAAGTACCTGCTTCGAGGTTGCTTGGGGACTTTCTCCAGCCATCCACAATGGTGGCAGGGTGAAGAGCCTGAGCTAACGGGGTTAGCTTGTTAAACATCTACAATAAAAGACTCTTTGTTTTGCATCAAAATTGGTGATTTTGGGTTCAGAATTTGGGCACAACAAAACTTGTTTTATTGCACCCTATGTGATGACTTAAATGAACAAAAACATTAATAATTATGGATTGTAACATGTTGTCTTCCCACCAGCCTCCAGGGCCCTGCTGAGCTGTCTGAACCCCCAAATAACACACAGGATGCTATATTAATTATAAGATGTTGGCTATTTGCTTGGTTTCCAATTGGCTAGTTCTGATTTTATTATTAACCCATAATTACTAATATATATTTTATAAGAATTTGTCATTTTGAGGAAGCACTCCTGAACTCCCTCTGTTCCCAAGAGATGACTATCTTCACTACATTTCCCAGAATCCTCCTAGACTCCTAGTCCCACCTATCTTGTTTCCCTATTGGCCAACAGTGATTTATTCAAACCAATCAGAAACATATTTACAGAAGGATGTCTTCCAACAATGAATAATGCTAGAATTGTCAGGTTTAAGATATTTGGAGTACAAAGGAATAAGATATAACTTGGGGCATCCCAAAGTCCATAGGAAAAGGATATCTGGGACAAGAGTTTGAATGCTTAAAATGGGTTATTGTCAGGGTCTTTAACCTAAAGCTCATTACACAGTTCAAGGAGTGAAATTGGAAAGGAAGCCAGATAACTTCAATACTATACACAATCTGTATATTCTTATAGATCACAAAAATTGAAATAAATGCTGAATAAACTCCTGTGTACTGGATATATTAGAACAATGGTTATCAAACTTCCTAATGCTGGAGCACTTTAATACAGTTCGTTGGGTTGTGGTGATCCCAAATCATAAAATTATTTTGTTAATGGAAAAAAGACATCATCTTTAATAAATGGTGCTGGCATAACTGGATGCTGGCATGTAGAAGAATGTGGATAGATCCATGTCTATTGCCACGTACAAAACTTAAGTCCAAATGGATTAAAGACCTCATCATAAATCCAGCCACACTGAACCTCTTAGAAGAGTTAGTGGGTGGTACCCTTGAAGGAATTGGTACATCAGACAGCTTCCTGAACATAACAACAGTAGCACAGGCAGTGAGGTCAACAATTAATAAATGGGACCTCCTGAAACTGAGAAGCTTCTGTAAGGCAAAGGACACAGTCAGAAAGACAAAAAGGCAGCCCACAAATTGGGAAAAGATATTCACTAACTCCACATCTGACAGAGGGCTAATCTCCAAAATTTACAAAGAACTCAAGAAGCAAGTCTCCAAAACACCAAAGGATCCAATTAAAAGGTGGGATACAGAACTAGAGAATTCTCAATAGAGGAGGCTAAAATGGCTGAGAGGCACTTGAGAAAGTGCTCAACATCCTTAGCCATCCTGAGAGACCATCTTACCCCTGTCAGAATGGCTAAAATCAAAAACACCAACGACAATTTATGCTGGAGAGGTTCAGATGAAAGGGGAACACTCCTCCACTGCTGGGTGGAGTGCCAACTTGTACAACCACTTTGGAAATCAGTATGGAGATTCCTCAGAAAAATGTGAATAAACCTACCACAAGACCCAGAAACTCCACTCTTAGGCACATATCCAAAAGATTTACATTCATACAACAAGGACATCTGTTCCACTATGTTCATAGCAGCATTATTTGTAATAGCCTCAACCGAAAAGTGGATAGAGAAAATGTGGTACATTTACACAATGGAGTACTATTCAGCAGAAAAAACAATGGAATCCTGAATTTTCAGGCAAATGGATGGCACTAGAAAAAACCATCCTGAGTGAGGTAACCCAGTCACCAAAAGAGAAACATAGTATGTACTCTCTCATATATGGATTTTAGACATAGATCTGGGGAGTGCCAGCCTACAATCCCATGACCAGGGAGTCTGAAAAACAGAACCTTCATTCAATTGCTGATGGAAACAGAAGCAGACTCCCACAGCTAAACACTGAGCTGAACTCAAGGAATCCAGTTACAGAGAAGGAGGACTGATGAGTAAAGGGGTTAAGACTGGGTTGGTTTAACCCCCAGAAACAGGTGACCTGACAAGGGTTAGCTCTTGAATCCCAGACTGATGCCTGGGAATCCAGCATGGGACTGATCAAGACCCCCTGAATGGGGGTGTCAGTGAGGAGGCCTAGGTAATCTATTGGTCCTCTTCACTGTATACTTTGTATCCCAGGAATACAAATGGACTTTGGGCTCCTATCCAATAATGAGAGATGCACTCTCACCCTGGACTCTTGGCGGAGGGTCTAGGCCCTGCCCTGGATGAAATGACAGACTATGGACACCCCCATGGCGGGCCTCACCCTCCCTGGGGACATGAGGGGATATTGGAAGGGTTTGTGGGAGGGCATGGGAGGAGGGGAAGGAAAGGGAGAGGGACCTGGAATTGATATGTGAAGCAACCTTTTTTCTAATTTAAATTTAAAAGTAAAAATTAAAAAAAATATTTTAAAAAAGACTTCTGTATACTGAAAAAAATAAAGTAATTTTTGTTACAACACACAAAAATATTTTGTTACTTCTTCACTACTGTAATGTTGCTACTGTAATAAATTATAATGTAAATATCTGATATTCTTGATATCTGAAATTCTGTCTCCAAAGTAGTTGTATCCCAGAAGTGAGAAAGAAGCAAACAATATGCATATATAAAAACTCATTGGGTATCTAAACTTTGTCATTACCACTGGAAAAATCACAGGAGATCACATATATAGCTAAATTTTTTAATGAAATGGATTTGAAATATAATATTTTAGCAATGGAATCACCACAAGGTGAGAAGAGCTGATAGGTCCGATAATGGGGTTGCCTATATTAAGTTTTCAGAAGATGTTTATTTTTGGCTTTGTGATGTCTAGTGTAAGATAATCATAGATGACTTTAGATTCTATGTTGTTGGAATCACGATTGTCATCCCTGTCCACTTTGGTTATGATTTATATCTCTACATGATTCTCTAAATTTGTTTCCAGCCAAATAAACAGACAAAATTCCCAAATTTCCAATAAAGTGGCTCAACATTAGGACAAGCATTCAAGCACTTGGACAAAAGGGTACTGCGCTTCCATCTGAGACACGATCATACATGACCTCCTTGTGGGTCAAAGGTGAAGTTTTTCTCTCTCTTTGAGAAACTGGGCTCAAAAGATTTGCTATCTTTTATCTCAGTTCTCATTTCATATTTTGGACTGGGAACCCAATTACGTTAGAAGTCTGAAAGGCAAAAAGTGTGTAGCAGGGGAAATCTTCCCCACACATTTTTGAGTGAGTGTGAGTTAATAATTATTAGACAACTTGGGGCTAGAATAAACTTCTTGTCATGATGACTTACTCATTTTCCCACCTATGGATAAGCAGAGACATGATGGATCCCTGAAACGTACTTAGCAGCTCAAAGTTTAGCTTAATTAAAGAGCTTGAGGCAATCATAGAGACCGTGCATCAAAGGAGGTGAATGATGTTCATGAAGATGACACATAAAGCTATCCTCTGGACTCAATAAGTGTGCTCACACATTAATAATGCAAACACACAACCCCCCACACACACACGCACTCACACATGCACCACATGCTTCCTACCACACACATACATATATATGACCACACTTGACTATGTTTGCCTTAGTCCTTAACTCTTAGTAGCATCTTCATCCCTCTATCATCCAAAGAAAGTCTTTCCTGAAAGACTAAGTCATAACGTTTCCAAATATGTTTTTAACCATTGTCCTTAAAAGCTATCTGAAGAAATAATATGTAGAATGATTGGACAAACCAATGTCCTGAACAGCAGAATCACACTGATAAGAGTATTCAGATCCTTTAATGTAAAGGTCACTATTCATTACCTTTGTTGACATCTGACTCTATTTCCCATTCTTTGTTTGTATGGAATTCAGTGTTTGCCCATAACTGCATTGACTCCTGAATTATTGCTGTTGTTATTTTTACATTTCTTAATGCCCCTCTTATGTAGCTGAATACAGAAATAGTTATTGTAGGTGTGGCTAGAATGTCTTGGTTCTTCTTGAAACCATATTTGTATGTCAGTCTTCTAAGATTCCTAGATTTCTTCAGGATTTTATAAAACTTTGTTTTCAATCAGCTAATTCTTTCATTATCAGTTAATTTTATTGAGCAGTAATAGAAAAGTTAAGTTATAATAAACAATCATGCAAAACTGAATGTGGGAGGGCTTTCTTGTGTAATCCAATGGGAGAAAGCAGTAGGATATGAGAAAGTGAGAGGAATTTAACTTGGCTTTACATAGTAACAAATCATTTCTACCCCTGCGTAAGCTCTGAGGGCCTAATTTCCTCCTAGAAGACCTGCTTCTTCGTAATGTTACAGTGACAGCTAGATTTTATTTTGTGTTTGTTTAGTGCAGACATTCAGTTCATTAGACCCATATTTTAAGGTTCTTCTTAAATAACTGTCTGCTTTAACTTAAATAAAGTCTCTCCCAAGTCTAGACCTTTGCTTATTTTTCTCATCCATATTAGAAGTTGGTGTGTATTTTGTTTTTTTACTCATATACAGCATTTTAAATTCATTCCTTCCACAAGGACCATCCTTTCCATTCTCTTTGGTAATTACATATTGACACACAGTCCATCTTTTGACTGAAAAACTTTATATTATAGTTTCTGAAATTTGAAACCATTTGTGTCTGCCAGTATTCTGGTCTTCCACAGTCCTACCTACTTAGTGAAGATAAATGGACTGAGAGATGAATCATTAGTGAGGAGAGACATATGGCATCACCAGGGTCCTAAGTGCTAGACATGGATCTATGTAAAGTTATCACACTAAGCTTAATCAAAATTTGATTTATTGTGCCATGCTGGAACAGAATGAACCAACACTCAGTGCTAGATTAATATACAACTAATTTTACTACTACTGATGACTACCAAGAATTATGTATGTCTCTTGCTCTCCCACTCTACTGCCCCTTCTTTCACTAGTCTCCTCAGAGAGTACATCTCCACCTTTGCTTATCCACCCATCAAGAAGCCAGAGCATCTTTCATTATCATCCCATTACTTCACAGTGGGTGAGCCATTTCTCTGATGGTACTGAAATAGAGATATTATTACCAGGACCCTTCATATACTGGGTGTGCCAGCCACAGTCATTATAGTCAGCCTGCTGGGAAATCATCATATACATAATAAGAATTGTAAATACTTCCCTTTTATTTTACTTTTATGAATGTTTTGCCAAGAAGTAAATGCTGAAGTTAATGAAGCTGAACGCTTAGCATCTCGTGACAAGGAATGAAGACACCTCACCAATAGATGCTTCATTTAGTTTAATTATTATGATCATTTAGCAGATCTTTGAAAACTCCTAGACTAGTATACTTTTCTTAGATACAATTATCTCACCAGCGCACATTTTTATTCTGATGACTTTTCATCCATTTCTCACAAAAGCGTCCACTTTATTCCATTTCCAAAGTTTCGAAATCCAATGCCTTACTCTCTGATCACAACCATTTACTTCTAGATTTGAATAAAAGCTCACCCACCATAAAAAGGGAAATCTTCACGCAAGATCCACCAAGCCTATAGTCTCTCCATTTTCCCACATAACTGATTCTTTCATGTCTTTATTTTTCTCCATATAAATTTTTAATATTTTATCACAGTTAATCCCATACAGGCATCTTCAGGTCTCTTATGATACCAACCTTGATTCCATGTACTCATAATACTTGTATAATGGGCAACATTTTGCTCAGTCTCAGTCACATATAAGGTTTGTCATCAGGAGATAGTTTCTTCATTGTGGATCTAAAGCGACAGCAGGACCTAGCGGGACAAGAACCTTTAGCAACATCTCCTCATTAATTTAGTGTGTTAGTAAGGATCTTATAGAAGAACAAAACCAAAGGATGAATATATTTAAAAGAAGTTTATCAGATTGACTAAAATGATGCACTATGAGCATCCTCATATGCCTCTTTTCATAAAACACAGACTGAGAACTTGGTAATTGCTTAAGCTCTGAAAATGGAGTAAGTCTGCTACAAAGGTGAAGACCTAGGGTAATTTCTTGAGAGCCACTTGTCTTCAGTCTGTGTTGGAAGCTGAAAGAAGCTTAGTTCTGGTGTCAAGAAAGAATGCAGTAGTACCAGCATTGCCAATTGGATAGATGGCTTTACCAGTAAAATACAAGCAAAATAGAATAAGAAAATACCAGGATATAGAAGCAAGTAGAGCAAAAACAAAAACTTTTCTCCCTGTTCCCCTTATATCTGGATCTCCATCTGGGATGGACGATCTGCATTAAATTGTCCCAGATGAGTGAACAGTAAAGTTCACCACTAGTGAATCTTCACAGCTTAGCTAACACTGCTTCTTGCCTACAGCTTCCCATATTCTATTTGTTTTTCTGCTCTGCCTGCACTATCTCTGTGGGTACTGAATTGCACAGATTTTCTTTATCGTCATCTTTGTTATAAGTAATTATGGAGAACAATGATGCATATAAAATAGTTTCTGTCAATTTGTGGTAGCCAATTATGGAAACTAAAACTGGAGGGATTTTTTTGTTGTTGTTAAATCTGATTTTCTTTATTTATTTTAAGTTTATATATGTATATATGGGTATGTTTGTATGAGTTTATGTGTACCATGTGCTTTTATTGTCCATGTTACTTAGAAGGGGTTTTGGATCTTTAACATGAGACTTATAGGAAGGTGTGAACCACCTATTATATGTGCTGGGACTAAAAGCCTAGTCTTTGAAAAAGAAGTAAATACTCTCAACTGCTGACTCATCTGCCCAATCACTTAATGCCATTTTTTGTGTGTCAGGCATCACAATCACCTTACCTAAAGCCCTAAAAGTATTTCAACAAATTCCTGTGTTAAGACCATGGCTCCTACTCAGTCTAAGTCTTCAATATTTTCTCTTAGCTCCAGTCACCCCATAATGAGATGAGATCTCTACTCAGTGGCTTTTCTTAGTTGTTTTTAAGTCTGCTCTTTCTACCTTCTGTTCCATCCTCTTCTGCTTTTCCGCACTGTGATTCTTTCTTTCCTTATTTTCTGTCTTTTGTGAGTTTAAACAGTTGGGTAACATTTCAAATTTCACTTTCATGTAAAAACTGTGAGAACTGTGTCTCTTTGCACAGGTCTCTAAATCCTGTGTCCAGTGCCCTCACTTAATTCCAATGCAGATTGTCAGGGAGGTCCTAGCTACTTGTAGTTATACTTCAGTGCACATCCAATATCTCTATTCCTGGTTTCTTAGGCAAGAAGACAACACTTTCTTCTCATATTTCCTTACTGGAAACTATCAGTTTTTACCTTGCAGTCTCAAACTCTGTACCTTAGCTATTCCATAGTATTGATTAGACCCCTATAGTTACTTACTAAGCTTTTCCTTGGTTTAAATGATTTCCTGAAATGAATACAAGTAGACTAAAATAAGGCTGGCAGTAACATTAATTACTTTTTTATTTGAGAAACACTCTTATTTACATATTGACCCCCCATTCCCTTGCCCTCCCATCTTTCCATGTTCCCCACTCACCATCCTTTCCCACTCACCATCCACTCCCCAAGGATAGTGAGCCCCTCCATGAGGGACCATCAAAGTCCGACACATCATTGTGGGAGGGACTAGGCCCTCTTTCTTGTATCTGGGCTACAAAAATATCCCTCCATAGGGAATGGGCTCTCAAAGTCCATCCACGCTCTAGGGACAAACACTGACTCCACTGTCAGAGGTCTCATAGACTGCCCAGGTCTCCCAGCTGCCACCAACATTCAGAAGGCTTTGTTAGGACCATTGCTGGTTCTCCATGCTCTCACTAGGTCTGGTCAACTGATTCTGTGGGTTTCTCCATCACAGTCATTGCTCCTTCACTCATCATTACTCCCTCTCCACAACTGGACTCTACAAGAAATTCAAGACGAGCTAACACCAGTACTCCTAAAATTATTTCACACAATAGAAACAGAAGGGACATTGCTAAACTATTTTTACGAGGCTACAATTACCTTAGTATCTATGCCACACAAAGACACAACCAAGAAAGAAAACTTCAGACCAATATCCCTCATGAACATTGATGCAAAAATACTCAATAAAATACTGGCAAACTGAATCCAGCAACACATCAAAAAATCATACACCCTGATCAAGTAGACTTCATCCCTGGGATGCAGGGATGATTCAACATGTGAGAATTCATCAATGTAATCCAACATATAAACAAACTGTTACCCATTATTTCAGGAAAAAATAATAAAATCAAGTAAGCTATGAAGAAAGTGAGTATGTCACTCCATGTATAATTCATTATTCATGATATTATTCAAATATAGTCTATTACATAAAGTAATAAATACATTTTAAAATGACCAGTATTAAAAAGAAGTTTGAGCAAAAATAGTGCTGGTAGAATGTTCCAAGGTAGCTGTGGTAGAGATTGTGGTGACTTCCAAGGTAGCCACAGCATGGATAAAGTGAGCTTTCGTTGAGAAAGATGGAGTATCCTGGAGGACTTTCTGTACCTTTGATGGAATGGATGGAAGGAAGAAGAAACAGACATGGAGGGAAAAACAGATAAAGTCAAACATTGACAGAGATATAGAGAGCAGTTCTAACTAGATGTAGAGATCCCTAAAGCTGGACTGACTACCATAGTCCTTTTTCAAGCCAGCTCCAAATTTATTGTTCCATTTTTATTGCATTGCCCACAACATCGTGTGTTCTTAATTTTTCATCATTTATAATGAAATCTTAAACCAAATTTGATGATGATTCATTGAGTATCTTTAAAGAAAAGATTAGCTGAAGATTGAACAAGAGAAATCCCTGTGAGCATGTGTGATGTCATTGTGGAGAACCAAGAGGTCATCTAATTATAACAATATTTGTGGATGTGATACTATAAAATAAAGTAAGATGTTTCTTTTGAGAAAAAATCCAGTGTCTTTTGAGGAAAATGACTCCTTTTTTCTGTACCTGATGAAAGAAACCATGCCTCACTATGATTTTATTTCCCTTTGCTTTCTTTGCCTTTCAGGGAAAGTAATATATTGGGTAAACTTACTTTACCCAAGAGCAGAAGGATTGTGACTCCGAAAAGAAAAAGATGGCGAGACTTTCTGCAAAACAGACTGGATTGTGAGGACTTCGCAAAAGCCCTCTCCATCTTCTACCTTCACATTTGTGTCCCGCTGCTGCTACAAGCACTTCTCAGAGAGTAGAACTGTCAGACAGAAGTTGCTGCAGTTCATCCACTCAAGGGGTCTCAGAACTCTAAATCTAAGAGGAATCAGTGATGGCAGTATCCTAACAAGTGCCAGAAAAGGAGAGCAAAATAATCATCTCACACAGATAAGATGTACTCTGCACATGGCCCAGCATAAGTAGAAAGGAAAGAACCAATCTAAGTGAAGAGTCACTGTGGTGACCGGGAACCTCAGCTGCCTTCTGAGGTCACAGGCCACCTGAGCTACCGGACAACAAAAGACTGAAATGCAATGGGAAGTCATATTTCAAGTGTTATTGCTTGATCAATATTTTTGAGATGCTGCTAACTGTAAGAGTATTTGTTAATGAAGAGATGTCTTAGCCGTTCATTTTCTATAAAATGTTTTACTGGGAGTTCATCTTATCAGCACAATTATTTCACAAATGAAACTAAGTAGTCACTCTTTATTAACAGAGTAACCTGGTGGTGATGTAAACCATCACATTCCACTTCAGATATCCAAGTGATATCTGTGTCTCAGTTCAGCGTTAAGGTATACATCTCTCCATGGGATGAGATGCTCCAAAGCATAGAGGATGGTTGAGTTACTTTGGCATGTCATCTGTGGTGTATGTCACAATACAAATGTATAGTTACAAAGTATTTATTTCAGTCAGTGTTGTTTTCAAAGTTAAACATAGGAGTCCTGTTCACAGTATTGCCAAATAGCTTCAGAATCTCTTCCTAAAACATTGTTTAAACATCATGTCTGAGTATAAGTCTGAATCTCTAGAAAACAAGGCACTGAAGTTTAACAAGTTTTATTTGGGAGCTTATTACTGCAGTGTTTAAAGCACATGTTATTTGTCAACTTTGGTATTTCTAACAGATTAATTTAGAGTGTAAGTTCGTAATTCATAGCTCTCAGTTACCTCATTCATGATTCACATATCTAGCTGAATGATCTTGGTCAGCAAACATTCTTTAACACATGTGAGGTTCTGTTGGCTTTAGGCTGTTTGCTTAATCTATAAGATGCAATTTAACTCTTCTTTCATGTCTGTTGTTCTGTTTATTTTAGAGACAGGGACTCCCTTTTCAGCCCAGCCTGGCTTGGTTCTGCCGCTAGAAAACTTGGATTCTAGCACTGAGCTATCATATTCACCTCTGACTAATTGTTCTTATTAAAAATAATTTTACGTGCAGTATATTCTGATTATTTTCCCATTCCCAATTACTCCCAGATTCTGCCTACTTACTCACCCCCATCCAAATATATACCCCTTTCTTTCTCTCTCATTAGAAAATAATAACAATGAATACTAATAATAGATAAAATAAGCCAGAATAGGAAAACACAAACAGACATAAAAATAGCCAAAGAAAATGTACAAAAAAAACCAGACACTGTGACACACACATTTACACACACAGAAAACCCATACGAACAAAATTGGGAATTAATATATACATAAGCAAATATCTGCAAGAGAAAAATAATTAAAAACCCAAGCAAAGCACTGTGAGCCAAAATTCCAAAAACACCATTGAGCTTGCCATTTAGAGTGCGCTCTATATGGAGCACAATTAGGTTGAAAAAAGCTAATATTTCTTTTGTGAGATATTATCAATTAGAGATAGCTTCTGTTTTCTGGATGGAGACTGTTTCCCTTGTCTTCACAACGGAAAGTGCTTAGAAATGCACTAGTCCTTTGCATGCCATTACTGCTTCTGTGACTTCGATATAAGTCCTGGTGTTTCCCTCTATGCCCTCTGGGACTTATAGTCTTCCTGTCTCCTCTTCTGCAGAGTTCCCTGAAGGAACTTTATGGAGACATCTCATTTGGCACTGAGTGTTCCAAGGTTAGTCACTCTGGACATTGTATTTTTTTAATTAAAAAAATTGATATTTTAGTTTTTGTAAATTTAGAAATTCCAGTGTCATTTAGTATATTACATTTCTTTCTTATACCCAGGTGGTCTTCATTTGCTATAGAGATTGTTAAACTCTTCAATAAAGTTTAACTTGTGTCTGCATGAAGCACTGTGTGTAAAGTGTTCGGTTTACAATGTTGAAAAGACATATTCCTGTTCTTACAGGTCATTGCTTAGGTTAGAGTCAAATGTGCTTTGATGGCACATGCCTTTAATCCCAGCACTTGGGAGCCAGAGGCAGGTGGATCTCTGTGAGTTTGAGGTCATCCTGGTCTACAAATCCAGTTTGAGAACAGCCTGCAAAACAAAACTAAAAATAAAAAGTGAAAACAAGTGTACTGCAATGTCATCTTTGTCACAGAATTCAGGACACATGCTGGAAAAGACCTTCTTGGCCAGGTTCCTCAAGACCTGAAATTATATTGAAATCCATTGTTAAACTGTGGTCATAGTAATGAGTAGACTCTTGTTGTGCTTATACTGGGCACAATATGGCAAGGAGGAGCTGTGTACTCTAGGTTGCATTTAGAAGCCTCAACCAAAGGGAGCGGGGGAGGAGAAGAGACAGTATGGATTTCAGTACATTTGGAAAGTTATTTTCATTACACAAAAGCTAGTTCAGAACCAACATAGATTCCATTATCCAAATTTAGTCAGGGAAAATGTTTTGCTGTAATCCTAGTGACCAGAGGAATATGTGCACAAGATGATTCATATGTTGTTAGAAAGAATAGTCAATTTTAAATTTTTAAGCAGTTTTAAATTTTATTTTCTTGTTTTTATATCAAAAGCAATCCTTCCCCCTCTCTTTCCATGGTCAACTCTTTAAGAGAATACATAAGATGGCTCAACAGTTAAGAGCACTGGCTGTCTTCCAGAGCACCCGGGTTCAAATCCCAGCACCCACATGTCAGCTCACAACTGTCTATAATGGGATCTGATGCCCTCATCTGGTCTGCAGGTATGCATGTAGACAGAACACTGTATACACAATAAATAAATAAATATTTTTTAAAAGAGTATCTGGGAGCAGATTGTGGCCTAAGTTTCAAAACATGTGGTAACTAAGGAAAGAAATAATATGAAATGTGGCAAAGTTTGTTTTAAAAAGGTTCAATATTAAAATAATCATGTACCAGGTGGTGGTGGCGCACGCCTTTAATCCTAGCACTCAGGAGGCAGAGGCAGGAGGATCTCTGTGAGTTTGAGGCCAGGCTGGTCTACAGAGCAAGTTCCAGGACATCCTCCAAAACAATACAGAGAAACCCTGTCTCGAAAAAAAATAATAATCATGCAGTTTAAAACAGGATCATTATTGATGTAAGTAACAAATGTGAGTAGGGCAGTAGTGAGGAATAGACCTGGTTGTAGCAGAGAGGGAGACGGTGGTGGTGGGACACTATGTTGACAGTGAGTGTGAATGGAGAGAGAAGGGACAGAAGAGACTAAGCTACAGAAGGCAGGTCTCCCAGCAGGTCTTCTTTTCCTCCCCATGGTTAACATCTTCCCCAGATGGCAAGCACTGACCTGACCTCTATCATAATGGGTTGCATTTACTGTTTATTTATAATCACACAAATATATTAGGACATGAAAATCATGTGTGCATCAGTGTGTGTACAGATTCTCTCTTAAATGTTACATAAATGTCAACCATGTTCCTGCTTTAACTTGTTATTTTGCATTCTACAAAGCTAATACACTTTCAATTTTGAACATTTCTCAGTGTGTGAGTGAATACATGTGTCACAATTTAGTGCACATGTGTGTACATATGTGTGACGACCAGAACACAACATTGGATGTCTTCCTCTGGGTTTTTTTTTCATTATGTTTGAGAAGTGGTCTCTGGAGCACACAGTTTAGACTGCTGTAACTGGCCAGCATTATCCAGGGCCCCATCTCTTCTTGCACTCATAGATCACTGTTTACACACACTTAGCAACTACCATACCACCTTTTACATGGGTTTCTTAGATTCATTTCTCATTTTCATCTGTGTATCAGTCACTCTACTGACAGACTGAGCCACATTCCTGTCTCTGCCATCAAATTCTTCATCAGTATTATTAACTATTTGGTATTGCATTTAATATCAGTTCTTGGTTATTACAATTAGTGCTGCCATCAATATTTCCATGTATATTTTGAGAGCTATGTACCCATTTATCTTGCGTATTTACCTAAGAAAGAGATCAGAATGTGAGCATACATTTAGTTCTAGCAGATAATTTCAAATTCTCCAAAATAGCCAGACTGCTTTATTCCCCATCAGTCATGTGTTTAGTGTTTTTCTATATCTTTATTACCAATATTTATACTTTGCTTATTTTCATTTCAATCAGTTTTTCTGGAAGTTGTATGTTCTATTTCAATGATGATTTTAACTTCGGTCTCTCTGAAATCAATGCCAGAATTCTTTGAAAATGTGTTTTCAAATATTTTGACATTTCTATTGGTTTTTTTACTTGTTTAAATTACTGAGATATTAGTATTCAGTATAAATTCTGAACATGTGTCTTTTGTGAGATACAAATTACAAATATAATATCCTATATCACAATATACCTTTACTATTCCTAATGGTACTTCAAAATGAAACATTTCTATTTTTTAAAATTTACTTTTATTAAAATTAGAAACAAGCCAGCTTCCCCTGTCAATCCCAGATCCCTCTCCCTCTCCTGCTACCCTGCACCACACCAACCCCCCACTCCATTCCCCTCTGCTCCCCATGGAGGGTGAGGCTCTTCATGGGGGGCCCCAAAGTCAGTCATATCATCCAGGGCATTTCTAGTCTGTATATAGTTTGTGTGGTAAATATGTTGACTAATTTCTTGTAATTTCATGTCATTTTGTTACTTTCATTTCAAAATTTAAATACCACTTATGAAAGATTCCATGCTATATCTGGCTTTTTCTGGCTTCTATCTCACTACATGATATCTAGTTCTGTTTTTCTGTAAATGCTATAATTTATTTTATGGCTAAGTAACACTCCATTGTGTATATGTATGCCACAGTTTCTGTGTTTTTAAGTGTTGAATACATTTTCAAAATTTTCATTTTGTATTTTTGAGGTTATAATGTTATTAAATCATTTTTCCATTCCCTGTCTTCCTTTCAAACCCTCCCATATATGCCCTTGCTCCCTTTGAAAGTTATAATCTCTTTTTACATTACTTATAATTATATAAATACATGCATGTATATATTTATGTATAATCCTAAATACATAAATTTAACTTTGCTTATCTATATAATACCAATTGTAGGTATCCTTTCAGTGCTGACCACTTGGAATAGCACAACCAGTTGGTGTGCTCTTCCCAGAAGAAATCTATCATATTCTCACCATTGCTTAGTTGCCTGTAGTTCACTTGTATAGTTAAAGCTCTGTTGACATTCCCCAAGTGCCATAGAGCATGCCTGTTTTTGTCCTTGTTCAGCTCGACTTTAGACAATCATGTTGATGAGATTTTATAGGTGTAGCTTCTGACATTCTTAGGGGACACAATCATATAGCATTCTCCCTGATTCTCTGGCTATTATCATCCTTCTACTGTTTTTTTCTGCAATGATCCCAACAAAGAAAATTTTTACAACAGAGACCATTATAGAAATCCACAACCAATCAAACTACAGAGTTGTAGGGTCCAGTTCCAATGGATCTGTATACAATGCATCCCCCACATTTCCTTATGCACTAACATGCTGAAGGGTAGTGAGACTGAGCCCTAAAATTGACAATTGCACTTTCTGTGCCTTTGTCCTGATCATTACTACTGTTAATTAAAATCTCTAATCTCACCAAACATCAAATTGTGTTTTTTTATCTTGTGTGCACTCTATTTCTCAATTTTCCCCAGTTCCTTAGTTCCTCTATTGTTATGGAGCATTATCTAATAGACCATCTTAGGGTGATGAGAATATTCTGTAATTCAGAAGCTACTAGCCACATGTCATTCATTACTTGAAGTCTTTGCATGACTGAGCAGGAAGGAATTCAAAGTTAAATTCTTGAGTCTCAACACTTATTTTCTTAGTTGGCTTGACTATATACTTAGGAGATAGTGAGGGTGATAAGTGGTATGTATTTCTTCTGGACCATATATTTTAAGAACATTTGTGTCTTATAAAGGCAACGTATTTGATTTAGTCACAAAGAATCATTGTCACAGAATGTTGTATATTAACAGGCTAATCTATTAGAGTGCCTCTTTCCTCTCACTTACTTTAGCCTGATAGGAGACCAGCAAGTTTCACCCAGTGTCTTTCAATTCAAAGTGGTGGATTAAATCTCACCAGAGAATATGTGTCTAACAATGAAAAACTCTTTAGGTTTGGCGATTCCAGTAAACTTCAGAAATATTAGGAATCAAAAACATTCTGGCAGCAAAGTGACCTTGACCAGTGGCTTGCCATTTTAATTTTATTTACTGAAATAGGATATACAAAATACACTACTAATACAATATTATTCTGTCTTGTCATACAATAAGTTAGTCACAAATATTATTGCACAGCAGCTGTCCCCAAATTCAGTGACTTACAGTAATAGTTATAACTATTCAAATGTTGATGGGTCAAATCTAGGTTTCAGCTGCCATGACTTTTTTGCAGCTTCATAGTATTACTCTGCATCCTCTTGAGGTTAACAGGTGATCTGAGGTATACCCAGAAGGACAGGACAGCAAACAGAAAGGCAAGACTTCTTTTTACCCATTTTCAATTTGTCAAACTGTCTAAATTGTGCCCATTTATCATTAAGCAAAATAAATCAATATACAAATTTGAAGTTAAAAAAAGGAAATGTAGATGCACTCAATTCAAGTAGCGTGAAAACTGGAGTTACTAGTCAAGGCCATTAAAAAATAATCATTGACTCAGGACATCCAAAAGTGGCAACTCAGAAAAAAATGTTTAAAATAACAAAATTATATGTTTTTGGCAGAGCAGCTAACATTTTATTATACAATATGCAAAGGCAGGTAAGCATATATATCTCAAGAAATTTATCATTTAATGTCCATTTATCCTGTTTCTTGCACAGCTAAGGATGCTTTTTTAAAGCTACTAACTCAATGTTCAGGAAAAATTTATCCATAGAATGTTGGTTTAACATTAACAAAAAATCTGGAATATAAAATTATCTTTCAAATATAGTGGTCTGTATGGTTCAAGCAGCTCTCACATTACACCTATCTCAATTTTTACAAGTAAAGAACACAGCAGAATGATTAAAGAGAATAGATATTATAATTACAAAGACATAGCTTCCATTTCTAGTGCAGCCATATGTAGCTGTTCACTGCTTCTGGTAAACATATTCATTAAATTAAACTGAAATGTAGTTCCATTCCAATGCTACTACTTCATGAGTTGCTAGAAAGTTATATATGTCTGACAGATAAAACACTACTTTTTCCAAGGACAGAGCAGTTATCAAAACCATGAAAATGCTATTTTCTAACAAAAGGCCTCTTCAACTTTGTCATTTAGAAGATCTCTTCTTGTTTATTACATAAGTGAATCTTCTTTGTATTGTCCTGATACATAGCATACCTCCTGCTATTTGCCTGAGGTTTTTAATGAACAATAATTTAATAACTATAGTGACATTCATTCTCAGACCTAACAAACCTGATGTTCCATAAAGTCTGAATATACAATGCTGTTGCAGTCACTGTCTGCCACAATGACAGTAGAGTGACATGAACAATGTCAAGCTGAAAGGAACACTGGGAGTCCCATAGTGCTACTTTTAAAGAGGACAGTTTTAAGTGTTTAAGTGTTGTTGTTTCAATTCTCTAGAAAGAAGTTTTGACTTACATTTGCCTGAATAGTGGACTTCCAATACGGAGAAACAATGCCAAGTTTTGTTATTTAAATTGCACACAAGTAGACTAGCTACATGCCACCCAGCCCATACTAAGGAAGAGCGTTCAAAGTATAAATGACAGTCGGAGCACCACAGAGAAAGAGTTGAGTTCTTTCCTTTAGAAGTATTTTTATTACTATCTTGAGAATTCTGTAAAGCATGTATTAAGCATATTCATCCCACTCCTCCATCTGACTTCATGCCATTCCATTTTCAACCCATTGAAATCAAATAAAATAATCAAAATAAATAACTAATTGTAAACTTCCTTTATGTATTTAGACACCTATTAAGGTCTATCAAAATTAAACATATTGTTAATTATCAGTTAATCATGTGTTAATTTATTATATCCCAATTTCTAATGCTTTATTGTAAAATATTATAGCATAATTCAAAAATATTGATTCTTTGGCAAAAAAGAGGCATTTATACCAAATGCATAAATGCAAAGATAAAGATGGCTACTTTCCTCCCTCTATTCCCTCTTTTCTTCTTCCCTTTCTTTTTGTAGATGAAAATCCTAAAATGCATACATTATGATTGATTTTGTTTTATTAAAAATAAAAATTAAATTTAAAGATAATAATTGATATTTATTTACAATTTTACTTTGAGATTGATTAGCTCCAATTTTTGCTAAAGTTAGTGTAGAATGAAGAAGAAACATTGAATGACTATTTTATATAGACTACTTATTTAGTTATATGTACACTACATATACAGTATTCTCTAATAATGGCAAAATAGACATTAGCATCCTGAATGCCTTCATGTAAATACACACACTCAATTCTGTGTGTATATCATATACATGTTTATAGACAGTAAATGAGTATATAGCCTACAATAAAATGCTTTGGTTGTCTCAAAATGAGATCACAAAATCCATCAATCTCAGGTCATCCCCAAAACCTCTGCTCCCAACCCCTGCACACACACCTGAAGATACCCTGTATAAACACTGTACCTTTTTCAATTTGATGCTTTGTCTCATGTTTGACTCAGTCACCCCACCCCTAGATTCTTCCTTTCCAATTAATCCCTTGAGTGAGGTTTGCTGTGCAGTGCAACATTTTTCTAGATTGAGTCAAACTGTAACAAATATCCTGAGCCAGAAGAGTGTGAAGCAGAACTCTACCACTTGGCAGGCAAAGAGCAGAGGTATAAAAATTTCTGAGGGGGACCCTCTCCCTTCAGGGCAGAGTCCTTACACTTGCATTGGGAAAACCTTTCCCTGGGGCAGAGCTGTAAACAGCTACATTACAGTGACACTGTAGTATTCCTTGTCTCCCAACTACTAGGACACCTTTCTATCCTAGCTGCAAATCTTACGGGGGTGGCACACACCTTTAATCACAGCACTTAGGAGGTAGAGGCAGGAAGATTTCAGATTTTGAGACTGCTGACGTTCATATAACTAGTTCCTGGACAGCTAGGGCTAGGGTTACACAGGAAAAGTCTGTCTTGCAAAAAATTAAATTAATAAATAATAAACAAATAAACAAAACATGAGAAGGAAATAGAAATGTGCATTCAAATTGATTATTTTCCTCAAGTCAAGGATGCATCTATAAAACATAATACGATTTTTCTTATATGATTAGAAATCAAGTGTTTCTTTTTCATAACATTTTATTTTAGAGACATTTCTTACAATGAAATTAAAAGAATTCCATGTTTAAAAGTGAAAAAAAGAACTCTTCATATTTAAAGGCCTAAGTTTTCATTTGTTTTTAAGTACAAATTTTCTATTATATTTCATTTGGGGGCCATTTCCTTTTGTGGATTACTAATGGGATGTATATAATGTCATGCTTTTAGAATTTATTGTTTTATGTGAAGCCTGACACATTATTTGTTAGATATACATTTTTCTCAAAATGACTATGCAAATCATTTGAAGTTTTGCTCTATCCCATGAGTGTCTGTAACTACACAATAGGGGAATTCTCATACAGATGGTCGCTATCAAACACAAACAGCTCCCAGGCTTGTGGCCAAACACTACCCTAATTGGTAATGAACACTTGTTCATGGTCACCTTTGAAGTGGCGCCAACATTAGCAGGAGTTGTGGTTTCCTCGGCCTTCACTTGCTGGTACTGACCAGCAGAGAAACGAGAATCAATCTCCGTCAGGCTTGTAATTGAGCACTTCCCTAATTTATGAGACAGTTTTCCCATTAACAACAAAATCTTGAGAATTAAATAAAAACAGACCTTCACAAGTGCGGCAGCGTAGGTGCGTGTGCAGTAAACATTGATAAATGCGCGTGTCTTGTGGAAGCCTGACTTTGAAAAATTCTATGTCAGAGTTTTAGGTCGCATTCTGACAACAATTAAGAACACTGAAAGAAATAGCTGACAATTCTTCTTGGTTATGACAGGTGATGTAAAGCCATCTGTCCAGAAAAAAAGTCCTGTTTCTGGGTATGAAAGGCAGAGTCCGGTCATCTTGGTGGTACTGAGAATCTCTAGGTACTTCCACAGCACGTCAAGGTAGAAGCCCTTTGAAGATTTTACATTTGGGCTAAGCTGTTTCCACTTCATCATTTGTGAATTCCTCTGCCAGTGCAATTCCATGCTTCACACAGAAGTGGTAGAAAGAGTGAAGTGTCCTGTTAAATTTTATTTTCAGTATAAAATTTCTAACCATGATATCGTTTGAAATGTTCTAACAAAATCTAAGTGACTGCACATGGGCTGAAAGGCCAAGCCTCTAAGGTTTATTTGAATTTAAGGGAGTTAATAAATTTCAAAGGCTCAACTGTTGGTAGCATAATCATGTGTTAATTTTTTGAAATTTATAACAAATTACCTGAATGTGAAAATTTGCATTAATCTTAAGCTACAGTAGTGAAGATTAATGCTTCTTGATTACACTTTCTATAAGCACATAAAATTTCTAGTCAGTAAACAAAAGTAATTTAAAAATTCCTGCCTGAAACCACTAATATTATTTAAACTAACTTTAGAGCACTATTTTAAAAATAATTATGAACATTATATCACACATAATCCTTGCATTTGTCAACTTATCCTGGGATTCTTAAAGAATGAAAAATAAAGTAAAAAAATAAACAGAAAAAAAGACAAAAGGTAGTTTATCTTTAGAAATACATTGAGGGATAAAAGTATACAGAGAGTTCTGGAAATTGAAATGTAACAGGGAGGAGTTTAAAAGGTCACCAATAGTTAGTCACATGAATGTCTACACATTTAGTTTCATGTGCCTAATCATAGAAGACATAGTTTTAAATTTCTGAGTTACAGTAAAGCACAGACACTATGCTCCAAATAAGCAGATAAAAGGTTTTTTTTATCTCTCACATGTCTCCAAATAGCTGTTCCTGGAAGATCTCTAATCCTCTCCATATAATTCAGGATGTTCAGGAACCTTTCATTCTAAGATACTTCCACTTAGTAGGGCCTTCTGCAGCCATCACCCAGAAAGGTATCTGTCTACCTCTTGCATTTCCTTGATTGCACCTAATGACAAGACGATGTATAATGTCCACTAAGTGGAGTAGAGCACTGATTGGGTTTCCTATACATGTTCACTGAATAGTAATTTAAGTATGTACCTTATCTTCTCCCAGATAAACTCATTATCAGTTTTCAGTACCTGAAATGTAACAGTTATGAAGAAGAAAGTTCCTGCAACAGTTATGAAGAAGAAAGTTCCTGGGCAAGTAGCCTGGATGTTGTAAAGTTGTAACATGAGTGGATTTCAACGCCTGTACTTTCCACATGATAAGGTCATTGAAATTGCTATGTTATCCCTCCCTTCTACAGTCTCAAAGTATGTTACTTTATTTCTGAGTCCATCTTAAATTTATAAATGCAAATGCAAAAATGTCATTGAAACAGATATGTGCTAAGGTCCAGAAGGCTACAGGACAGGCAACTCATAAATAGAAAGCCCAAATGTTCAAGTCAATCAAGATAATTTCAATCTTAGCATATTGTTAAAGTGATTTCCCATCCCCAGCATCATGATTCTAGCAGCATGTCCTCTGGAAAGCTTTCCCTGACTCTCTTCACCATGCTCCCCCACCTCACCACTGGTCATTGCATTGCCTTGTAACACTGCTTAGAAAACACTTTGTTTTCTAAGCCAAGAGCTTCTGGGCATGAGAAACGACTTGTTTCTTAGATTTTAACCCTTCTCTGCTCTCAAAGCTTGCCACAGAAATTAACTGAAAATGAAAAAGGAAATCAAAGCACATTCCAAAACATTATGTAAAACCCACAATGGCAACAGAGACTTAACATGAAAGTTATCATGCTCCAAGTGGTTGCCTTCTCTCTCTATTTTTAAAGGAAAGAAATATAAGATGCAATTTAGAAACGAATTTTCCAATTATAATCTAGTTTTCTTAAGGAAGCAAATTTGTTTTGTAAAATGTTCTCCAATTTGCATAATTTTTTATTAAAACGAGTGAATAGCACTGTGTGTGTTATTAATTTATTATACTAATATGTAACAGAAACATAGAGATTGATTTTTGGCTGTGGGTCATTGTGATTATTACATGGATTTTATTTTCCATTGAGCTTATTGATAATAAACGTACACATTGTAGAGATCGTGAGTTAAGTGCTTTTCACATTTTACTTGGGTACTTTATCTCCATCTTCTATCACTTCTAAGGAAGTTCACAGAAAACACATAATCAAACAGAGAGTTTTCCATGGTCTGGAATTCGTCTTGTGTACTAAGACACTGGAACACAAAGCCTCAGTGGAATGTGCATTTATAGGCTACTTCTGTTCAACATCTCAAGTGCTCATCTGTGAGCCATGCTATTCCAGCTCACCCCAATCTGAGACCTGACACTAAACACACTTGTTTTGAGACAAGAGTAATTTTACATTTTAAAATGTACAAGCATCAACCCAAATTCCTAACATGTCACTTGCTTAGAATCTCCAGTACATCTTAAATTTTCTGTGTAAACAATGCTGTATGGTTCCACACACTTCTCTTGCTTTACATATTGTGTGATACTGAGGATGAGAACTGACTAACAGTATTTTGATAAAAGATCATTTTATGACAATTTTTCTATTTCAAAAAATACTACTTTTATCGAATATCTGTTGCTAAGTGGATAACCACACACTCTCAGTCTTTCATGTCTGAGAGTATTACCTTTTGTGCACGAAAGTATATTAATATACAATGTTCCTAATTAAAGTCTAGCAACTTTACATGTATTGGTACAAGACTGAATTGTCTGTCAAAATATTTACTAAATCAAAGATCCCATAATAATTAAAAATGGTTTGTTTTCCCAAAAATGTCAAACTATGGGGACATAGAGACTTAGCTTTTAAAACCATTAAAGACAGAAACATGCAGATCTTAGAAGACACAAACCCGGGCTTTCTTCCTTTAAACAAATTAAGACTATAAACTCCCTGAAAAATGAGATGTATAATAGAAACAGAAACTGACCATTAACTGTAGCAGTGGTAGCAGATAGTGTTATAGTCAGCTTCCCTAGATGCCATGGTGTAAATGTATTAGCAGTATTAAGAAACCCACTCCTGCTGTAATGATGTTAGAAACCAATAAGACAGCTCAGAAATCAATATGCTAAGACAGACAGAGGAAAGGACCATGGCCAGCTGACTGGGAACAGATTAGTGTGGCAGGTCCCTAGCTGAGCTGTGACGAGGTGGATATTTTTGTTGTTGTAGAAACCCATTAATTGTAATTTTTCCTGAACAAGGAAATTGAAGGGCAAGCTTAGGCAGTGTTCTCACCACTCAGTGAAAGTCTCCTTGGTCTAGGTTTACCTTTTAAATTTCATTTCAAAATTAATAATGAAAACATCTAAAGAATTGGGAGAAGGGGAGTCTTCTCCCACTGAACAACTGAAACATTTCTTTGGTTATTAGTTTATGCTAATGTTTGTAAAGTTTTTTGATCAATAAAATCATATTTAAATATTAGCACTACATAGTGACAAGCTTACTGAAATGACATCAATTATCAAATTTACTAAAAGCCATGAGTCCTAGAATATGATGCTCTTCTCATTTTTCTAAGTTTAGAATCACCTAATTGTTACAAACAATGTGATAATAATCACTAGGGTCACACAAATGAGGGACGACTTTTAAAGCTAATTCTATTTTTAATTGAGTGTCATCGCATTGTAAACCTTTGCTTAATGATTTGCTTAACAGAAAAAGGCAGGAAAATTTAGCAGTTTTGCAGAGAGAAAGAGACATAAAAATGAGCGAGAGGAGAGAGAGAGAGAGAGAGAGAGAGAGAGAGAGAGAGAGAGAGAGAGAGAGAGAGAGAGGAGAAAAAAGTAATTGAGAGAAAACAAAAAGTGCCTTTTTGTGGTTACAGTTTGGCACATCTGCTCATGCCCAATCAGGCTTTCAGACACAGAGCCGTAAACAAAGGGAGCCATCACCAAGGACAAAGTCGGAGACATAAGTGGTTTGAATGAGTGTGCAATTTCTGCCATATGACCGTCCTGACACAATTGCTCTAATTTTCTTCCCAGAAATGACTGATAAAAGATTTAGGTAATTGCTATGGAGACAGACTTCCTTCCATCACTAGGTATCCTGAATAATACAGCCTCAGGGTCATAAGATGGAGTGTCAGTTTCTGCAGAGTCTAAATTAATACTTGTCCCTGCTTTGGCTTCACTTCCTGTGCATCTAATGAAGTGAGTGTAATTTATTTTGACAATGTATTGAAAATCACTTGATCAGAGGACTAGTCTTTAAAGAACACAAAAGACAATATAAGCTTAAAAACTACAAATTCCAAAATTTTATATATATATACATAAATTACAAAATAATATGCATATATATTTATGTACATATATCACAATGCATGTTTTCTTGAAAAACTCTGCATGTTCCCATAATAAATATGAAACAACATAGTTCCTAAATCCATGGGTCATGTACATGTAATTTTTTTCTCTGCCATGACTGTGACTGACCCATTTCCGTCCAGCTCATGACCTTGTCCCCTCTAATCAACTTTAATTTGTCTGGTTGATCTCTGAATTTCTGGTATTAACTAGCATAAAGAAGAAAACCAGAAAGCCATGTACATGACAATGCTTAGAAGGAAATTCTAAAGATATATAGACACAGTCAGAAACTTAACTTTTCCTCAAGTATATGCAGTGTACACAGGAACCTTAAAAACATCTCCCAAACATTCACAGTATCAAATGGAACAAAACTCCTGTGTCTCCTGAATGTTACAACAGCTAATGAAATTAGCTGAATTCTGGCAAAAACTCTATGCTGACAACAGAAATGATTAGATTACATAATGTATTCAAAGTCCCGCATTATTTATCAATTTAAAAGATTATTTTTTTCAGCATAAAAACCTGCCTTGATTTTTAATAAAGTTGATTTTTTCTCTGCACTGGAAGACAATAGTTAATATTTGAAAATGCTAAAACACTTGCATTATGCAAAATCAAATGTACCAGCATCAATCTCATAATTTTTTTCTTCAGAAAGTTGAGTAAACACTTTCAGAGCTGGCAAAAAGGGCTAAATGAGATATTGAGTTTGTACTAAAAGGAAATGTGCTTGGAGCTATCTTGGCAAGCAGACCAAGGCAGAACAAGTATCTGTACAGTGGCCTTGTGAAAATACAGCGTAGTGTTTAAATACAGCTAGGCAGAAGCCAGTGGATAATGTGCAGTAATGGGTTAATCAATACTTATTATGGTTTTATTGGTTCACTAAAGAGAGAACAGAACCTAGTGAGCACAGAGTCGAAGAAATCAGTGCATCTGATCTGGGTAACATCTACTCTCCCTAAGGGATTTCCCTATTCAAGAATCCAATTTACCAGGCCTGATTGACAAGGATTGGATCCCAGGGAATCACATAACTCTTTTTAGGACCCAATAAAATCCTAATGGATTTGTTGGGCTGGCCAGGAGACTTCTAGTTTTACTGAACCGAGGTGGTTTGTTGCAATTAGCCTTTATTCCACCTGCACTTGAAAAAAACTAGGCTATTAGGAATCATCCCGTCTTTATAAATGCTGGAGTCATGCTGGGATGTACTCACTAGAAGGAGGTACTGTGCCTGGTGTAAATTGGGAATCCTTATGATAAATTGCAAACATTTGAAAGCTTCTGAAAAATTGTAACCCAAGTAGGATGTGAATGGAAAAGATCAGCCTTTACAACGTAGTCCTCATCCAGGATAACTATGCCAAAAAGGACCTCTGTCTTTGTAAGAAGTTTTGAAACAGACACTTCCTGTATCTGAGCACCCCTTTAGTACATGAAGTTTTAAAAAAGAAATATACTTCAACAATAAAATGACATGAATAGTTGTCCCTGGCAGTGCTCTGTTTCCCTAGCAATGTTTATACCAACCACGCCATCAACTTACTCAAGTGCATTGTTGTTTTGATACACCCTGTGGTTTTCGAGATATCAGAAAACAGTATGAGGGACAATTTCAACTGAAGACTTAAAGAACTTAGAAATACTTAGAGAAATTATATTTTTAAGAAATCATTTGTTTGATATGAAGATCTTTGATGTTGCCCATTTCCTTCTACAGTTGTGGCTACTCTTTCTGCAAGTGTAACTGACATTTTGAATGGACTTTATCATCAGGAATACATTCACTTAAATAGTGTCTTTCAATAGGCATTATTAGTAACTTTTTCCATCATCCGACTTGCATGGACCCAATGATACTCTAAAGAGTTCACAAGCTCACATTAATAGTTCTCCAGAATAGTCTCCAACTCTAAAATCACTAGCCAAAAGGCCATTCTAATTAAGTGCTGGAAAATATGCTTTCAATAAAAGATTTTTGACTTTCGATGTCAATATAAATGAACACATGAAGTTTGTGTGTTTTAGAATGCAAATTACAAGTGATAGAGATAGTGCTGTCATATTTCTATTTCAGCATTTTAATTGTGACTCTGTAACTATGTATTTATTAGAATGTTAAGTTTTAGAATTAGTAAAGAAGCTTAAAATTTGAGCAAAATATAAGAATAACTGAAGGAAATGAATGAACTTCTTATGACAGTTCTTATAAGTGAGAAATACATATTTGCTAATTGTGATTTAATCTTCTAAAGACACACTGAAGAATGAGAAATGCTTTAATTTCATTGACTGATAGAAAAAGGCTATGTAGTCATGTGTGATATTGCAGCAGTTTTATATGGACACATCATAATTCAACAGCAACTATAAACAGCAAAACCAGTGTCACGGAGACTTTAGAAGGAGAGCAGAAATGGGCTTTGTGGTGACAGATTTATGTGCAATGTACAATGATTTTATAAATGTATGGTTGTTTTCTAGATTGTTTTTTAATCATATGACTTTAACTAAATACTTAGTCTGACCCTAATGCAACTACATCAACCCTCACTGAAGTTTTCTGAGGACTGATGAGTAAATGTAAGATATCAACAGAAGTTAATTTAAGTCAGAATCTGTAAGAAGCATTATTGAGAGTAGATGTGGGGTTTGAGCACTAGAGAATTAGGATGGGGTCTTTTCTGTGCTTCTGTTTATGATGCTATTATAGGACTTAAAATGCTTTAATGCCATTGGTTGAAGATTTTGTAAGAATTCTATTTTTGACAATACCGATTTTCCCATTTCTGACATTCTGATAACTTCTTTAATTTCTGTTTACTACTTACATTTGTCTGTAGAAAAATTAACATTTCAACTCACATAATACTTATTGCAAGATAGTTTGTACATATGAAATAAAAATTATATTTTAAAAAACAACTCAATTCACAATATTTATTTTCAAAATTACACAGTCATTTAGGAAAAGAGAGAATTTCAGCTTAAATTGATAACATGGCAAGTGACCGATATCCATAATATATTAAGAACATAGTGAAATAACAAAATAAATAGTTGAGTTTAAAATGGGCAAAACATGTGAATGTGACATTCTCCAAAGTACAAAATTTAATGGTCATCAAGATTGTAGAGAAAAAGTTCTTTACTCAATTATGTTTATGGAAAATTCAACTCAGACAACAACAAGATGTTATCTTGTATTGATAACATGAGCATTTGGTCAAATCACAATAACAATTTCTTCCATAGGGCCTATGACCTCCCAACAATAGCTTTTGACAAGGATTATAATACTGGGCATGAAACTCCCTCTTGTCTAGCAGACCTCACAACTAATAAGAAATTTGTTAATTTACTGTAATATTCATGTCATTATTTCACCATTGGGTACATCTTGTCTGATAGTTCAGTATTGCAGCATTCAGGGTCCAGAGCATTGGTCTTTTCTTCCCCATTTGCACACATGGTGCATCCAAGCAATAAGAAAGCTGTCCAGCAAGGAAGTAGTTTTGAGACTGGTTTCGATATATTCTACAGACAAAGCATGTGGTGTCTTCAGTAATAAGGTGTTATCATGTGATTATTGTGAGTAACTAAGGCCAATGGAAACAATATGTGTTGTTTTACAGACCCCTTGAACTTTCCTGACCAATAACTTATAGGGAGGAATCCCTTGCTTTCTACTCTGAATTTTCACTTAATAATCATGCATTTCAAGAACAATATTTTCCCCTAGGATAGGAGAATTTTTTTCCAAATTCTTTGTTTTTACGTTTTATTTTAAATTAGCTTAATTGGTGAGTTTGAATAAGGTTTTGCATGCATCATTAGTTTAGGTTAATGTAGCATAAATAATAAAAACCCAGAGACAGATTTTGGGGTTCAAGCTTGAAGATCAGAAAAGTAGAGCAGTCAGCCAGTAGTTGTTACCTCTCGAGAGGTGACAAGGAGATCCTGTATTTCCTGTGTCTGTAAACTAAATATCCTCCTGTTCTCAATGTGGCTGGAGACTAATTGTTCTTGTCTGAATACTGAATTTCCTGCTCCTATACCTCTCAGTGCGGGGTTAAAGGCATGAGCGCTGTTTCTCTTTTAGACTGATTCACTCTCATTTAGTCCTGGGTAGCTTTGAACTCACAAAGATCCATCTGCCTCTGTCTTCTGAGTCCTGGAAGTAATGGTGTGTGTCACCACTGTCCAGCTTCTATGGCTGTGGCTAGCTTTGCATTCAGATCTTCAGTGACTTTATTAAATCATAAACAATATGTTGCCACAGGTTAAATTACTCACTGCCCCCTCTTCTTTTCTACCCCCCTAGCTTACCCTATTTAAGCATTTCCACTCACAGTGTTTCAAATTTCTATCATTCTTTCACATGTAATCTACCAAGCTTCTTTCTTAGCATGCCCCCCCTAAGGGCCACTTTTCAGGTTCCTGACTTCCTCTTGTGCTCCAAGTTAAGCATAGAAAACAAAAAGTTTGAAACTAGGATCTCCAGATGAGAAAGAACACTCAAAATTTGTCTTTCTTAACTTTGATTACCTAGCATAGATTTTTTCCAGTTCAAACATTTTCCTAAAATTTTCATAATTTTGTTTTTCATTAAAGCTAAGTAATAATTCATTTCTTGAAAATACCACCACATTTTACCTATCAATTTATCTGTTGATGAACATCTAGATTGATCCCATTTCAGGTTATTGAGAATAGACTAGAAACTAACCTGGATGTGGTATATTAAATCCATTGAGTATATGCCCAGGAGTGGTATTTCTGTGGCACATGGTATTTCCATTTCTAGATTTTTTTAGAAACCCCCATACTGATTTCCAAAATACTTACACCTCTTTACACTTAGACCTTGGTTCTCTCAAAATTGGTTACAGAAACTTTATTTCACTGTAAATAGTGGTCAAGGGAAAGATGCATCTTGATGAAAATACTGAGAATAAGACACAAGGTGCTCACCATTTCATGGGACATTCAAATCAATATTCCAACATCATCACCATCAAGACTCAGAGATCGTTGAAGAATAGGTGGTGCTAAAAAAATGTAAGGGCCAGAAGACATTGAGGAGTGTTGTGAAATTCTGACACTTATGACCACACTAAATCTGAGGTTAGATATATAAGATGCACAAAATATCAAACAAGTTATAACTCCCAAATGATGTGACAGACTTTGATGATCCCCCATTAAGGCCTCACCCTCCCTGTGGTGTACATGGGGGGTGTGATGGAGGGGTTGGTGGGGTGCATTGGAGGATGGGAAGAGAGGAAACTGGGATTGGTATGTAAAATAATTTAATTTAAATAAAAAATTAATAAAAATTTGCATGCATTAGTTGATGACGCTATACCCATAAATATGTAAGTTATACTAACTGAACTTACTTGGAGATAACAATATTAACATCTATTATCTATCTATTGATATATCTTCATAATCATCTATATTGAAGAAAAGTTTTAGAAGGAGTCGGAGATGGGAAATATAGAGTAAATATGATCTCATTTCATTGTATACATATATGTGATTCTTGAAAAATTAAATTATGTTAAAACATAACAGATTTTATACCCTATTCATAGCCATGTTAATTACCATAGTCACTCATTAAATAGTGTTGATGTTCCTCAAAAAGGAAAAATAGAGCTGCATATGATCCAGCTATCCTATGTCTGAGAATATATCAGCAGGAAATGGTGTCAAAATGTAAAGGAGACACCTATATATACATGGATTTTTCTCCAATGTTCATATGGAATCAACACAGATGCCCATAAATGGATTGAAAACTGAAAACCAGCTGATATATTCATAGATAAATAATTGAATATTATTATTCCATAGAGAATATTTTCAGTTACTCATAGCAAAATGAATCAAATTTGAAGTCATTATGGTGCATCTGAAGCATAAAAATAAATTCCATATCATTTTATTATGTTAATGTTAACAAATATTGATAGGGATAATTACTCCAATACTAAAAGTCTCTGAAAAATAGTGAGTAAATGGGAACATCAAGGGATTTAATTTTGTCTGTGCATTATGTATATGTGGTTTGAAATAGCATATTATACTTAACATAAATATCTAATTATGTGTCAAGGAAATAAGAAAAATCATCTGATGTATGGATTTGCCTATATTTTCTTATGGGCACCAACCATAGCACCAATAAGAAAGTATAGCTATGCCATGCTTCAATTACACATGCACAAAAAATAAAGATTCTTTTCATGATGTGAAAGTAAGAAATCAAATAAAATTCTGAATTAAAGAGCAGATGAAAGCATGTCTAGGGACAAGACAATGCTGGGTCATACTATGTACTCCTAGGGGGACCACAGTCTATATTTTAGTCTCTAACTTTGATATCCTCTCCTGACACAATGGAGTAATTTCCCTCCTGTTGAATCTGTGTGGAACCCTCTTTTACTGTGGATTCACATAGTTTGGGAATGATGGTAAGTGGTTTTGGAGCTCAGATTTTAAAAGTATCATGACTTTAGCCTGACTTGCTTGATGTTCTTCTTCAGAGAACCTGACTTAATGTAAAGGAACACAGGCTGCACGAACAGTTCATATGGGAGAAGATCCTCCATCCATGAGCCAGAGCCAGGGCTCCAGCTGATAGCAGCCTGGACTGGAGAGCACAAGGATGAGTCTGTGTTCAGATTACTTCATCTCCTGACTTATGTCCATCTGATGCCAAATGGCACAGATAAGCTGTCTCCACAAAAACTTCACAAAATGAGGAAGGCCATGTAAAATGAAATATAATTTTGTCTAAAGTAACTCAATTTGATCCATACACATATCAGCAGCCAATTTTATTATTTGTCTGTGGTGTTGGCTGTCACAAATATGCAGCATGTTGATTTGACGTCAGGGACCTGAAAGAGTTTTAATGAGGATGTTAGGATCGTTTCCTACTTTCACATGATGCAAAATTCTTTATTCCTTTTGTGATTGTGAATTTTAAACATGGCACTGCTATATTCTCTTATTGAAGCTGTAATTGGGGCCATACCTAGGTAAATGTTTTTGTTTTAATTTGCTTGATAAGAAAAGTTTGATAGGAGTATGACAGAAAAAAATAAGATAATTCAAGGGTTTTTAAAAAACTAGAACATTATTTGCCAATAGATGTTTGTTTTGGAATGACTTGATCCTAGCTTTTAAGATTTATATATGTGGAATTAAGTGTGAGTGAAGATCATGAAACTAGAAAGGGGACTACACGAAAAGAAAAAGATGTTAAGAAAGTAGATGGAGCTACAGAACACATGTGAAATGAAAATGACAAAAGAGTGGAATTGCCACCTATTTCTTTTCACTGACTTTGATGATATGTCTGAAAAGAAGTAGGTCAGCCCTGAAGTCTTTATTGGGTCTTCAAATGAAATTTAAATGTAACATAAAGCAGTTGAGTTTTAGTTTAAAAGTACAAGTATTTCCTATTGTTGGCTAAGACTCTCAAATAACAATAATAAAAATGATAATAAATAATACTTTGGGATAAATGCAAAATTTCAGGGTAATGAGAAGGAAACATGGCATGATTTTTTAATTCTTTCAGAAGGTATAAAATTCACTCAGTCAGCTGAATTCCTTTAATAACCAAGCAGATCTCCATAAAACACTTAGGATAAAAATTAAGGAACTACGGTTAGAATGACTTAACTATAATATCATACTGAGGTCAGCATGACTAGATAAGCAACATCCAAAAGAATTCCATTGTGTTTTATGACAATTGTGTGATTTGGAGTACATTTGCTTGCACTGTTGTTCAAAAAGTCAATGATGTTGCTAAAGGAATGAACCAGTGAAAGTGTAAAAGAAATTCATGACTGTTTCTGTTGCAATGGGGGTTAACTGTAAAATGTCCCCCTACAGTTTCTTGTATTGAATCCTTGATTATAGATAACTTTATGACACTTCTTTGGAAGGTTCTAGGAACTTTGAGACATGGCAGTTAGCTTGAAGAAATACAGCACAATCTGGTTCCTTGTATGTATTTTTTCCCTTGTCTCTTTACTTTCCTGATGTTATAAAATGGAAAATCTCCTCAGACCGTTGACATTCCCTGAAAATAGTAGTGGGTGGAGTGGCCCATTGTATCTGCATATGAGCTTCTAGATGCCCCCTCCCAGCCATTTTCTCTAAAGAGATGCTACAATGTTTAGTTTTGGAGAGGTTTCCTGAGGAAGAGTTTCATCTGTGGCAACGTGGGGAACCATCATCTATGCCATGTGTAGGCTTTGCAGTGTGGCAGTTTTGATGTCACCCATAATAACCCCTCTGTAACTCACCCCAATATACTCATTGTTTCCTATGGCTGAACTGTGGAGTTTACTTTAACTATTTTGGGGAACTATATGAGGATTAGATTTTGTTTGTGTCTCTCCAGGAAAGGGCTTATCATAGTACATAATGTTTTGTCTAAGCATATGAAGCTAACTCACCATTGACTAAATTCTCTGAAAACTTGAGCCAAAATAAATCTCTTATTTTAAGAGGTTGGCATGAGGCATTTTGTTGCAACAATGAAAACAATAATTAAAATTGACTGCAAGCAATCACAATTTTTGGAAAAACCCAAGGGTAACTTAGAGAGTAAAATCCCAAAGCCAAAGATCAGAGCAATGAAAAACCCTGTGGATAGTCACTTCTAAGGAGTGTCACCAACCAATAGTCAAACTGAAGATACAAATAGATGGGCTTCAGGATTATGCAAGAGTGGAGACTTTATTCTTCCCATGTATTCCTCTTTAGAACAGCTCGTGATTACTCTACTCCTGACTGTACATTGGGGGAGGAGTATGTATTAAAGGCAAATGATTTGTCTTTCATTAATCAAATGAGGATGAGAAAAAGACTGAGAAATTTTATCCAAGATCATATGACACAGTTTATCTTAATGACTAAAATTTCAAATCTAAGATTGCTACTACAAGGGAGAATTTGGTAATTTCTTCAGAGACAGTTGTGATTGCATTTTATACATAGAAAGAAACTGCTCGTTAAAAAATATTTGAGTAGATGGAGCTTTCTAAGAATGACTGTTGTTATATTTCTTATCCACCAGGCGTGTGCACCCATGTAATAACAGAAATGGTGACTCCTTGTCCTTTTGAATTTGCATAGAACTCTTCAGCTACATGAAGAAGGAAAGTACAGCAGAAGTAACTTGTGTATCTTTGAAAGTTAAGTCAGTGAAATTAACACAGCCTCCATCAAGCTTTCTAGAATGATTAACCTTTTCATATAGCCACACTGTACTGAAGAACTACAGGTCAAATGGAGAATATGTACCATTCTAGCCAACAACCCCCGAAAAGGTCTTTAACACCAGACGCAAGAAAATGGGCAATTACTGTATTAGTCTCCAGTCTTCAGGATCTTCCAGATAATATTTCAAGAACTAGAGAGATGCTACTACCTCCAAGTCATTCCCACATAAAAATTTCACAATCAGACTTACTACTATCGCTGCTTTGAGGCCTTGGCTTTTGGGGAGCTTCTCACACATATTAATAATAGAGTAAGAATAGGAAAAGCCTGAATTAAAGTACCCAGAAAATGGGCCTGTATGTGGATTTGAGTTTAATTGATAGTCTCTAATGTTGATTGCAAAATGTGTGCCAGCAACATAAACAGCTGGCAGGTGACAAGGGCAAATTCTTGAGTCTGCCCAGCCATACTGAATCTAAAGGTTCTAGCATTGGTGTTCCTGTTGCACCTATCAAAGTCTCCAGGTAATTGCTATTTGAGGTAAGTATTGGAAACTATGGCTCTAGGTCATGCCTATGCATTTCCTGTGGAAAACTGCCAGCAATTAATTCACATAATCCCCCAAAACTTGTCTGCATATATTAATGTCAAAAGCAGACTGCTAGTAAAGACTCAAAACAAAGACCAAAACTTCTCACCTGTGTTCTCCACTGTGCTTCTCTCAAACTACTGTCCAAATGCTTCCATTATCCCTGTGGAGAAGAAATGAGCTAGGAATAACCAGGTTACATGTGCAGTGTTAGAGGAGGACCATATTAATTGTCAGGAAAAAAATCAGTTTAATTTTGAATTCTAAAATGTTATGAAAACTATGAATAGTAGTATTTGAAAACCATGAATAGTAGTGAAATATAGTAATTTCTGTTCATAAAGGAATTGATAATATGGCCTAGCTGCAGCAGGGGTCTGCACTGAATTCTGTAGAACAGGCCGCCACTAGGCCTAAACAGAGACCAAGATTTTGGTTGGATCCTTCAGTTTGGGTGGTCTTGAGTAGTGGGGCAAGTCACAGGAGAGGCCATACAGACATAGGTGACTACCTGTGGTACCATAGGGGCCAGGGTGTCATCTGTGCCCAGGCTGCCACCAAAGGGCATGTCTGAGATGGTGGCCTTGTAGTAGCCTGGGTTGTGATTAACATATGTGGTTGTCTTCAAGCGCCATGAAGAAGTATGGAATTAAACCAGCTACCTGAGTCTGGGTTGGTGTCCATGGATCAGGATGCATTTATATCTGAGTGCCCTGTGCTGCTACTCAATGACAGGGCAATTTCTGTGTCTGAGCTGTAGTTGAGGGCCATGTCAGGGTCTGTGGCCCTACTGTAACCAGGGTCTATGCTGATGTCTAATGTTCCTGCTACCATCAAAGGCAGTGCAGATACCCACAACAGAAGGTCAAGTTAGTATCTTGGGGTCATACCACAGCTGGGGAAAGTGGTGACATCCAGACACAGCTGCTGCTAAAGGCCATGTTGGTGTTCATGAACCTACCACTGCTAGGAGTCTTAAGCCCAGGTCCTGCATTGCCACTAATGGTCACGTAGAGATTCAGGGCTGGGTGGCAATCATAGGCCACAGCTACCAGAACCATTGCTACTTAGTAGTCATTTCTTCTACCCAGAGCCAGAATGTTGTCCAGGCCTAAACTGCTGCCAAGAGCGATGTCTGAATCCATGGTCCAGCCACATCTGATGTCTGTGCTGATGACTTTGACCAGTGTGTCACCTCAGAAAGCCTTAGGAAGAAAGCAAGATGAAATCAGAGGGCTATACTGAGCCAGTGCCAACCTTTACTGTCCTTTGCCTCTTGATAGGTACTACAGCAAGAGAGTTAGCCCCTGCACTCGGGAGAGATGCCGCCCACCCCTCACGGACCCTGAAAGCATGCATGTAAGGGAGCTGACTCCTCCATTGCAAACAAAGCAGGTAGTCCTAGTGGCTCAATCTGACCTGCCTGGCTAACACCTAGTCCTTCAACTGGGCCTTGAGTTGACCCACCCTAGCATCTACCCCATCAATATCCTGCTGAAGCTCATGAAGGACCTGCAAGATCTCCAAGACACAGTATATCCCCAGAAGAACTCTGGTGAGCATCCAGTGAAGATGGTGTAGCAAAAATCAGAGGCTTTCCTTGAACCAGACCAGTGACTCATTGTAATGGACTGTTGCCAGTCAAGCTGATGGGACACAAGGTATACTACATGACACACTGAAGCCTCCGATTCCATCAGGATGGATGAAGAGATGACGGAGAGTCAGGAGAACAGGAGAAACAGAGATATTGCAGTTTCTGGTGTAGTTTTGTTCTGTTTTGTTTTTTGTTCTTGCTTTTGTTTACTTGCTTACTTCATTTTGTTTTCTTTTATGGGGGATGCAACAGGAATGAGGGAGGAATATGGGGGGGACTGGAAGGAGAATAGAATTGGGATGCATGATGTGAAAACCCAAAACATGGCTGAATTTCAGAGATGCCATAAATCACTGGATCCTCATAGTTTCCGATCTTCTCCTCTTTCAAAGAATATAAATTGTGACTTTTATATGCCCATTTTGATATTGTTTTAGAAGGGGATAGGGTAACTTGTCTATAGTTCATAGGTCAACAGACATTACACTATGTGAGTTTCTTGGATTATCCACACATGAAAGAGGGTCTGTATTCTTCTCTGTAATGGGGGAGCGTGCTGTGATTTTATTATCTTCAGGATTTGGTAAAAATTCAGGTTTCCTACTTTCATGTCTTTACCTTTAGATACTAGCAGCTGCCACTTCCTTTTTAAAATAATATATTAAAACAATGCACAATTATTCATCACCAAAAATATAACTTTGAATTATAACAGACTGTGGAAAAAAACTCAATTTTCAGAGTTTTTTTTCTGATTCCAAGCATGTTACTCTTTTAGATTTGAGGACAAAAAAAAACCCAGCCTACAATCCCACCTCTAGGGAGTTTGGGGAGCAGGGAGGACCCTAAGAGAGATATGAGATGAGATATTTTAATTGGATTGGGAGCTGGGGAGGGTGAGACAGAGATGGGAGAAAGAGAGGGGGAAAAGAGGAGGGGAGGGGAGGACACAGGGGGGTGGAGCAGGATGGTTGAGCCAGGCCAAAAATAGAGGAGAGAAGGATGAGAGATACCATAATATAGGGAGTCAGTATACGTTGAAGGAGAAATCTGGCACTAGTGAGATCTTCACAGATCTGCAAGAATGGCACCAGCTATCATTAAGACTACCTTAAATGCCCTCCCCTGATAATGAGATTGATGACTACCTTATTTGCCATGTTAGAACCCTCATCCAGTGACTGATAGAAGCAGAGGTAGACACTCCCAACTAAAAACTGAACTGAACTCCTGGAACCCAGTTGCAAAGAGGAGTGATGAGCAAAGGAATCAATACCAGGCTGGCGAAACCCACAGAGGCAGCTGACCTAAACAAGGGGGAACACATGGATCCCAAACTGATGACCAGATTCCCCCCTGAAACTAGGTGTCAGAGAAGAGGCCTCTGCAATCTATGGGACCTTGGAGAGTAGATCAGTTATTTATTCCTGGCATACAAATAGAATCTGGGAGCCCATTCCACATGAAGGGATGCTCTCTGAGCCTGGACACATGGGGGAGGACCTAGGCTCTGCCCATGGTGATATGACAGACTCTGAAAATACCCCATGGAAGGCCTTATCCTCCCTGGGGAGCAAAGAGGGGATGGAGCAGGATGGCCGGATGGGCGGATTGGGGGACCAGGGGAGGAGGGTAGGGAGAGGGAACTGAGAGTAACATGTGTAAAAATATATAATGAAAATAAGCAAAAAAACAGTAATATCAGAGTTTTTAAATTTCTATTTTTAAGCCTATTTCTAACAATCTTCACTTCTAGAATTTGAAGACCTAATATTATTGTTTAAACAATACAAGTCATCAAGCTTAGTAATGTTTAAAAATGAACCACAACTTATAGAGTGCTCAATGAAAAATATAAATTAGAATTTAGGTCCCTCAGTAAGCAGCAGCCTGTAATGGAATCAAATGTGAACACTGACCACTTTAGGATTTATTTAGTATTAGGAATCTTTTATACCTTAGAGAATATTCAAAGGACTTACACAAAGCATACTATATATGTGAACTCATTACTAAGTCTCTGTCTTTTTATAATTACCCTTTCAGTTTCTGGTTTCTAAATGTTATGATGTGACCACGTATTCATTTGTTTTCTTATACACATGTACACATTATAAGCCAGGATACCTGCATGTGGGAGATCTTTTCCACAGGAATAAATTGCATGTGAGGATGTCCAGACATTCATATGAAAATATTCTGGCTGTTCTCCCAGTCCATATTCATCATGTCATAAACATGAAGTCAGTCATTTTGGGAAATGATCTAGATCTCAATTTGTGAGATCATACTTCAACAAATGAATCTGATCTATACATTGTTAGCTAATCATATTAAAAACTAGCCATTCCTAGCACACTAACTATGAGTAAACATACTAATAAGAGAGCTCCGGTGATCTGATGATGGTTTTTAAGAAGAAACACTTACTCTGGCTCCTGATTTCAGAGCTCTCTACCCATGGCTATATAGCTCCAATGATTCTTAGACATGGTGAAGTACAACCATGGAGGCTGAAGCAAGGAGGCAAAGCCCCCTTCACACTACAGCAGACAGGAAGAAGAGATAAAACATGGCTCAGGATAGCTCTAAATGGAAAGAATGCATTCAGGCAGGGCAGTCAGCTTAATCTCCATTGGACTATCCTCTCATAAAATTCTAATAATGTCAACAAATTTCAAATGTTTCTTTGAATTAACTCATTCAGAAATCTGACATCTTCTTGGCCCAAGCCTAGAACACATGAACTTCAGGAAAACACTCCTCATCTAAAACTGAACACATATGCATAAATGCATAAGAAATAAGAGAGGAGACTTTGAGAAAATGGCAGATTCAAACTGCTATATGAGATTGTAGACACACTACACAATGCCTCTTCACTTCTGAAGGAGGAATGTTAGCAAAATGACATTTTTAGCAAATAAATTTGTGATTAAGCTAATTTTAATAATTACTGTGGAAAATTTTTAGTGGAATCAATACCATAGATAAACACAGTTTTCATCACTTCATAATTATCTAAATGTGGTTCTTAACCAGAAACTAAGGCTATAATATAACCTATGCTCAAATAATTTGTCATTTTAGCACATTAAAAATGTATTTCTTTATCTTGGGCTTTTTGTGGTAGAATAAACTAGAGTTTTAAGAGCTGTCACATTAGTATTTTTATTTAAAAACCTCAGTGTTACAATCGATGATACAAAAATAAGACAGCATTCTGTTGCACTTGGAACACATGCTATAAAAATAATCTTTTAAAGAGGAAAAGCACCTTTGATGATAGAGTTGGAGGGCTGTAATATAGACTGTAGCTATTCCCTTCCTATCCACAGTGCATTTGCTCATAAGTGATGCAGGAACAGCAACCCTGCCTATGTTTCAAAAAGCTTCTCTTTTGGTTAAACCAAAGCACATCTGCCTCAGCCACATCTCATTATAGCAGTAATTAAAGTTCTTTCCTTACCTGTGTAGTCAAGGACACAAGGGCTTCTAATGGGAACAAATCTAGACATAAAGGCTTGCTGTCAATTAGCCCTGATGACTTGATAAAATAGTGCAGTAGCATGTGGGTTGGGTTACAACTCTGCATGATAACAAATACAGTAATTCAGCATCTCTTTCTTTTCCTGGATCCAACCCAAGGGTTTGGGAGAAGAAAGACAAGAAAATGATCTGGGAAACATGATCTTCTGATTTCCAAGGGATAATGGTGCTCTCTATCAATTTGGCCGAGTGCTTCACTCTAACAAAAGATGGGACTGACACAAAGACTGTCCCTTCAATCGGGGGACAACACACCTCTTTCTTGTCACAGATTCTGACAACAGAATGAAAGCCAGAAATGGAGAAAAGAGATATTACTGTATAGGGCAGCATTATCTCCTCCAACTGACTTGAGTGAAACCCTCTTTCCTGATAAGCCTGACGTCACAAGAGGGAAGTTGAGAAAACATCTTAGTGCCTTTTATAACATGTGTATTCAGATAAAGAAAGTCTATGATAGCCTGTTATGAAAGCCAAATTTAAGCACCTCGGTTGCTAATACACACCTAAATCAATACAAATATTTTTATCCATAGACTATCACAGCTGTAGTACCCACCTTAGAAAATATATTGGTGAAATGTATGATTTTGCTACCTATTATATCTATAATTTATGCTTAAGTAAATTTATACATGTGAATTTTAAAGTCTTAAACTATGTAGTGAACCAGTCGGTGAATTGGCATAGCCATGTGGTAGTCTTCCCAAATTATCCAAATAAGGTAGGTTCACACAGAACCAAAATACCTCAAAAGAAGCAACTGTCATTATTTGTGCAGGAAATCAACCAGCTAACTTGGTAGTCCTTTCTATTAAAATTGAAAAGCAATGTATTTTATGGTCACTTTGCTGTTGTTGTATGTATGCCTCTACTTTGATGATATGAGATAAACATATTTCCCAGTCAACTATAATTATTGCCTTAGAAACCCATTCAACTACCATATTCACACACCCAAAACAAAAAATAGTAGAAAAAGGCATATTGAAAGACTGTGGGAAATTACCTGTATACATTTAGAACACACATCATGATTAAAGTTTGCTAAAATCAATAATAAATTGAGATTTAAAGAAATACAACATCCTATTTAATATCTCTAATTAATTTGTAAAATTCCCAGATTTCCTTTTTTTACTTTAAAAAATCATTTTGTATGATAATGGCACTTGTCATGAAGACATTTGCATTTTATTTTAATAGTTTATATAACTGTGGTAATTATACACACTGATAGGTTCATTATAACATTTTCATATATACAACTAATGTATATTGATATTATTAAATCCAACCTACAGAACCCTTTCTGCCTCACTCTTACTACTGTAAATCATTTTCCAATCCCTAGCTATTCCCCTTTCTATCCCTTTCTTCTTTCATTGTGTGTGTGTGTGTGTGTGTGTGTGTGTGTATGTGTGTAAGAGAGAGATAGAGAGAGTTCAATACTCAGTGAGATTTCTTAGAACTAGTAACAGAATTGTAAATGAGAATTTGTTTACAGAAACGTGTGTATGTTACCAATGGGCACCATTTGAAGAAAATACCTCTCCATCACCAATTAACCATTATCTGAGCCATAAGAACAATCCCATGAAGTATAATGTGGTGAGCATATTCACACATGCCTTCCATTGCTCACCTCTGGTCCCGTATATTCTTTTGCTTCTCCTTCATGTTCTATAAACATGCATGACTTTATTTACCTATTTAAAATCTAAGAGCCTCATGTGAGATAAAACATAGCATTTATCTTCTCAAGAGTGGCCTAAATTCCCTAGTAAGATTACTTTCAATTGCATACATTTTTCTGAAAATAAAGTAGACTCAATTGTCTTTATAGCAGGAAAAAAATCCATTGCTTATAAATACCACATTTGTTTGTTCATTTCTCTGCTGTTGAATATCTAGGTTGGCTCCCTAATTTAACTATCATGAATATTTTTCTATAAATTTTGATATTCAAGTACCTCAGTTATATATTGACCTGGGATCTTTGCTGGATTAGTTCATTCCTAACAGCAGTATAAATGGATTCATTTTGATCCACATTCTCACCAGCATTTGTTGTTATTTATTTTTTTAAACCTGGTATCTCAATATATTTTACATTTATAAAATTACATTTACCTGATGATGATAAGGCTGAACCTATTCCCATATTTCTGTTTTTTTATATCCCCAGAAACTACATAGAAGTGAAATGGGCATGATTGCTCATCAGCAATATTTTATGGGACAGAGGCAGGAAGAGATGCCTAGCTAAATCAACAAGCTCGTGGTAGGTTCAATTCTAGAGATCTATTGCATCAATATTCAAAGCAGAGAATGATCTAGGAAGATAACAAAGACTTCAACAGAGACCTAAAGATACCTCAAAGGGTTATAGCACTTAGTATGCAAACTCGAGGACCTGACTTCAATATCCAGAACCCATTAAAAGGCAGAAGGCAAGAGGATACTCCAGCAAGTTGTCTTCTGAATTCTATGTACATGTATTGACAAATAGTCAGGCTCTCTCTCTCTCTCTCTCTCTCTCTCTCTCTCTCTCTCTCTCTCTCTCTCTCTCTCTCTCACACATCATACACACAAAAGAGCATATGTGCACACCACAAACATAACTACACATGCAAAGTATCATTTGATCCATTTTATTTATTAATGATGTCTAAGGTAGCAGATTTCATTAATACCTGTCATGATGGGATACATCTACATTCCCTGCATTTCTCAGATCCTAAATACTCACTATAAACCTTTGAGGAAATGAAAGCAAAAAGGCAAATCTCCTCTCATTTTTATGGAAATAAATTTGCCATTTCAGACTGAAACTTTGAATAGAATGTCTCTTCATTTGACTCCTGGAGCATGTGCTCAAAATATCTGGTCCCACTTAACAAAGGAAAATAACACCACCCCAATTAAGACCACAAAAGATAGTGAAATTAATGGATGGGAGAAATACTGGGTTCAGAATTTACCATGCCTTTTCTTTTGAAAACTCATTTATGTAAAACAAAAATAACTTCAAAAACTACAATTCATTTAGCTAACCACCAGAAAGTAGGCCTAACTTCCAAATGTTTCTGATCCACTAAGCTAGCACTGCACAGCACACTATTAACAGTAAGAGAATCTTAATGAGCAGGACTTCTCAAATCACATCTGTTAGTTAACACCAAGATGCCTTTGCCATTTCTGCATTCTTAGGGCTCTCGTGGTCACTGTCATGATTTATAAGTGTGTGTCAAAGCTGGATAGGATTAGGGGTTGCTTCTTTCCTGGAAGCTTGTGTGTCACCTTCTATTGCCAGTAAAGCTAGTAGCTAGTACTTAGAGAGAGAACATTTTGGCCAGATCCAGATTGGGTCCTCTAAGTACCATGTCTTTAACAATAGGGTTTACCAATTTGTCAGCCCTAAATACCAATAACATATTGAGTGAGTAGGTTTTGAATGTGATATGTATATGATATAGTTACAGTTATGGAAGATAAGCATTGTATTTAAAAGAGAGCTAAAAGAATACACAGGAGGGCCCCAAGAGAGGGAATGGAAGGGAAAGTGATATAATTTTATATTCTTAAAAACATTTTAAATCACCTCCCCATCTACCTACGCTACTATGCCCAACTAGAGTACCAGACCAAGAGATTAATAACCGCTTTGGGGATACTTGTTTTCCAGATGCTGAAACAAGGGTGCGAACAGCATAGATGGTGAGCCAGTTTTGAGCTGTCGTGGCCCATTCCCTCACAGAGGCACTCAGCTAGGAAACAGACTTTGAAACCACAGAAGACCTTCAGTAAAGTTCTCACAGAAACAGTGTTTGGCTTTCTTCTTCATTTAGAGAAGGAGTATCGACATCTTGTCTAAATTTGCTGAAAATTCTTGGCCGCTGTGTGTAATTGCCACTTTTATCTGTGAGCTTCCCAGGTGTCCCCATTGTCCTTAGGCAGATATTTCAATCTGAGCTCCTGGCAAGTCTACTGTGTCTCCAGTCTGTTAAACAGTGTCTTTATAAATTCCCTTACAAAGCTGATAGAAGCAAGTCCTGAAAAATTCCATGTGTAATTCTAGCAATCAGTAGGATGAGACAAGAAGACAGCTATTTCTTTCACGGTAGCCTGGGATACAGAGTGAGTCTCAGGGTAACCTGGGCTACCATGTAAGCCTATCAAAAAATTGAGACTTGAAAGGAGAATAAAAAAGAGCTTATTATGGATTTTTCAGGGGTATATGTATCAGTTTTGTCCTTTTCTTAGGTCCTGACCATACACTATGCTAGCACTTTCCCTTGACAGTCCTGCTCACTCAAAACTTTACTTACTGTGATTTGACATTGTCTCATGACTTTCCTTATGCCTATTTTCATCCACACTCAACTTTATTAAAGGATATTACAATGTAATTTTAACAATTTTAGCATATTCTCTTTTTTCATTCTAACTATCCATGCTTTGTTGTTGATAGATATCGATCTATTATTATCTCCACATATAAACACAAATGTTTCCCTGTAATTACACTGATCTTTACTCTGAAACTGGAGGTATACTTCACTAAACTAACATGTACAAGCCCTGGGTTCCATCTCCACAGTGGAAAGAAAGAAAGAAAGATAAATGATAGGAAGGAGGAAGGAAAGAAATCTATTTTTAATTGTTTTTCTCACCCTTTTATTTGAGTGTATCTTACTCAAGATTAATGGGCAATAAAAGACATTGTTCCCAGCAGTATTATATTTTCAAGCACCAGTTCTGCTCATTTGCTTTCTGTACAGACTGGATGTTGAATGTACATGAGGACTTCTCAATATATCTTTTGTCCCTTTCTTACTCTAGTTTCATTTTAATACATTTTCTTTCAAAGTTTCTGTATATATTGTTTAATTGGTACTTGTAACACAGATACATGCAACATAATAGTCAACAAAAAATTAAATTTTATTTATAGAAAATTAGAGTCCACACATTTGCTTTTGACCTCATATATTACATAACTCTGTCAAAAATTTCAACCTTAGCTGGGTGTTAGTGGTGCACATCAGCACTCAGGAAACAGAGGCAGGCACATCTCTGTGAGTTTGAGGCCAGCCTGGTCTACAGAGAGTGTGCCAAGATAGGCTCCAAAGCTACACAGAGAAACCCTGTCTCGAAAGACCAAAGAAAAAAATTAACCTTGCCTTGGAATTCTTCATTATACCAAATTCAGCCATTTTTGATTCTGTTTGCCATTTTATATTCTTGTTTTGTTGAGTGTATATTATGTAATCTTGTTATATAGTTTACTTTTCTGATAAAGTGCTAGGGTGTGTTTAATACTGCAAAAATAATTTTAAGTTTCGAAAGACAATATTTTCTTTCAGAGAAAATATAATTACAGATGGCTTCAGGCACTTGGAATTTTATTGTACACTGTACAGTTCCAAGGAGCTGACCCCAAAATGCTCATTGTCCCTGCAACAGATCAGCCATTTCTGATCAACTCTTGTTCCTGTCCTGCTGATCTCTATGACCTAACATAAAGCCTGGGGGACTTTGCTTCAATGATTTGTTCTCAGGATCCACAGGCTGTCGAAGTTGTGTTCATTTTCTCTCCCTTCACTACAATGATTAGAATTCTCCCTGCAGTCAAAAACCTGCAGGGACAGTAAGGAAGTGTGGGTTTGCCTCTCTAGGTTTCTTTCTTTTCTAACTCTCTTATATCTTCACTATCTTGACCCATATTTCCTTCTTAGGTTCTTTTGTTTGTTTTGGTTTTTCAAGACATGGTTTCTCTCTCTGTTTCTAGCTGTCTTGAAGCTTGCTCTGTAGACCCTAGACTTGCTCTTGCCTCTGCCTCCCCAGAATTAAAGCTGTGCATCCCTAAAACACCCATAGATTTGTTTGTTGTGCTTTGTTTCTCCAGCTACTCCCCTGCCCTCTTCTATCTTCCTTCTTTTCCCTCCCCACCACTCCCCTCTCATTCTGTCTCCCTCTCCTCTTTGTTACTACCCTTAGGGAAGAATCTTTGCTCTACCTGTATGTTCTACCCATTCTGATGTACTTCCCTATCCTGACCCGTAAACAACAAACCCACGTTTTGTCATTTCCCCTTGAAACTGGTTTACACACTACTGTGTCTCAATAAAGGAACGCTGAATAACTACTACAACAAAATAAACATCCACTGAAGTCACCATACTACAACCAAAACTCAAAACAAACAATTTTATTAGGAATGAAACAAAGTTATTATATAATACTGTTCTGAAAAGATTCAAAAAGCTTAAATATAGAAGTACCTGATGAGAGAACTTCTACGTATAATATGCAAAATCAAATAGAACTAAATAGACAAATAGACAACTTTACAATTATTTCCATATATTTCTAAATTTTGAGACCTCTAAAGAAATGTATTGTTTCTCAAAACATATATTCATTCCTGTACATCTACTTGTCAGCAGATGTCACCAAACTCATGTCCCATAGCTCCATGTCAACACTTTGCACACTCATGGCACATTATGCCATTCTGGAATATTCTTTGGAGTTATACATCTAATGATTGTTCTCTATTATAGTACAATGCAAATTTTTATTATTAAGAATATTAACTATCTTTATAACTATTTCTCATCAAATACTCAGAATAGAAAGTAATTGGTGGATTAATGAGTCAAAATTTAATTTTTAAATAGTATAATGAGCATCAAGAAGAAATCCTCTGGTGATTAGGTTAATTTTTGGCCAAATCACTAAAACTTCTATGTTTTCAACTATACAGCATAAATGAAATTATTTTTCTAAAAATGTTGTGACTACTAGTTAAATTACTGAATATTTTTATTTAAAAAATTTTACTAAGATGTTATTAAAATCAGATGAACCATAAACACACACACACACACACAAATATTATGTGGAATTCACACAATTAGATATAGTAATATAAGACTAAAATTTTTCAACAAAACTTGAAAACTGATGATTTTCCCATAAAAGTAACTGATTATTATAAGTATTTCTCTTAAGGAGTAAGCTTCAGGTAGTCATTAGTATATACTTAATCATTTTGCCTTTTAAAATAACTGGCATGTATTCAAATATTTGATATAATGAAGAAATTAATTTATTTTCAAACTTACAATCAGAATTATAACTGCTATACAGTCACACAGAAGGAGACTTATAAGTCATAAATAACCACAGTCATCTAGGAAAAGAAAACTGAGAATGTTATGTAAGAGGAAGAAAGCTCCTAAAACTCAGGAATCTGACTGACCAGGGTCAGAAAAGTACTCAGGAAGGCTCCAAGGCTCTGGGCAACAGGCAAAGGTTGAAAATGGGCTCTAGCTGCATTGGATTAGTTGCTTTAAGAATACTGTTTTCTTGAGGTGTCATGGAAGCTGGGGTGGAATTTCCAAGACTGTCAATGCCTTAAAATCACCTCGTATCCAGTCCTCTGTGAGAAACACCCAAAATTCATTGGTTAGGCAAGCTACTCATTGGTGATTTTTTCTCTTTGGTATTTCATTCATGTCTTACTTAGGCTGAATGGACATTTGGTCATATCTTCCCAGGAAAACACTGATTGCTGACTTGGTTTTCTGCAATGAGAAAGAAAAAACCCGAAAGAATAACTTAGGTAAGATCACTTAATTTAAAGTCTTTCCAGAAGAGTTCCAGAACAATCTTCTTTTCATTTAATGAAAACAATTGGAAAATTTATTTTACTGAAAAAATAGAAGGAAGGGAAGGTCTTAAAACAAACATTAAAAGTAAATCACTAAAATCAAGGATCATAATAATGTTGTGGCTTTCAATAGATAACCATTTTATATTAAAACTATATGGATACAATGACTGGCCAAAGAAATGCAAATATTTACACATTATAAGCTAAGTAAATATTTTGATTTTATTATCTAGATTTATATCAACTGAAAGGTACATCTTGGATCAAGATGTCTAATTCTATGCAACATAGTATTTAGTTTAAATTATCTTTTATTAAAACCACTATTTCTCCAGAGATAATGGCAGGTAACATTTTTCAAGACGTTGAGTTCATACATAGTGCATCATAATAATTCTAAGAAACCAATTGGAAATAAATAATATAGCATAATTTTTCTTTTTGCAAATGAAATAAATAACAGTGGCCTAAATCGTAAGTAGTTGGCCCAATGTTATAGTTTCTTATGATCAAACATATAAATGCAAATGACATAATGTGAATCTGCTGCATGGTCTTGTCCATTAAAGTAAAGCATCACCCACATTGCTGAGTTTCAATTTAGAAAGATCAAGATCAAATAATGCTTCCTTTACACAAATAGTCAAGTCTTTAGATGGAAAATCAAAACGGCCATTCACTGTTTCACCTTACTTTATGGAAAAGGCTTCCAAAACACAAAGCAAAGTGCATGCATGTCTAGCCTTTTGACATTATGACATGATGAATTGCAGAAAAGTTTTCTCAAAAGAAATGCTTAATATTCTAATTGTATGAGGTTGTTACATTTTGTGTTTGGGTCATATTCATATCTATAGAATGCGTGCAATCCATAGGATATTGGAGCCCATACATTGGAGAAGTATAGTAGACTAAAAAAAAATAAAAGAAGATTGATGTTGTGAGGTCAATAATTGATATTCAACATGTACATTTTAAAATTCTAAAGTGTATCCCTCATAAAAGAGCCACATCCCTCCATTATTAAATTGAGAGTTCATTTGTATTTTTATTTTAACATGACAATTGCTCTTATGCCTATGATTCACTATAATCACAAATTGTTTCCTTTTATAAGCAACTATGAATGTCTGAAAACACCAACAAAACATTTCAACAATAGTTTATAAAGACAAAATAACCTAGATTTGGTATCTGAATTTGAGCTCAAATTATTCTAGTAACTTTCCAAAAGCCTGTATCCATGTTTGTTCTTGGCTATAAGATGGGGGAGGGTGATTAATGAAATTACAGAGGGTCATGCTTATAGCTGCTTAGTATTTTCTTAACTTCTAAAGAGTAAGTGTTGTAACAGTATAAAAACACTTAACTATTTGACTTTGAAATTAATGCCATGAATGAATGTCAAAGTAAATCTTTAAGAATAGCACATTTATAATAATGAATACCTAAGATACAATAAACCACAACTAATAGCAAATATATTTTAACATTGCAAATTGTAATGACAAAAAGAGTCTTGTCTATTATAAAGAGCTGAATATAATTTTATCCTCAAGTAAAACTGAATAGCTTAGTAAAAATAAATTCATTAAATACTGTTTTCCATAAAAGAGGTCACCAGGTTATTATCAAGTGTTACATCTAATAAATTAAATATATTTAAATAAATTAATTCTAAGGTAAGATCTACTGCTTTTTTCATTTTTTATTCTTATTTTAAGAAAGTAAAACCTGAGTTTTACTGTTTTAACTGACATGTGGCATAAGCAATAATCAAAACATAAATATTCAACTCCTTCATCTTACATGTGGAATATCACCCTGTTCTTTAAATAAATTTAAAAGTTCAGAAGGTTGTGGTCAGGCATACTCACAGGATAAACTGACTTCCAGCCTACTGAATTTCTCCCTACTTGATATCTCCTGTTATTTATCTGGAGAATAAACAGTATATTTACCCATTTAAACAGTGTTGGTATCTATACATACAAAACTCAAGTAGTTAGACCTTCTTACACACAAATACTAGACATTCTAACTGATTGAATAGAAGAGACTCTATCAATGATCTTTAATACAGTAGTCATTTTCATGGTTAAACCTATGGGGCCATTAGAAAGAAAGACAACCCAACTTTTTAAGTGTTTACCTTCTGATTGTGCCTTCTGATTGCTAATTGCACTCCAAGACAGTTTCCACTGTTATTTTAAAAAAGACACAATTTTTAGACTTTTCATAATTTTGGGCTTCCTACTTTAAACACAATCTGGGTAGTCCTTTTAGTTTTAGCAATTCATTTTCAGAAATGAATAAATTATTCTATAGAAGATTCCACTAACATAAGTCATTCATGAATAGGCCACTGAAGGGACTTTGCAAGACGACAGATTAGAAAGTTGCAAACACAACCAAGTACAGAATTAAAAACAGGGTATAGACAAGAATAATTCTTGGAAATTCCAGAGATTAACAGAGAAGTGCCAAGGCCACTATAAGAAAGAAATAAATGCAGCAAATGAAACAGAAAATTTTCATAATCTTCACCCTGGACAGTGACATAGCTATGATAAAGTACCTATATCATGTCTCATCCCTTCAAACAGAAGAGACCGACTGGTTGCCAGCATTCTGAATTTTGCAAAAGATATTGGGTTGATTAACACAGAGCACTGCAGGGTTGATGAACAGAGTTTCCAGGGCACAGAAGAAGAATTCAGTAAGACAGAGCAGCACTTACAGTGGATGCCAGTAAGGCAAGAGATCAGAAAATGCTGGATGATATTGGAAACTCCTCTACCTAAACTGGTAGAAGTTTACCTCTGGACTTAAAATAATAGGAGAGTTTTTTTGATCACATACCAAATGCTAGCAAAGCTCTTAGTAGAAAAGGAAAAGAGAAATATGACCTAAGACACTAAATAAAAGTCTAGAAACTGTCACTAAAGGAAAAAAAGCTACAATATGCTTGACAAAACATGAAAAATAAGGTTGGTAAGATGACCTAGGTGGCAAAGTCCAGACCATACAAACCAACTACTGTAATTCATGTCCCAGAGCCCACATAATAAATAAATAAATAAATGATTACATAAATTAATTAAATGGAAAATATTTGCCCTAAAATGTTCAAAAAACTAAAATATAATATAAAAAGGACAATGTGTTATATTAGGAAGCCATAAATGAAATAAGTTACCAACAAATGGATAGAAACTACAAAAAAACAGTAAAATTTGGAATTTAGAAAAGTAAAATAAACTGAAAAGTACATAGAAGACTCCATAAACAGAATTAAAAGTTTAGAAGAAAAAAAAAACAAGAAAATGCAATTTAAATCTATCATGTCAGATAATCAAAAGGAAAAACCCGAATGAAAACCTTAAAAAAAGACAAATTTTAAAATGTTTTTATCCTTACTCACTTGAAGTATAAGTTCATTAAAGTTTTCACAAGCTATATATTCACTGAATTCATGAGAAAAGGTAGATTCAATGGACATATATTGTATACAAGACTCAGAATTTAGTTTGAGGACAAATGCAGGTAAAAGTAAAACGAATTTAAAGGTATTTGAAACTAGGAATTAAGACAGAGCAGGAGTAGCTATACTAATATCATGAAAAGCTCATTTTAATTAGGAAATGCAAAAATTAGACATAAAGTCATTAAATAAAGAGAATATGTGAGGCTGGAGTGATAACCCGGAGGTTAAGAGTACTGTCTTCTGTTTTTTCTTTCTTTTTTTCTCCTCTTGGTTTTTTGAGACAGTACTTGCTTCTTTTCCAAAGGACCCTGGTGTGGTTTCCAGCACACACATCTTAGCCCACAGCTGTCCAACTCTAGGGTTTCTGCTGTCCTCTTCTGGTCTGTGCCCCACCGAGCATACATTTCCTTTATCACTTACCAAAATTAAATCAACAACAGGTAAGCAATTTAAACAGACCTATAACCCCTAATGAAATAGTAGCAGTCACCAAAAGTCTTCAAACCAAAAAAAGCCAGGGCCCATATGTCTTTGGTGCAGAATTATATCAGAAATTCAAAGAAGAGCTAATAACAATACTCCTCAAAATTTTCCACACAATAGATGGAGAAGGTTCAGTGCTAAACTCCTTTTAAGAGGCTACAACTATCCGGTACCCAAGCCACACAAAAATACAAATAAGAATGAGAACTACAGACCAATATCTCTCATAAACATTGATATAAAAATGCTCAATAAAATACTGCCAAATTGAATCCAAGAACACATCAGAGAAACCATCCACCATGGTCAAGTAGGTTTCATCCCAGCGATGCAGGGATGGTTCAACACACAAAAATCTATTAATGTAATCCACCATATAAACAAACTGCAAAAGAAAAACCACATGATCATCTCACTAGAAGCTGAAAAAGCCTTTGACAAAATCCAGCAGCCCTTCATGATAAAGGTCCTGGAGATATCAAGGATAATAGAAATATACCTGAACATAATAAAATAATATACAGTAAACCAACAGCCAACATCTTCAAAAATCAGGAACAAGATAAGACTGTCTACTCTTTCCACACCTCTTCAATATTGTACTTGAAGTTCTAGCTAGAGCAATAAGACAACAAAAGGAGATCAAGGGGATACAAATTGGAGAGGAAGTAGTCAAGCTTTTACTATTTGCAGATGATATACTTTATGTAAATGACTTGAAAAACTCCACCAGGGATATCCTACAAGTGATAAACACCTTCAGTAAAGTGGCAGGATTCAAGATCAACTCAAAAAAATCAGTAGCCCTACTATATATAGAGGATAAATGGACTGAGAAAGAATCACAGAAACATCACCCTTTACAATAGCCACAAACAACATAAAATACCCTAGGGTAATGCTAACCAAAAAAGTGAAAGAAATGTATTACAAGAATTTTGAGCCTTTAAAGAAAGAAATTAAAGAAGATACCAGAAAATGGAAATATCTCCCATGGTCTTGGATAGGTAGGATCAACTTATTAAAAATAGCAACCTTGACAAAAGCAATCTACTGATTCAATACATTCCCCATTAAATACCGGCACAATTCTTCACAGACACTGAAAGAACAATAATCAACTTTATATGAAAAAACAAAAGACACAGGATAGCCAAAACAACCCTGTTAAACAAAGTAATGTCTGGAGGCATCACCATCCCTGATTTCAAGCTCTATTATAGAGCTATAGTCCTGAAAACAGCTTGTATTTTGGCATAACAGTAGACAGGTAGACCAATGGAATGGAATGGAATTGAATACCCAAATATTAGTTCACACACCTAGGAACACTTTGACAAAGAAGGTAAAATTATACAATGAAAAAAAAGAAAGTATCTTCAACAAATGGTGCTGGCATAAATTGATGCTGGAGTGTAAAAGACTGCCAATTGATCCATATCTATTGCTATGCACAATACTTAATCCAAATGGATTGAGGACCTCAACATAAATCCAGCCACACTTAATCTCTTAGAAGAGGAAGTAGGAAGTAACCTTGAATGAATTAGTACAGGAGAACACTTCCTGAACTTAACACCAGCAGCACAGACACTGAGATAGACAATTATTAAAGGGACCTCCTGAAACTGAGAACTTCTGTAAGGCAAAGAACACAGTAAACAAGTCAAATGTTTCTCATTCCCATAGAATGGTAAAAAATATTCACTAACCCCACATCTGACAGAGGGCTGATCTTCAAAATTTACAAAGAACTCAAGAAACAAGTCTAAAAATACCAAATAATCTAATTAAAACTTAGAGCACAGAACTAAATAAAGAATTCTAAATAGAAGAGTACAAAATGGCTGATAGACACTTAAGAAGGTGCTCAACATCCTTCAGCATCAGGGAAATGCAACTTAAAACAACTCTGATATATCATCTTACTTCTGTCAAAATGGCTAAAATAAAAAATTCCAATGACAGTTTGTGCTGGAAAGGATGTGGAGTTGGTAGAAGTGCCAACTCCTATAGCTACTTTGGAAATTACTATGGACATTCCTCACTAAAATGGGAATCAGTCTACCACAAGATCCAGCAATTCCACTCTAAAGCGTATACCCAAAAGATGCAGATTAATACAACCGGGACATCTGTACAACTATGTCAACTATGTTCATAGCAGCATTATTCGTAATAGCCAGAACCTGCGAGCATTCTAGATGCCCCTCAACTGAAGAATGGATACAGAAAATGTGGTACATTTACACAGTGGAGTACTACTCAAAGGAAAAAAAACAAAGGAATCTTGAAATTTGCAGGCAAATGGATGGAACTAGATGAAACCATTCTGAGTGAGGTAACCCAGTCACAAAAAGACAAACATGGTTTGTACTCACTTATATATGAATTTTAGACATAGAGCAAAGGATTATCAGCCTACAATCCATACTGCCAGATAAGTTAGGAAACAAAAAGGATTCCCCAAGAGAGATACACATTGTCCCCTAGAGTAGAAAGTGACAAGATCTCCTGAACAAATTGGGAGCATGGGGGAGGGGAGAGGGAGCTAGGAAAAGAGTAGAGGAAAAGAGGAGGACAGGGGAGGACATAAGGAAGCAGGAAGGTTGAGTTGGGGGAATAATGGAAAGCAATATGAGAGATGCCATAATAAAGGAAGCCATTATAGGCTTAAAGAGAAATCTGGCACTAGGGAAATTTCCAGAGATCTACAAAGATGACACCAACTAACAATCTAAACAGTAGTGGGCAGGCTACCTTAAATGCCCTTCCCCGATAATGAGATTGATGTCTACCTTACATGCCATCCTAGAACCTTCATCCAGTAGCTGATCAAAGCAGAAGCAGAAATCCACAGCTAAACAGTGAACTGAACTCCTGTAATCCAGTTGCAGAGAGGGAAGAGTGATGAGAAAAGAGTTCAAGACCAGGCTGCAGAAACCCACTGAAACAGCTGACCTGATCTAGGACTAATACAGACTCCCAGAATATGGGTGTCAGTGAGAAGTCCTCAGCAATCTATGTGTCTTATGGTGTTTGATCCATATTTATCCCTAGCATACAAATAGATTTTTGGAGCCCATTCCATAATGAGGAATACTAGACACACTGTGGAGGGCAGAGGCACTGTTCCAAATAATATGACTGGCTTTAAAGATCCCCCATGTAATAGGGGAAGTCCTTCTGTGCAAATGTAAGTAAAGCACTCTTGGCCAACAGGGAAGCAAGATAGGTGGGACTAAGAGTCTAGGAGGATTCTGGGAAATGTAGTGAGGAGAGGGTCACCTAGTGATCTCCTGATAGGAAAGGAGTCATCAAGAATGTGTCTTCAGAAAGATAAGTCCTTATAAAAATACATATTAGTAATTATGGGTCAATAATTAAGTCAGAACTAGTCAATGAGAAACAATAGTAAATGGCCAACCACTTCATAATTAATATAGCCACCTGTGTGTTCATTTAGGAGTGATGTGGCTCTGGGACCAGGATGGTGGGAAAGAATACATGTTACACCCATGGAAGGCCTCACCCTCCCTGGGGAACAGAAAGGTTATAGGATAGGAAATTAGTGGGACACTGTGGAGGAAGGGAGGGAGAGGGAACTGGGATCGACATGTAAAGCAAGCTTTTTCTAATTTAAATAAAAAAGAAAAAACAAAAACAGGAACAAAATAATAATAATAATAAATAATGTGAAAAAGGCCATTCCTAGGAAAACCTGCTAAACTTTTCAAGAAGAGTTGATACAAGTATTCTGGCAACTCTTCCTAAAAGTTAAAGATGACAGAACAGTCACAGTCTCTTTTCTCTGAGATAAGCACTGATTCACAAAGACAAAGGCACCACAAAAACACGTCTTTGTATTCCTGGGTGCTAATCTGTTCCATTTAATCTATACATTGAATATTTATATAAAATATTCAAGTAGAATCTATACCTGTAATTCAAAGAGAGTTCCACACATTACAAAAATCCAAAGGAGTACAACATATTAGTAAGATAAAACACAAAATTTATATTATTAATAAATGTGTATATTAATAAATGAAAAATGTCAATTTCAAAACACTATCATAATTAAAATATACCAGACACATAGAAAATTAAGGGGAAGTGTCTTTACAACATGTAATCTATTTATGAAGGTTCCACTAATACATTCTCATATAAAAGACTAAGATCAGGGGAAGCCATGTGTGTCCCTGTGCCTGCTTCTAATCAGCAAACAGAGGAAGAACACATAATCAAGCATAGAGTCAGACAGGAATAAGCAAATTTATACTTTTGCATATAAAGACCCTTTGAAGAATACAAGCACACATAGCACACAAATATGCATGTGTATACATATATACATAAACTGAGACATACACATGTATATATTTGCATATGTACATATAAACATACACAAGAGAAAAACACAGAAATACACCTTGAAAAGCACAAATACCGACATTCATATAAACATATGCACACTTATATATACACAAGTGCATATACATACATATACACATACACACAAATACACAGATATAGACCTACTTACACACATACACAAAAGACATATACAGACATACATACACACCGAGACTCATGCAAATGCATATATTCACAATACATGGATATACACACACACATACACATACATATATATGCATATACACACAAATACACAGAAACAGTTATGCTTACACACAAGAGATACATACATACATACACACACACAGTTTTGTGGGGACACCAGACCTTGAGCAGAAACCCACTTCCCCTTTGGCCTGGGAGCAGGCAGCTGTGTAATGTTTACTGAAAACAATTCAGTGCTATAAAGCTCTTGATAGGGCTCAGATAAGGGCTCACTGAGATACCATGACTTCCACATCCCCTATGGCTAGAGGCCTCTTCCTGTTCCCCTGCTGTGTCTCCCCGATTCTGGGGCCAGAGATTAAACCACCAGCCAGGAGGGTGAGAAGTCTGGAAAGAATTGTATGTAGATGGATGAAAGAAGTCCTTAAAAAAGGGAAGCTCTTTTTTTCTTGGAGAGACTTCTCCTGAGAGACTTCTCTCTCCTAAGCGGACTGGGGTCTCCTCCTAAGCTGACTTGGGAAGGATAAAGTTTTCTTAAAGCAACCGACCGGTCTCTGTGTCATCTATCCCGACCACCTCGCTACATTCTCGGATGCAGGCCGCACAGCAGGTGCGACACAGTTTCACACAAATGCATACATATGCACACATACACACACATACTCCCTTTGAAACAGGTACATATAAAAGATAACTATAAGAAGTTTCAGAAGAAAAATTAAACCGCACAGTCAAATACACATTCGAATCTTAACAATGAGCAAATAGAAAATTGAAATTAAGAAAAAATTACATCTTAATAGCATTGAACATAAGGTGTTTAGATATTAACTTAACCAAAGAAGCAATAGACATGTACAATGAAAACTATAAAACACTGTTAAAAATGTAAAAGACTTAATAAATCAAATTAGATCAAACTACTGAAAATATAAATGCCCTAGGAGGAAACATTGAGGAAAGCATCATGATTTTAGACTTGGTACTTCTTGCATATGACATAAAAAACACAGGAAACAAAAGGAAAAATTGACAAATGAGAACCTATTAATCTTAAAACTGACTTACTTAATAGTACAGCACATACTAAGCATAGGGAAACTTAGGGAATAACAAAAATAGTTCCCACTTATTTATCAAATGAATAATTACTACACTTCAACAACAAAATTCAAATAGCACCATTTATAAGTAACTACAGGTAATTTGAGCCTGGTCACCTCTTGAAGGCCATTTGCCATCATTATCGATGCATGGTATTGTGATACACCATTGGAAGGTTATAGGATCTAGGAGATGACTGAGGTTAGAGGGATTAAACCATTTACTGAGGGTCTCCTGGAATACCGTCTCTTCTCTCTCTGGCCCATACCCACTATTCAGGAAATTATTTTTTCTACCCTTACTCCCTGCCATGGTGTTCTACCTCAATATGGGATCAGATGCCATGGGCTCAGCCAACCAAAGACTGCTACCTGTGAAATCATGAGCTCAAATCAACTTTTTCTCTTTTAAGCTCTTTGTCTCAGATATTTTGGCCCAGCATCTAAAAGCTGACTAATATTTATGTCATTTGGTAAACTATGTTAGTTTTGACCAGCAAGCATTTGAAAGATGCTGACCATCCCCAATAAACAGAGATGAGGAAGTCAAAATGCAAGTGAATGATACCCTGACGTTCAAATCACTGCTATTTTAAAAGGGGCAAGAACAAATGAAAACAAAGATGTGAAGAAATTAGATCACTCTTGCTGTTTGACATGATTTTTAGGGTTGTAAAATCAGACGGTATATATGAGTAGGTCTAAAGAGATTGATCAAAACTTCAAAATTCAGGTAATAGCTAATTCAACAATTCCACATATGGATTATAATGAAAACAATGAAAGCATGGTTTTAAAGATACAGTCATGCATTAAGTTTATAATAACAGCAATCAGCATTACAGAAGCAGAAGCAACCCCTGTTCCTATTAGTGAACGGATGTATAAACAATATGTGGTTAATCTGTGTATATTATTCAATCTCAACACAGAAGATAATCCTGGCAGTTGCTAGAAAATGAAAGAATTTTGGTAGGTTATACTAAATATAATAGTGAAACAGGAAGTTGTGTGGAAAAGACAAATCTAGCACAAACTTACTAAAAAAAAGTTATCTAGAGTAGTTTGATGCATAGAAAACAAAATGTCAACTGGCCTGGCCAGCTGGAAGGAGAGAAGAAAAGCAAGTGCTTAACATTTATATTCAGTTGAACAAAGGAAAAAATGCTAAGAACATGTCTTACAATGATGTGATTATATTCAACACTACTGAACATAACACTTAAATGGTTTAAATGGTCAGTTTTATGCTAAATGTTTCCTTAATCATAGTCAATGGATCTAGAATTGATGGGCAACAGTCTCATTATGTTACTTCACTATTTCAACACAGATCACAGCCTGTACTATAGCTCTGAAAGGTGATCCTTCACAAGGCACTCAGGGTTTGTGAAAGTTTTTTCAAAGTGTGTACTGAATTAAGCCTGTAGGTTTTCCATAGCTTTACATTGGTTCCATGCATAATTAGCAGGCATCATGTGATGCACTGATTCCAGTTTTATTTCAGTGGTTACAATTTGTTCATGTTATATGTGACTTCCTCAAGTGTGGTATTTTTTAACTGCTGTGACTACATTGCAAGGTTCTCCTTGATTTGCCAGCTGTGGCATTGGAAAAATTCTCCTCTCAATTAATGCATGAATCTCCAAATATAGCTATCAGTTCCATTAGTATCTCAAGATTTGGTCTACACAAATTTCATTCACATATTTGAAAATGTAGAATAAGAAAACTTCATTGCTTAAATTGAGAAGTCTAAACTTTAAGCATCTAACATTTCAAGTAACATCTCTTTATTCATATAACTGAACAAGTAACATTTTCTTAGAAAGAGTGTTGATTTGGGGTGAGTCTATAAGTTCACTGCTTACATGGTATGCACAAGGAGTTCAATAAAATGAGAAGTAGATGTGTGCGTTTCTTCCCAAGATGGCATGTTTTTTAGTGTTTAATACTTAATATTCACTATAAAGTGTAGTTATTTAGCAGTTATAAGTCTGCGTATTGTTAACACCACCCAATTCACACATTTCCATCCTGTGTTAAGGAATATGACAATGCCTTCTGAGTCTCAATATGCTATTTATATAAATTGCCTGGAAAAGCAACTTTGTCATTATGTCAAAAACATGGAGTGAAGACAATCCACTGAGCTTTGTTCCTGGTGAGCTCACAGCGACTGCTGCTAATTGTGACCTTTCTCGGTACTCAGGAACCATCCATCCATTCAGAGTGCCTTTCAAATACTTTACTGAGCATAAATGTCAAGATCTTTGGCCTATAGTCTTAAGAGTCTGCGTAACCTTTGCAGAAACTTGGGACATTTGCCTTTCTGTCCTCTCCTGGTAGCACTGCTATTATCAACAATTCCTTCAAGATTACTGGCATCAAACTTAATTTCAGCATCAATTGTGCCCTTGGTTAGACACTTCCTAAACACAGAAGTAAGTCACATACAGGTTTTTTGTGCTGTTTCTGTCATTTGTTGTTTTCATTATAATCCATATGTGGAATTGTTCAGTATGGTAATTTTTCTTTGCCTTTCCAACATAAATAAGAATCTCCTTGACATAAAAAACATGAAAACAAAGTTGAAGTTAAAAGAATAACCTTTATCTATTTTGATATTCATTATTATAGTTTTTGGCATACAAACAACTTTCACAACTTTATCCAGAACATAATGAAACCTTTCTATTTCTTTAATGGGTTTGGAAATCTGAGTGCACTTTTCAAATCAGTTTTCTTATTGCTGTGTGAAAATATACCTACTAATATCTCCTTATATTTTCCTTATTTGTATTTTTATACATTTAATTTTTACTTAAAGTTTGCCAAAAAATTACAAGAGTATTTTCAATTGTATAGATGAATTTCCATGTTAACTTTCACCAATATAAATCATGATTTTGTAGTTACACAACTTATGAAATCTTTCCACAAGAACCTTTCTCTATGCAGCACTGTAAGAATGAGTATTGAACTTTGGGTTCAAAGCTGGCTATAGATAATTGGCCTATTCATATACTGTGAGTTTTTATCATTCTTTTTTATCATATGTTAAGAATACACCTGAGGTAGCCTCTCCACCATTGCTTAGTTTTCCAGTTGATGTTATCCTTGTAGGTCTCTGGAAATCTCACTATTGCCAGATCTCTACTCAAACTTACGACTCCTTCTATTATGGTAACTCTCTCTCATCCTGCTCTCCTCTATTCCTCCCCTGACTCAACCTTCCTGCCCACCCTATGTTCTCTTTTTCCCTGTTCTATTCTCCTGTTCTCTTTTTCCCAGCTATCTCCCCCCCCCCATGCTCCCAATCTACCCGGCATCCTGTCCCATTCCCCTTCTCTAGGGTACCAAGCCTATCTCTCTTAGGATCTTCCCTGTTTCCAAGACTCTCTGGCAGTGGGATTGTAGGCTGCTATTCCCCTACTCCATTTCTGAAACCCATATGTGAGTGAGTACATACCAAGTTTGTCTTTTTGTGACTGGGTTACCTCACTTGGGATGATTTCTTCTAGTGTCATCCATTTGCTTGCAAATTTCAGGGTTCCATTGTTTTTTTCTGCTGAGTAGTACTCCATTGTGTAAATCTACCACATTTTCTCTATCCACTCTTCAGTTGAGGGGCATCTAGGTTGCTTGCAGGTTCTGGCTATTACAAATAATGCTGTTATGAACACAGTGGAACAGACATCCTTGTTGTATGAATGTGCATCTTTTGGGTATATACCTAAGAGTGGAATAGGGTAGGTTACTATATTTGATGAAGTGACTCTTCTAGCCTCACATCACTGTCTATAGCAAAGGTTGAGCTAAACAGTACATTTAAATCTGTGGTACATATCCCTTTGCTCATTTCTTTACCTCCCATGCTATGAAATTGTTAGCAGAGACAAAAAGCCCCAGCACTTCCTTTCAGTGCTTTCTTTTGGTTCTCACACTCTGAGCCTTTTTATACTTCACACAGGACAATTTGACCACCAGATATGGGAGTTCCGACTCACAATGTCCTATTCTCTGATATCAGCTCTTTGCTGAACATTTGGTTAGTATCTGACTACTGCCTATAGTGACCATCGGATCCTTCAAGTTGGAAGCCCAATGATCTAAATGATCTCTCTACTTGCAGTGCTCAGCAAAGTCCATCTGACTGGATATAAAGATAATGTGCCCATAATTACCACCCTGTTACTGACAATTTGCTAGAATAATTCACAGAATTCAGAAACCTTTTACTTATGTGTTAGAAGCAGAAAACTAGCAGAGTTGTAAGAGGCAAGGTGTATAGGGTGGGATATAGGATATACATGAGATCTCACAATACCATGCTCTGCCAGTGTCTTTGCACATGGAAGTTCTGTACATCTTGTAGAAGAGTTATTGTTAGGAAAGGGAATTTATTACATGCAGACACATGGATTTTGGTTTTTTGTTTTTGTTTTGTGCCATTCACTTGTCCTTCTATGTCCTTGCAGATCCATCTATCTATACCCCCTTTCCTTAAAATAACATATATCCATGTGTTGCTTATATGCATATATATATATGTGTGTGTATGTGTTATACTTATGTGTGTGCATAAATATGCATCATGTGTTCAGAGAAACTCAGATACAAAGGAAAGCACTAAAGGAAGCAGTGAAGCATGTGTGTGTGAGGAGAGTGTAAGAGATAAAGAGAGACACAAAGAGAGAGAGAGACCTACAGATTCTATTTATTGCTGTATTACATATATGTAGACATGAGACTGCTCTCTGTATCATGACAACCTACCAGGGTCACCCCACCTCTGAAGAAAATTGACTTTCTCCCAGAAGTCATTGGCTGCTTATAATGTTTCAATAAAAGGAGACATCATGTGAGCTCCTTCCTCCCATCCATTCATGCTATAATATTGACTAGCTTTATCTTGTTCAGGTCCTGTATACTTAACCAGAGTTGCTAAGTGTTCATGATTTTAACTGCCCTTCCCTTTCCAAATGACACTCTTCCTTGCCAGTATTCCCTGACATCTGACCCTTATATTCTCTTCCCTTCCTGTGAATGTTCCCTGAGCCTGTTGTTGGGGGTATGATGTGAATGTCTTATTTGGTTATGACCACTACACAGGACTCAATCTATTTATCCTCCACACTTTTCTCACTAGTGAATCTCACTGATAACCTCACCCACTTCAAGAAGTTTCTCTGATGAAGGATGAAGGCAGAAAGATCTGTGCACATAGGACACCTATTTAGAAAGCAGTTGGATAACTATGTACATTTAGCAAGATGATAGTAGGAAGTTCTTCCTTTGGGTCTATGACCTCTCTATAGAGCCACAAGATCTTGGCCAGGTTATACTACAAGTCACAAGTTCCCTCATTTTAAACAAACCACAAATCTAATCAGAAAGCTATTGTTTACCTCCAAGACATTCATGCCACTGTTTCGTCTAGGCATCTTTCTCACCGGATGAGTTGTTATTACCATTTAGAGGGTTCACAACTAGGTAAGGCTATTGGTATTTTTCTCTACTGGCAGAATTTTAAAAGCTAGCCATTGAAGAGAGTAGGCTTCAAGCATAATAACAAGTTAATATCTACAAGCTCTCTGACTGAAGTGTGTTGAGTCTTCTGCAATAGGTTATTGCCTTCAACTTTTAACTGGCAATCAGATGCAATGACCACAGATGTATTAATTATTTTGAGGGTGCTTGAATATTCTTGTCAATGGTTTTAAGGGTTGAATCACATGCTCAGGACTGAGCATTTTCTTTCATGGTCTATATTTGCTGGAAGGGGCCTATCTTTTCTCAAACAATTCCAATTAAATTATATATATACATATTTCTATGTAAGATTAATGTATTAGACATGATGTATAATGTATTTATATTGAAATACATATTATGTAAAAGGAGGTTTCCATGCCTTTATCAAGCATCCTTAATATTTATTCTTCCTGGATCCCTGCTCTGGTTTGTGTCCCCACCCCCTCCCTGATTGATTCTCTTGTCCTTGTTATTCTCCATTTCCCCTTTATACCACCTGCATCCTATTATCTCTCTTCCTTAAACTCTTTATCTCTCTCTATCCCAATGGACCCCTTCTATTTTACTGGATTCTACTGGTACTCTGAATTACATGCATAAATTTAAAGATTTGAAGTCTGGCGCTTAACTTCCATCTTGTGACTGCCAGATGGACTGAAAAGTCCAAGCATCTGATCTTTTAATCTTGTGATCTTTCTAGTGAATGACCACCATCTTGAGAATATCTAAAGCTCCAGTTAAATCACCTCATAGACTCTTCTGTGGAAGAAGAGGCTCCTTGTGAACAGCAAAAGATAATGTATCACTCAGCAATCTCCAAGACCTTTAGTAGGTCTGTGACAAGATTGAGGGACAAAGAACAAGTATTTCCTACCATACCATGAAACTTTACTGATATTTAAAACACCTCATAGCATCTTTCATTCTGACAGATGTTTAAGCCTCTGTATCTGAATAAATGTTTATATTAAAATTCCTCATGTGTCCAAATGCAGGTAGTTTTAAAATTATCTAAAACTGAAATCTGTCAATTCTAAGACAATGTTGCAAATATAAAATGTAACTTTCATTCTATTCAACAATTTATATTTAAATATTTTCTACAAGAGTTTCCCTATTAAACTTGTTTATTTTTTTACATCCCCACCAAAGCTTTCTTTCCCTACTCTCCTCCAAATCATTCCTTCTGTCCTCTTTTCCCCTCTGTTCTATCCACTACTTCTGTTTCTCTTCAGAAAAAAGTGGGCCCCCTGTGGATGTCAGTTGGCCATGGTATATCAAGTTGCAGTAAGACTAGGCTCCTTCTCTTCTGTTAAGGCTGGATAGTGCAATCTGGTGGAAGGAAAAGGTTTCCAAAGCATGCAACAGAGTCAGAAACTGCCCCTTCTCCCACTGTTAGGAGTACCACATAAGACCAAGCTACACAACTGTAAGGCCTGGGTTACTCCCATGCAGAATCTCTGGTTGTTGGTTCAGTCCCTGTGAACCTCTTTGAGCTCAGGATAGTTGGCTCTGTGGATTTTCTTATGGTGGCCTTGACCCCTACTTTCACCTGCAATCATTCTTCCCCCTTTTCCAAAGGATTCTCTCATCTCCACCTAATGCTTGCCTGTGGGTCTGTTTCCATTCATTTCTGGTGAGGGCTCTCTGAGGACAGGTAGACTGGGTACCAGTCTAGGAGTATATTAGAATATAATTAGGAATACTTTTGTTGACTTTTTTCCAAGTCTTGATTTTCTCTTCCTATCCCAGGTCTCTGGGATATTCTGCTTCTGGGTTCTGGCTCTTGGAGGAGCGGTCCCTCTCAAGATATAGATCTCAGGCGAGGCCAGTCATTGGTTGGTCACTCCCTCAAGTTCTTCGCCACCTTTACCCCAGCTCATCTTGTAGGCAAGATATATTGTGGGTCAGTAGAAGGCTTTGTCGCTAGGTTGGTGTCCCAATCTTACCACTGGAAATGTTGACTGGTTATGAGAGATATCCAGTTTGAGAAGTATAACATCCATTGCTAGGAATTTTAGCTAGGGTCACTCTCTTAGATTGCTAGGAGTTTACATTGCACTAGGTTTCCAGGTCATTTCAGAAATTCCTCACATACCAGTTGTCTCCCAATACACAATACCTCCATCTTCCCCTCACAAAATCTTTTCTGTTCCTACCCCCACCTTCACATTTTGATCCTCCCCAGTCCAATGGTGATGTCTATTCTATTTCCTTTCACAGTGAGATTCATGCATCTCATCTTGAGACCTCCTTCTTACTTAGCTTCTCTGGGTCTGTGGCTTATAGCAATGTTATACTTTATTTTATAGTTAATTTCAACTTATAACTGAACATATACCATGCTTATCTTTCTGGTACTGAGTTACCTCCCTAGGTCAGGATGATCTTTTTAGTTCCATTCATTTGCCAAAAAATTTTATGATGTCATCATTTCTAACAGCTGAGTATCACTCAGCTGTTAGAAATGCACCATATTTTCTTTATACATTCTTTGGTTTAAAGGCATCTAGGTTGCTTCCAGTTTCTGCCTATTATAAATAAAGCTGCTATGACATAACTGAGCAAGTGTCCTTATGTTATGATTAAGTGTCCTTTGAGTATATGCCCAGGAGTGGTAAAGCTGGGTCTTGAGGTAGACAACTCTCAATTTTAATTTCCAAAATGGCTGCTCCCCTTGCTCCACATCCTCTCCAGCATGAGCTGTCACTTGTATTTTTTATTTTAGACATCTCAGGGTTAATTTGATTTGAATTTTCCCAATAGCTAAGGAAGTTGAACATTTCTTTAAATGGGTCTGAGGCATTGGAAATTTCTCTGTTGAGAATTCTCTGTTCATATCTGTACCCCATTTTTAAATTGTATTATTTGGTTTGTTGATATCTAGTTTCTTGAATTCATTATATATTTTAGAAATCAGCTCTCTGCCAGATGTGGGGTTGGTGAAGATCTTTTGTTTTGTCCTTTTGACACTGTCCTTTGCCTTACAAAAGCTTTTCATTTCATGAGATCCGATTTGTTAATTGTTTATATTAGCGCCTATGAGATTGGTGTTCTGTTCAGGAAGTTGTGTCCTATGTGAATACATACAAGCCTATCCTTCACTTTGTCTTATAACAGGTTCAGTGTATCTGGTTTTATGTTTAAGTCTTTGATTCACTTGGACTTGATTTCTGTGTAAAGTGATGAGCATAAATCTATTTGCATTCTTCTGCAGACATCCAATTAGACCACCACCATTAGTTGAAGTTACTTTCTTTTTTCCATTGTACAACTTTTACTTTTTGTCAAAATCAAACATCCATAGGTGTGTGGATTTGCTTCTGAGTCTTCAATTCAATTCAGTTGATCAACATATCTGTTTTTATGGCAACACCATGAGGTTTCTATTACCCTAAGTCTCTAATACAGTTTGAAACCAGGACGATGCCTGCAGACATTCTTTTATTGTACAGGATTATTTTAGCTATCGTGGGGTTTTTTTGTTTTCCTCATGAAGCTGAGTGTTGTTCTTTCAAGTTCTGTAAAGAATTGTGTTGGAATTTTGATTGGGATTGCACTGAGTCTGTAGATTGCTTTGGGTCAGATGGCCATGTAGTTCCTGTGTGAGGGTGTGGCTATGGCCACCCAAATGATAAGGTAGTCTTCTGGAGGAGGAATTCTGTTAAGAAACAGTGGAAACATTGGCATGGCCTTATCCAATGAAATGTATGAATGCATGACCTCTCCAAAGTTGAACTGGCTGCAACTTATCTCAACATGTCAAAAAAACGGGACTTTGAATGGGGACGTCAATGGCAGCTTCTGTGATTACCTGGGGGATGAAAGACAGATGCCAGAATTAATGACTGTTGGGGACAACATTTTTTTCTGACAGGGAAAGGATAGGACTTGAAGAGTCTGTCAAACTAAAAGGCTACCACAATGGGCTGGTAAACATAGAACTGAGAAGTTTGAAGCTAAATGCTATGGCACTACAGCCAGTATTGGAAGCATCAGGTGTTCTAGAAATGTACAACTCAAAGATCTCCCTCCTGAAATGCTTGGGACAGAGAACATATTAAAGAATCTAAACATCAAACCCTTTCACTGTAAGCTATACCAGTATAAAGCAGAATCTGCAGAACAGTTTGTATATCACATCAGGGTTCATTGTGTGAAAAATGTTTGGTTCTCTTTTTTTGTAGAAGAAAGTGCAGTGAAACAGGCCAAAGCCAGAGAATCTGTCTCTTCTACTGCAGTTAAAGGGAATTTCTCCAAATGCCACCATTTGCTGTGATCTCTATGGCTAAAATACCACCTGGCATGACCACTACACTGCTCACCTAAAGCACCATATGAGAGATAAGGATATTGAGTGTGTCTACAAGTGTATCATCTGCATATATACAACAGTAATCAAGTATTGCTGGAGGAAACACTTGAGAAAAAATTCTCTGAGAAAAGTCTACAAATGCAGAAATGCAAATATTTTTCAGACACAAAAAATAATTGTCTAATATGTTCAAACTCATACAGAACATCCTTATAAATATGAATTTTGTCCTTAATCAAGTTCTTAGAAAACTCATCTAACATGACATGTGTACTCATTCGGGTGAGAAGCCCTTTAAATATGACCAGTGCAGCTATATTGAATCACATACATTAGTAGTGGGTGACTTCAACATCCCTCTCTCACCATTTGGAAGGCCAAACATACAAAAAGTAACAGATACTATGACTCAAATGGACCTAACAGATATGCATAGAACATTTCACTCAAACAGCAAAGAATACACCTTCTTCTCAGAATTTCATGGAGCCTTCTCCAAAATTGACCACATGCTCACTCACATAGCAAGACTCAATAGATTCAAGAAAATTGAAATGACCCACTGTATTGTAATAGACCACCATGGATTAAAAATGGATGACAGAAACAACAGAATGCTGAATGACCACTGAAGGAAGAAATAAAACCAAAATTAAATACTTGGTAGAATTCAATGGCAATGAATGAAGAACATACTCAAACTTCTGGTAAATAATGAAAGTAGTGCCGAGGAAAGTTCATAGTCCAGAGATGGTGAAATGGAAAATATTTGAAAATTTGTTAGTGTAACCCAGTATATATACATATTGATAGGAAAGAACTGTGTGATCATCTCATTGAATGCTGAAAAAGCCTGTGACAAAACCGATACCCTTTCATGATGAAAGTATTGGAGAGATCAGGGATACAAGGGATATGCCTAAACATAATAAAGGCAATACACAGATGACCAATAGCCAATGTCAAGTTAAACGAAGAGAAATTTAAAGAAATTTCACTAAAATTAGGGACAAGACAAGGTTGTGCGCTCTTGACATACCTATTCAATATAATACTTGAAGTTCTTACTAGAGGATCTACAAGAGGATGTAAAAAGATCAAGGGGATACAAATTGGAAAGGAAGAAGTCAAAGAATCACTTTTGCTATTTGGAGATGATATGATAGCATACATAAGCAACCCCAAAGATTGAACCAGGGAACTCTTACAGTTGATAAATGGTTGGTATTATATACTGGATAATGTCTATGCCATTTTGCCATTTGATTTTTTGTTTTGTTTGGGGTTTTTCTTGTTTGTTGTTTTTTGTCTAATCATTTTTAAAATAAATTTTATTTAAATTAAAAACAATCTTATTTTACATACCAATCCCAGTTCCCTCTTCCTTCCATCCTACCATGGCCTCCAGAAACCCCCATGCCACACACATATCCACTCCCCAAAGAAGATGAGGTCTCCTATGGGGGAATCATCAAAGTCTGTCATATCATTTCAGGCAAGGCCTAGGTCCTCCCTTCAAAACCCATTTGTGCACTAGGGTAAATACTGGTTCCACTGCCAGAGGTCCCATAGACTGCCCAAGTCTCCTAACTGACACCCACATTGCCTAGCTTTCAGATTGGGGTCTGTGGGTTTCTGCAGCTTGGTCTGACCCCTTTGCTCATCACTCCTCCCTCTCTACAACTGGACCCTAGGAGTTTGGCTCAGATTTTAACTATGAATATCCACTTCTGCTCCCATCAGCTACTGGGTGAAAACTCTATGTTCACAATATTACCTAGGTGCACACAGCAATTCAGCCACAACTATCACCCATACTGATGTTTCCTGCATATATGACATTGTCCCCATTACACAACTGAACTTCCTAGGCCAAGCACATGCCTATCATTATTTTAAAACAAGCACAAAGACAAAGAGTTCCTTTAACTTCTTTTGAATATAAAGAAACAATAATATCACCTCTTACTATAAAAGGTAATCATATCAATAATAAAAACTGTTTATACAAAGAACATATATTTCTCTGTATGCACAGAGTGAAAGTCTCACAAAGTTCCTCTGTAAGACTGTCCTTCAAAAGTGCTACAGGCATCTTAGTCACTTCGATGTGAAGTATATAACCACACAGGATCTGAGTCACTAATTCTCATTTAATGTGTTATGACTGGAAGTTAATTTGTACTTGAGAAAAATTTATGAGACACATTTCCATATTTTGTTTTGGTTTATCAAAATAATAAAACTGAAACTGATTAAAGACTCTACTAGTAACCAAATAAACAATAAATACTCATTTATGATCTCTCTGTCCTTCCCTACCCCCTCTCCCTCCCCCCTCTTTCTTTCTCTCTCTGTGTGTTTGTTAGCAAGGACCTGATTAACTTCCATGTAAACTTAGAATGTTTTTCCCTGTAAGAAAATGATAATGATAAAGATAACTCTTCAGAAAATACAAAAAAGCATATTTTTCAAAACTAGTTTAAGATAGAATATAAATGTTAGCATGACGTATAGACTCACATGTGCATATCCACAATTGGCATTCAGTGTTATTGCATGTATACATGAGGCCATGCTATAGTAAGACATAAGATTTGAGGCTTACAAGAACAATCTAGCTCTCAAGGAACTGAATTTTCTTAAATTTTCTATAGGCTGCCTGGGTATATATGCTTTTTTTTCAGTTAAAATTTAGATTAGAAACAAGGATGCTTCACAAGTCAGTTCCAGGTCCCTCTCCCTTTCCCTCCCCTCCTCCCGTGTCCTCCCCCTAATCCCCCTCATTATCCCCTCATTTCCCCAGGGAGGGTGAGGCCCTCCATGGGGGTGTCCACAGTCTGTCATTTCATACAGGGCAGGGCATAGACCCTCCCCCAAGAGTTCAGGGCAGAGTGCATCTCACATTGTTGGATGGGAGTCCAAAGTCTGTGTGTATACTCGGGATGAGTATATGCTTATAATGAATAAGAAACTATAACAATCATAAGCTATAGTTAAATTTGGGGTTTTTTGCCTTTTTTTTTAAGAAAAGCCTGTGGTAAATTATATAAACATTGATTTTTATCTGGAAAAAGTAAACACATATGAAAAACTTCATTAGATCACACCATTTCAAAATTAAAAAATAACTTACCCTATATATAACTAATTACAAAAGGACATTTTATATTTTAGTCCCTTTTGAAAGAATTTGTTCAATTGTGAGTAAATATCTATAACTTTTCTTAGGACACTAATTTATCTTTGAACTTCCTTCTTAACCAAAATTTTACTGAGAGTTTTTTTTTGTTTTTGTTTTTTTGAGACAGGGTTTCTCTGTATTGTTTTGGAGGCTGTCCTGGAACTTGCTTTGTAGACCAAGCTGGCCTCGAACTCAGAGGTCTGCCTGCCTCTGCCTCCCTACTGATAGATTTTAAATGTTAAATATTTGCCTATTTTTCAGTAGTTTATATTCACAGTATTCATAACAAAAGATCTAACTACAATATAAAGAAAATCAGAACATATTATATATAAGTAAAATGTAAAAACTATTATCTGTTTTTACAATTAGAATTAAAGGATAGCCACAATTTCCTTAAAAACCCTTAACAGATCAAGACTGAAATGAGAAGGGAAGAACTTTGCTTTTTCCAGGAAAAGAGCTACTAATTGTGACTGTTGGCATCTTTAACGGAGTAACATACAGCATTTCTGTGTTAGGGAAAATTAATTTTTGTGCCAATAAATATACAGTGGTGATGGGGAAATCCTGTGTATATGCCAATAAAGCACTGTTGGCCAATAGGGAAGAAAGATAGGTGGGACTAGCAGTCGAGGATTACTCCGGGAAGGAGAAACACAGGGAGTTACCATGTAGCCGCATAGGGGTAAGAAGTCCAGACCTTTTCTCCAGTAAAAGAAATACTTAGAATAACAATTTTGGGGTAAATACTTAAATCAGAGATAGCCAGTAAGAAATCAAGCAAACGGCCAACAGCTGCATAATTAATACAGCATCTTGTGTGTTAATTGGGGGCTCCAACTTCTCTCTACACAGTGGTTTATATTTCCTAACACTAGTTACTCCTGAACTCAGTACTATTTTTCCCGAAGGAAATGATTGATAGATGGCAAATGTGTCACCTTTTGAGTTTGAAAGATTGGTTGCTAATGATCTGCACATGAAAGGTTTTGGAACCCAATTACAGCTTTCTCTATCCAAATATTTTATACATAACTTTTAAATAATAAAGCATATTTTCATATGCATATTACAGAACCATGAAAGACACGTAAAATATACAAGATACCTTCCCCAAACTTCCTACATATTTTATGATATCATTTATTGGGTTTTAGTGGAATAGTTATATAGTCCTCAGACATTCTTAAAATCTGAAAGAGGAAATGGGCTAACTCTTAAATATGAAATAAGAAAAATCCCACTTTTAAGTGATTTCACCTTTGTAGCCAAGATTTTACATCTTCCTCTATTCACTCAATGAGGCCAGAATCTCCAATGTTTTAAGCAACAAATACAGCAAGATCAGAGAGTGTTGGGGTGGAATGACATATGAAACATCTTGGAGGATGCCTGGTCAAATAAGGGTTTTCATGCTATTGATGGTCTCCCCACTCTTTAAAATCTGATCTCCATTGCCCATATAATTTTAAATCACATGGAAAATTTATAGTCAATAAAAAATTTCAAAATCAAACAAAACTTAGTATTATCATTAATGAATTTGTCTTTCTCTCCATTTATAAAATATTATTTCATTGGTTAACATGGAGCATTGGCTCCATGTGTTAAGCACTCAGACTTTTCTTTTATGATAAATAGTTTCTTTAAATGTAGCCAACTATTTATGGACAGTAAGTTATCAATGTGATGCTTTTCATAGAATGCAAAATAAGACATCAGCAGGCAATACACACAATGTGTTCCTAATAGGCACAATCTCTGATGACAGATTCCTTAAGTACATAGATAATTATACTTGGTGACACATAATCTTAATATTTTAAAGTACAAGTATATTCCTTGTTTTAGAAGAAGTAATAATGTTATTGTAACTTTTAGACCCTTTTTTATTTTGGAGTATTTTAACTGACAAGAATTCACACCCAGTCATAATTTTTCATTGTTGTTTTCAAAGCATAGGACATATACAGGTACATTCAACCAGTTATTGAGTTTTAATGGCTTTCCAGTTAAGGAGGAAATTATATCAGCATTCAATAAAATATTACAAGAAAAAATGGTATTTGTGAGGAGATTTTGACATTATGAGAGCAACAGTGCCTGGGAATTTAAAGAACAGATCTGATTTTCCTTTCAGTTCTGAAAGGGCAACAATACATCTGTGTGCATGTCTCAATCCAACTTTATTTCCTGAATGAGGAGCATGCCTGTATGCTCTCAATGAAGAGGCTCAGCTAGGAAATACAATTTGGTAAAATTATGTAATCAACATTATTCCATGATTTTGTGTTTTTGAGTAAACATCTTATTAAATATGTTTTTAAGCATGTATGCTATTAGAAATAGTAAGAATCCTCTTAGAGTTCTCCTTGTTACCTAGGAGGGACTCATGGATCACCCTGGGAAGAGAAAATAGGTGATATCTACAGGAGAAACTGGGAGAAAGGGTGGTGGTAAGGGGGAGGTGAAGGGGAATGAGAACAGGAGGGAATGAGATGGCATAGGCAGGGAGGGATGCAGTGGAAGAGCAATGAAAGGGATGTCTTAATAGAGAGAGCCACTATGGACTTCAGGGTAAGTCCCAAGAAACCACAAGGATGACTCCAACTAAGACTGATAGCAATAGTAGAGAAGATACCTGAACTTGCCTACCCCTGTAATCAGGTTGATGAATACCCCAATTACCATCATAGAGCCTCATTCAGCAATTGATGGAACCAGAGGCAGAGATCCACAACCAAGAACCAAGCTGATCTCCAGAAATCCAGTTGAAGAGAGGGAGGAGGGAATATATGAGGTCAAGATCACAATGGAGAAATCTACAGAGACAGCTGAACTAAGCTCATAGAAACTCTTGGACTCTAGACCTACAACTGTGTAGAATACAGAGTTCTGAACTAGCCCCTCCATATGTGGGAGACAGTTGTGAAGCTTGGCCTGTCAAAGGGGCCACTGACAGTAGGAACAAGATACAAACCTAGTATATGAGATAGCTTGTTGGAGTTCATTCTTTAGGGGGGAATGACATCTGGCTTAATGTATGGGAGAGAGGCCAGATGCTGACCCAACCTTTTGTGCCAGACTATGTTGACTTCTCATGTGAGTCACCCATGAGGAGGAGTAGACTGGGTGGGCTGGGGGGAGGTAAGGGAGAGTGGAGGGAGGAGGCAAGGGAGTGAGAAGAGGTGTCAGAGGGGAAAATGAGGTGGGAATGTAAAATGAAATTAAAAAATGGAAAAAAAGAAATAGTAATGTCCTATTTTCCAACTATTTACCATTCTGCCTTTCATGATTATAAGCAAATGAATTATTGATTCTTTTATTTTCTCAGGTTACTTTGAGTAAATTTGAAAAACACGTAATTCGAACCATAAACATCTGTGTACATCCCTGGGACAGAAAAATTTCTCTGTTAAAGTTAACGTTAGAGCAAATGTATATGAATAATTGTTCAATCATAATATTTGAATAAAACATCATGCCCCAAATATTTCGGTTCATTAGTATGAACTTATAATATTGCTATAATAATTTAAACACCTGGTGTGAAGTTAGGTCCAAATTAATAGGTCCACATATATTTAAGTCCTGCTTACTTAAGTAAGATGACCTATATCTCAATTTTCCTTGTATTTCACATGTTTATATAGACTGGCCCTATACTTCTGCAGTGTACCATAGACTAACAGCATACTTCAGGCACTATTAAAGTTGTTTTCCTCATCACTGTGCATCTTGAAAGGTAAAAGTTCAAAACGTAAGAAAATTGGATGATATCTAACTTTTAATAGTATTTCGTTGAGTGGCATCATGGTAGAAATTCAACAAAAAATAAAATACCCAATGGTGAAATTTATTATTAATTAAATGTTGAAAACTGCTCATTTTCTTCAATCAGCAAATGTCTTATTTTAAAAATACTTCTGTTTATGTTCCTAAAGTACAGTTTTATATTTAAAATAACATTTAAATATAAAATACTTCCTAGTTCATTTCCTCCATAAATTCTTCCTTCTTACCTTCATTCCTTTTTTAAATTTTCTTTCTTCTTTATTGACAATCTCACAATATAACCTAGTTTATCTTAACATAATAGGATTAATTGGGTTTCCTACCTCAACTCCCAAGTGCTGGTACTCCATCATGATTGTCCCTGTTGTTTATCTTTGCTTTATGTTATCTTTTAGGACAATAGAATATGCCAGACTGTGAACCAGGATGGTTATTACCTCATGCAAATGGTGTTTTAATTTTGATTTGTATTTTCTGTACAAATTATCATGAACTCATTTAAACTTAGGTGGAGTATTTCAATACTTGCTATGCTTATATAGTAACATACATATGTACATGCTGATTCTTATATATAGTTTGTGGCAGAATCCACTGTTCACAATCCTGTAGATGATCAGAATCTTCTCTTCTCCCACAGCTCCTCTCCTTGTCTCCTACTCTTGCCTATCTTCCTGCCTCTATTGTCCAAACAGTGTTTTATTCATCAGACAATAAGAGAAATATATATATATATGCACATATATATCTATGGATAGCCAGCAGATCATAGATAGGGTGGATATTGTGATGGGCCAACTCATAACCCTGGTTCTGGGCCTGGGTGGTTGCAGGGTTTCTCAGCCTGCCAGGTCTACCTTGTCCTCACTGCCAGGAGGAGTTCAGCTGCAGCACTTTGGAGAGTGGATCCTGCACCTTGCCTGGGCAACACATTAGAGCTGGCTGGACTGGTATAGGTGTGGATGGGCTGACCTTGAGAGCATGAAGGCAAGAAAACCAGTTCCACCCCTTAGTCATCTCTCAATGCCAGAGAACTTACCCTAGTCATGTGGACAGGAGAGAGGCAGACAGAACTTTTACCATTAAGGCATGCTGAATTTTTTCAAATGACTTTACTGCATTTTTTGATGGTGTGAATTATGTACCTCTGTTTAACTGTTTGTACTGACTTGTGCATGTTGAACAAATCACATTAGCATGGTAGCTGTCTAATTATTAGCATGGTGCACTATCTTTTACTGTGTTCTAGAATTTGCTTTGAAATTTTTTTCTTGAGTTTTTTTTAAATTTGTCTTCATTTGAGTAATTTCTGTGTAGTTTTTTATGCCCTTATAAGACATGCTAACAGGGTGTTAGAGAGTCCTTAAAATTTTGGTAAAAGTCAACAATAAGTGTGTTTCATGATGTGCTTTGCTTTCTGGGAAACTTTCGATTATAGTTTTAATCTCATTACTTGCTATGATCTATTTAGTTTTGACAGACTGTGATTATTAATATGGACACTCAGCTTGAAAGAAGGAAGGAGGAGAAAGAGAGAGAAAGAGAAAGTAAATATAAAGAAATGGATTGTCAAGGATAAGTAATTCTGATGTTCGGACTAACGCATTTTGGTGAGATTGTGATGCCAATTCTAAAAAATTATCAGATAATTATGTTTTCTATCTTCTGAAAGTGATAAAATGTAAAGAGTTTTATAGTAAAATTCATATTGGGAGACAAACCAATGTTTAATTTTCTGCCATAATTACTAAGAAAGTCAATGAAAGAGATTTAGCATTAGGGCCATCAAAAATACCTGAATGGGAGGTTGCTGTCATAAAAGATTCACAAATAGTAAGAAAATACACATTTAATGTATTTGAGTCATACAATAAAAGTTCTATGGGCAGAGTTTATATTTATTGTCCCAAGGCTTCTGATGACTGGTTAAATAGGTATGGAAATTGCTACAAAGACATTGGCATATCATTTGTAAGAGTCCTTTTTTTGTGAACATGTATGCTTTTAGAAGATATATGTCTCCAGTATTAGAGTTCACTGTATGAGAAACTTGCCATTTGATTCTTTAAACACACACACACACACACACACACATACACACAGGGGATGAGACAGAGAGGGAGAGTTGTCACTTTGTGTGGCATGTAATACATGAGTTAAATTGAAAATAAATAATCTCCCTGTCATTTCAAACACTGTGAGGAATTTTGCCATTTGATAGTAAAGAGTAATTTATAATGCCTAAAATAATTTTCCAAAACTACCTATACAGCATCTATCTCAACATATACATCCATATCTGATATGTCATCCAGTGTGAAGATTCTATAGAATATTTAGCATCCACCTCAATGTGTTTAATTTCCTCTGATGCCTTGTCCTAAGGCCTGACCTCATTCTTTGCATGCTATTCCTGGTGAATTGAGAGGAAGTTACCTAGACAATTTGCCATGATTAATCACTGATTCTATTGTGAAATGCTATTTCCAGATATTTTATCTCATTCTATCTAAAAATTATCTTGGTGTATTTATGGTTTGCTCCTTTTTGTACTATAATTTGGTACATGAAAATGGCACTCTACAAATCAGGGGATACTGAAAGTAATAATTTTCCCTCACATACTAGACTCTGATGTATCCTTGCCCTCTAATGACTTTCATATTCGCCTTTACATCACCAACCAATGGAGAAATTTTTATATGGGCAAAGAAAATTGAAGCTATTTAAAATAACCTAGAAAGGAGGAATGATAGGCAATATCCTAACTACGTGAGCTCTCTACATTTCAGAAGCCTTGTTGCCAAGGAAACCACTTGGGACTTTAGGGAAATTTGTGGATATTTAAAATGGATTGTGCCTGTACATAGATAGATACTTTCACAATTCACATAGCAGGGGAGAAAAGCTTCGAGTACTGCAATATTCAGCATGGATTTTTCAAAGAGTTGAGAACAGGAACTGACAAAATGCAAAGGTTCACTTAAATACCAATGTTTGTGCTTCATATACTGTTGAAGACTATTATTAAGCTATGTTTTAAAAAATAAATGAAGGTAATCTAGTTGGAAGTGTGCTATAAGTCTTAGAATAATCATGTTTTATTTGTACTTGTGACTTTGTAATCTTAAAACTGCATAACAATTTTTGACAGTTCCTGAGATCTAATTTAGTTTTAAAAATAATGAGGAAAGCAGATTATTTATTAATTTATATATTTGAGGTGAACGGATTCTATGTAAGTGATAATGTGAATCTTTAGTCACAATATTGTAAATAAAATGAGATTCCAGGAGTATATGGAGACAGGTGGGCATATCAGAGGCCGTGAGCAATATTTTCACTTTCTATTTGTTTGTGTATGTTTTGTCTCATTATGAACTTATGTTAAAAGTGGGATAGTCTCAATATGACAACTAACTACAGAATAGAAAACAACTATACATGCTGATTTCTAAATAGTACTTTCACATGTGTTTATAGCTAATTAGCAGAACCTATGCTTAGTCTTACTCCCTATGAACATTCCAATTGATTTTTTTTTATGTTTTCACCTTTTTTTAATTTTATTTTCCAGTTTAAATTTAGATAAGACACAAGGTTGCTTCACAAGTCAGTTCCAGGTCCCTCTCCCATTCCCTCCCCTCCTCCCGTGCCCTCCCCCAACCCCCCCGTTATCCCCTCATTTCCCCAGGGAGGGTGAGGCCCTCCATGGGGGTGTGCATAGTCTGTCATTTCATATAGGGCAGGGCCCAGACCCTTCCCCAAGAGTTCAGGGTGAGCCAGAACTTGGAAGCAACCTAGATGTCCCTCACCCGAAGAGTGGATAGAGAAAATGTGGTACATCTACACAATGGAGTACTATTCAGCAGAAAAAAATAATGGAATCATGAGATTCGCAGGCAAATGGATGACATTAGAAGAAACCATTCTGAGTGAGGTAACCCAGTCACAAAAAGAGAAACATGGCATGTACTCTCTCATATATGGATTTTAGACATAGATCTGGGGAGTGCCAGCCTACAATCCTATGGCCAGAGAGTCTGGGAAACAGAAACTTTATTTAGTGGCTGATCGAAGAAGAGGCAGACTCCCTTGGTTAAGTACTGAGCTGAACTCAAGAAAGCCAGTAACAGAGAGGGAGGACTGATGATCAAAGGGATTAAGACTGGGCTGGTTTAACCCCCAGAAACAGCTGACCAGACAAAGGTTAACTCTTGAATCCCAGGCATCAGCCTGGGAATCCAGCATGGGACTGATCAAGACCCCCTAAATCTGGGTGTCAGTGAGGAGGCCTAGGGAATCTATTGAGCCTTGGCCAGCAGATCAGTACCCATCCCAAGTATCCAATTGATTTTTTTCACAATCTCTGTACTCCACTTTTCTGAGATGGCAGGCCCCAGGTGACTCACGGTATTCAGAGTACTCAGAGGTTCCACAAGTTCAATATTGGTAGACCACTGAAAACTTCCGAAAGGGTTTCAAATATCACACTTTCTAATTGCAAAGTACATGCACTATGACTTAGAGATCTGGCTGGAGGAAAGTACAGTCTGATATTTTTCACTGTTAGAGAGTGAATGTTGACCATTGCTAATCTCAGAAGTAAAAGCAAATATGATAGCTACTTTCATTCATCAAATTCCATAGCTAAGGTAAGATGAGATGTATCATTTAATATTATCCTGATGCTTTCATATGACTAGCATTTTAAGAGTAGACTTCATAGAATGAGAAAGCAGGCCTTTGTTCTTATAGTGGATACTCTTCCATTCATTGCGAAGAATAAACAAAATATAGAGCTGGTGAGAGACCTTGCTGCCTCCTCATGACTGTCCTCAGTTTGACATACTGGCCTTCTATATCTTTAGTTTCATTCTCAGACAAAGAATTTTACCAACAGCTCTCCTGGTCTCTACCATGCTGACTTCAGATCATGGACATGTGTTTTCAATGAAAGAAAAATATTTACATAGATACCAGATGCATATACTGGCAGAAGATTAAAATGAGTAAGTTTTTTCCTTTCTAAACGCTTAAGGCATTAAAGATATTAAAAACAAAAGGAAATAGCCAGGCTGTGGTGGCTCACTCCTTTAAGTTACGGAACTTGGAAGACAGAATCAGGCAGCTTTCTGAGTTCAAGGATAGCCTGGTCTACAGAATGAGTTCAAAGACAGCCAGGGCTACACAGAGACATGCTTTCTGGAAAAACTGAAAGAAAAGGAAAAGGAAAATGTGAAACACCAGTAAACAAAACCGGAATCAATCTGAATGGCAACACAGAAATGCAAAAGAGAAATGTTTAGAACCAAGAAATCAGCATAATTGATGAGGCAAGATTTCTAGGCAAGAGTGACTTACTAAAATTCACAGAACATTAGCCACAGCCCTTTTCTACAATAATAGTAACATCAGAAAATAGTATCACTGAAGAATCTGTTTTTTTTTCTTAAAGTAAAATATACCCTGGGGATCAGCAGCCAGCTTTCCTCATCCCCAACATGTCTTGGCTTTACTCTGCACCTGAAGCCCTGTCACTACATACATGGACATTGTCATAACTGAACTGGCATGAAAGAAAATTGACGTACAGACTACAGAAATGCAGTTATTGATAGCATCTCATCATTCTGAGAGTGAGTAGACAGGAAAAATCATAAACTGTGGCCTATAAAAAGAGTACACAGTTACATCAGCTGAATACAGCATTTTGTAGTCAGATGAGCAACTGCTTTAAAAATTAAAAGTAAACCTACAGAATAAAGAAGTAGATTTTAGAAAGTGTCTGCCTTGTCTTGCAGTAAAAAGCAAAAGAAATGAACACCATGAAACAAGAGATGAAAGATGAGAGGATAAGACAACAGACTGAGATATAAAGACCAGCGAGGCAGGAGCCAGACAGAAGGGCAGAGGGAGTTGAATGAGATAAGGAAAAATGAAAGGAAACCAAAGACACAATAACTAATTTTAAAACTGCTTTGAAAGCAGTAGAGGGAAGAACTAAACTATAAAAAGTAAATCAACGGTGCAAAGTCTGAACTTTCTAGATTCTGAAATTTTCTATGGTTAAGCAATATACATTTCCCAAACTTAAGCTAAATTTGGAAGAAAAAAGCAAAACCCATATATATAACAGTAACCAGACATGGAAAATAAATGAAGAGCATAGCAGTTATTGATATGTCTTCAAAGAATCAAATAAATTAAAAGTATCTGCCTCTTTAAAACATTTATCAAGTTCAACATGGTTTGAATCTCTCTACAAAGAACTAACAAAAATAAATTAATGAATCAGCAAAATACATAGAAAAGCATAAAATTTGTTTTTAGATCATGTGTGCAACTAAAAATACATTGATAAACTAAGGTATAAAAATAAGAAATGGAGAATAAATATAAGAAAAACGTTAGTGCTGATACTTTTAAAAAACTTTCTGAAATAAAGTTCAATAGAATGTAAACTGGCAAAAGTCACCTATAAAAGTTCATATGTACAAAGTAGTAATCATTTTGTAAGTATTTAATAACCTATACTATAGGAAGATTGAAGATACAGAGAGCATTAAAATCTCTTCCAAATATAGAAAACAAATAATTGTTTTTTTGAAGTAATAATAAGGTGATGGAAATAGAAATATTAATTTGTTTACAAAGATAACCTATTGGCAAAAACACACAGAAACTGAACTTAGAACTCATCTAAGGACATCCCTAAGGAAATATTATGAATGAAAATTAAGGAACTTTATTAATCAAGAAATGAAAATGGCCTGCCGCCATCAACGCCTGAAGTAGGAGGGGAGCTAGTTGTGGGGCTGTAAGAGCAGCAGAGCTGTCCCTGCCCTCATCGCACCCCAGACAATAGTTCCTATACCATACCTGCACAACGCAGTAGAGCTAGCCTTGAAGGTGTAGCTGTGGGAGAACCTTCGACTTGGAAGCAGAACTGGCACTACTCCTTGTTCATCTCTACAAGGGGTACCCTAGCTAGAGAAATGCAGGAGAGCTAACTCTGGTGGTAAAGACAAAGGAGAGCTGGTAGTCTGACTAATACTGAAACTACCCAACCCTAGAACCACTGTTTTGCATTGGCCCACCCCAAAATCCACCCCTTCTGTGATCTGCTGGAGCACGTGAAATGATTGGTCCTGCGGATTGAAACCTGCAGGATCTCTAGGACACAGGTCAACAATAGGATAACTAAGAGGAGTTCCAGTGAGGGCCCAGAATAGATAGTGTAGCAGAAACCAGAGAACTCTAATCACAACAATGATTCTTTGCAAGGCACATTTGCAAGTAAAGATATCAGAATAAAAGGGTTTGCAGAATGACTCACTGTGTCATACTATACCTTCCATGATGAGATAGAGTTTTTTCTTAAACTTAATTTCATTTTATTTTAGGGAGCAGCTTGCAAGAGCAGAGGGCAGAAACAAAGGGACAGGGAATGAATAGAATGGAAATGCATGATGTGAAAGACACAAAGAATAAAAAAGAAAGAATAAAAAAGAAAGTTAAAAAAGAAATGAAAATGAAGGCAAGGGGGCTCTGTTCTAGTAGAATTTTTAAGAGTGCAACTCAGAAAGCCACATTAATCTGTGAAAATCAAGGGATTAAAGCCATGCAGTCATCGGAAAGCTTGATGAAACATTTGATATTAGCCATCATGCTTTCAAAATAAGTGATACTATGGGCCAGAAATACAGAATCTCTTCTCATAACGTGAGAAATTACATATAATCCTGAATAGTTTAGAGTATTGGTCCTTCTCCCTGTCTTGGTCCCTCAAAATATACATATCAATATCCTTTCATCTGGGGCCAAAATCTGATAAGAGGGGAATGTGTGTTTGAATCGAAATAATGGTTTTAAGATATGTGGTAACATGAAAGAAGACTTTGTAAATTTGGCATCTAAATTACAATCAATAAAAAATAGTGTTGATATGTGAACAGGGATAGGCAGGCATAAAAAGATTTTTTAAAAGGGGGAAATTGCAAAATTGGGAACAGCAGTAGAAGTCTAAAGGAATAAAGAGTCAATGCCTGTTGAGTAAGGTGAGCTACTTCAAGGATGCTGCCTTCACTCTGAGTGCTATGGGAGATATTGGAGTGCTTTGAACATAGTCACAAGATCTTAATTTTCAATTAAATTATGCTAGCTGCTCCATCAAGAACAGACAGAAAAGGAGCAAGACTGGTAATAATGAGGCTTCAGTGGAGGTTAACAAGTTAATGTAAGCAGCACATTATGTTGGCTCCAGAACTAGAACTCGTTGTATGTTGTCAAATGCTGAAATATCAGGGAAGATTCCTGAAAGCATGGTATGCAACTGAATGAGACAGAGAAATCAAGAATGACTACAAAGATGTGATCTTAAGGTGGAGGAATAAACAATTTCTGAGGTACTGATGGAAGTTTGGCTAAAGAATAAAGATTTGGACTTTGAATGAAAAATGTTTTTTGTTGTCTATTAGATCCTAATTGACCTGTAAAAATGACAAAGCCAATATCTTAATATGGAGGTTTGGAGAGTTCTAAACAGGGAGTCATTTACTGCATATTCATCTCTGATAACCCAAAACAGTTTCTCTATTAAGGAAAAAGTTGAAACAAACCACTTCTTATTTGGGAGTAGTAAGGAAATTCTCCTTTGACGAAGACGAGAACTGGTTTGGTCTGTGACAGTCTGTAGGTTCCTATTGACTAACAAAAGTGTCTTAGAATGTTGAGTTCAAAAGACTGACTTTACTATATTAATGGAGGCAGTAGGTTTGACTATAGATGATGCTCATTGAGATTATCAATGTGAAAATTTAATTTTATTAGATTCCAGAAGATGATGGTGCTTCTGTAAGAGTATGTTCATATTGTGGAGTTGTGGCTGCCAAATGATGAAGTAAGAAACCAAAATGGCTGCAATTTATTTTTGAAATACCCAGGGGGAAAAAACTCTGTGTATTAGGACAGCAAAAGAAAATTAGCAAATTTTGCTGAAATTGGCATAGAAAGAATTGAGTCCAACAAAAAGGATTTTTTCCTTAAAGAGTTTGATACAAAAGGAAGGAATAAAAGGAGAAGTGGATGGGGAAAAACGCTGATCTAGTGAAGAAAGCAAGTGTTGAAGCTTTTTAAAGACACATTCAGGGTGTGGTTGATAATTTCAAAAGGCTCTTGGCAATATATTTTTTTCTAGCTCAGAATCCCTCATGTTTATTTAGAATAAAACAATTGGTTTGTGAAGCAGTCATCCATGAAAGCATATATAGAAGTAGCATTATATTGATTCTGGGAGTTATTTTTTTTTACTCTTTTTTTATTTTTAAATTTAAATTTAAATTAGAAACAAGGTTTCTTCACATGCCAATCCCATGTCCCTCTCCCTTTCCCTTCCCTCCTCCCACACACTCCCACCAATCCCCCCAATACCCCTTCCTTTCCCCAGGGTGGGTGAGGCCCTCAATGGGGGTGTCCATAGTCTGTCATTTCATCCAAGGCAGGGCCTAGACCCTCCCCAAAGAGTCCAGGGTGAGAGTGCATCTCTTATTGTGGGATGGGCACCCAAAGTCCATCTGTATGCCAGGGATAAATACTGATCTACTACCCAAGGCCCCATAGATCTGGGGGTTATATTTAAGCATATATGTGTGCACACAAATATAAATATGTATCAAATACTACATAGTGAAAAAAGAGAAAACCTTGAGTTTGAAGGAGGGTGAGGAGGCATACTTGGAGGGAGGAAGATAAAGGCAGAAATGTTGTAATTAAATTATCTCCAAAAAAACAACCAAAATCTACTGAGTTAGAATTTCAGGTTCAACTACTGCTGGAGGAAAAGAGAAATGGGAAATTTGCATTTCTATTACTACTTTGATTAATTTTTACTGAAAACATTTTGTGAGACCCAATATCCAAGGGACCCTCTAAAATACATGATTTTAAAAGTATTTTATTATTAAAAACATTTTATAATAATTAAATTTTCATTCAGTTTATCATGATAATTCATTCATCAGGTTCACACCAACTCTCACACTTCTGTTCCAGACACTTCCCCTCCACATAGACTCTTTCCTTCCCTAATATCATTTTGATTTTTGTCTCTCATATATATAATGATTACATGAATGTGTAAAATGTATTTATATATTATTTTGTATATCCTAATCTAGGATCCACAAGTGAGAAAAATGTTATTTTTATCTATCTCACTTGAGTTATGTCATTTTAGTACTGTGATTTACAGTTATGTCCACTTTTCAAAAGTACCATAATTCTATTCTTTGTAGGAGAAGAATGCTATATATATATATTATAGTTTGTTTATCTATAATATATAAGGAAATAAAATAATTAAATTCCAAAAATCAAACAACACAATCAATAAATTGGTTATTGCAATTAACTGACAAAGAAATCTGTTTTTAAAGCATATCAAATTTATTAGTAAGAAGTACCAAAGAGAGAAATAATAGTGATTGTAGTAGGGTAATCCTTGAGGACATTGTGCCACTCTAGAAGCCTTAATCTGAGTTTAAAGTCCAACAAACATTAAGAAACAAAAGAGTTAATTGACCTGAGCAACCTGACAGGCATTTTAGAGACCTGGTGTGAACTCAAGGTGTTTTCCACAATATAACTAAAAACTTAAACTGAATATAGTGGACAACAAAAACATATAGGAGATGGTAGAAGAAGTAATTATAAAAATACTTTAGCAAAAACCAATATTCATGAGGCTCACTCAACACCAGCCATCAAGTTAATGTTTTCTCAAACTATGAATGCTTTTATCAAAACTTAAATTCAAATTCTCACTGGCCCTTTAATGATTAGCATCTAAGAATTCTAACATAAAATTTTATCATTGCCATCCATGTTCTTTTATCCCTCCCTCTACTTCTCTCTATGAATATCCTTTTTCCCTCTCCCTTTCTTGTTTCCTCTGTCTACACATTTGGGCTAATAAATTAAGCCCAAAAAGTGTATACTTTTATATAATCAGATATATAATGAAAAAATAGAAAATGTTATTTACCTAAATATTGTCAAGAGAAAACTGGATATGTTAGTAAAATAACATGCCCAGCACTGGAAATAATATAATTCTGAATATAAAAAAATCAAACTATAAAACAAATTAGAGCATAAGAAAATGAATTAGATGTCCTTTAGTAGTTGTGATGGTTAACTTCCAGGATGACTCTGACTAAGCTGCAGTCACCAATAATTGAATTAGGAATCTTTTGTAAAAGCACTGTAAAAATGGAATGGAAGTGTAGAATCCTGCTATTTCATGCTCTTGCTTGCTTTCTCTTTTTGGGATAATATAGTTACCAAACCAATTTGGAGGAGGGAAGGGTTTTCTAGGATAACCCTTCCATGCCCCAATCCATTAATGAGAGAAGCCAAGGCAGGAACTCATGGCAGAAACTGGGAGGAGACTGCTTACTGCTTTGTTCTCTATGGCTTGCTCAGCTTTCTTTTTATTTTTTCTACTGACCAGACCATATGTTCAAGAGTGTTACTTCCCATAGTGGTCTGGGCCCTTTCACATCAACCATTATTAGAGAAAATATCTCACAGACATGCCCTTGTGACAATTTTTCATTGTCATTCCCTATTCTGAGATATGTCTAGGTTTTTGTCAAGTGGAGAAAACCTGACAAACACATCCAGTAATATACAATACAGGGAAAATTTCTCAGATAATCCAGATGGTCCTGAGTCAGTGCTGTGTGACAAGAATTCCACTTACCTTTGAGCTAAACAAGAACCTTGTGTGGCAGCAACACTAACTAGCTCACAACCCGGAGTAGCATCATTCTTGAATTCTGCATTCTCCCTTCCAGCCCCATATTACATACAAACCAATGGGTGGCAACCAATCCCTTACTGTACTTGTACCTGCTGTCTCTATAGCTGAACATAAATGATCCCAGGATGAATAATGAACTGAAAATAGATGGGAAGAAACACAATAACGAAGACATGGGAAGAGAAAAAGATTTGAAGGACTGATAGAGAATAAACATTATAACATTTTATTGTATTTAGAAGAAAAGCCTACACAGGGAAAGGTGACAGAACATATAAAAAATTTACTTGATGTTTCCTGAGAGAAAGAGAATGATTTGTGAAAGCTACTTTTACATATCAGTGTGGCCAGTTTGAATCATCCAGTTGCTCCCTCAAATGCCAATCCAGACATCACTGAAGTATTTTCTAGATGCCCTTAGAATCTAGAAAATTATTGTATTTTGAATAAAGAGATTGACTTCTCCAACACTTGTGAACTTCATTCTATCAGTTGGAGTTGAGAAGAGACAGTATTTCCAAAGAACAAGAGTATTATTTCTCAATGGAGACTAGTTGCAGTAAGGATATTTTTCTGGCTCTCTCAGAAGGTTCTGAAGACATGGCAGTTCACAAATTTCACTAACCTTTAACTGTCTCTCTGTCGCTAGACAGACAGACAAGGAGACAGATTTTTGGACCAATAATTTATATAGAGATAGAAAGAGATGCATCTCCTTGACTACACTTCTAAATCTTTAGTTATATTCACTGGAAAATGTAGACAAATATAGATAACAAAATGTGATTAAAGATACTACAATTCCCAAGATATCCACATTAGTGAACCTCAAGTGAACAAACATTTAAAAATTTTTAAAATAATTACTTAGACATTACACAAGTGACAAACTCTTAGCATCACCATTAATTTCTCAAAGGCAGAAAGTAAACAAAATAAAAGCTAATAAAATTATAAGTAAATTGTTAATTTTAAAAAAGCAATAATATTGCATGCCCTGTAAAATAGCAGCAAGAACACTAGTCAGTATTTCAAGAAAAAATTTTTAGGCAGAGGAGAGAAAATGAGTACCAGACACACAAAAACCTTTCAGGTTACCAGTTCCTTTATTCTTGCATTCAATATGCAGAGCACAGGGACTCAGAGTTATTGAGAGGATGCCATAGTGAGCATTTTTCATCGTAGGGCCAGTAAGTGAATGTGAACCTGCCACAGAGGTAACAGTGCATTGTTTTCTGGATACAACACCGCCTACATTAAAGACAATATTTAAATATGCCTCATCCAGTTTAAGCATCAAGATTCCTTTAACTTTCACAGAATCAATTTCCTACCAGCAACACTTGCTTCTCTTCTGAGTCATCTCATACAGTGATTCTTCAATATGTTGACTGAAATACCTAATTATGACAAAAATGACTTTATTACGTGGCTCATTCTTGCTACATTCGTGTTAAACGCCTTTTGAGTCATACTAAACTTCATGTTCAAATATATATCCTGAAGTCTGCATTTGTCCACTGATTTGCATTTCTTTTTTCCGTATTTTATTCTATTCTTTTTTGCATGCCCTTGTAATTATGTACATAGATATGCACACATATACATTTTCACCACGAGTTATTTTTGTCTTTAGCATCTGAGTTAGATATTCAAAACATCCTAAAGCACAAGGTGCGTCACAGGTGGTCATGTTAATTGTGGATGTCATATGTGGTAGAACTGAAAACATTGTCGAGTCTGAAGACATTACATTCTGTGTGTCTCTTTGTGGGGGATGTGTCTGTGGTATGTATTCTTTACTAAGGGCTGGGCTGTACCTAGAGTTTTCTACAGCCTTGCACTGGTTGCATATTTTTCAATTGCACTCACTTTCTATCACTCTGGCTGACCTATGACTTTTCCAAATGAATTTTCTCTGTATAATAAATGGGAACAACAGTCTCATAATACTACCATGCATTTTCAAAAGAACAGGTATTTATTACCTTCTCAATAACTTTTAGAGTAAAGCCCAATTTAATTGAACTTTCTTCACTTAATTTGCATTCCTTTCTGTTTAGGCACATTTAATTCAGAATTTAACCTTTTTTAATGAAATAAGTGGGACAATAAAAGTCGCAACTAGGTGTTGACTATGTAATTGTTAAATGCCAAGAATTAAACTACATGGTTTGTTTATATTAACTTGAATCTGTCAAAATTTTGCTTTATGCATTTAATTACAGAGCAATCCATGTGAATATAGGGCAAAATCCTGTGGCTCACAGAGCCAAACTTCTTGCATCCATTCTCCTCCAGATTCTGCTTATCATTGTTCAGTTCTCTCATATACTTTTTCTGACTTTTAGATAAAATATATAAATACCTGAAAACTTTGTCATGATTGTTGAACCGAGAGGTGTATACATATAAATGTCATCTTATTCATTTTATTATTAAATTCAACACAATTAAAATCTTTAGAATGGACTTCCCTTTTAAAAATCAACACTCTGTTCCCCCATGACCAACTCTCGTGTGCCTATAGCAAAAAGAGGGATGCTCTCTCAGCCTGGACTCTTAGGGGAGTGCCTGGACCCTACCCAGAGTGAAATGACAGACTCTAGATATCCCCTATGTGGAAGGATTTGGCAATAGGGTGGGAGGGTAGGGGGAAGGGGAGTGCAGGAGGAGGGGAGGGAGAGGGAACTAGGATTGACATGTAAAACAAGCTATTTAAAATTAAAATAAAAAATGATAAAAAATCAACACCCAATTTTACGAGTGATGAAACCGAGTTAATTAATATTTCCTCTCCTGAAACATATATCAGTTCTTTCAGTTGGGAAGCTTCAACTCTTCATGACATACACAATGGATTGTGAATGATTACCACCTAATGTGCAGGAAAGTATTCCTCCTGTTGACCAGTTGCTTGATACTTATTTCCCTCCTCTGCTTCTAGTCTTTAGAAAGCATTATACTAAAATCAATTTCTATAACATATAGCATATGTATGTCTTTTGAACTTCATGCACTTCAGTTAACAGTACTTATCAGTTCCACTCGTTTTGAGAAAGTGACATATTTTATTATTTGTAATGCATAAAAAATGTTCCATTGTGTGGTTTTGTATTATTTGCTTTGTGTATTCGCTTATCAGGAGATCCTTTGGTTTATTCCAAGTCTTGGCTCCTGTGGACAGAAATAAACATGGTATCTGTGTAAAAGTCCGTGCATTATGCTGGCCTGCCCCTGTCACCTAGCAGAATGCACTCCAGCAGGACCCTGGTCAGCTCAGGTGCAAAGGACTCCTTTTAAAGAAAGATCCCCGCCAATCCCACTTATGCTCTCTTTCTGCTCTCTCTTTCCATTATTTTTCTGCTCTCTTTTCCCTCTCTTTCCTGCTCTTTCTCTATTTCCCACGGTTCCCCCTGGGGCAGACAGAACTTTTCCTGTCTACCTCTTCCCTTCTGTCCCTACACCTCTTTACCTCTTGTCTCTTTCCTTCCCCTTCCCTCCTCTTTCTAATTAAACTTCTCACTTAAGATCTGTCTGTTTGTCCCTCTGCCTCAGTTACCTAACCTGCCACAGAATCCGCCAAAGTGTCCGTCCCATGTCCTTTATCCATAACAATCTGTTTATTTGCATTGTTAGATTATGTTATTGAGAATAATAGCATGTCTTCATTCACGAACTGTGTATCAAGTGGCTGTGTGCACTTTGATGGAGTAGCTTAAGTAAACAGGATTCATGACAAGGTACTATCCATGAAGTTCTCTAGTGAGTCACTTGCCTTCTCTCCGAGTCTCAGTTGCACTCATTATCCATTGACGATGTCAGCTGAACTTAAACCCTGAAATGCATTTTGACTACAGAGTTAACCTCTGTTTTGTGCTTCCCTCAATGACTCAGAGGACTTATTTGTATTATAATCACAAATAGTGGTTTAGATGAACTTGATCTATCCATTCCAAACCTCTGTGCTCTGTATACACAGATGGAGTAAGGAAGAGAAGAAAGTAAAAGCTGACATTGAAGGGGCATTTTGTGAATCTCTGTCTTGGTATGGCATGCAGGTTACGGGGAAGGTGGGTGTTTTATTACCATCTGGAGCCAAGCTGTGTTTGTGCTCACACTGGTGCATTTGAAATTCTCTTAACACTTTAGTCCAAAAGTGACCTGTTCTATTTCATATGAAAGCCTCACATTAAAAGAATATGAGGTATCAAATATCACTGCAGAAGCACTTTTGGCAGCTGAAATCACTGACAACTTCCTGGCTGTGATTCATAATCTATATCAGTGCCTTTGAGACAGTGAGTTATTGATTTTTCCTTGTCCAAAATCCAAGACCATACACAGAGCTTGTTAGACATCTGTGGGAATATAAACTGAGTTTTGTTTCAAATTAGGAAGGTTTCCTAACAGGACACTTGGTTTGGTCTTAGAAAAAAAGCTTCTATGCAGGCTGTACTCTTGATGAACTTACAGAATATGAGTCTTGTTAGAGATTTTTGAGAAGAGCAGATTGTTAGTTCTTCCCCCCAAAATGTACAGTGATTGCTGGCTGAATAGACAGGTAAGCCATGCAGACAAGGCTTTTAAAAACTGTTGTGTTTTTAAGTCTTGTGTAAAATTCTGAGCAAGAAGTACAAATAATCATTTTTGTTTTGTTTCTTTTATTGTGTTTTGCTGTTGTTATGAATTGTATCAGCCTGTTTGTCTTGTGTACTTATTTACACTAATTTATTCATGTATTTTGCTCTACAGAATATGTCTTCTTTCCCCTGAGTGAGCTCACTATGTGGCTAAGGTAGTCACCTATTCAAACTGTATTTGTTTGTTTGTTTACACTTTTATTATACATTTAAATAAAAAACAAGCTTGCTTCCCATGTCAGCCCCAGCACCCTTTCCCTCCCCTCGACTCCCAATCCCTCCCTCCAGATCTCTCAACCCCCCACCCAATTTTTAATAGATGCTAAAGATAAATGGGATTTGCCCTAAGGAAGTTTCTCTGGTAAGTGAAAGGGTTGTCTGATCCTTTCTCTTTAGAAGTATCACCAAGGCAGGTGGACATTCATTTTAGAATAGAAACCCAGATCAACATTGTTTTACTCTTAATAAGAATAGAAACATGACCACAAACAAATACTGTTACAAAATATATAATTTCTAATCCTTATCTACCTAAAACACTCCTTCATTTGTATGTTGAACTCATCGTAGCACTGTAGTGTAAATTATATTTGTCTTTGATTATTTTGCTATGTATATAATTTTGGGTGACTATTTGTGGGGAGACAGGAACAAACATCTACTCACCCCATATCAGAAACCAAGAAGAGACAAAAGCACAGTTGTCAGAGTCCGACCTGCTGAAGCAATAAGTTTTATTTGTAATACTTAGAGGAGTATGGATGACTCAAAGACAGCTGCACGACCAAATCATGAAAGCTGGACATTCAGAATGCAGAGCACAATCTCCAGGAAGTTCAGCAAGATAGGGGGTGCCCTTTCTGGGTAGCTCAGTTGGCCTGAGCCTTTTCTAGGAACCTTGACTGGTTTCTGCTTTTCCCATCCATCTCAGTGTCTCTCAGAAGTCCTTACTGCTTACATAGACTTGGGGAGTGAGGAACTTAGGGAATTTGATTGATTTACCTGAAGCTACTTTGCTTTGTTTGTTTCATGAGCCTAGAAGATTTCTTGTAGAATGGAATGTCTTACCTCACTTAGATCATCCATTTTCTTTTTCACCTCCCTGTAAGCATTGTCTTGTTGAAAATTATTGCTGGGTGTAGGAGGTCAAGCCCAAAATTAGCAGCATGATTCCCTAGCCAGGTAGTCTCTGGTTCCATGAGAAAGTTAGTTGAGTGCAGGACAGTGAGTCAGCCATGCAGAGGTCCTCCATGGCTTTCTTATCAAGTTCTTGCTTGAGTTCATGCTCTGTCTTACCTTAGTGACAGACTGAAATCTGTAATTGGAAATAAAATCTTCACATCCCTCAATTTCTTTTGGTTAAAGACTTTTTTACCAGAATGAAGGTAAACAACAAAAGAAATTGGTACCAAGAGTGGGATGTTGTTATAAATCTGAACTAATTTAGTGGAGTATTTGGGAGGGATTTTAGAACTTTGACCTGGAAAATTCTGGAATGCTTATAGCTTTATGGGATATTCTATTGGGAGCTTGGAAGAGAAGGATGTGGAGAGAAATGCAAGCAATGGATTCTAGCTTGTGAAGATTGAGAGATAAACACACATTTAGTCATGACTTTTGAGAGGAACTGGCTGTGTGATAGCATAGCTAAGATTGTGTGTATGGTGTCCAGCTGGAGCCATTGAGGAGAGTCTTCAGGGATTTCTTACGACAGTGGGAAGTTATTTCTTCTGGTCAGCTGGAAGAAATTAGAGTCTATGGGAGCAAAGTTTATTTCAAGTTGGAAAGTACAATGTTTAAGGACATCTTACATTGTACTAGTTTTGAAGGCCTGAAGGATTCAGGACTGAAGGGGTCATGGAAAGAAGCTGAGGTTTGGGACTGCATGGTGAGGTCAGTGACCTTGTGAAGAGGCTAGAAGAGACCACTAGTAAAGGTAAACATAAGTTACAAGGGAGAGTATCAGAGATGCCAGGGCCATGGAATGTTAAGCTAGGACAGTAGCATTGAATAAAGTGAGGCCAACATAAGTCTGTGTAACAAGGTGTGTCATACAGATGGCAGAGCTGGAGAAGGGGAACAACCCAGACATTTGGAAATTAACAACCACATGTCTTGAACTGAGAACTGAGATATAGAATATATGTTTGTACTGATGGGTTTTGATTTTGCTTCAGTCTGATTGTTCACATGCCCCAGGTGTATGTTTTGGAATAGAATGTTATATAACTTGGTTCTGGTTTTACAGAATCACAGTTAGGGGATCTTGAATTTTTTTTGATTCACATTTTTTACTTAACTTTTTACAAGTCACATCACTCTCAGTTCCATCTCCTTCCACTCCTCCTCCACCCCCCATTTTCTTGCTCCCCACCCCCACTCAATACCCCCTCCACTCCTAAAGGAGGGCAAGGGCTTCCATGAGAGATTTTCAGAGTCTGTCACATCATCCCTGGCAGGGCCTAGGTCCTCCCCCATGTATCCAGGCTGAGAGAGCATCCCTCCACGTGGAATGGGTTCCCAGAGTCCATCTGTATGCCAGGAATAAATACTGCTCTACTCTCTAAGGTCCCACAGATTGCTGAGGCCTCCTCTCTGACACCCAGGTTCAGTGGGGTGGGGCAGTGTCTGTATCAGTCCCATGCTGGCTACTCATTTATCAGTCTGGGGTCCATGTGTTCCCTCTTACTTAGTTCAGTTGCCTCTGTGGGTTTTGCCAGCCTGATCTTGACTCCTTTGCTCTTCGCTCCTCTTTGCAAATGGGTTCCAGGAGTTCAGTTCCATTCCCAGCTGTGGGTGTCTGCCTCTGTCTCCATCAGCCACTGGATGAGGGTTCTAGGATGGCATATAAGGTAGTCATCATTCTCATTATCATGGGAGGGCATTTATGGTAGCCTTAATGCCCCTTTGTGTCATTCTTGTAGATCTATGAAGATCTCACTAGTGCCAGATCTCTCATCCAACTTATACAGGCTCCATCTTTTATGGTATCTCTCATCCTTTTCTCCTGTATTCTTACCCCGGCTCAGCCTTCCTGCTCTCCCATGTCCTCCTCTCCCCTCCTCTTTTCCCCCTCTCTTTCTCACATCTCCTTCTGCCCTCTCCTTCTCCTCCCCTCCAATTCAATTAGGAGATCTTGTCCCATCACCCTTCTCCGGGTTACCAGGCATATCTCTCTTAGGGTCCTCACTGAATCCCAGACTCTCTGGAGGTGGGATTGTAGGATGGCAATGCACTGCTCCATGTCTAAAATCCACATATGAGTGAGTACATACCATTTTTGTCTTTTTGTGACTGGGTTACCTCACTCAGGATGGTTTCTTCTAGTGCCATCCACTTGTGAATTTTTTAAAGATGTCTTAATTTTAGAGTGCTGTATGGAACTTTGATAATGTTGAACTACATTTTTTTAACTTTTTAACTTTAGAAGCAATCTTATTTTACATAATATTCCCCCATTCCCTAACCCTCCCATCTTCCCATGCTCCCCATCAACCTTCCAAATCCATCCACACCCAACCCCCAAGGATAGAGAGGCCTTCCACGGGGGATCATCAAAGTCTGTCACATCATTTGGGGAATTTGTGTCTGGGCTGCATTAGTATCCCACAATAAGGAATGGGCTCCCAAAGTCCATTTGTGCACTAGGGATAAACACTGGCTCCATTGTTAGAAGTCCTATAGACTACCCAGGCCACCTAGTTGGCACCCACATTCAGAATACTTGTTTTTGACAAATGCTGATTCCCCAGCTTTACAATTAGGGTTTCTGTGCTCTCACTAGGTTAGGTCAACTGTTTCTATGGATTTCTCCAGCACTGTTTTGGCTCCTTTGCTCATCCCTCCTCCCTCTCTACAGCTAGATTCAAGGAGTATGGCCTGTTTCTGCTTCCATCAGCTACTGGATGAAGGCTCTAGGATAGCAACCATGGTAGCTTCAATCTCATTACAATGGAATGGCATCAAAGGCAGCCTCTCCACTACTGCCTAGTTTCTTAGTTGGGGTCATCCTTGTGTAACCCTGAACATTTCCCTAGTTCCAGACCTCTCTCTAAACCTATACTGGCTCCCTTTTTGTATTATGATATTGACAAAAACCTCAGGATACAAGAAAATATTTAGTAACACCTAATAGAAGATTTTAAAAGTTACATCCACAAAGAACTTAAGGAGACATGAAAACTATGTAACATTATAATCTAATGATTATGGAAGAGGAAACCACATTATATTAAAATGTAAGTAACTGATTTAAGTTAAAACTTCAGTGAATGAACAGTTATTGTCTCTCTCCCTGATGATAAAGATGGTAAGATATAAAATTTATTGTTGAAAACAATGCATATCATCAATGATAGAATTAATTTGTAAGGATGGTGAAATTCAATATTAAGAACACCCTGTGTGAGAACTCATGGATGCATCAGGGGAATACATAAACGTAAGAAATAAATTTATTTAACAAATATAATAAAGAAATCTATTATGGCCTAAAATGAGCCACAGAGCCACAGAGATATAATGTCCCCTTGCTTTTGGGTACATGACAATATGAAGGAAAGGAGTCTGAAACATACAATATATAGTTTCATACAGAGCATAGTAGGAGTGATGATGTCTCTCTATTAAATGGCTGTCAAACCCTTCTTTTCTGAGTGAAGATCTCCTCAGATGATGGGGATTTATCTCCATCACCAAAGCTAATGGAAACAAGTCACTTAATGAACATCACAATGATCCCTTCCTTCTGGAAGAAGTTTTCAATAGGACAATATCAAATCTCTAGATTAAATTATATGCCTTAGTCCTTCTCTCAGGGAGTTAACTTTTTTTCACAACCCTTTTAATGGTGCAACTATCTGATATCTGATGTTAACAGAAATTTTAAATTTTCTTTTTCTCACAATATATAAAATTATTGTTGAAAACAAATGCACATAATCAAATATAGAAGTAATTTTAAGGATAGGGAAATTCAATTACAAAAACATCTGTGTGAGAACTCACAGCTCCATCAGTTTATTACTGAAGCCTCTGGGATTACAATTGCACGAGGCTTCAATCTATTAGTATAGAGGAATATTGCTAGGAATCATTTCATTAACTTATTCTTTTACCAGTCCTATTTGGTTTTATCCTAGGTCTCTGGGCTATCCAGCCCCTACTTCCTGGCCATCCAGCCAATATCAGATGTGGGGTTCATCTCATATTGTGGACCTCAAGTTGTTACTCTGAAAACTGGGAATAGATCTACCTTAAAACACAACTATATTACCTACTCCTGGGCATATAGCCAAATTATGCTTCATCCTACCACAGGGACACTATCTCAATTATGATCAGAACAACTTTGTTCATAATAGCACAAAGCAGAAAACAACCTAGATGTCTCTCAACTGAAGAATGGATAAAGAATATGTGGTACATTTAAACATATAAGTATTTTTCAGTGGTAAAAAAATGAACACCATGTCATTTTCAGGCAAATGAATGAAACTAGAAAAAAAACAAAAACATCTTGAATGATGTAACCCAGACCCAAAAAGATAAACTTGGTATATACTCACTTAGAAGTGGATATTATCTGTTAAGTAAAAGGTAATCTTGTCATAATCTACAAACCCAAAGAAGTGTAACAAGGAGGGCTCTGGAGATGGGGATGGAGGAGACCATCCTCTATTGTTAGTCTTGCTTTTGTGTCAGATTCAAGCACATTCTTAGGACCACTTTCATTCTTTCTGTTAATTATAATTTCAGTTGGTTCAGTGTTTTACTTTTTAATAGACCAGATAAATTTCTAGGTGGTCCTCATTGCTTTATTAAAGTTATGACTATCAATATGAGAAGTTTCAGAGATTGTTGATGTATATAAACTTCATGAAGCCAAGATGTTTGCCTCTGGTTTACTGGTAAAATTCGATTTACAGATCATTGTTTGCTACATAGAGAAATGTATATACCATGTATTATTAAAGGAATGAAGCAATTATTGAACTGGTAGTAATTAGAGAGAAAAGTATTGCAAATTGTTCTGCAAACTACATAGTATTATTCCGAATATGTATGATTCTGCTGTTTCCTTCACTACTATTAAACAATGAAGCTAACTCCAGAGTGAATCAGAAAATATCCCCTGATATTCCAATAACTACAAAGTGAAACATTGTTGCTCATTATGACTTTGCCAATACATGTTCACTATTTGAAAAAAAATGTGATTGCTAAAACTATAAACTACATACCTCTTGTTATTTGCTGTCTTCCTATCTTCTTTACCTTCCTCCTTCCTTCCCTCTTTCTTTCCCTCACTCCCTTTCTTCTTTTCTTCCTTTCTTTCTTTTTGAAACTGTGGTTTAAAAGAGTTGGGTTACACTTAAAGGTAGGTTAAGAAATGATACTGAGAAATAATTGATAGAGTAATGTGACTGCAGAATAGAATGAGCAGTTTCTAAACCAAGATAGCAGGCTGTCAGTGACAAGGGACACTCATTAGCATAACAGGCTCCTGATAAGCAACCTCCAGCCAATTGGCAATGAGTCATATCCTGTCACCCTGTCTAGTGTCTACTCTCGGGAGCCCCATTTCCTTTGCCATAGTTCATTCCCTCTCCCGCACTATTCGAATGCCATTCCCCAACTACAACCTTTTTGTCTTTATAGTTCTGGTAGTTGACTGACTCCAGCTTACATTAACTAACAGCCCTGGAATAGTCGAGATTTTTCCTTTGATTGTCACCTGGACCTTGCATTGATATCCTGCCCATCCAATTGCTATGTCACCCTTGTGATCCTTAACTTGATGCTAGATATATAGCAATAACTTTATAATTCTACTACACATTACAATATTCATATTCCAGTATGAATGCATTGTGTTTTCATCATGCAACATCACAACATAGAACATATACTTTTTTAACTTATTGAGACAATTGTCTTTGTCATACATGTTGCCTTTACTATGTTCACGTGTGTGTGTGTGTGTGTGTGTGTGTGTAGTGTGTGTGTAGTATATTATATGAATTACACATTTGCTGGTATGAAATTTAGCAGGGATGATGTTCTGTTTTAATGAATGGTGTTTATGTGTGTGTGGCATAAAATTAACTCTAGAATAAGGAACAAATTGCATGTAGTCAGAGAAGTGGCATTCTTCCCACTAGCCCTAGAGCAGATGGGAGGGCTCATTGACTTCTCTTCTATCTCTTCTGGGCATTGATGCCCAGAACTAAATGAAGAAATCTCTTCCCCAATGAAATATCTGATGCAGAGACCCACAGACATTAAGAAGAGAGATTATAAATGGGATGTCTCCATCAACTCCCTCCCCTAAGAGCTCAGGAAATCCCATAGTAGAGGAGGCAGGAAGGGTGCAAGAGCCAGAGGAGATAGATGGAGGACTGCAGGAGAACAAGAGCCTCTAAGTCAACTAAGCAAGGTTCATATGAGCTCACAGACACCGAAGAACCCAGAACAGGGCCTCTACATATATATTATGGATTCCAGCTTAGTGTTTTTATGGAAATCTGATTGTGAATGAGTAGGTTTCTCACTTATGTGTCTGTTCTTGGGGCCATTTTCTTTCTGCTGTGTTGCTGTGTCCAGTCTTAATGTGATGACTGTTTTTTTTCTTATTCCTTTTTATTTTGTCATATTGTTGTGATCTCTCAGAAGCCTATTCTGTTCTAATGATAAACAGAAAGGAAATAGATCTGGATGGGCAGGGAGGTGGGAAAAACTGGAAGGAGTAGAAGAAGAGGAACTATAACCTGCATATATTGTATGAGAAAATAATCTATTTTTATTTTCAAAAAGAGGGATGAGAGAAAAAATACAGGCCCTGATGCTCCATTACCCCTCATTTGCTGGGCCTTCTCCACAGGATCGAATACTGCCACTAAGTTTGTGTAAGTACCTCTCTGCTTTGATATGGAACTTAGTTCTCTACAGCACCTAATTGGACACTCCTTTTTACAAAATTGTTTATAAGTAGAGTTAGCATTTGAGATCTTGGGCAAGAGAAAGGTTTTACTTTTCTTCAATTTGCGGTTGTTTGTATTGCAAAGTTTATATGGCACACTTTCATAAGAAAAAGTCTATCGAGGTCTTGATTTTATACAAGCTTTCATTTAAATTAAGACCAAACATATTTAAAATTAAAAGCAAGTAATTAGAAACCAATTACCCAATAAGTGTATATTATGTATTTAAACAAGGTGATAACTTATAGCAAGAACTAGCGGTGGGAACTGTAAAACACTTGAAGACTAGGAAATGTGAACAGATTGAAAAATTCACAGAGGCCTCTGACCTGTTGACTTCTGTTGTTTTCTTTTTCACTGACATTACTGTAATGCTGCTTTTTAAAGTTATAGAGATGATATTTGCTCATTTGTGCAGTAAAATCTTTCACCAAGAGACAAAAGAGGTTATTGATGATGCTTGCTTGACTATTTGCACGTTTGGCTTTATCATTATTATTATCCCTACTAGATTTGCTTCATTGGAGGATATAACAGACATAGGCCCTTAAACAGTAATAGGTTTTCTACCCTACTGAATTTTCCCGTGACTTTGCCCTATCTCTAAAAATTGATCTGACAGCACAGGAACACCACCACACAAGAACTGACAGGCAGTGACAGTCGCTAGGAGGGAAAAGGGCTATGGAATGTACCATTAAATAGGAATCATTTTCAGAAATGCATCCACAAGGCCACAAAAGGTCTCATTGTTTTAGGAAACATGGCTTCATTAATGAACTGGAGTTTTAAAGCTGAGTTTGTCAATATTTTGAAATTCTAAAATTTCAAATTCTCTTCATTAAACTTTTTGTATCTAAAATTTAAATAATTTTAAAAGTCTATTTCATGAGATCTGTTGCAGAAAGAGTAACTGAAATTCATTATCTCCTCGGCCCTATTCCCAGAGTAACTTTAATCAAAGAGAGTTTCAGACTGAAGTCATACAATTCCTATTTAATTAGATGGGCCAGGGCATATAGATGAGCTAATATTTCTAGAAGCATCTCTAAGGCTTTTTATAAGGGCCATTATGTTTTACAGTGTCACAAGAAAAAAAGGAAGTTAAATCATGATTTTTACTAAGGCTGTAGGAAAAAAAAAACAATTGCCTTGCACTGTAAGCAGGATTATTCAAGCTACTTCTGCCTTAAGCCAAATGTATGAGCCAGCTTTTGATGAGGTTAACGCATGAAGATTCACTTGGTATTTTCTCAGATATTAAAACAAGTGCTCTGAGCAGGTAGGCTTCACTGTGGCACCTAGATGGTGAAGGAGTTTTGTGAAGGCAGTGTAGACACGCAATTTCTGGCTTCTCATTCACTTTATAGAGTGGGATTTTCTCAGTTTTCCAGTGGCAGTTATCTATTTACTCAGCTCAGCTAAATGTGTTTATAGTAAACTATACAGATGATTTTCAAATAAATTTTGAGTTGAATTTGACAAATAAAACTAATTCTGTTCCAGCCTTTACTGGACCCTTCAAACAGCTTCCTGGAGTTTCTAAAAATAACCCAAAGTCATTGTAATGGAAGACCCTCATAGCCAGTTTTTTTAAGGATCCTGCCCTGTTTGCAACCATCGACAATACTGTAAGGTAGCTACTAGCCTAATCATAAGTGAGTTTGGAACAACCAGCATGTAAAATCTAGAAAAACAAACACAGAGTAATGTTTACATATGGAAGACCAGTTTAACTTTTGCATTAAAAGTCTGATTAAAATTGACCCTAAAGCATCTTATCATCTGTTACTTATTATCTTTATATCTAAGAGATTCTCTTTCCTTTTAAAAAGAAATATAATGTTTTGATAGCTTCAAAGACTTTGGTGCATTAATATGTTTATTTTTGTCTTAACTTTACCTCAGTTAAAAAATACTTAGCATTGTAGCTTGTTCGTTTTTGAAAGTGTGATTCATTTTGCTAAGATTTTAGTGAGATTTTTTTCTTACTTGGTCTAAAAGCACGTGAAGAAAAAATTAAACATACTATTTTAACCCATAAATTGATAGGATTTATTGAGTACTTAGTATGTTCCATAGGCATGTACACCATTCTTTAGACAGTTAATCTGTTTTTATGTTGGAAAACTTCATTAAAATACAATGAGAGGTATTGATATTATTCCAAAATAATTTGTTATAAATCAGATTATCTGGAGAAATGTGATAAGAGTTTTGAAATTAGAAGTGTAAATAATCACAGGAAGACACATCCTTAGAACAGAGAAGAGACAACAGTCCTCCCTTTAAAAAGAAGCAGCACTGAAACAGACACATCTCAGAGGTGGTGCTTCATCACTGACAATAAATGAATAAATGCATCATAGTTTTATGTTTCCAAAATTGTAAAACTACTGTGAGATAACCACAGAAATTAAAGTTTACTTCCACTTGATGAAGCTATTTTGTTTTACAAGATCTGGACCTATGATCAATTGGTTACATTTCATAAATAACAAGTCCTTCATTAATTTCATTATTCATTATCGATTAATACTAACATTCCAGAAAAGTTGAAAGATTAAATTAACAAAATATATATGTTGCTTAAGCATTACCTGTTGGGGTGGTGAAATCAATTGTAAATCTATGAGATAGTCCATATTTTGATAGAAAAATATCTTCCTCTAGTTTCTCCTTTTAGATCCAGAAGCACAACTCTTTTCTCCTTTTCAAAAGAGTATCGATTTAGGCTCATGTGTTGTTGTTTTTTCCAATGCTAGCTGCCAGTCCCAAATAACCAACACAGAGATTTATATTGATCATAAATTGGGATTAATAGCTCAGGCTTATTACTAACCAGCTCTTACATTTTAAGTTAGCCCATATTCCATGTCGTGGCACCGTTATTATCATGGCATGTTCGATTCTTGGTCCTTCTGTGTCTGGCTGTTGACCCCTCTGACTCTGCCCTTCTGGCTGTCCCACAAATACGTCCTGCCTGGCTACCAGCCTTTTTATTAACCAATGAGAGTAATACATATCCACAGTATACAGAAATATTATTCCACAACATTAGATTTTGTCAGAAAATTTAACTTCTTAACATCCTTTTCTTTAAACCTAGAAAAAACACTGTTGTGTGTTTCACAGGAAAGTGGAGGTTTGTTTGAAGGGAAAGGTATTATGGCTTCAATTCAGGGCTTTGTATCTGCTATGCAAGTAAGCACTTACTACTGACGTATATCCTACTCCAGAAGTAGAGTTTTACCAAGACTGTGGCTGCTAGGAGCATTGCCTTCAGCCTAATCTACCTTACCATTTTGGATAGCAAGTAATTTTTATTCTTGCTCATATTTTTGCTATAATTTAAATACATATTTTCATACTTGAAAGCCTGAAAATGCAAAGAAGAGTAAATGAACAAAAATATCATAACCTGTTACTTATTGCTTTATTTCCCAAATATTTACTTAATGTTCTATCCAACAAGCACTGAGGGTTCAACATTAAACCAGATACTGTAGTTGATCTCAGGCTCTCAGTGTCACCAAGGAAGACAAGCATGTCAGCTAGCTATTCAGAACAGGAAATCTTGGATATCATGGAACACAGGGGACTCTGAGGTAGACATAAGGCAGGCAACAAGTTAGCAGAAATGGTATTTCCTTTTTTCCTTCCTTCATTTGTGGGAAAGAAAAAATCACATGTACATTCATTGAAATACAAATGAGGAAAAATGTACCAAGTAAGGACACAAAAGGCAAAAACTAGGTGAAAGTCAAACAAACATATAGTTACTATGAATAGACAGTGACAGACCCCCATTCTCAAAGTCAAGAAGTATCATTTTTGAATGTGTTGAGTCACATAGAAAACTTGGCCAGCCTTGATAGGAGGGTTTGTGCTTAGTATTATTGCATCTTGTTATGCCGTGTTTGTTGATGAAATGTGTTTTGATATTATTTGTCTCCTTAGCCCACTTCTTCCCAGTTCCACCTATACTTCCCTATCTGCCTGACTTTGTGTCCTTTTTTAACCCATCATGACCAATGTGTGTTCATTCATGGATATTCGATCTCCCATTGGATCATAGTTACCTACCAGGGTTCACATTCCTAGAAAAACATATCCTGGTAGATTTCTGTGGCTAGGGATGAGATGTGGTGACCACATGTCATTTTCATGCCTGGATTTGTTCTGGCTGGGTGTTCACAAGTTTTTTTTTCATATGTAGGGTTTCCCAGCTATGTCCAGAAGACAAAGGCTCCCAATAGTTATATTAGTCTCTGGCTCTTACACCATTTCTGTGTCCTCTTCCTCAATGGTCCTTGAACCTTGGAAGGACTGTTTAATATATATATATATATATATGTTTCATTAGGGATGAGCATTTTATAGTCTCCTGTTGCTTCAAGTTGGGCAGTTGTCAGTCTTTGTGTCAATTGCCATCTACTGCATAGAAGCTTCCTGGGATACGAGCCAGGGAAGCAAGCAGGCTAACTAAAGTTCTTCCCATTTTCATTCTCTCCCAAATCCATTCCCCTTGTTTTACTCCCAGATCAGTAACAGACTACTTTCCTGGGCCTCCTAACTCTCCTGGCCCCTATCTACAGAAAGTCACCAATCACACAGATCTTCTCCTCTAACCATCTAATCCCTAACTCATTCCTTTATCCCAGCCTACTACTCCAGCAGGTATTCCCTGGAAACCAACCATCCATGCATACTAGAGAAGCAAGTAAATCAGCAAAGCAAATAGACAAGCTTCAGATCTTCATTCCCTCACCTTTCCTTTAAATCCAGTACCCTAGTCTCATCCCCAGCTCTGTGGAAGATGACGTGCTGTGTCTGTCTACAAATTTAGCCAAACAGAATGTCATAGAAGAAAGGCTTCAAACTGAAGATGCTAACCACATACAAGAAAATACAAGAGATCAGAAAGGACAATACATACTCAGCAAAGGAAAAATCCACAAACATTATATTTCAATTCTTAACATCTACATACCAAACACAAAGTACCCAAGGTGATAAAAGAAAACTGAATACAGCTTAAATCTCATATTGATATTCACACATGTGATAGTGAGTGACCTTAGTGACCCAGTCTCTCCAAACAACAGGCCATCTGTACAATGACCAAACAGAGAAATGCTGGAGATAACTGATGCCGTAAACCAAATGGACCTAACAGATATCTACAGAACATTTTACTCAATCACAAAAGAATATACCTTCTTCTCAGGACCTTGTGAAACTTTCTTCAAAATTGATCACATACTTTTACAACTAGCAATTCTCAACAGATAATAGAAAATTGAAATAACTCTACATCCAATATGACCACCACTGATTATATCTCTTTATCAAAGAAATTAGAAATTTTACAAAAATATTGTAAATTTAACAAGTTGCTACCCAATGAAAATGGATCAAGACAGAAACTAAGAAATAAAGACTTTCTGGAATTGAAAGAAAATAAAAACACAACATACAAAAACATGCAACACAATGAAGTTGGTTCTAAGAAACATGTTCATAGCACAAAGTACCTACATAAAAAATTGGAGAGATCTCAAACTATAACATAACAACACACTGGTAAGTTATATTTTTAAAAAGCACACAAAAAAGGAATAGATGGCAAGAAGTTATCAAACTCTAGGCTGAAATCAATAAAATAGAAACAAACAAATGAAAAAAATTACAAAGGATGAATGAAACAAAGATTTCTTTGAGAAAATGAATAAGATTGACAAATACTTAGTCAACTAACTAAAAGGTAGAGAGAGAATTTCTAAAGCAACAAAATTAGAAATGAAAAATGGTACATAATGATAGATGTTAATGCGATCCAGAAAATCATATAACTTTAAAATAATACTTTAGCCGGTTGTGGTGGCGCACGCCGGTAGGATTTGCTGAAAGAGGCAGAGGCAGGAGGATCACGAGTTCAAGTCCAGCCTGGGATACACATTTGTGCTCGCTTCTGCAGCACATATACTAAAATAATACTTTAAAAACCTGTACTCCACCAAATTGGAAAACCTAAAAGTCATGGTTAATTGTCTTAATATATTACATATAAAAGTGAGATAAGACCAGATAAAGGAATTTAAACAGGCCTGTAAACCAAAGGGAAAAGAGGAAGAAATGAAACGCCTAAGAAACAAAAATGCCCAGGACCACAGGGTTTAGAGAATAATTCTACCAGATATTAAAAGACAACTTAATGCCAGTCCTACTCAAATTATTCCACAAAATAGAAACATAAGAAATACTGGCAAATCCATTTTCCACAGTCGCCTGAAAATCAAACCACAAAAAGATTTAAAAAAAGAATTACAGATCAACTTCTTTTATGAACATAGGTGCAAAAATACTCAATAAAATATTTGAAAATAGAATTCAAGAACACATCAAAAAAGACCATCCACCATGATCAAGTCAGATTCATCCTAGAGATTCAGGGATGGTAGGACACATGGAAATCTTTCAATGAAATCAATCATACAAATAAACTGAAAGAAAAGAACCATACGATCATCTCATTAGATGCTGAAAAGCCTTTATCAAAATCCAAAAAAAAACTTCATGATGAAAGTCCTGGAGAGTTCAGAGAAACAATGGACATATTTCAACATAATAAAGGCAGCTTCCAGAAAGCTCATAGTCAACTGTAACTCAAATGGAGGGAAACTCGAAGCAATTCCACTACAATCAAGAACAAGACAAGGTTGTTCAGTTTGTCTATACCTATGCAATATAGTAATTGAAGTCTTAGCTAGAGCAATAAGAAAACTAATGAAGATAAAGTGGACACAAATTACAAAGGAAGAAGTCAAAGTATCTTTATTTTCAGATGACAAGAGAGTATCCATAACTTTCCCTAAAATATCAAATGGTAAATCATTGAATCTGATTAACACTTTCATCAAAGTAGCCGGATACAAAATTAACACACAAAAATCAGTAGCCTCCTATATACAGATGACAAATGGACAGAGTAAGAAATCAGAAAAATAACAACTTTCAAAGTAGCTTCAAATAATATAAAATATCTTGGGGTTACCGTAACAAAGCAAGTGAAAGATTTATATAATAAAATCTTTAAGATGCCGAAGAATAAAATTAAAGAAGATAGAAGACTCTTCCATTCTCCAGGATCATTAGGATTAATATAGTAAAACTAGCCATGCTGTCAGAATCAATCTATAAATTTAACACAATCTTCAGTAAATTAACACAATTCTTCACAGACATTAAAAGGACAATTAAGAACTTCAAATGGAAAAACAAATAAACCCTTGGTTAACAATCATGAATTATAAAAGAACTGCTGGAGGAGTCACTATGCCTCATTTAAAGTTGGGCTAGAGCTATAGTAATAAAAACAGCATGGTACTGACACAAAACAGACATGCCAATTAATGGAATCAATTGAAGACCCAGATGTAAATCCACACACACATATGAACAACTGATTTCTTTTAAAGAAAGAAGCCCAATACACAATGGGAAAAGAAAGTATTTTCAACAAATGGTGCTTGCTGGTCAAGCTGGATGTCTTTATGTAGGAGAATGTAAATAGATCTATATATGCTTATCTTCCTCCATAGAATTCAAGTCCAAGTGGATAAAAACACAAAATCAGATACACTAAATCTGCTAGAAGAGAAAGTAGGAAATAGCCTTGAACTAATTAGCACAGGAAAAGACCTTCTGAAGAGAACACCATTAGCACAGACACTAAGACCACCTATTAATATATCAGACCAAATGAAACTGAGAAGCTTCTGCACTCAAAGGACACTGTAGTTCTTACAAGCAACAGCTTACAAAATGAGAAAACATTTTTTCCAACTCCACATCCGATATAGTGCTAATATACAGAACTGAGAAAGAATTAAAAAAGAAAAAAGCTAGATATTCAGTAAACAAATACCCCAATTTAAAAATGGAATACAAATTGTACTATCTAATATTATGTCAACTTGACAAAGCAAGAGTTATCTGAAAGGAGGGAACTTCAGTTGAGAAAATGCCTCTCTTAGATCCAGCTTAAGGCATTTTCTTAATTAGTGATGGATATAAGGTAGGGCTCATACCATTGTGAGTGGTGCCACCCCTAAGCTGGTGATCCTGGGTTCTATAAGAAAGCAGGCGATCAAACCATGGTAAACAAGCCAGTAAGATGCACCCCTCCGTGAGACCTGCATCAGTTCCTGACTTTTCTTACCTGCCCAGTTTGAGTTCCTATCCTGACTTCCTTCAATGGTAAACAGAAATAAGAAGCATAAAGCAAAGAAACCCTTTCTTCCCCAATTAGATTTTTGGTTATGGTTTTTGTTCCAGTAACATAACCCCTAAGACAAAATCAAAAGAGAGAATTCTCAAAAGAGGAACCTCAAGTGACTAAGGAGCACTTGGAAAAGTGTTTAAAATTCCTAGTCATTGGGGAAATACAAATCAAAATTACAGCTTACAACTGTTAGTATCTGAGATCAATAAAACAAATGATAGCCCATAATAACAAGGATAAGGAGTAAGGGGAACACTCACCTATTGCTGGTGGTTTTGAAAATTTATATATCCATTAGGAAGATGGAAATTGATCTACCTCAAGATCCAGTTATACACATAAATCCAGCCACACTGAACCCTTAGAAGAGAAAGTGGGTGGTACCCTTGAACGAATAGGTACTGGAGACTGCTTCCTGAACATAACACCAGTAGCACAGACAGTGAGGTCAACAATTAATAAATGGGACCTCCTGAAACTGAGAAGATTCTGTAACGCAAAGAAAACAATCAACAAGACAAAAAGGCAGCCCATAGAATGGGAAAAGATATTAAATAACCCCACATGTGACAGAGGGCTGATCTCCAAAATTTACAAAGAACTCAAGAAGCAAGTCTCCAAAACACCAAAGGATCCAATTAAAAAGTGGGCTACAGAACTAAATAGAGAATTCTCAATAGAGGAGTCTAAAATGGCTGAGAGGCGTTTGAGAAAGTGCTCAACATCCTTAGCCATCCAGGAAATGTAAATCAAAACAACTCTGAGATACCATCTTACTCCTGTCAGAATGGCTAAAATCAAAAACACCAATGGCAATTTATGCTGGAGAGGTTGTGATGAAAGAGGAATACTCCTCCACTGCTGGTGGGAGTGCCAACTTGTACAGCCACTTTGGAAATCAATATGGAGATTCCTCAGAAAAATGGGAATAAACCTACCACAAGACCCAGAAACTCCACTCTTAGGCATATATCCAAAAGATGCCCATTCATACAACAAGGATGTCTGTTCCACTGTGTTTATAGCAGCATTATTTGTAATATCCAGAACTTGGAAGCAACCTAGATGCCCCTCAATCGAAGAATGGATAGAGAAAATGTGGTACATTTACACAATGGAGTACTATTCAGCAGAAAAAAACAATGGAATCCTGAAATTTGCAGGCAAATGGATGGCACTAGAAGAAACCATCCTGAGTGAGGTAACGTAGTCACAAAAAGAGAAACATGGCATGTACTCTCTCATATATGGATTTTAGAGATAGATCTGGGGAGTGCCAGCCTACAATCCCATGGCCAGAGAGTCTGGGAAACAGAACCTTCATTCAGTGGCTGACATGGAAGCAGAGGCAGACTCCCATAGCTAAACACTGAGCTGAACTCAAGGAATCCAGTGACAGAGAGGGAGGACTGATGACCAAAGGGGTTAAGACTGGGCTTCTTTAACCCCTAGAAACAGCTGACCTGACAAGAGTTAGCTCTTGAATCCCAGACTAATGGCTGGGATTCCAGCATGAAACTGATCAAGATCCCCTGAACCTGGGTGTCAGTGAGGAGGTGTAGGCAATCTATGGGGCCTTGGGGAGTAGATGGACTTTGGGCGCCCATCCCACAATGAGGGATGCACTCTCACCCTAGACTCTTAGGGGAGGGTGTAGGCCCTGCCCTGGATGAAATGACAGACTATGGACACCCCCATGGAGGGCCTCACCCTCCCTGGGTAAATGAGGAGATAGTGGAGGGGTTGGTGGGAGGTCATGGGAGGAGGGAAGGGAAAGGGAAAGGGACCTGGAATTGATATGTGAAGCAACCTTGTTTCTAATTTAAATTTAAATTTAAAAATAAAAATTAAAAAAAGATCCAGTTATACCACTCTTGAACATGTACCCAAAGCATGCTCCATCCTACCACACAGACTATTGCAAAACAGTGCTCATCACTGCTTTATTCACAATATCCAGAAATTGGAAACAACCTAAATGCCCCTCACTAGATAATGTGGAAATCTACAAAAAGGTATATCGCTCAGCCATTAAAATTGAAATCATGAAATTCAGAAATAAATGGATGGCACTAGAAAAAAAATACTGAGTGAGATAACCCAGACCCAGAAAAGCAAATATGGTATGTGCCCACTTATATGTGGATATTAGCTATGAAGCCATTTGTAAGCAACCTACAATCCATAGAACCACAGAGGTGAAGTGTAGAGAACGTTCTATTGGGGAGAGGTACATCTTCCTAGAAAGTGAAATAGAATAGATAACAATGGATGAACAGGTCAGGGACTGGCATGGGAGTATCAAGTGTCGAAGAGGAAGAAAGAGAATATGGGGAAACACAACTAAAAAGTATGGGGCAATTTTGAGGGGTAGTATGGGAATTTAATACAGCTTCCTAAAATATATAAATATGTGAAGGTGATCTAAAATAAATCACAAATAATAGGGGGCAGAGCCTCCACTGGCTATCTCTTATTACAATGTAAAGCTTCCAGTATGGAGAAGGGTTACATATATTTGAGTTGTTGGTCTAAGGAGTACCTTGGAGATCCAGGAGCTTTTCCTTTTTCTGTCTTTTTATTTAACCTATATTATTATCATCATTATTATTATTATTATTTTCCCTGTCTTTTAACCATAATGGTACATTGTGTACATACTATGGATTCCAGTTGTATATTTTTATGGGATTCCTGAATATTTGTAAGAGTGAGACTCAACGTCTGTATCTGCTTCTTTTCCCTTTCTTAGGCTCTTTTCCTTTTTTTCTCTTTGCAGATTTGCTTGCTTTTGTGTCGTCTTCATTTCTCATCCCTTATAGTCCCGTTTGTTGTCTAATGAGAAGTATAAAGGGGTTGTATCCAAATGGGTGGTGAGGTGGGGAAGAACTAGAATATATAGTATGAGAAAAACTATTTTCAATAAAATAAAAAAAGAAGTTTCATGGGTAATTATTGAGAAAAACACTGATCTGTAAATATAACAGTAAGTCAGTCATTAGCGGAGAGTTAGGTTCTGTGCCCATTTAACAAAGTAATAATAGCAAGTTTTCTGCTAAGGCCTAGGACATGTTTAACTACAGATTTGCAGTCCAAAAATGGTGCCTCATTTGATAGAACTGTTTGATAACAACTAGGTGAGGCATTGTTGGAGGATTTAAGTCACTGGGGTCAGGCTCTGAGGTTTCAGACTCCTATACTTTCCATGTCTCATTCTCTCTCATGCTTGCTGGTCAAGGCATAAGCTCTCAGTTACTACACTGGAGCTATACCTGCCTTTGTGCTCCCATGCTCCCTGACATAACAGTATTGGACTCTAACTCTCTAAAACTACAAGCCCCAAATAAACGATTCCTTTTTAAATTGCTTTGGGCATGAGACCTTTTTTATTATTTTTTATTTTAATTTTAAATAGCTTGTTTTGCATGTCAATCCCAGTTCCCTCTCCCTCCCCTCCTCCCGCACTCCCCTTCCCCCCCACCCTCCCACCCTATTGCCAAATCCTTCCACATAGGGGATATCTAGAGTCTGTCATTTTACTCTGGGTAGGGTCCAGGCACTCCCTTAAGAGTCCAGACTGAGAGAGCATCCCTCTTTGTGCTATAGGCACACGAAGACTGTTTGTATACCAGGGATAGACAATGATCCACAGCTCAGGGCCCCATAGGTTGCCCAGGCCTTCTCGCTGACACTCACATTTGGGGGGTCCAGACATGGATCTGGGCATGAGAACTTATCACAGCAATAAAAATGTAAATATGACACTGCCTACCTACTAGGAACTTCTTGTTTTGTGTTATTTTGTTATGTTGCAGAGTTACAATGTTTCCCAGGCTGGACTTGAATTCATTATGCAGCTTGCCTCAATTACCCATAATCCTGTCTCTGCCTCACCAGAGTATGGATTATATACATTTACCATCACACTTGGTTCCTCAAGTATCAATGTCTTTTGTCTTCTGTCCCCATCTCTCAAACTTTACAATTTACCAATCAATCAAGCTAAATGTAAATGCTTCTACAACATAAAGTATCTTTGCTGTCTTGACTTACTCCTTCATATCTCATTTTAGAAAAAATAACTGAAATTTATTTAAAATCAAGTATTTGTTTATGCATGTAATTTTCAAGATAAACATGGTATTCAAGCTAAAGGTGAGCATACATAATTTCTCACTGTACTTACACACATTCTTAGGACTTCGCAACAATCCTTCCAGCTTTTTCATGCCCAGTCCATGTCTTATACAAAATAAAACTTTATACCTATACCATATGGTAATGGGTTTGCTGTTATTGCTTTCTTTACTTTATTGCTGTCTTTTTTTAAGACTTTATATCTGTGGGTAGGGAGGATTTGTGAACATGATTGTAATTGCAGGCAGGTCCTAGAATAGAATATTGAATTCACTGGAGCTGTAACTACATATGGTTGTTAGACATCAGACATGCTTTTGATGAACAGAACTCTGGCCCTCTGCAAGAGCATGATATTCTCTTAAAAGTTGAATTCTCTCTCTAACCCCAAACTGTAAGTTCATAAGATGTTAATTGTTCACAAGAATAACAAGTTATTTTCTTCTGTAAAAATATCAAAATTGGATCAGTAACATGCCTCCATTAATAAATAAATTTGCCTTAAAGCATGAAAACCTGAATTCAGTCTCCAGGGCAGACATAATAGAAGGAAAGAACAGACTCCACAACATTATCTTCTGACCTCTACATGCATGGTGATATATGCAAGAAAGTGCATGCACAAACACACACACACACACACACACACACACACACACACACACACAGAGAGAGAGAGAGAGAGAGAGACAGAGACAGAGACAGAGACAGAGACAGAGAAACAGAGAGACAGAGAGAGTGAATAGATAAATGTAATTATATTTATGATTTTATTCTTATTTTCCTCTCATACTTTATTTACATCCTGACTGCAGTTTGCCCTACCTCCATTCCTCCCCACTCGTACCTCCCCTTTACCCCAGATCCATGCCTCCTCCATTTCCCTTCAGAAAAAAGCAAGTCCTCCCAGGAATAGCAACTGAACACAACACAAGTTAATTAAGACTAGGCACAAACCCTCATATAAAAGCTGAACAGTTACCCAGTAGCAGGAAAGTGGTCATAAGATAGGCAAAAGAGTCACTCGCACTGTAGGAGTCCCACAAAAACAGCAAGCTACACAAATGTAACATATGTGCAGAGGACCTAGTGCAGACCCATGCAGGCTCCATTAGGTCTCTGTGAGCCCTTATGAGCCCAGCTTAGTTGGTTCCATGGGCAGTGTTCTCGTGGTGACCGAGATACCTCTGGCTCCTGAAATCCTTCCTTTCCTTCTTTTCGGTGGTTCTATTGTTTGACTCTGCGTCTCTGCAGATGCTATCAGTTGCTGGATGAGGCCTCTCTGATAGTGATTGTGCTAGACACTGATCTATGAATATGGCAGAATATCATTATGAATCATTTCAGTGACTTTCTTTTCCAGTCGTGTTTGGTTCTAAACTAGGTCTCTGAACTATCCAGCCTACGGTACCTGACCATTCCAGCAGTGCTGGGAGCTGGCTCCCTTTCATTTTGTGAACCTTGAGTTGGACCAGTCATTGGCTGGCCACTCTCACAAGTTCTACACCACCATTACCCAGCACATCTTGCAAGCATCACAAATTGAAGATCTGTGGTTTTGTGACTGGATTGGTGTCCCAATTCTCCCACTGGAAATCTTACCTGGTTACAGAAAATGGCCAATTCATGCTCCATCACCTAGAAGTCTTTTCTAAGGGCACCCTGGTAGATTCTAGGTAGGTTCCATTGCACTAGGTTTCCATGCCACTTTCCAAATATCCCTTCTTGTGCCCCATCTGATTCTTACTGTTCCCATTCCCACCATCCCATTGAAATCATTGGCAGAATTGAGTGCAAATTGGGTTTTGAACAGAGGAATCCAGTGGACAAAGTATTATGAAAGGCTGTGCCTGATTAGAACCATTAGGACCATGAAAATTATTGTTGTGTGTGTGTTTGTGTGTGTCTAGGTGTGCAGGAACACAGTACATGTGCACATGTTTATACTTGTGTGTGCCTACTGGTGTCTGTTTAGAAGCCAGAGGATGCTGTTATGTTCCGTGCTCTATCATTCTTTAGTTGATTTCCTCGAGGCAGAGCCTCTTGCTGAACCTGCAACTAGACTGACAGTCAACAAGCCCATGTATGACAGTGCCAAAGCTACAAGCGTGCACCAAGCATGCTTGGCTTTCTCTATGGCTACTTGAATTCATATCCTTAGACTTGTGCAGCAAGCACTCTTAGACACTGAGCTCTCTCCCTAACTAGCCGTGAATTTTTCAGCTTTTACAAAGAACTGGTGGCTTCATTATAATTTTGTGTAAAAGAGTTATAATCAACAAATGGACTTATTAATTCATTGCCTTTGAAAGCACATAAAAATGACCTTGTCAAAGGGCATATCCTAGCCAATAGTCACAGTGTGCTCTTTCCTCATTGACTATGCATATGTAACATTGAAAGAAACTATCATTTTATTCTTGTTTACATCTTCAGAGTACAATAACTTACACTATAATTTCATGCAATACCTTGTCAGGTTTGATTCAGCCATTTCCAGTTGATTGATACTTTTCTTGATGTGGTCACTGTGTTGAAAGCTTTGCTTTCACACATTAAAACAGTTGGGTCAACAAACACATTTTAATTTTACAAACTGGAAAAAGCTATAAGAAAATTTTAAGAGCGTTTATTGGAAAAAAGTTGAAATGAGCTTTAACTGAGGCTTATCAAAACAAGAACCAAAAAAATACTCTGAGTTTAAACACGGGCTTCATGTCCTCATTAAAACAAATTTCTTTTTCAATTTACTTCCTAGATTTTTTTCTCTAGATTGCAATTTTATCCCAAGAGCCAAGGAATCTAAGTTCTTTGTTTTTCTGACTGATTACCACACCCAGAGCCTACACTTCGCATGTGTCGGTCACATACATTTGATTGGAATAAGTAAACTGTTGAAAACAACAGCATGGTTCAGAGAGACATCATGGAGTATTGAGAGATTTGTTTGGGTAAATTGGCACAGTGCTCACCAGTTCTGTTTATATTATTTGCCTGCTGATTTTGTTACTGTATTTCTTATTGTTTAATATACAGCGACCAGCAAAGGCACCTGCAGAGCTTTTCAAAATCAAACAGCCTCCAATGACAGAAAAGCACTTTCTTAATTCAAATAAAAATTTATTTTCTCCGGTCTTCCAAAGTGTACAGCACAGCATGCCCACAATTTAAACAAGATTTCATCCAAGTGGCATCGTGGTGGCAATGTTGATTTTTCAGGCGACGTTGACGAAGCATGGTAGCAGCATTTTCAGTGAGAACTACCCAGAAAACAGAGGCCCCTTCCCCTAGACGATGCCAGGTAGGCTAGCTTCCTTGTCAGAGGAGCTGCAGCATAACCTAGTGGAGAGACCCCACGCCAGGAATGGGAGCTCAGGTTTCAAGTCTGATGATGAAATCACTGATCCCTGAGCTATCTCAGATCTAGGACAGAATGAACAACCAGTCAGTGTCACTGAGACAAAAGCACAAAAATTGGCAGTTTTTATATGGAAATGAGCCTTTTAAAAATCATAGCCAAATGGATAGTACATGTAACTGTGTTCTGCACCTACACTTTTACCTGGGACAGGTGACAAGACCTGGCTTATCACTGTATTAAGAAGAAGGGTATATGGGATGAGAGCACTGGATTTCTCGCAGTACCTCATGTAAAATGGAGGACTTTGATAGTTTACATTTGGTATAATCTAAAACATGGTGTGCTTGCATATATGATCCGTGTATAGGAGTGTGCCTATGTATGTGTGGGTGAGTGTGTATATACCCACAAATAACTGATGTATGCTTTTAGGAACGTGGTACACTTTATAAATTGAAGCTCTTAACTTTATTTGGGGATTACTTACTGGTCATATTTTAAATTTGTTCCTGGTGAATGTTAAGGCTCATATTAAATACTTAATGAAATCTAGTGATTTTTACATTAATTATTATAAAAATTAAATCAGAAAAAAACATGTAAGACAAGAAGGAAAGCTATTTTAAATCCTTTGTTTTGCCAAAAATAAATGTACTCTCTTTACTTTCTTGCATGCCATTAATTTTTTTTGCAAATATATGATTAAAACACAAGGACTTGCGAGTGTTGCAAAAGATGTATAAAGTTTCCACACCCCAAATCCTGTTGCTACGTTTGGAAATAAAAATTGCTATGTTAGCAATCACAAATATTACACTTTTATCTTTGGATTCATTTAAGATATATTGGATATCTCATTTCTGAACACAGAAATTTGGAGCAAAATGTGGAATAGTAGCCATGAAGAAGCATAGCAGAATCCAAGAGGGTGGATTTAAACAACAGCAACCACCCCCGCCATTTCTATCCCCTTCTGGATAGATGTTTAGTCAGGGGTTCATAATTTCACCAGGATTAATTTTCCCACATTGGGAAGGCACTTATCTCATTTTCTGGATTCAGAAAAGGATCAGCCTGCACACAATCTATTTTACTTATCTTTCCGAACAGCAGTACATGATGAAAAGCGATTCGTGCAGAATGGATATATTTGTCATTGTCTGTCGTGCCTAGATTATAGGAATATTACCCAGATGATTTTTTTCTCTGAACAGAATGGGACATACTTATGCATAAATCAATCACACGCAATCTAATAATCCTCACACTTACTAATTCCCATTTTAGTCACAACTAATATTCTTAACTTGGCCATAAGTTGTTTGCTTTATGACAAAAATCATTTTATTTATTATGGAAGAATGAACAGATGTTTATACAATAAAACCATGGAGAGATTCATTTGGCCTTGTTTATTATTTGAAGTATCTTTAGCTGCATCATGTCTTAGTAGACCAGTATCGCTGTTGATGTCAAACTGTGTATTCCTGCTGCTTTGCTGTTCTGTGGCTGCACACACACATAAACACACAATCTGAGGTAAGATAAATATTTCTAAACATTCCTGTCCTTCTTATACAAACAACCTGGTTTCTTTGAAATTTCCCTCATCTTATAGATGAAAAGGAAGGGAGAAGGCAAAAGACAGGCAGACTCAATAAAACATAAATCAAAGTGCTAAACTTGTGAAATCTTGATAGACGCAACTTCTCCAGTAGTGACAATATAGGGGACACATTTCACTTTTAAACTTTTTTCCATTAGTTTTTTTGACAGCAGTACACCAGTTCAGCTTTAATGAGAGCCCAATGTAAAAACTTCAGGGCTAAATGAAAGAAACAAATCAAAAGAACCAAACGATTGTCACTTAATGTAAAAGAATGAAAGTGCAAACAATCACTGTATGACATCTAGCCAGGCTAGTCGCTGAAGAATGACAGGTAGAACATTTCCAAGTTACTGATCTAAAGACGGAATAACAGCTTCTGTGTTTGAAGGGATCAGAAGATGAAGAAATAAAACAGACTTTGAGATGAGACATGGTTACACCTTTTAAATTTTGTGCCCCACTGTCAATATCATTTGAATGGCCTTGTATACATTTTTGTTCTTAAATCATGTGATTGAGAGAAATAATTTTTCAGCTCACTCTGTGGATCTTAAGGTTTACTCTTTGAAATTTTTGAAAGCAAACAAGAATATCACATAACATATTCTCATATGAAAATGTACATTTGTTGGCTCCTACTCTATAGCGTAAAGAACTCATATTTGAAAGTGTATTGACTCTGCTTTGATTTCAACTAATGATTATTTTCACACTTAAAAAATAATTTAAAATTTTGTATTTTCCTCTTACTCTTTTATCTCTAAAATCTAAAGAAAAATCATCAGTTCATTGTTTCCAGGAGCTTTTCTTATCAGTGAAATAACCTATTGTAGTTACCCTTGGAAACAATAATCCATAATTGCTGCTTTCAGTCCTAATTTCGCCTGTCCCTACTTTTTCATCTCAATCTAATCTAAACCTATTTGAGCAAATAAAATGATATTTACCTCATCCTCTGTTACAAGCTTTCAAGATTACAGGCTTCAGGAAAAATCAATACAAAATACCAGCTTAGCATCAGGTTTGTGCTCAGTAAGAATGCTAACTTCTCTTCCCAGGATTTCTGGCTCTTGGCTGTCCTGAAGTTGGAAACAGAACTCAGGCTATTAAAACAAAAGAAACGGAAGGAAGAAACAAAGTAGAATAACCTTTCAGGAATACGTTGGGTCCTGGATTAGGAGCCACTGTCAGTTTACAAGCCAAAGCAGAGTGTGGTCAAGCTCCCAACCTTTAACTCTTGTTTCTGTGTGACATGTCTTACAGAGTTCACAAAAAAGGAGGTTCTTGACCTCAAAGATGATATTATTTTCAGGCTCAAATACCATGTTCATTTATTATTTATTTACCTCAAGCAGTTGGGACTCTAGGTATCATTCTCATGGCTGGTTGATTTAAGGAAGTGGGCACCTCTCTGTGGGGAAATCTCATGAGAAAAAAAAATCCTATTACTTTCCAAAAAGATTGCTTCATTTATTTCCCAGAATAAGCTTTTGAAGAAAACATTAGAATGTTGAGTTTGTAAACAACAAAGAATTCTCAAAGGCTTTGCCTTGTTTTGATGTTTCAAATGGAAGCTTATTTCAGGTGGTTTTTTATTTTGTGTTACGTTGTATTGTTGTTTTTTTGTTTTGTTTTGTGTGGTAGGTGTGGTAGTAGTGGGTTTCTTTTGTACTCATGTATTTGTGAACAGGAAGGGATTGGTGTGCCAGAGCTGTTTCACAGTCTAAAACAGTGGCTCTCAACTTTCGCAATGCTGTGACCCTTTAATACAGTTCCTTATGCCATGGTGACTACCAACCATAAAATCATTTCATTGCAACTTCATAACTGCACTTTGTTGACATTATGAATCATGATGTAAATAACTGTGTTTTCCAATACTCTTCGGTGACCCCTATGAAAGTGTCATTCAACCTACAAGGAGATCACCACCCCCCAGGTTAAGAAACACTGCTGATAAGTTAGTACTTATTTTATTTTTCAGAATTTCTCATAAAAATTTTCTCTTCCTGCTGTTCCTGCATCAGTCAGCTTCTTTGCACCTTGAAATTTAGCCTTTGTTTTTAATGTTTCCTGAAGGACATAAGTTTATTTCTAAACAGTGTGAAGATGGACAACTCAATACACCCCATTTCCAAAATCAGATGGCAGAGAGAGTTTGAAAATAATCACATCATTCTTTTTTCTGGCTTTTCTTTTCAATAAGGAACACAAGGATAAAATAGTTGAATGGGGACATATATGCTTATTCCATTAATTGAAATATAACTAGAATAATATACTCTATAAAGTCAAATAAACTGCTACTTTACGAAAGGTGATGGTCACTGGGCAACAATCAAACACACCTTTAATCACATCTCCCTGGAGGCATAGACAGGTGTATATCCATGAGTTCATGTCCAGCCTGGTTTACAGAACAAATTCCAAGACAGTCAGGGATGCCGAGAGAAACTCTATCCCAAGAAACCAAAAAGAGATAGATGATAGTTAGATAGACAGATAGATAGATAAGCACTGTGACCAAATCAAATTAGTAAAGAAAGTCTATTTTATCTCACAGATATTATCAAGGGAAGCCATGGCAGGACTTCAACTTATAAACTTGACACACAAACCAGACAAATGCTGCTTACTGGCTTTCTCTCCAGCAGTTCACAACCAGCTTCCTTTCCTATACAGCAAAGACCCTCTTTCCCAGGCATCATACTTCCTGCAAAGAGGTGAAGCCTTGGTCACTTAGCAATCAAGAAAAATGCCCACAGACAAGTTCATAGGCTAATCTGATCAAGACAATCCCCAGATAACTATGGTAAAGCTTTCAGACAACTACGGGCTGTGTTGTATTGATAACCAAAACTAGCTGAGATGGGAAGTATAGGAGAAATAAAAACCAGTAAATGCATAAACTAAATATCAAAGTCTTCAACAGGAAAAAACTTGTGAACATGTTGGTCCCTGTTAAGCTTTGTATCATGGGTTCACGTGCCCTCAGTTCACTTCAGGTTCCACTAGGTGACACTCTGACACCCTTAGGAGTCTCCTCCTTTTCTGGGCTTCTAGAAGTAAAAGATAGCATCCTTCACTCAAATTACCATGTTAACAAGCAGTGGCAAATTACATCTGTAGAACTAATTATGACTTCATATTCTTTTTTGTCCCCTAATTTGACTTTCTTCTCCCTTAAAGCATGTAGCTTTGGTTGAGAGCAAATTCTTCCAGCATTCTTAAATATTGAGTATTTCCATTATGCTAAATGTCTTAGAGTATGATTTCTGACAAATTTATTCCACACTGTTAGTTCCTAGCAGCTGTAGCAAAGATGCTATCTAGATAAATGTCTAGAAATGGTGATATGTACATGCGTATTCAAATCTAAAGGAACACTTGTTTTCTAGCCCATGCTTTAATATGCTTTTTCTAAATCTCACTGAAGTCTTTCTGATTACCTCTCTGTCTTGGTTTTTTAGTGTTATTGTCATTTGTTTTGTTTCTTGAGACTAGGATTCTTTGTGTAGCTCTAGATGTCCTAGAACAAGCTTTGTAGATCTTTCTGGCCTTGAACTCATAGAGATCACCCTGCCTCTGCTTCCCAGAGTGTTAGGATTAAGGGAGTTATGTGTACCACCACCGCCCAACCATTCTGATTACTTCTTTTGTGTATCAGTCTATCTCTGTACTTCAAGATTCTAAAGATTTTGCAGGAAAATAAAATGAGATGGAGAAGTTTGCTCTTAGACATAGGACAATAAATTTTAATATCTATCATTCATAAACATTAAAGGTACAGCTTGAAATGAATTTTCTTTCTCCTGTGAGTCCCTAAGTCTTTTACCAACTCAAATATATAAGTCCAAATAATATTATGCAAAATATATGGAGAAAACGAGAAACCAAACTGTCTTCAAAAGTTATGATATATTGATTACCACTCAGCCTGTTTGTGCAAAATGAGTGTAGTATGCATAATCTTTGTTTTGTTGTCAGTACTATGCATCTGACTTACCATTTAAACATTTGAGGCTGTATGGTTAAAAAAATGAGAAAACAGAAAGTTGGTAAGATAGCTTCTCACTTCATTGAAATCAGTATACTGAATAATAAGAACATCAGCACAATTACTCAAAAGCAAGGCATAGCTAAGACACGAAACCAGCATTCTCTTTATCATCATATACCACTGACTCCATCCAGTCTCATCAGTTGTCTCACTGAGCTTGTCTTGCATCATAAAGCTGTTTAGAAGAGTATGCCAAAAAAGGCTAAACTGTGGCTGAAACACACTTTTTCCTTTCCAAAGTTCTGTGCATAAAAGCCTCCCTACAGCTTTGAGTTATCATAGTAATTTGAGAAAAAGAAAAGGTAGACAACTTTGTAATTTAGCCAATTATTCATGTGAAATTTTTGCATTAGCATGTTGGAATTACCTCAGCAATGTCTCATATGAGGTTATGGTTGCATTTTAATTGAAAAGATGAGTAATTTGGCTTTATTCTGAAAGAGTAAGCCAAGACATTTTTGTAGGATTAGAGCATTTATGTAGCTGTATACATTATCTTTAAATTTATTGCATTAGAGGAAACTATTTAGTCCCAAATTAGCACAAAATATGATTTTCTCTATACTTTCATTTAGCAACAAACATTTCTGGATTTCTTTTTATCCCGTTAATTCACAAATCTAATTCTTTGTTTCATTTTTACCTTTCACACAACGGTTTTTAGAGTTAACCTTTTATGATACTATTTAGGTGAAGGCAATCTTAATGAAAATATGGAAAATTAATCACTTAGAAATCACTGGGAAGTTTCTTGAGAATGAAAGAGCTAAAGGTAGCAGATGTTTCAACCAAGGCAACAGAAAGTCCAGATGTTTGGCACATTCACGAGTGAATTGGACAAGTGAGAGTCATATTTTCCTTTCCTACAATAATCATTATGATTATGATTTTCTTTTTGAAAAATTACTTCAAAATAAGCAGTGTTTCTTAAAAGCAGAAATGGAAACTAAACACTACAACACATTTATTTTCCCTGGCCATTTTTTCCTAACCATCTTTTTACAGTTACATGGTGAATCCAAGGGTATATGCAATCTTACTTAGGAAATAAATATTTCTAAAGTACTACTGAAAATGACAAAACATGAAAAAATCGAAAAATAATAGAACTGGGCTAGCCTGGTGAATTGTTCAGAGAAGTGTATTCATTGATGAGTGTGTAGACAGGAGAAAGCAATGGGGATGCTTTACAAATACTCCATGTTCCCAACAGATGAATGAACAAAGAAAAGCTGTACCCATATGCTCATATGAATGCTCATAAATAAAGGAAAACTGCTAGCTAAGTTAGAATGAACTCAATAGATTTAAGGGAAATAAATGAATAAACAAATTAAATTATTTGATTATTTCACTTTAGATCTAGAAAAATTCATCTGTATATAGTGCTCACATTATCTTCTTAGAATGAAAAATGAAATATGATGACATTTTAGGTTTCTGAACCCATTGTTTATAGAGAAAGGAAATTTTCAGCTGCATAATTTCTCATGAAATTGTTAGATATAGTTCATATGTACTCTGTGATTTAGCAGATATTTTTAAATACTTTAATATAAACAAAGAAAAAATGAAGGCAGGAAGAAATAATGATTCGCTTTTTAGTAAAAAATATGTATTAAGAAATGTGCTTATTCGTGCATAAAAAATCACACTTATTTAAATGGACTCAATATAATGATCCGGAATCAAATTTATGTTTTATGGAAGGACAATGAAGGTTTTCCTTTAACAGACTGTGTATCCCAAGATTATTTTAAAAGTCTTTTCACTTGGGAAGGCTAGGTGCTGTTATACAATGAATTTTCAAAGCTTTCCAAACCTTTGGAAGGGAAGATGAAAATTACTATTGCACATGCTTCAGGTTTTCTTTGTTTTATAAAGGGCTAATGCAGCATTTTTGTCATTTTTCTCTCTGCCCTTGTCTTTCATCATAAATATCAAAGCTTGCAATTATGTCTTCTCAGATCCTATCATATTTTGCCTGGTTTACAATCCATTGTGATGATGTGTTCTCTCATTTTCTATACCAGACTCTTTAGTTAGATTATTGAAACCGGGAAGAATTTCATAATTTTTTGAATAAAATTAATGCAAGAAACACACATAAAGGTGGTAACGGTGACAATGGGAAAACATTAGTAAAATAATTATACTTTTATCAAAGGCAATATGGACAGCTGAGAGATTTCCCTGCTGGGCAGAGTATAACAGGGATCATCCTATAGATACATAGTATGATCTCACCTACAGATGGAGTTTTATTATTGATACTTATTATGAGAAGCAACTAACCTTGACACCACATAGTCCTTTTCTTATCTTACTATTTCCTGCCATGTTGCATCTGTCTTCTGAAACCATTTTATTGTCCTGTTTCAATATATGCTCCAAATGATATACCTCCAAATCCATTATGATAGCCTGATGTTTAATTGATGTTACTCAGTTGTAAATAGTGAATATAAGTGATAAAACAGCACTAGTTTTCTATGTGATTTTGGAGACCTAAGACTTAAATAACACACAATATTAGTTAAAGCAAGGAACAGTCAAAGACCTTAATGGAACACTTACTATCTTTCCAAGCATTGGATTAAAACCTGGAAAAACTTTAAGACAAATGAATATATGCATTAAAACCCATTCCCATAACTGCTTCCACTGTTGTTTCAGAGGTTACATTTTGAGGAAAATACTTGAACCCTCCCTATAATAAAACCGTATAGATGCCTCTAATCATTAACCTGAAAGAGGAACTTAGTACATCTGGTACTGAAAACTTGGAAAATGAATCCCTGTTTCCTCCCTTATAACTATGCATTTCAGGAGTTCTTGAACTTATATAAGCTTTGGTATTTAGTTATGAATTGTACCCAGACACTAACCATCAAAAAAGTAGTTGGATGCAATTAGAGGTTACAGGGAAAGAACTTGATCACCTATCATTGAGGAATGTTTTAGTTATTATTATGTATTAGTCATCATTACGTTTCGTTGTTTTTCACTTCAATCATATTCAAATTCTTCATGGAAAATGCAACCATATAATTTATTTAAAAATTCACATTATAAAGAATGATGTCCCTTACTAGAAAAGCTGACCTTAATAACGAGTAAAATTCTGTCATTTGCTGAGAAATGGATGGACTTGATGATCATCATATTAAGCAAGATAAATCAGATTCAGAAAGATAAATGTCAAGTTTACTCTCATATGTAAAACCAAGGATGTATTTTCAATGGATATGTATGCGTGTGTAAATGTATGTGTGTGTGAGTGCATGTGTGCTGGCATGTAAATAAAAGAGGAAGCATTGTTTAGAAATAGGAGGGGTCTTGTGGAAAAGAGAAGGGGGAAGGGGAAAATACAGAGCCAATATGGCTAAGAAACATAATATATTTGACCAAGGATCTCCGTGAAGCACATTGCTTTATGTAATGAATATTAGCTTTGAAAAACGAGCTTGAGAAAAATGTGCCAATGCCAGAATGTTGTCTTTTGTTTTGATGTAAGTCAGAGAGACATTTCAAATCAGAATATGAACAAATTGCAGAGAGGTTAGGTAAAACAGGTCACAAAACAGAGGCACTAAGGACTGCAATAAACCAAATTTGTATTCTGAGTTTAGAAAATGAGAACATGTCAACACACAAAACAAAAGGGAGAACTGGACAATGGCTGAAAAAAAGCACTAAGATCTGTGTTTTCTCTCAGTGGCCAACAGCATCAAATACTGCTGAAAGACTGTTTGGAAATCTCTGTTCTGTTGCTTAACAGGGCTGAAGAAAAACTTGAAACAGCAAGAGTTCTGTTTCTGTACAGAGAGAGGCCAGAAACATGAACAGCACCTCTACACAAACGGGGCCTGTGTTAACAAGTCAATAGCCTCTATTTTCCTGTTTCTGTGTAACATTGGAAATATCTGAGATGATGGTGAGAAGACAGCAAGAAATTTCAAGAAGAGAAATGGCTACATAACTGAAGGCAGTGTCTGTACCAAACACCTTGATAACTAGTGCTTGCAGCTACAAAAACACACGTGTGTGTGTGTGTGTCTGTCTATCTGTCTGTCTGTCTGTCTGCCTGCCTGTTTGTCTGCCTGTGTTTTATGGTAATCACACTATTAGAAATACATAGTTATTGACATACAAATTAGTTATTCAAAACTAAAGTCATCCCTGAAAACATGGAAATAATTATCAAATAGACTGCGCAGATTGTATTATTTAGAAAAATATATACGCATATATACTTACAAATATAACAACATCAATGAACAAAGAAGCCATAAATTTGAAATAGAGGAAGAAGAGTATATGAGAGAGTTTGCATAGAGAAAAGAGACAGGGGAAATTATGTACCTATAATATAAAAATAATTTAAAATAATTAAATAAAAAGGCTAAAATATAGTTTCGGGAAGCTGCTAAAATCTCAGAAAAATGTTTCTATTGGGAGAAAAAAAGCAGGATTATTTGTCCAAAGATTCATTGTTATTTATTGAAATCTAAGGTTTAGAATGATTATATACTAAAATGTTGATAGCATTTCACTCTGAGAATTGTAACAAGTGAAAGAGCCCCGTAGAGATGCTTTCATGGAAGGGAGACCCGTACCCAAGGAACAGCGAGACCACGAACTTGGATGCAACAGCAAGAGGCTTTTATTGGTAACATGCGGGTAACAGTCTCGGGGAACTGAGCGCACCGAGCTGGGGACTCAGGGGTTCTTTTATAGCAAAAAGCGCGGGACAGAAGCAAGAAGCTTAGTAACAGGACCCTGATTGGACAATTTAAATGAGGCTAGGGTTGGGGCAATTGAGGTTTTTCTTGGAACTCTAGTCTTGGCCCTGTCCGAGGAACAATCGGTTTCTGTGTTTGCTCAACCCTGCTGAGCTGGCCATCTGGCCGCCTGCAGATATCTCTGTGTTTGCCACCAGGCAGCCTGTGTCCTTGGGCTGAGCTTCCTTTTGATAGGCAATGACTATGCAGCTGTGGAGGAACGGAATTTTCCATAAGCCTCAGCTTTCAGCTGCCTGTTAGACTGGGCCAGGGTCTTTCACAAGAAACAGAAAAAATAGGGAAGGCAAGACAAAAATATAATCTTTTAAAAAAACAAATGTTGGCCAGGCATAGTGACACACAATTTTTTATGCTTTTTTTTTTTTTTGGTTTTGGTTTTGGTTTTTACGAGACAGGGTTTCTCTGTATTGTTTTAGAGGCTGTCGGTCCAGCCCTGCCTCGAACTCACAGAGATCCGCCTGCCTCTGCCTCGCGAGTGCTGGGATTAAAGGCGTGCGCCACCACCGCCCGGCTCTTTCATGCTTTTAATTTAAATTGGAAACAATCTTATTTTATTTACCAATCCCAGTTCCCTCTCCCTCCCATCCCATATCCCCCAACAGCTCCCATCCAATCCCTCTTCTGCTCCACTGAAAGGGTGAGGCCTTCCATGAAGGACATCAAAGTCTGTCACATTAGTTGTGGCAGGGCCTAGCTTATGGAGACACACACCTTTAATGCTGGCACTTGAGAGTCAGAGTAGTCAGATATCTCACCTCAAGTCCACCCTGGTTTACAGGGTGAGTTCTAGGACAGCCAGGGCAACACAGAGAAATCCTGTCTCAAACAAAATATAAAGGAATAAAAATAAAAAACAAACAAAATGAATGCCTATGTTTTATTTACTATAAAACTAAATAAAGCAGTGTCCAGCTGCTAGTGAATTATTTACAAGTACAATGATGCAGTGTATCTAGAATTTATGCCTCAGTCTTTGAAAAAGCTAGTATTTCAGGCTACAGGGAGGGTTTATTAGTTAAGACACTTGCTACTCTTCTAGAGGATCAGAGTTTGGTTCCCAGAAGCACATAAGCAGTACACAAGCAACCATAACTTGAGCTGCAGAGCATTCAATACCGCTGGCTTCTGTATGCACACCTATCCACCACACATACCACATGATTTAAAACAATGAAAAATAAAACTTACAATAAAAAATAAAGAAAAAATAAATCGCTAAGGTTTCATTTAGCCATTAGAACTATTTTAAATGATGCTGGGTTTTTCTAACAAAGGCAAGTAAAACAATGCTTTGCCAATTATAACAACAAAGATTAGCTTGACTGGTGATATATAGTGTGGAAGCATAAACATTTATTTAGATATCGACACTATGCATTAAATTTTAAAGAATATGATGTTTTAAGGAATTTTACGTCTTTATCTTTATCACACAGAATTAGTCACCTAGTACACTACATGGAATTATGAAATAAATCACGTTTTTCTATGGAAAGCATTACTATTTATTCTGTTAGAGATTACTTACATTTAAACATATTCCCCTACAACTAATTATATTTCAGAAATTAAAAATCATTGTAGTATCTTTCTATACATTAATATAGTAACATTTCTATGGTCTTCTTACTATGGATCAGTCTGGTTAAAAATGAAATTAAATATGTAATTACATTGTGTTTATGTCTGTATGCTTACACATTATTTAATTTACTTGAATGAGTATACAATTGCTCACAATTTTCCCTGCCATATGAGCAAAAATTTACTTCTATTGGGGGTGTTTGATGAAGTTATCTTATTTCACATTCGTGCACCTTTTAAAAACAACACTTTGGAGAAGATCAAAAGTCAAGTTGTTTCTTCTTGGAAGTAGGGAGATAGATAAAAGTAAACATCACAAACAATTGTCTGCTGATGAAGTGATGAGTCATGGGCAGCAAGAGAGGCAGCCCAAATTAGCAGATAACAGGACACCAGGATAGGGGAAGCAGGATTCTAAATATTGGGTAAAGACATCCAGAGAAATGATTTAAGAATGAAGCCCAAACATTCTTAAAGTAAAGTGTAAAGAAAATTTCATTTTTTTTCAGCTTCACAATTAGCAAGGGAAGTGGCAGATGGGTCATAGTGTTATAAGAAAAAGTGAAAAGTGAGTTTTAAAGAGGAGGGTTTTCTCAGTGTTTGTGGTAAGGGACATTTCTAGGGGGCAAGGGGAGGACACACATGCAAAGGCATTGATGGCATCCAGTACTCAGAATACAGACTGTGCTACAGGACACAGGGATATGTCTACTATCCTAGGAAAGAAACTCAGGGTCTCATAAAATTGTCGAGAAACACAAGAAAGATCAAGACAGAACACAAAAACATAAGCTTACAGGAACAAAAAACGTCAGTATTTTAAGTCTGTATTACATTTCCAACTTTTCAGCTTTGAGATGCACTGTCAGTATGAAGCCCAGCGGTGCCTTCAACTCCTGGTCCTCTGGCCTTGGTCTCTCAAGAAGTAAAATTTCAGGAATCGATTGAACCCAGACTTTCAAGTATTTCCATACTGAACTGTATCTTTTGCTCTTGTTTCATTTTTCTGTTTTTAAAATTTTGATAAGGTGTCTTACTTACTAAGCTGTCCAGGCTGACCTTGAACTTCTTCAGCTCCTCAGTATCCAGAACATTACAAGCATGCAAAGCATCCCAGTTTTCAATTCATTTTCAATTATAATTTTTCATACTTATAATTGAGCAGGAACACTTGTCAAACTTTCAGTTAGGGGAAACTGGAACATCAGAAATACTGTAAATTTTCACATGAGGATAACTCGAAAAAATAACTACATAAGGGAAAAGAAGTATTGATAAATGTACATCTTAGAGGTCCAATAAGAAAGGAAAATCCCAAGCTCAGAAAAACTGCTAAAAAAGAAAAATAGTGAGTGTTGAAGAAGCTTTAACAGTTGAGTGTCTTCAACTAAGTAAAACCTTGCTTTTCTGTGGGTGCATGAGGAATAAAAAATGTACAATAGGAAGCTCACATATGTGAAAGAGTTCGAAATATGATTTTATTCATAAATCATCTTAACCTTAGAGCATTATAGGTGGAATGCAAAAGGCCAGACATGGAAGAAGCAGCCAACAGCTCTCAGCTGGTTGTTACATAGGAAATAGGAATGTCATCAGGCTGGCCTTTAACAATCCCAACGTTCCCACATCCCTTATTCTGACTTCCTTCTTTAGTATTATTAGTTCTTCGAGAAATTTGTGCAATGTGGGTTTTTTTTAGTTTATTTACTTATTGCTATTAATATATGCCAACCATGGCCCTTCCTCCTCCTATCCTCCAAGTCTCTTCCAACTCCTGCCAGCCCCCCACCTCCCCTCTCCCCAAGACACACTCCTCCTCTGTTTCCATTCAGAAAAGAGCAGGCCTCCCAGGGATATCCACTGAACGTTGTATAAGAACATCCAATAAAACTAGGTACAAACCCTCATATCAAGGCTGGGCAAGGCAACCAAGGAGGAGGAAAAGGGTCCCAAGAGCAGACAAAAGAGTCAGAGATACCCCTTCTACCATTGTAGGAACACCACAAAACCACCAGGCTAACAACCATAGCATTTATGTAGAGAATCTAGCTCAGATCCATACAAACTCCATTATTGTCACTTCAGTCTCTGTGACCTCCTATGAGCCTTATTTAGTTGATGTCTGTGGCACAATATGTTTTAATTATAGTTACCCTGCTTCCCAAACTCCTTCCAGATTCTTCTTCCTTCCCTACCAACTTAATTTTATGTAAATTCTGTGTTATTAAACACATCAATAACTTTGTGCTACCAATATACTGTTGAATGTGTGCCATTCCACTGGAGTATGGTTAACATACCAGGGTCAGTACTCTGAAAGAAAACAGTCTCTCACTATCCCACAAGATATCAATTGCCAATATTTCCTCAGGTCGATACAAGGGACTTTGAGTCCACAATCATTTTTCATGCTGGGGCTGACTTTTGCTTGACCTGGCACAGTTCTTCTTCATGATGTCACAACCACTTTAAGTTTATATGTGCATTCTTAGTTAAACTTTCAAAACCCAGACAGTTTCACACAGCTTTGAAATTCAATATGAAGGCTTGACCAAACTGTAAAACCTCAAACCCTATAACTGACTTTAAGTGTATTTCTAGCTGCCCTTAACTTGCCATAAAGTAAATTCTCTCTGAAGGAATATCTCTTTAATATCAACTTCATAATTCCAGAAGATGTAGATATGGCAAATATGAACTTACAACAATATTAGAAAACACAAAGAAAATAGTCACCATGAACAAGAGTCAGCAATCAGGAGAAAAATTAGAATCCTAAAAACTATAGATGCTGCAAATTTTTACATGTAGAATGTAACACAAATATCTAGGATTATTTTTCAAAAATGTGCTGGCAAATAAAATCAAGCTATTCTAGAGAACTACAAAATAATATAAAGAAGGTTAAAAAAGAACCCACACAAAACTTGTACTGATATTAACAGGTGTAATTGATATTTCAAACAATAGACAAGTCAAACTGTTGATTACAAATTCTAGAAAGAGAATTATACACGAGAAAAGGAAGACAGATGCAAGACATTTCCCAAAGAATTGTCCAGCCAGACAAAGCATGAAACATATGAAATAAAGATTATCAGACCAGGAGGAAAGAATGGAAAGCCATTTGGAAACAGAAGGGGAGAACAGGTAGAATATGAGACAAGCAATATTCAAGACATTTCCAGATTTAATGAAAGATATAAATCCTCAGATTCGTGAAGTCTTAGAAAAATCTGTCAGAATAAATAAAAATAAATTTGCTTTTAGACAAATTATAATGAAACGGCAAACCATCAATAACCATAAAAAGAGTGCGAGCAATTGCAGTTCAATGTTTGAGAGGTGATGGAGGGTGTACATTGCTGTCTCTGCTGATGTTGAATAAATATTCCCCTGACTCAGAGCCCAAGTTTCTAGCTTCTCCTTTATACATTCTCTGAAATAAAATAATCTGGTAGAGCATGCAGCATGGGGGGTGGGAGTGGGGGCTGTACTTCTTGGAATTTAAGATATTTTCATGAATAAAAGTAATCAGAAGTAGGTTCTTACTACATGCGCATAGTACAGAATTTTAAAGGCAGATTTTTCTGTTGTTGAATTCATCTTTACTCTATGATTTATTTGAAATTCCAACATTTTAGTTTCAATTGAAAACATTAAATTTGTCATTCTTCTCACTATGTTGTATCAATAAGTCGACCCATTATGTACCATACCAACTAGTTTTGTATCTTTCTTCCCTTACATAATTTCTAAGCTAAAGGCTAGTCCCAAAAGTAAACACCAGGAAAACAACAATGAAGATAACACACCCAATTTGGGCAATCATAGATTGTATTGGTAAGTATTTTAGGAGAAACGTTATTTGAACTAATATTTTTACTCCTCCCAGCAACTACAGGACCTATGGGCAACTTTTATCTTATTTCATATGTAAGATAATTAAGGTTTAATTAAAATTTGCTGAGACAAATAGCTACTCAGTAAACAAATTGAGCAAATATGTCTAATTTTGGAAGATAAGCATTCAAAAACAATAAAGTTGTGACAGTTTGACATTATTTTCATTCTACTTACAGAGTTTTCTTGCTTCATAGTTTATATTTCTCTTATAATTTTTCCAAATATATGTGATTTTAGTTTTAACATTTGCATATATTCTAATAGAAACAAATTCTCAAAAATGTGTTCTACTTTGATTCTTGACTTATACTATAAATTGAATTTGGTAACTGACCTTGATCGTTAATGAGAAACAATAGGAACTCCATGCGTCCATACTTGTGCCTTATATAGATGACACTCTGTTGGAGCTTAATCCATGAATTTCTACCATCACCAGAGTTACCCTTAAAATTCCCAGCACAGCTACTTTCATTGCCCCTAGAAGCTTTTTATTTTGAAGAAAAAAATAATTATCACTGTGAATAGTTTGTTTGCAGTTAGCATTGTAATTCTTTTTAACAGACCACAACTGTCCTTAATGAATTTATAAATCTACCATTTGACAATATGCTGGCAAACCTCTGCTGTAACATACTTTAGAGCACTAAAATCTGTGATTCAAAATTACTGGACTCTCTAGGATTGAAAACCCCAATTAGTTGTGAATAGGAGAATTACCTGGTTTGACTGTATACTTTCTCCTAAAATTGTTCATCATTTTATAGTCCTTTCTCTTTGCAGCCTGCTTTGGAAATATTTTGTGAGTAAGTAACAAACATCATTGTCTTTAGTTATTGGAAAATCACTTCTTTCTCGTTATTCCCAATGGAGTCAAACAAATGATCAACCATAAATTGCAGAAAATCATTCCTTAAAAGTAAGGCTATCTGGTGAATCTTTTTATCCTAGTCCAAAAAGAGAAGTTCACATACACACAAGATGTCTTAATGAAGGGGAAATAGAATTACCTCCCACTGTAAAATAACAATGAAATGGAGATTGTAAATGTGTTCCTGTAGCAGAAGAATCAGAATGCAGCGCTTCAGCTTATTATGGTACACAGCACAGCTCTGACTAAGTCAAGAAGCTGATAGATGAGCTTTGCCTATTTGGGTCTTAAGGGCCTTGAAGTCAGGAGGATGGATGACTGCTTAACGAGAACAACATCACATTTTTGTACAAGACAAGAAATCTAGCTTGGCGCCAATTGACTGTGATGCTTGCCTAAACTCAATATTCAGATCATGACTATTTAATTTACCTGTCAATGATTTACTCCTGATTTACATAACACCTGCTTGGCATCTCTATATGGTGCAGTGCAGCTGTTTTGTTTTCAGTGTGCTGTGGAAGGAGTTCTCTGAGCAGTGAAGAAGTAGTATTTTTTGTAATCCTGTTTATTTCATTGAAGCACTCATGCTTTAATTGCTGTGTCTAGAAATCACGCAGTGACATGTGAAATGAAACCCATAAATATTCCAATAACTTGGCAGTCTCAAGACACTTCAAATTAAGATATGGGATTCCAGTGTTAAACCTGCACATCAAATAAAAGTGGAAGAGAAAGGCAGATAATTGCAAAGTAGATATACTGCTAATACAGAGGGATGCAATTATAAATGTATATAAAATTGTACCATTCAGAACTTAGCTGATTATAAGGCTACATTCTTATAATTTTGGGGAGTAATATATCCATTCAAGTTACATAAGTGTGCCAAATCACTTACTTAGTATATAATATAATCTCTGGGCGTACTCTGTATCAAAAAATAAACAATTGGCTTTACTTTGCTTTATAACCTCTGGTTTGATATAAAGTATTATTGACTTACTTTCTCTTGCTATCATAGATATCTAAAACTTTGAGAAAAATTAACCTAGCTAACTATCTCACAAAGGACAAGATCAACTGTGAGAAATTTTACACTGTAGTCTACTCTGGCACCAGTGACAACACAGTACTGTTCTGGTAACTTAAGAAACAACAGAAGTTTCCCTCACAATTCTGAATGCTGAAAAGTTCAAGATCAAGGACACGTCATTCTGGAGTCCATTCTGTTTTGTCATTTCAGATGACTTCTCCCTTATGTACACACTCAGAGAGAGGACAAGGTTTCTGGTATTCTACTTTATGTGATAATGTATGCACAAAGATTAGCCCTGAAAGTTCCACCTTAATCTAATTGCCTCCCAAATCCTCATCTCCAAAAATCATCACCATTTATATGGCTTGAGCACATAAACTTCTGGGAGACTCAGTCTGTAGCATCTAAAATAACATTGAGTCAGTCATAGCATATGATTTTAGAAGAAAGAGTGAATCATCATGATAATCATCTATTAGATATGTTTCTATAAGTCACCTCAAGACACACTTCATGTGTTTTTGTAGCTTAGTCTACTAGAAAAAGCACATCTCAAAGTATTTGATTTTTGTGGAGGTTATATTTAGTTCATAGGTGGTGTGAATGAAAATGACTCCCATAGGTTCATATATTGGCTTACTTAGTCCCCAGTTGGTGAGTAAACTGTTTGCACATGCTTGCATGCCTCATCCCCAGTTGGTAAACTGCAAAGATTAGATGGTATACGCTTGCTGAAGTAAGTGTGTCCATGTTGAAGGAGCTTTGAGGTTTCAAAGCCCAGCCTCTCTCTCTCTCTCTCTCTCTCTCTCTCTCTCTCTCTCTCTCTCTCTCTCTCTCTCTCTCTCTCTCTCTCTCTCTCTCTCTCTCTCTCCTGCCAGAGGATCTTATGTACAGCTCTCAACAACTTCTACAGATCCATGCCTGCCAGACTGTGTGCCTCAATCTCCTCTTATGAAGGAAAGCATGGAATTGGAGACTTAAACAAGTTGTCTTAGTCATGATGTCTCTTCAAAGTGATAAAACTCTAAATAAGGCACTGTAGCCACACAAGTATAAACTAAATATTATCATAACACAGGATAGCAACAGAGTGAGCTAATTAAGAAAATCAGGAAGGGTTTACAGACAGGGAGGCCATGTGTTTCACACCTTCCCTCTTAGTGCACATATTGGAAATGAGTCTCCTGAAGCATGTGTGAGTACTAGCAGTTAGAACTAAATGATGAGCATCATGTTATAATGTAGCAGAAAAGTCCTCAAGAGATGCAGCTACCTAAGTCATGGACATTCCAGCCCCCAAACCATGAGTGCATCAAAAAGTGTCTTTGTAAGTTACCCAGAATGTGACACACTCACTCACAGCAATGAAAAATGGCATACCTTTAGATACTGACAGGATTGTGGTAATATTTTAGCTAAGAAAAAAGTGTAAATTATTGGATCAGATCCATTTTACATGAGAAAATCCCATGATACATTAATTACATTTATAGTATGATGTATCTGTCTGATGTTTACTTATTAGAAGACACATAATTATTTTACGACTAACAGATGGGTCATTTCATGATGACTTGTATTTTATTCTCTTCCATTGTATATTTGAAGTCATTTTATCATTGTTTTATGAAAAAATGTTACTTATGTGGATAAACAATATGAGTATTTAAGAATTATACACTCTGGAATTCGTGAACATATGTGCATGAACATATCTGTGTGTACCTTTGCAACAAACTGAAATACACATTCAATTCTATGCTTTCAATTTATACTAAATTAGCAAAGGATGTATACTCCAATTTCTTATATATATATATATTATTTTTAAATTTAAATCTGAATTAGAAACAAGGTGGCTTCACATGTCAATTCCAGGTCCCTCTCCGTTTCCCTCCACTCCTTCTATGCCCTCCCACCGAACCCCTCCAATATCCCCTCATTTCACCATGGAGGGGAAGGCCCTCCATGGGGGTGTCCATAGTCTGTCATTTCATCCAGGGCAGGGCCTAGACCCTCCCCAAGAGTCCAGGGTGAGAGTGCATCTCTCATTGTTGGATGGGAGTCCAAATATCCATTTGTATACCTGGGACAAATACTGATATACTACCCCAAGGCTCAATTGATTACCTAGGTCTCCTCACTGACACCTACATTCAAGGTGTCTTGGTCAGTTCCATTCTGGATTCCCAGACATCAGTCTGGGATTCAAGAGCTAACCCTTGGCAGGTCACCTGTTTCTGGGGGTTAAACCAGGCCAGTCTTAATGCCTTTGGTCATCAATCCTCCCTCTCTGTCACTGTATTTCATAAGTTCAGCTCAGTGCTTAGCCGGGGGAGTCTGCCTCTTCTTCTATCAGCCACTGAATGAAGGTTCTGTTTCCCAGACTCTCTGGCCATGGGATTGTAGGCTGACACTCCCCAGATCTATGTCTAAAATCCATATATGAGAGAGTACATGCCATGTTTCTCTTTTTGTGACTGGGTTACCTTACTCAGGATGGTTTCTTCAAGTTCCATCCCTTTGCCTGCAAATCTCAGGATTCCATTGTTTTTTTCTGCTGAATTGTGTAAATGTACCACATTTTCTCTATCTACTCTTCGGTTGAGGGGCATCTAGGTTGCTTCCCAGTTCTAGCTATAACAAATAACGCTGGTATGAACATAGTGGAACAGAAGTCCTTGTTGTATGAATGGGCATCTTTTGGATATATGCCTAAGAGTGGAGTTGCAGGGTCTCGTGGTAGGTTTATTCCCATTTTTCTGAGGAATCTCCACATTGATTTCCAAAGTGGCTGAACAAGTTGGCACTCCCACCAGCAATGGAGGAGTGTTCCCCTTTCTCCACATGCTCTCCAGCATAAATTGTCATTGGTGTTTTTGATTTTAGCCATTCTGACAGGAGTGAGATGGTATCTCAGAGTGTTTTGATTTGCATTTCCCTGACGGATAAGGATGTTGAGCACTGTCTTGTAGGAGGAAGCCTGTATGCCTCCATTAACCATGTAACTTACTAGAGGCGCATACAGATGAGGTAATAAAAGAGCAGTTTACCACACTGCTAACCATACCCACTTTAGGCATGACTAAAGACGTATACAGATATATGTAAAGACGTATACTTATGTAGGCGGTGAACTACGTCACTAGCCAGGCCCACTTTTGGGCATGGCTAGGGGCGTTACGGGGGAAGGCATAAAAGACCAAAGAACAGAAGTCTTGGTCTCTTTTTCCGGCTTTCGGCTTCCAGTTTGGCAGCGGAAAACTACTCGGCTCATTTGGGTTACTTGTTTGGTATCTTGTGAGTAATTTCTACAATAAATACTTAGTTTTACTTTCAGTAAGTGTGCTGTTTATCATTACAGCATCTTTCTTAAGTGTCTCTTGGCCATTTTAGCCTCCTCTATTGAAAATTCTCTATTTAGTTCTGTAGCCTACTTTTTAATTGGATCCTTTGGTGTTTGGGAGACTTCTTGCTTCTTGAGTTTTTTGTAAATTTTGTAGATCAGCCATCTGTCAGATGTGGGGTTAGTGAATATTTTTTCCCATTGTGTGGGATGCCTTTTTGTCTTGCTGACTATGTCCTTTGCCTTACAGAAGCTTCTCAGTTTTAGGATGTCCCATTTATAAATTGTTGATCTCACTGTCTATGTTACTGATGTTATGTTCAGGAAGCAGTCTCCTGTACCATTTCGTTCAAGGGTAGCACCCACTTTCTCTTCTAAGAGGTTCAGTGTGGCTGGGTATATGTTGAGGTCTTTTATCCATTTGGACTTAAGTTTTGTGCATGGCGATAGACATGGATCGATCTGCATTCTTCTACATGACAGCATCCAGTTATGCCACACCATTTGTTGAAGATGCTTTCTTTTTTCCATTGTATATTTTTAGCTTCTTTGTCAAAGATCAGATGTTCATTCACGTGGGGGTTAATATCAGGGTTTTCAATTTGATTCCATTGGTCTACCTGCCTATTTTTGTGCCAATACCAAGCTGTTTTCAGGACTATAGCTCTATAATAGAGCTTGAAGTCAGGGATGGTGATGCCTCTGGAGTTGCCTTGTTGAACAGAGTTGTTTTGGCTATCCTGGGTCTTTTGTTTTTCCATACAAAATTGATTATTGTCCTTTCAAGTTCTGTGAAGAATTGTGCTGGGATTTTAATGGGGATTGCATTGAATCTGTAGATTGCTTTTGGCAGGATTGCCATTTTTACTACATTGATCCTATCTATCCAAGAGCATGGGAGATCTTTCCATTTTCTGGGGTCTTCTTTAATTTCTTTATTTAAAGTTTCAAAGTTCTTGCGATACAGGTCTTTCACTTGTTTGGCTAGCGTTACCCCAAGTTATTTTATGTTGTTTGTGGCAATTATAAAGGTTGATGTTTCTCTGATTTCTTTCTCAGCCCTTTTATCATCTGTATATAGTAGGGCTACTGATTTTCTTGAGTTGATCTTGTTGCCTGCCACTTTGCTGAAGATGTTAATCAGCTGTAAGTGTTCCCTGGTAGATTTCTTTGGGTCATTTATGTAAACTATCATATCATCTCCATTTTCTAAGCTATGCTATCATTATAAGCTTTTCAATGAATGATCAAATTTGATAATTGAAACAAAGTGTTCCAATTAAAGAAGACATTCTGTTCTTTAAAATAACACTGATAGTTTTAACTTTTGTAGTATTAACACATTTACTCTGGACACATTGTTATTATTAAGTACATTGCATGTGTGTGTTTATTTAGCTGTAAAATCAGACTCCTTAAGTTGTGTACGTTAAATACAGATGAGTCTCTTAGTTTCATCTCTCACTGCTATAGTAACTAACAAAAATAGCAACTCAAGAAAGAGAGGTCTTATTTGGACCCATTGTTAAGATACCTGTTCATCATGCAGTTTTCAAACTTCAGTAAATATCCAGTTAATTTATTTATAATGTGGAAGCCAGATGTAATTGATATGATAAAAACATTTTTCCAAAAAATTGCCATTGTATCTCCACAGAATATTTTTTATTCCTCATACACAAGCATTGGCCTTTTTTGCTAATCTTCATTTTACAGAACAATTTGCCACTGTGGATAACAAATGAATTATGACTGTAGTTGAACTTAGAATAGATGCCTATCATGCTAAAAGACACTGTATTTGGTATTAGTAAGTCTATTTGAGTCTTGTTTGGCTCCTATACCATAATCCAAACACTGATCTTACAAAATTAATAAAAGAATGATGAAGAGGGAACCTAACATATACCTTGCTGCCTCCTGTAAGAAGGTAAGACTGAATACTTGCTAATGAAATAAACCTTAATCTCTTTTTCAAATATCTATAAAAAATGTTTAATCTCTCCAATAACAGAATAGCAATATCTGCAGCAGTTGACTCTTTGTGATATTTTTGTTCAGGATTGGTCTAATATGATTCAAGGTGGCCAATTAAATAAGGCCTTCCATTGTTCTGGCTGAATAATGGTTTGATTTTGTAAGTCTACTAATCATTACTTAAATTAGCATTAAATTCATAAAAAGCTGAGTAGCCTTTATATTATCTAGCAAATGCTGAAATTAATACCACAAACACAATTATCCAAAGGAAAAACAACAATAACTCTCATTTGGGTAGCCAAGTAGAGATACTTTCATGCAAAATAATTACAAAAATAAAATCATGGTTAAGAAGCATTTGGAAGTATCTGAATGTCCTTATGTGACTGCCACATCTAGGGTGGCTCTTGGAATGTGGTTGTCAAGCAAGATATCTCCTGGCTTATTTTCTAGTCTGTTCCATATTGTTCATGCAGAAATAGTAATCAGACATCACTTGGAGGACAGTAAAAAGTTTCCCAAAAATAAAACCTAAACCTTAAGTGTCTAGCTATGCATAGCCACACTCATGGGAAAAATCTCATCTTAAGGAATCATTCTGATATTGGAAAAAACAAGACCTTTTTTGATAGGAAAGCTAATTCATATGTTGTACTATATAGAGCAACTAATTTCCTATGGAAAATATCAGAACATGGAGAATTGGAGGAGGAGAGGGTGAATGCATCCCAAACTTAGGATATTTACAAAAAGGACAATGGTAATGTCTTTGAAGCTATTTTCCAGCTTTTCTGTTTCCATTCTCTGTCACTTAATGGACTCTTCGTTTACAGATAGTCACTATTTTAAATCAGTTAGTTTATTTTCCCCAAATGTGTTTATTGTAAATAATTCTATTTTAACTATTTTTGAGTCAAACCTTGATGTATGCTTTACAGATTTATTTTAAATTCTCATGATGACTGGATGACGTCAATACATCAACACAGAAATAAAACAGAAAGGTGAGTTTAATGGAACATCAAAGTTCAGTCACACCTTAAATATTTATTGGGGATATACAATAGCCAGAAGAATTCACTAATTGAAGAACTGAATACACTGGAATACAGAAACATGGAAAGGATGACTTCTGATGCAGTTATTTCCTCTGCCAAAGTGGCACTAGCTAGAGATCTCTTTGGAGAGGTTCATTCAGGAATTTCTTATGCTCCAAAATCCATAGAAGAGTAAAAGAACAGGATTAGACAGCAGAAGGGTGTAATTCCCTGCAGATTTTTAAGGCTTTGAGGCAGCTACATCAAGAGCCCTGGAATAGGTGGGGACCCTAAAAGTTGACAGGAGTCCAGATAAGATACCTGAGCAGTTGAGCTTGTGATTTGATGGTACAGATTTGCAGAGGGATTTTCTGCACCAAGGAAACTCCTCTGAGCAAAGTCATTACTCCAAAAAGCTTAGAGGATGAGCATAGCAGTACTGAAAGGCAGGTGTAATGCTCAGCATTAACAATGAACAGTGTGTTCTTTCGTTATCCACTCAGGACATCACCACAGGTGGCTGTTCTGTGTCCGTGTGTGATTATTAAATTACAGGACACTACTCAGCTCAGCATTTCTAAATGATAGGGACCTATGAGTTCCTTCTTTCCCTAGGTCTTCCTTCCTCTCTTTGGTATCTTCTGACTTCTGAGCTCTTATTACAGAGGATTGCTAACTCCGAAGAGTGTTTCTGAATTCACAATTCTTCAATGCAAAGAATGTAAAATAAATTAAACCCCAACAGAATTATTACACAGTCTTCCTCCTTAAAGAATCCCTACTTACTTCTAAATCATGTCTCATAGATGGTTCCACAGGGCAGATCGTAAGATTTATTGTACATTTTGCTGTGAGTTGTTGTTTTGTTATTTTATTTTCTAAGAATCTTAGTGTCTATCTACACTATCTACATCTATCAACATAGATGTTTGTTCAAGGCTATTGTTTTCTGAAATAAGATATTGAAAATTAAATATTATTTGAAGGTTTAGTCTTCTAAAATATATTTAGTGCTTTAAAAATAACAGCAACACTTGGGAATACAGTACAATTTGCTAAGAAGTCTCCTTGCAAATAACAAAATCCCACGAATACTTGAAAGAAAAAAGCACAGTATTACAAAATGGATAAATATAAACACTAAATCACATTAGTACTCTGCCACATATAAATTTTTACTTTATAAATCTCTAAGTAATTATTTAATAGACTTTTAAATTACAAAGGCATCAATACAACATGCATTGTTTTAAATAGTGGCATTCTTCTCAAAGCCATGTCAAATTATAGAAGACTAATTTGTATAACAGGAGAAAAATATCATATTACATTCATAACATTGAACTTTGCACATAAATATTAATGAGGGGTGTCCTTTTTCCATTCAGAGAAAGCCAATATTTGCTTTAGTGCTACTTACTTAGAAAGCAGGGCATCATCACGTCACCCTCATCAACCAAAGCACTTATTAAGCTCACAGGCAACACTTTTCTTCTAGGTTCATCAGGTGCCAGGCTCAACAGTTTCTCACCATGGCAGACTGTCACAGGCATTAAATAGATAAACCAGAGTCTAGTTTTTGCACATGACAGACACTGTGCAAGGGATGTATGTGTGTTCTGATTGTAGTATGTACACTTCAGAGCCTAGGCCAGGCTAGACAGTGATGAAGGTATTTACATATACAAAATGGATCTTTGCTATCCTATAATGCTGTAACAGGGAGGTGGCTTGCTCCAATTCTCACTAGGAATGTTATTGACCCAGTAACAGAGTCTATGAAGATCTTTGATCCATGGATAACATCAATTTCACATTATCTCTCAAACACTCCAGGTGTTACAATCCTTCTTTCTTTATTTTCTATTTAAATTAGAAATGAGTTTCCTTCACATGTCAATCCCAGATCCCTCTCCCTCCTGTTCTTCCCAGGCCTACAGCAACACCCACAAACCGCCACCCAATACCCACTCTACTCTCCAGGGAGGGTGAGGCCCTTCATGGGAGATCCCCAAAATCTGTGATATCATCTGGGTCAGGACCTAGGCCTTGCCACATGTGTTAGGCTGAGAGAGTAACCCTCCATGTGGAATGGACTCTCAAAGTCCATTTGGGTGCCAGGGATAAATACTGATCTAGTACCTGAGGCCCCAAAGATTGCCGAGGTCTCCTCACTGGCACCACGTTCAGGCGGTCTGGATCAGTCCCATACTGGATTCTCAGTCATCAGTCTGGGGTTCATGAGATCCCCCTTTTTCAGGTCAGCTGTTTCTGTAGGTTTCACCAGCCTGGTCTTGACCCTTTTTCTCATCACTCCTCGGTCTCTGGAACTGGTTTCCAGGAATTCAGTTCAGTGTTTAGCTGTGGGTGTCTGCCTCAGCTTCCATCAACCCCTAGATGAAGGCTCTAGGATGGCATACACAGTAGTCATCAATCTCATTGTCAGGGAAGGTAATTTAATGTAGACTTTCCACTATTGCTTAAACTGCCAGTTGTTGTCATTCTTGTCAATCTCTGGAAATCTCTCTAGTGCCGGATCTATCCTCAAACCTATGAAGACTCCTTCTATTATGCTGTCTCTCATAATGCTCTCCTCTATTCTTCCCCCAGCTCAAACTACCTGCTTCCCCATATCCTCCTCTCTCCTTCTTTTCTCCACCTCCCTTTTTACCTTCTCCCTCTCCCTTTGCCCCATGCTCTCAGTCCACTCAGAATATCCTGTCCCATTCCCCTTATCTGCGGTACCATGCATATCGCTCTTAGGGTCCTCCTTGATTCCCAGACGGTCTGGCAGTGGGATTGTAGACTGACATTCCATTGCTTCATGTCTAAAATCAATATATGAGTAAATACATACCATTTTTGTCTTTTTGTGGCTTTGTTATATCATTCAGGATGGTTTCTTCTAGTTCCATCCATTTGTCTGCACATTTCAAGATTCCATTGCTTTTTCCACTAAGTAGTACTCCACTGCGTAAATGTACCACATTTTCTCTATCCACTCTTCAGTTGAGGAGAATCTAGGTTGCTTTCACGTTCTGGCTATTACAAATAATTCTGCTATAAGCAAAGTGGAAGAGATGTCATTGTTGTATGAATGTGCATCTTTTGGGTATATGCCTAAGAATGGAATAGCTGATTCTTGTGGTAGACTGATTCCCATTTTCCTGAGGAATCTCCATACTGATTTCCAAAGTGTCTGTATGAGTTGACACTCCCACCAATAGTGGAAGAGTATTCCAGTTTCTCCACATCCTCTCCAGAATAAACTGTCATTTATGTTTATGCTTTTAGCAATTTTAACAGGAATGAGATGTTATCTCAGAGTTGTTTTGATTTTCATTTCCCTAATGGCTAAGCACTTTCTTAAGTGTCTCACAGCCATTTTAGATTCCTCTATTGAGAATTCTCTATTTTGTTCTGTACCCCCACTTTTTTTGTTTTTGTTTTTATGAGACAGGGTTTCTCTGTATTGTTTTGGAGGCTGTCGGTCCAGCCCAGCCTCGAACTCAGAGACCCACCTGCCTCTGCCTCCCGAGTGCTGGGATTAAAGGTGTGTGCCACCACCACCCGGCTGTATCCCACTTTTTAGTTGGATCCTTTGGTGTTTTGGAGACTTGCTTCTTGAGTTCTTTGTAAATTTTGGAGATCAGCCCTCTGTCAGATGTGGCATTAGTGAATATCTTTCCGCATTCTGTGGGTTGTTGCTTTTCAGTTTCAGGAGGTCCCGTTTATTAATTGTCAATCTGAGTGTCTGTGCTACTGTTGTGATGTTCAGGAAGTGGTCTCCTGTACCAATTCGTTCAAAGGTCCCTACCACTTTCTCTTCTATGAGGTTCAGTGTGGCTGGGTTTATGTTGAGGTCTTTTATCCATTTGGACTTAAGTTTTGTGCAGGGCAATAAATATGGATCTACTTGCAGTCTTCTACATGCCGGCATCCAGTAATGCCAGCACCATTTGTTGAAGAAGCTTTCCTTTTCCATTGTAAAATTTTTGCTTCTTTGTCAAAAATCAAGTGTTCATAGGTGTGTGGGTTAATATCAAGGTTTTCAATTCGATTCCATTGGCCTAACGGTCTAATTTTGTGCCAATACCTAACTGTTTTCAGGACTATATCTCTGTGATAGAGATTGAAGTCAGGGATGGTGAAGCCTCCAGTAATTCCTTTATTGTTCAGGTTTGTTTTGGCTATCATGAATCTTTTGTTTTTCCATACAAAATTGATTATTGTTCTTTTAACATCGTGAAGAACTGTGCCAGTATTACGATGGGGACTGCATTGAATCTGTAGACTGCTTCTGGTAAGATTGCCATTTTTACTATGGTGATCTTACCTATCCAAGAGCATGGGAAACTTTTACACTTTCTGGTATGTTCTTTAATTTCTTTCTTTAAAGCATCAAAGTTCTTAAAGAAAATCTACAAGATTGATACTTTGAAACTGTAATCAAGTCTGCAATTAATTGCTTTCATGTATAAGAATTTTCTTGTTCATGGTGTCTCTACATATTAGATCAGTGAGTAAGATAATCCTCAACACATTTGATATGGTTTACAATTTTTCAATTATGGTTTCATGTCCCTAATACTTGATCACACATAATATAATACAGATTCCCCTTTAAGAGGCAGAGCCTAGAAGCCTAACTTCGGGTTGGCTGATCAGAACCACCTAAGACCTGAGGACTGCCCACAGCAGAGCCGGTATAAGGTGACTTTTTAGAGCAAGTACAAACAAGTGTTACCCTAATAAATCTCATAATGATTTGCTTTACTGCTGAGACATGAGTGTTACTATCCAGAAGGATCATTAGTAATGCCTGGCTTTCCCCAGGGATCCAGTGCCTGACTTTGTCTAGAAGCCTTGTAAGTCAAGACCATTGCCAGAGGCCTATTCTTGAACTACAAGCACCTACCTGTGAATATGCTGGACCAGGTGTGTGTTTGTGTGTGTGTGTGTGAGTGTGTGTGTATGTGTGTGTGTGTGTGTGTGTGTGTAATGGAGATAGAATTTCCTTCCTACTAGCTCTCTCAGCTACTGTTCTTTGAGCTCCTCCCAGAGCCCCTCCCCACTGTATAGTTGATAGGCTCTTTTACTTTGCTTATTATTGTTACATAGGACTTTAAGTACCTCTCTCCTCTGAACAGGAAGATAACCTATGAACTTATAAATACTGGCTTCCAGAAACTGTAGGAGAGCAAGAATATATATTCTGACCCCGCCCCACGGGATTCAGCATGCTCAGAGACTGCCAGCTTCCAAGTCCCAGTCTCCACCCATGGGACAGGCCAAGCGAGGGTCCAACCTACCCAGAGTTTGCTAAGGTCCCGATACTAGGACAGCCTCCATCCACACAAGAGGAAAGCCACCAGGGTATTGGACCTGCTTCCCACCCCCTGTAAAGTGGTCACATACCCACCAGGGGAGGAAGAGACTCCTTCTGCACCCACGGGAAGAAATGATGGGAAGGAGACAATACAAAAACACACCCACCCACAGAAAATCCAATATGACACCACTGAAAACTAGAGAATCTACACCCGAAAGACCCGAACAGTCCATTACAGAAGAAGCAGATGAGAAAGACCTTAAAAGCAACTTCATGAAAATGATAGAGGACCTCAAAGAAGATATGAGAAAATCCCATAAAGACGTGGAAGAAAAAACAAACCAAAAATTGCAAGAATTGGAAGAAATGGAGGAAACAACAATCCAAAAAAGGCAAAAAAATGAAAGAATGGAAGAAAACTTCAACCAAAAACTTCAACCAAAACTTCAACAAATGCAAGAAAGAGAGGAAAAGACAAAGCAAAAATTATAAGAAACAATTCAAAAAGTACAAGGGTTGAAAGCTGAAATAGAGACAATAAAGAAACACAGTGTGAATGAATCCTGGAAATAGAAAAGCTGGGCAAATGGTTAGGTACAACAGATACAAGCATAACCAACAGAATACAAGAAATGTAAGACAGAATCTCAGGTGTTGAAGATACACTGGGGAAATAGATTCATTGACCAAAGAAAATCTTAAGTCCAACAAATCCCTAACATGAAATATCCAGAAAATATGGGATACCATGAAAAGACCAAACCTAAGAGTAACAGGTATAGAACAAGGTGAAGAAATCCACCTCAAAGGGGCAGAAAACACATTCAACAAAATCATAGAAGAAAACTTTCCCAACTTAAAGAAAGACATGCCAATGAAAGCATGAGAAGCCTACAGAACACCAAATAGAGTGGACCACAAAAGAAAATCCCCTTGCCACATAATAGTAAAACCCCCAAACATGCAGAATAAAGAAAGAATATTAAGAGCAGCAAAGGAAAAAGGCCAAGTAACATACAAAGGCAAACCTATCAGAATTACACCTGACTTCTCCATGGAAACTCTCAAAGCCTGGATAGATATTCTACCAACACTAAGAGACCACAGATGCCAGCCCAGACTACTATACCCAGCAAAGCTTTCAGTCACTATATATGGAGAAAATAAGATATTCCATAACAAAACCAGATTTAAACAACATGTATTCACTAACCCAGCCCTACAGGAAGTTCTGGAAGGAAAACCCCAACCCAAGGGACTTAACTACAACCAGAAAAACATAGGCAATAGATAATCCCACTTTACCAACAGCCAAAAGAAAAGAGGTAGAAATCCAAATATAATTCCAACACCATCAACTATTCCAAAACAAACAAGAATAAGCAATCAATGGTCATTAATATCCCTCAATATTAATGGTTTTAACTTGCCCATAAAGAGATATAGGCAAACAGAATGGATTCAAAGACAGAACCCACCCTTCTGCTGCATACAAGAAACACACCTCAGCTTCAAAGACAGACATTACCTCAGAGTTAAGAGTGGGGAAAAGATTTTCCAATCAAATGGATCCAAGAAACAAACAGGGGTAGCAATCCTAATATCTAACAAATTATATTTCAAAATAAAAGCAATCAAAAGATATAAAGGAGGACATTTCATACTCATCACAGCAGAGATCCACCAAGATGAAGTTTCAATTTTGAATATCTATGCCCCAAATACAAAGGCATCCATGTCCATAAAAGAAACATTACTAAAACTCATTTCACATATAAAGCCCCACACATTTATAGTGGGAGACTTCCAACACCCCACTCTCACTGCGAGGCAGGACTACCAAACAGAACTTAACAAAGAAGCAAAGCAGCTAATAGAAGTTATGACCCAATTTTGATTAACAAACATCTATAGAACATTCCATCCAAATAAAAAAGAATATACCTTCTTCTCAGCGCCACATGGAACATTCTCAAAAGTTGACCACATACTTGGCAACATATCAAATCTCAACAGGTACAAAAAAAATTGGAATAACTCCATGCACTTTATCAGACCACCAAGTGTTAAAATTAGAATTCAACAACAACACAAACCCTACAAAATCATGGACGTTGAATAATGCACAATTGCACCATTCCTGGGTCAATGAAGAAATAAAAAAGAAATTAAAGACTTCCTAGAATTCAATGAGAATGATGACACAACATACACAAACTTATGGGGCACTTTGAAAGCTGCTACAATGGAAGTTCATAGCACTAAGTACCCACATGAATAAACTGGAGGATAGTTACACTAGAGAATTAACAGCACAACTGAATGCTCTAGAACACAAAGAAGCAATTCACCCAGGAGGAGTAGATGCCAGGAAATAATCAAATTGAGGGCTGAAATCAATAAGGAAGAGACTAGGAAAACAATATAAAAATCAACATAATGAAGAGTTGGTTCTTTGAGAAAATCAACAAGATAGACAATCCTCTATCCAAACTTACCAAAAAACAGAGTATGAACATGCAAATTAACAAAATCAGAAATGAGAAGGTGGGCATAACAGTGGACACTAAGGAAATCCAGAGAATCATCAGGTCATACTTTGAAAACATGTACTCCACACAATTTGAAAATCTAAAGGAAATGGGCAATTTTCTGGATAGATGTCCCTTGCCAAAATCAAATCAAGAACAGATAAGCAATTTAAATATACCTGTAAAGAAATAGAAGCAGTCATCAAAAATTTCCCAACTAAAAAAAAGCCTAGGGCCAGATGGCCTCAGTGCAGAATTCTACCAGAAATTCAAAGAACAGCTTATACCAATTCTTCTCAAAGTATTCCACACAATAGAAGCAGAAGGGTCTTTACCAAACCCTTTCTACGAGGCTTCAATAACCTTGATACCCAAGCCACACTAAGACACAAGTAAGAAAGAGAACTTCAGACCAATATCCCTCATGAACATTGATGCGAAAATACACAATAAAATACTGGCAAATCGGATCAAAGAACACATCAGAAAACTCATCCGCCATGATCAAGTAGGCTTCATCCCAGGGATGCATGGTTGGTTCAACATACGAAAATCCATCAGTGTAATCCACCATATAAACATGCTGAAAAACAAAAATCACATGATCATCTCACTGGATGCTGAAAAAGCCTTTGACAAAATCCAACACCCCTTCATGAGAAAGGTCTTGGAGAGATCTGGGATAAGAGGAACTTACCTCAAAATAATAAAAGCAATATTCTATGTGCTGCAAAACAACAGCCAACATCAAAATAATGGACAAAAACTCAACACAATTCCTCTAAAATCAGGAGCAAGACAAGGCTGTCTACTCTCTCCATGCCTCTTCAATATTGTACTTGAAGTTCTAGCTAGAGCAATATGACAACAAAAGGAGACCAAGGGAATACAAATTGGAAAGGAATTTCATAGCTTCACCTATGAAAAACTCATTCCGAGGTCTCAGCATCTTCAACTAACTGAACTACGATGGGTGATCTCAAGGGCTCTTCTAATTTTGTGAATTTGTACTGTCAATATTTATTAAAGAAATTGTTTCTGATTTAATTAAGACACAAAGGGTAGACCAGGAATTCAAAACCTTTCAACTTAAAGTATAATATCATTAAATTCAAACAAGAAAAATATGATACATACATCTTTTTTAACAATGTTGTCTCTGCATAAACTGATTTTATTAAATATGAATTCATCTACATTTGCTTCAGTCCTGCAAAGAGTTACTGCATGCACAGCTTAGAAAAATTGCAAGAATCTCCCTTGTCTCTTCAGTAACAAGTGATCCTTTTTAAGCTGGGGCTCTTTCCGACCTACTGCTTCCTGGAGTAAATGCTGCTGTTCACACATATCAAGTAGACACCTCCAAGAACTACAAGATCAATAGGAGATTCTAATTTTTAAAAACTAAAAGAAATAAATAAATAAACTAAGATCCACAGGCTAAATGTGTTAAAAACATATCTATCAAGCCGAAACTTTACCTAGTACCTCAGTTTTTAAAATCTATTGTTGATTAAAAGTTGCAACTCAAAAATAACAATCTATGGTTCATCCCTATTGTGTTTAATTCTCCATACTGCTGACTTTTAAAGTGACTCCCAGAAATGTTACAGTATTAGAACAGAACTAGATGAACTCTCTCATCATCACCAAAGAAAGGATGGAAAATAACTTTTGTAATCTCAAAAAAGAAAAATTAAAGGCCTTTGAAATATTTCCCTTCCAAAGTTCACAGAAATTGATGGTAACCAAATGAAAGGTGTCAAAGTAAACTAGCCAAACAAGACAGAGTGAAAAGCAGTTAATGTACCCAATTTTTTAAAATTGTGGGAGTATCCTTATTATATCAAAATGCAATTTTCAAGGTAGATGCATTGCAGCATAGCTCTGTGCACTGCACTGTGTGTACAATAGAGCAAGAAAATTAATCCCTTCCCCAACCATCTCTAGAAATGAAAACCCATTATCCTAATAATATTTGTACTTAGGTTTTGATGCTTCTGTGCTGAATTTGAATGTCATGAAATGATTATATGAAGTCATTGATGGGGACATATGAACAGATAATTACATAAATAATCCTCTTTATGTAGGTATAAGGTGACTTTTTAGAGCAAGTACAAACGAGTGTTACCCTAATAAATCTCATAATGATTTGCTTTACTGCTGAGACATGAGTGTTACTATCCAGAAGGATCATTAGTAATGCCTGGCTTTCCCCAGGGATCCAGTGCCTGACTTTGTCTAGAAGCCTTGTAAGTCAAGACCATTGCCAGAGGCCTATTCTTGAACTACAAGCACCTACTTGTGAATATGCTGGACCAGGTGTGTGTTGTGTGTGTGTGTGTGTGTGTGTGTGTGTGTGTGTGTGTGTGTGTGTGTGTAATGGAGATAGAATTTCCTTCCTACTAGCTCTCTCAGCTACTGTTCTTTGAGCTCTTCCCAGAGCCCCTCCCCACTGTATAGTTGATAGGCTCTTTTACTTTGCTTATTATTGTTACATAGGACTTTAAGTACCTCTCTCCTCTGAACAGGAAGATAACCTATGAACTTATAAATACTGGCTTCCAGAAACTGTAGGAGAGCAAGAATATATATTCTCACAAACAAGACAGATTTCTGGAACCTTGACACTTACTTTTCTTACTGAATCCCTGAAGGAACCATTAAAATTTCTTGTGGCCATGAGAACCGCCTCTAAATCAGTGAAACAAAAGTTCTGTAGGTTCTTCATTCACTTATGGAAAAAAATTTAGCTTTTTCTCTTCATTTTCTTCCTTATGCCTTTTCAAATTTAATTAAAATGTAGATGAATCATCCTCCCTTCTCCTTCCTTCTACTCTTCCCTTGTCCCCTCCTATCCATTCCAAGTTCACAGCTTCCTCTTTAACCACTGTTGTTACATATGTACGTAGGCAAAAAAACATTTAAATGCAATTTAGGAATCTTTCCTACATGTATATGTTTTTAGGACTGACCACTCACTTAACTTTTGTTTCTCTTTTATTGTTTCAGATTGGCCTTTATGCTTTTAATCATCTATAATGCCTGTATTAGAAGCAGCCAGCAATTTCCTAATAATGCCTAGTGCTATTGACAGTTCTTGTATATGTGGCACCTGTGTTCCTTAAATCCTCATGGTTCTTTATAACTCTTTCATCCCTGCATTTGGGGCACTCAGTAGTGAGTGTTTTTTATTTGATTTTTGGGGTAAAGTTGACTATTTTATTAATGACACTGTGGATGGAACTTAGAACTTTTGCTAGGAAAACAAGCTACCACTGAGCTATAACTCCATTCCTGAAGGGTTGTTCTTTTACTTTTTCTTTTTATTTTCTTTCTTTTTTATTTCTTTTTTTTGGAAGAGAGAGAAAAACAGAGCATCTAAAATTTTACCATTTAATCTGGTCTTCAACCCATTATATAATTTCAGATATCTTTAAGCTCACATTCTATCTTTCCCAGCTTCTTGAATTTTAGTTCTGCATTGTCAGGCTAGTGTTGACAGTTATTGTTTGGATGAGTGAATGCATACATATTCTAATTTTCTTGCACCATACTTAATTTCTCTTTGGCCACCTGATGAACTACCATTTAAGCTTCTGTCTTTATAGATGATGTTTAAATATCTTACTGTGAAGATACTTATCACATATATTGTATTATGATGCCCTAATAACTTCTATATTTTATATAGAATTAGGATCCATGAGTTTTTATGTTCATTCCATAAAGCTGAAGAGAAAGAGGAAGGAAGGGGAGGGAGGAGGAGGGGGAGTTATTGAACCTATGGATTTTCATAGAGTTTATTCACCACGTCTTCTAGCACTAGAAATGCTAAAATGTCTGCAACTGATTATTTTAACTTTAGCACTGTGTCTTTGCCCTAATCTACTGCTGTTTCAGCCCACAATTGCAACTCCATAGTTGATATCTTGCTTCCTTAACAGCAGTTTGACCACTGAGGCCACAGCCTGGTGGTAGTTTTTTTCGTGCAGGCTTAGGACTAATTTTATTTAATAAACACAAAAGCAAACATGGGGTTCACAGTGTGATCAAATATCCCCCAACAAGTTCAAGAGCATACTGTAGCATTTTACTCTTTCTTTTCAAGTATAGGCAATGTTTCCGCCAACATTAATTATACGGCTCATTTTGCAAGTATTTGGTACCGTACATATATGAAAACTGTAGAAATTGTAGTGAAAGATACTTAAAAGCAAAATCATTGTCTTCAATTTTATTAACTTTATAATCTTGTCAGTTATTAAGAAATATGTTCCAATTAATACATGGAAGCTCATCACACTTGTTTGACAAAACAAATGAAGACCAGCAACATAGTTCAACAGGTAAAAATGCTTGATGCCAAGCCTATTAACCTGAGTTTGATCTATGGGATACATGGTAGAAGTTGAAAAATATCTCCCACAGTTCTTCCTGTGACCTCGGTGCATATTTTGTAACAGGTATCTGTGTGTTTGTATATATACAGACACAAGTCAATTAATTGATTAATTAATTCATATTGTTTTAAATGCCCAAACAAAATATATTCTACAGAAGAAAGATATCCTCAGGCACGCTGATTGCTAAAGGACACCACCCATAAAAGCAAAAACAGAAGAAGTGAATTGTAGTTTGAACTTATACTATATGGATACTAACTCATTACTTGTGTTGGTAACACGTCAAAGTTTGGTGAACAAGTACATTTCGGTGCACGAACTTTCTAGCAATCTCTGGCCCAGATGCATACAAGTAGAAAGATATTTTCAGAATAATAGGGCAAGATTATGAATTCTCAGAGAGTTTATGTAAGTGTATATTTTTCAATGGAGTCGAAAAAAATTCTAAGTGAGAAATTTGGTAAAGATGTGTTGGCTATAATTACCGCCTGTCTGTAAATGCATTCTAAAATACGTTGGTAATAAGAACTGTAGAATAATCGTTCTTTAGGATTACAAAAAATCTAGGATATTATTAACACACTTTAGTGCCTGTATAAGTTTTAAAAATAAACTTGCCTTTGACAAGACACTGAAAAATTTCTCAATAACTTACTCTAGAGACATTTTCATCTATAGGTATATTATTTTATATGAAAATGTTAAAAATTATCCATTTGTCTTATATAAAAATAAGATATATTGAATTTTAGAGATATTATAAAATTTTCAAGAGTACTTCAAACTCTTGACATTGCAAAAGGGAAATCTAACATAAAAATAGGGTAATTTCCTTTTTTCCTTTTATTAAACATGGATTCCTGTCTCATGAATACATTCTGAAAACAGTTTCCTTTCCCTCTCCACCCAGTTCTTCACTACTCCCTCTTCCATCCAGAACCACTCCCTTTCTGACTCTCACTAAAAATGAACAGACTTCAATGAGATAATAACAAAATGAAATATACACAATAACACAAAAGGCATTTTTAGTTGGACAAGACAGGCCACAGAAAAATAAATGAGCCCCCCCAAAATGTACAAGACCCATGCATGGACACATTCAGGAATCCCATAAAAGGTAACTTCCCAAAGCCAAAAAAACTCAAGAATATGAAGAGTTACAGAGGGACCCAAAGTGATTCATGATTTTAAACAGAAAATAATTTCAACGTGGTCTTTGAATAGAAACATTCTCTCTGAGTTATAATTCTCTTGTTTCTCCTACTGTCTATATGTGGTCATTAATCTACAGTCTACATTTGAAGAGTCTATTGAAATAGATGACAAAAAGACTCAATTGTAATACTTCTCATCTGCTTTAGACACCACTGAACCTACCAGAATTCAAACAAGATTCAAGCTTGAAACATGACACCAGCAATATATATAAGTCAAGAGGGAACCTCAGATGAGCTCCTGGAGAAGCAATTATTTACCTGGATTGTCTTCGTATGTCTGGATCCTTACAAGAACATGTGGAGAATAACATTCTGATGGGTGAACAAGTACATTTGGATATCTTCGTTACTATCTAGTTCATTCATTAGGCCACCTATGTGAACACAGAGAACACACAATTTTGGTGATACATTTTAATCTTGAAAAATTTCTGGCCCACACTGTACCTGGTTTCCCACTAGTCCTTGACTCTACGTTGTATGGGAAACATTTTGCCAATGCATTGTTACTCAGTTTAACCCACTAGGATTTCTGCCACTTTCCATGTTAAAATCAATTCCCACTAATGAGAAGAACAAATTCAAAGATGTAACATTTAGGTCTATATACCACAGAAGTTTACTGTCTTCCCGCTGAAATCTGTGTGATTCTGCCAAAACTCACACAGTACTTGTATTCACACAGCCATTCTTTTGTTTAGACACTGAATTCTAAATAGTGTGAAATTACTCCAAAGCAGAAAAGCAGTCAATACACTGTTGTAGCCAGGCCCTGTCCTTCTATTTAATAAAAATAAAAACATTCATGAGAAATAACTAAGTTAGCAATCTTTGTACTCAGCATTAAGAGGAACCACAGGTTAGTAATGAAGTGTAAAGGAACAGAATATGAATGCTAAATATTTCGTTTGGAATTTTTACTCAATATTTTAGTCATAACTTTTGCTTATATGTCCTTTTATTTGTGCCAGTAAGAAAAAAATTTGAAAGCATGAGGATGAATATGATGATAAGACACTTTCAGATTAGTAAGATAGCAAAAAAGATAAGGACACTTGCCTCAAGCATTTGTACACAATGAGATGATTCAGTCTCTAGAGTCTACCTGAAGAAGTCAGAGAACTAATTTTCGAAAGTTGTCCTATATCTTTGTGTGTGTAACAGAGTGAGGACACAAATGCATGTTCATATGCAGATGTGCACACACATACACACACACATACATACACACACACACAGAGAGAGAGAGATAGAGAGAGAGAGAGAGATCCCAAATTATTGAATAAAATGAATATTTTTCAATTACTTAAAAAATACAAATTGCACTTGGGAGACAATAGTCTGCAGGTCTCTGTGAGTTTTAGGCCAGCCTGGTCTTCATAATGGTTTGCACAGTGGCCAATCACAGCTACAGTAATGGTCAGATATAGTATTCCATGATTCCACGAACACTCTTTAGTGGATGCTGGGGTAAATTCATCAAACTATTCTTAGAGAACACTCAAAAGATATTTCTTATAGTCTATGTATGCAATTATTCCTGTGTCCCAATTTTCTCAGTATAGAACAAATCACATTTATATAATGTTTTAAGGATGTGATTGCCATAACTTTGGATTACTGTTATATCAGGTGAATGAATCTTGTGAAAACTGTATATACACATTGTATAAATTAATTGTAACTTATAATGGCGAGTTTCATATTCCTACACGCAAAAATTCAGTGAGTGTACTGAACTAAGCTGCCACTAAAGGAGTATATTGCCTAAATGTTGGTTTGAAATTTCATTGTTAGATTAATCACAGTAGCAGTAATGGCATTATAGGCAGGAACGGAGAGAAAATGCCAGCACTCCTTCCTGCTCATCCTTTTAAATTCATCATATGGTTCATATTGTAGGATGCTACACTAAAGCTAAAGCAGGAAGGGACAGATGGTAAGGCAGAATGCAACATAAGTTTGGATAGCATCCACTGAGAGGAAATGCTGTATAATTGGTAAATACTGTAATGAAATATGTTAATTCACATTGTAAGGATTTAGGAATCAAGGCCCGTCTGTGTGATACAAACTTCAACAATAAAGCTGTTTTCCCATCTGGGTTATCAAAGGATCAAACTGTGATTCAAACACATTTCAATACAACACATTCACCATGTGGTGAAAAGTCTCTCACTTCTATGGGGTGATAGCAGGCTTAGTCAGCATATTCTCAGAAATAACAGAAGATGCTGACAAGCCACTCCTCCTGACTTCTTATTTTAATCCCCTATGACTAACCTCATGTTTCTCCTTTACATGTTCAATAGTATCAGAGTCCCTGTTGCAACTCTTCACAGTAGCATCATTCATTCATCGCTTCTGTTTATAGAGGAGGTTAATAGCATCCATGTGCCCTCTAGATCTCCACCTCTTCCCTCTTTTCTTTTTATTTTAAGCATTTATGGAAGCTGGGAGATGTATAACTTGCTTGTTTTAGGGTCTTAGGGCTCACATAGAAGTGCCTCCTGAAACAGAGCATTTGAAACCCATGACTTGTTACTGAATATGCAAAACAAGTTTCCCTGCCTCGGTGCATGTTTTTGTGTACAAAATGCTGTCTTGTGTTGACCATGTTTCTTATTATAAAAAAATATAAACCTGCTGGCAGGGATGAGTCCAAAGGCTCAATTTATAAGAATTAATTAATGGTCTATCAGATTGATGATCGTAAAGCAATCTACACTCTTGGCACCCTCAGATTTCTTGCATCAGTCACCAGATCATGATTTACTAATAAGGTTTCAGGGCTTGCAAAATAGCACAATTCTAACAATGTATTAATATTTAATTTGGCATTTTAAATGCACCTAACAAAAGACCCTGGAGCTTCTGACAGGACCCTATATTGTGAATTTCTTTAAAAGAGAATCAAGATGGTCTACAGTTATTTCATGAAAAACAAACATTAATAAAACAAATGAAAAATAAATGTGTTTTAGTGTTTCTACATAGACATCACAGATCTGGGGTTCTCATTATTCTTAAAGGTATTTATCTTGCATTTTAGATATTTAACTAAAGAATCAAAGATTGTACCTGGCTGCAAAAGCCATAATTAGATGACAGCAGATGTATTCTGGTTACTAAATTATATATTAGACAATTTGTTCCTAAAATAATTCATTCACACTTACAAAATGTTGCTAAGTGGGAGATGATACAGCTTATAAATCATTTGAATCACCTTGTTAATTGCTTTTAAGTAGCTGAGTCTGCTCTGAAGTAGTAACTTGGAGAAAGATCTTGGTAGACACATGGGTTTGCTTTACAACCATATTTTTAAAAGTCTGAGGTGATCATTAATGCCAAATTCCAGGCATATCTAAATTCATCACAAAGGAGAAAATACAACAAAAGGGAGAGTTCCCTTACGTGGAATCCTGGGATTATCATGCTTCAAATATACAGTAAACACAGAGAATGGGTGCTAGGGAAGTTCGATCTATGAAGAAAACATGCATTCCTTTATGAAAGATGTTCCTGAAATAACATGATGCCACCTGTAATAACAATGTTTATTAGCACACAAATGAGGGTTATATATGATGTTGCTTATCCATGGAACACAACACAAAAGACAACTTATTAGCAAAAAGATAAATTGCTTCACAAAATCTCTGTGAGATGCTAGGTTTGGCATTAAAAAAAAAGCTTTTTATTTGCACAGACCGATGCCTTTATAATCCATTTAAAATAATATACTTGCCACTAGGTGGCTATTTCTGATCAGATCATTTTACCATTTTAATTACATTTTTAATATCCTGGCTGCATAAACAAAGATAAATTACAAACCCTGCACAATCTGCTGCTAGCTCAGACATAGTCAGTAATAATATCAGCTTTTGTTTGTGCCTCCTCTAATTAGATTCTGAAGCCTAGGCTTTGTCAATCAATAATTTTAATTTTAGAATCGCCTTTTGATCTTGCATTTCATGTTTGTTTGGGAAAATGATCAGTAGGACAAAGCTGATAATTTATGCAGAAACAATCTCTCTGCAGTGCTCCAAGCACATTCCTCCCATCACCACCAGCCTGCAGACTGAGCCTGACACCGGTCTAATTAGCATGCAGATATGTGTCGCCTCATTGGCAATTCAAATTGCTTTTTTATAATGTACTTCAAATTGTGCTACTCAAACATTGTATTTGATTTCCAAAGCCCCCTGGGCATCCCATAATGTCTCCCTTCATCCTGGGTATGAGGCATTTATTGAGCAATCTGCTGAGACTGGCTGTCTTTTCGAAAACACCCAAACACCCTATCCCAGCTTTGCTTCCTCCCTTCAGAGAGCAATGCCTTCTCCTAGGGATTCTGTGTGCCACGTCTGTAGCTTTTGAGATGATAGGTTCTCTCATGAGGTGCTTCTCCCACGTGGTTGATCTATAGAGGGCTTGAGTCTTATGCCACTCATTTTTTAAGTCGGGGCGGAGGGCTACTGAACACACATTAATATGCGGCACATAACCACATCTCTGAATGTCAGTCTTGCATTCTTCATTAAGCAAAAATGACTGGATTGCAGAGGTTGCTTTCTTCTTCCTCTACTTTCATAGACACACACTCTCACAGTTGCTTTCTCAGCATTCATGCACACATGCAACCTCATTCAGACGCACCTATGCAACTACCTACCCAGGACAGCATATCGGCACGCCTTTGTCACTATTGAGTTATGTGTGAAAGTTGCCTGCTGCACACATGACAAATAAAGGGATTCCAGCATACACTGGGGCTTTTTTTTAACCATGCAGCAACAAGTGGCAGAATCAATGGTGTACAGTTATTCAGCAATGTAATTCATTTCACTGGCTTTGGCTTCTAGCCAGATCCGCCATCTGTCTCCAGCTCTCCCTCTCCCCGTCTCTCCCTCTCCCTCTCTTTCGCTTGAATTTGTCCTACATTTCGTTCTGTTACGTGCCTGCCATCCTTATCCGATGCCAGAGATACACTGCCAGCCTCACCCCCAGTGCGGAGTGGAGTTCTCTGACTTCAGTGGCACTTGGGATATTCCACATCAGTGCCACGGGAAGACAAGGGTAAGCAAAAAGCAAAAGGAGTAATGCAACAATAATAATTATTATTATCATTATGTGGGATCCAGTTGCTCCTGCTTCTGCCTTTTATCCAAAGCCTGGAGATGAGTCTGCATGATCCAGGAAGTTTCCCTGCTTCGTTAGAATGTATTCGTTTTCTTTATCACACGCTGGCACACCACGCTAGTACACCACTCCATGGAATGCCTGCTGTTGGACACTTGCAGAGCTCTGCCACCAAAAACCTCTTGCATTGGAAATCGGGGACTCCTCCAGGATCTTATGTGTGCTTGCTGTTTGAAGCTGCAGAAAAGTGAATAATCAATTAAGTATTGATTTCTTGTAAGATTTGGTAAATTTCAAAGGCAAGACAAAGAGGATGGCTTAAGGAAGCACTGCAGGGACTTGGCGTAAATTAGACAACTAACGGAGATGCAGAATAAAATAACACCTCAACTGAAGATTTCCTTGGAAGAATTAGCACTAGCTATTGGAAGACAATGGTGGATTTAATCAAAACAGCAGGCATGCAAGAATTTCACTCGTGAACCAGAAAAAGGAGCTAATTATAACCACCTTTTTAATGGAGCTAATTTGACTGAATGGATGCAAATGTGCTTTACTTATGGATGAAGAAGCAAGCCTTTCTGCATGATCTTGGGATCATCTTATCTGCTAAGCTTTGCAGCTCCTGTTCCCTTCCGTACACTTTTATTTCCAGAGAAGGTATTTGTATGTAAACAACAGTTAACCATGCAAAAAGATTCATCGGGACAATAGACTATGGTATATGAGCTATAATCATCATTTTGCAGCCTCTCAGGATTTCATCTAACTTGGGGCTTTTTTCATCCTTTTGCATGTAATGAGTGATGGTAATAAATGAATGGTAGTAAACTGCTGTGATTTTTCAATGTATAGTTTGTTAATTTTAGCTTGTTTAACATGTTGATTCAGGATTATTTGGCAATATATCCATAATGAAAGGAAAGGGGTTGTTGGGTGGAGTGCTGTTAGGCATTTCTGTCTTCTTAGAGATCGGAATGTGTAGATCCCACCAACCCATGAGCTCTATAATTACAAAAGGATGGTAAATTTTTTGACAATTTGAAGAATTGGCTATATAATGAGAACAATGTGTTATAATCAGTAAGAGACCGGTTGTATTTTCTCTCTGGGTGGAATGTTCTTGACTGGTTAACTCCTCTGTTGCTGAGGAGAAGTAAATACAACCAGCAACCAGAAGGGATTATAGTGATGGGGCTTTGTGCCTGGACATCCTCACATTTCAAGCTGGATGCCTCTTAAACATTTGCTTCCATTTCTATTATTTCCCTTTCTATTTTTCTTCTTTTCATCGTTTCTGTCTCGCAATCTACATTCCCTGAGCAACCATAGGAACCAAGTTGCATTAAGCTTCAACACAAAGACCTTGTAAGAATAATGAATCCTTATTTGCATAGACATTTGTATTCAGATTTGCCAGGCTATAAACTTGGCAGATCAAGCGGAATATTAAGTAGAGGCTTCCCTGGTAAATTGTGACTCTTGAAATTGCTAAGTACTCTCTCCTTTTCCCTCCCCCCTCCTCTGTCAAGGCAGGTGAAGTCTTCTTAAGCAGTGGATTGGCTCCTTAATCTTTCAGTACATGATGTCAGTTTCAAGCAGTCACAGGTGTTCTAGGTGAAGGCACACGTATGACCTGTGGATGGAGCATTAACGCTGAGGCCAGAGATGAGAGAAGGGATTTTAAGCAGTAAAAGTAGTGGGATACTTTGTCATAATATATAAAGTAATGCTAATATTTTCCTTGTATTTTAAAAAGTTGGAATCTGTGTTTCAGATATTCCAAAGAAACTAGGAGAATGAAGGCAGCTCTTTACTTCTTAAATGATTGAGTGTGCCATTCCGACGCATCCTTGCTGACCTGCTCATGCCATTTCTGAAATGTTTTATTACAAGTCAATCAAGGATGGACCTGTGTAATTTTTTGTTTAGTTCTGAAATTAAAAATAGTAGGAATAATTATGACTACTTCTAGCCAACTTACCAGTTGAAAAATATGATCTGCACGGTCTGGTCCTATCTATACTACAACAAATATATATATATACATATATATGTACATATATATTTTTAATTTCCATGTTCATTCCACTCTGCATGTTGACAAGCAAGTGCATTAATGGGAATATTTGCACATGACTTAATTTTTCATACATGATACTACTGTTTCAGAATCTTGTATACAGCATCTATTAGTAAACTTTCACATCTTGCCAGACGTTTATAATCTCTGAAAAAAAAAAACATCACTGTGGAAAACAATAAGACATGCTAAGGAGATCAGCCTTGCAACAAACATCCAAGGATAAATTATAAGTGCCTTTTTAAAAATTTCTATTTTCAAAAATATACATAATGTAAATGATGGTATGCAGACTGGGTTTATCACAGAGGAATTCATCTGTGGTATGTGGTAAGGAATTTGGAATTTGCAGAAATTTCTCTAAGAAACTTATTTAAGTAATTTTTTGTTAAAGTACAGGCAAGATTCAACTATATGTGGAAAAATAAGAGAATGTGTTCTAAAAGACAGAAAATGTTTTTATGGGATGGAAAACCCACATCATCAAAAATTGAACTGAAAAAAAAGTTCATCAAATTCCATAATATTATAAAACTATTTTTAGGAGTCATTCATACTATATGTATTTTGTGTTTTAGCTAATATATCATAACACATTATATTTTAATGTAGGTTTTAGTTATTCTTCATAAGTTGACTAGTGTATCATATAAAAAAAACCAGGAATCATGGCTTTGCAAAAAATTATAACTTTGTGCTTCACAATCTTACTATTTTAGTGAAAATAAATGATTTTATATTTTGATTAAAAAGCATGTTTATATCAAAAACCATACGATTATCACTGAGTGGCAGAAAATTATTTCATATACATTATTTTAAGAAAAAGTACAAGTATGATAATTGTTATAAAGTTGTCCGCATAGTATTTGTGGATCCAGCAACACAATATTTGATCATTGTTCTTCTCCAGGGACCTTAATGAGAGCAGGCTGTAATTATGGAAAATCATCAATATCACAAGACAGTGTAAGCAAAGGCTACAGTCTTGCATATCAAGCAAAACATCAATGTCTTTTTGTCAAAATATATTGGCTCTCTCCTATAGATCCAATATTTCATTTAATGTTTTATAAATGACCTATTTACTAATGTAGTAGGGATTACCAACACTCCAACTCAAAGAAAAAGTAAGACTATCCCTAGTTCAGTTCAAGAACATACACATTTATTACATATTCAAATAGGACTTAGGAAGGAACAGATTAATATTTACACATTTCTTCATCACTGCCCATCAATTTGAATCTGTCTTCTCTAATAAATGCTAATGATGCAGTTGATTACGCCTGTGTATGTACTTAAATGCAGGTTTGAGAATCAGTCACTGATGAATCTCTATCACAAAGAAAGATTACACCATTGTCTCATTTGCCTTCTGAACAGCGGGAGTGAAAATTATTTCCAAAATCATAGTGGCTTTTTCAATATCCTCCAGAAAGTCAAGTGTTTCATAGGTAAATGTCTTAACATTTATGTGTTGTGTTCTAATCATTCTATATAGGAATGGAGATGGATATATACTCGAAACCTGTGATTCTCAACTTGTGGGTCATGAGCCCTTTTGGGGTCACATATAAGATATCCTGCATATGAAATACTTACATTGCAATTTATAAAGGTAGTAAAATTATACAAAGGAAGTAGTGATGAAATAAACTTATGGTTGAGAGTCACTACAATATGAAGAACTGTATTAAAAGGGCCACAGCGTTAAGAAGGGTGAGAACCACTGATCTAAATTTTAAACCCAAAACTTACACAAAAAATGAAAGTACATACTTAAGTTGAAGCTTCTTTGCCAAAGTTGAGAGTAAGTAAGCAGAGAAAAACAGTGTCTAGGCATGAATTCATGCCAATTCCACTGCATTCATTTCTCCTTTTGAGTGTTTTTAATAACCATTCAAATTGCATATAACTATCAGGATTTCCCTGCTATAGCTAAGCAGCCTATACTCAGGGACAAGTAAGATTGTTGTATGAAGAAACAATAACCAAAGGAGTAGAGCATGTATCATGACAAACAAGGTACTCTGGTGGATAGATCTGGGTAACAGAGTCTGTGTTCATTATACTGAGAACTGTGTTTTACTGTATATAAAAATCAACAATGTTTCAGTGATTATTTATAGGAGGGTGGCTACAGACTTGGCACTACTCATGAGCCACTCAAAGTGGTGATACTTGTGTTATAATCCTCAAACATAACAGGACTTCATAATGTGACCCTTAAAATCAGTTCAAGACTGTGACTTCCATTAAGAAGGAAATAATAGAACTGGGTTGATCATATTTTCTTCATCTTCTTCTAGTGAAATAATAAAGGGGATTCTAAAGAAGTCTTTCTAATTAATATCAAAGATAAGAAATATGTGATAGCTTCCTGTCAACTATAAGAAGATTACAATAGATGATAGACAGGTAAGGTATGGAAAATAAACAAATGCTGTAGATAATGGGGAGATAGATGACAGACATTAAATGTAATCATAAATACTTTCCTCTCTGATTTAAAAGTGTTTAAATCATTTCTGCCTATGAAATATAAACAATTAGTAACTTCAAAGTTAATCTAAAAATAGAAAATAATCCCTCAATATCATAAGAATTTGTGAACATGTATCAGTCTAAAATATTCTTTGGTTATATATGAATGGATGCTCGATATAGGAAATGATGATAAAGAAGAGATATATAGAAGAGAGTAAAAGAAATATAGACAGCCAATTGGGTTGGATCAAAGAAAAAAACTTTTACCCTTGGTGTTATTAGAGGCTCTCTTTTCTCAGTTTAAAATTCAAGTGTTAATTGTTATATTTCATGCTCAGTCTCCTCCTTTTGCAGCTGATTCCCAGTACAAGTCATTCTAAGAGGGAACACAATTACTGAAGGATTTTGCTTAAATCAGGAATGAACATAAAATATCATGTGATTGTGATATCTGAAATGACATAATTAAATGAAACCATAGTGAATTTGATTATTTTCTATCTTGAGTCCTTTTAATATTAGTTATTTACAAGTAAGTACTTGGTAAATGATATATACTTCATGTTGTCAAATATTACTTTAAGAAACTTTTAGACAATAACACAGTCTTTTGTAGAGCAACAGTCTCTGGTTTTCTTAAAACATGATCAGTGTGATAACATTAAGAGAGCCAGAAGACAAGAATGAAATTTTCTAATGTGATTACAGAACAACTGACACTTTTACATTAAGCTAAACTACTTCTAAAATATTTCAAACATTCAGACATAACATAACATTACTCCCCCACCCCATCTTTCTCCCTCAAAGACTCACCCAATTTTAGTTTAAATTGCCTTTCAATAAAATCTCTATAGATTGGCTTCTTTCTTATCTACTGGACCTTCTTATACCATTAGGAAAGCAGCATTACTTCTCCAAGGAAACTCTGAGATGACTTACTAATCTAGACAACAAATATTCTAAACTTCTCATTTTTTCTTCATTCTATCATTTTGTGAAACATATTTGCAGAATGTTAATAAATTTTAAGATAGACTTTAAACACAGTAGTTAAGAGAAAGAAAGGTATTCGGGAAGTAAATAGGACACACAAAAAGTGAGTATAGGCTCCTCATTGTCTTAGAATTTTCTGCCATTCTGTGACAGTCAGCAGGATATTAAGTGATGGTTTCTGAGGCATGGGAAGGGCTTCCTACCCTAAAATTTCAAAGACCTTTAAAATATAATCCTAGTTAGGTGCCCATCCCACAATGAGAGATGCACTCTCACCCTGGGCTCTGGGGGAGGGTCTAGGTCCTGCCCTGGATGAAATGACAGACTATGGGCACCCCCAAGGAGCGCCTTACCCACCCTGGGGAAACAAAGGGGTTTGGGGAGGGGTTGGAGGCAGGGTGTGGGAGGAGGGGAGGGAAAGAGAGAGGGACCTGGGATTGACATGTGAAGCAACCTTGTTTTTAATTTAAATTTAAAAATAAAAATAAAATAAATAAATAAACTCCTAGTTTCTTCTGGGAATGCTGTTGACTCCTGTGTTCATCAAAGTAATTTTCTTTCAGCTGAGGGTTTTACACTTCAGCAAATTTCTTTGTTCCTCGTTGATCAACCAACTGCTTAAAATGAATGGACCATCTTTGTTACACTTTGCTTTAAAAATCCATTTCAAAGAGCAAAAATATCAGCAACCATCATCTTCATCCCAATGGTCACAAGTTAAGTTGAATACCTTTATAAAGATCCATTCAATTCCGCCTCTCTGAGCCCCTGTTCTGCTTTTGGCACATGGCTACAGAAGGTGAGTCAAAGTACACAATGGGGAAATCCACCCTGGAACAAATAGAAAACTTGCAGTGAGGCATTCTGTCAAGTATTATGGACAAATGAGGAACACTGTAGAATTCAAATGGCAATTTGAGATATTTCCTAAATAGATACACCAACACAAATGTGTAATATCCTAAAATAATCATATTATCAAATAAGGAAAAATATTTTACTACACATTTATAGATTTCTTAAATATGCACCTTAGTTATAAGACACTGGGCTCTAATTCACTGTAAATTAAGTCTTGAAGTGTATTGTTTATATTAAGATGAAAATCAATTTTGGCTAGAGGTATCTAATTGAAAAATGGAGAGATATTTTAGTAGATTCTTTCAATTAATCGATTTTGATATACATCATTTTGATGCATTTGATATACATCATATACATATTTTTGATAACATGTTTTGATGTATATCAAATGACAACCAGTAGCAGTCTTATAAAAGTTAGATGCATTATGGAATTTAAAGACAAATCAATTTTCCCATATGATTAAAAAATCTATTATCGATTCTTCATCTCAATACATCCTTGACTCATTCATAATTTCAGAGCATCACAAATTAATCTCTCTGAGTCATGTGCATCGCCCAAATTCTATACATTTCATTATACAGTGTTCAAAAGAAGGACAATCGTATTAACTAATGTTATTCTCTTATCAGATATGTCTCTGGTATTGGCAATTTATGTTCTCATCCATTTGTTTAGTTTGTTATTCCAGACTTTCTGTTTTTTTTCTTTTTATTATTTTATTTAAGTTAGAAACAAACTTGTTTCACATGTCAATCCCAGCTCCCTCTCCCTCCTCTCCTCCCCCGCCCTCCTCACCAGGTTCCTCAGTCCCCCACCCAATCTCCACTCAGATCCCCAGGGAGGGTGAGGCCCTCCATGGTGGATATCCAGTGACTGTCAATTTACCCAGAACAGGGCCTAGGCCCTCCCCCAAGAGTCCTGGCTGAGAAAGCATCCCATATTTTTGCATAGGCACTCAAAGTCTATTTGTATGCCAGGGATAAATACTACCCAAGGCCCCATAGATTACCTAGGCCTCCTCACTGACACCCACATTCAGGGGGTCTGGGTCAGTCCCGTGCTTTCCACACAGCCATCAGTCTGGGGTTCAAGAGCTCCCCCTTGTTCAGGTCAGCTGTTTCTGTGGGTTCCACCAGCCCAGTCTTAACCCCTTTGCCCATCAATTCTCCCTTTCTGACCCTGGATTCCAGGAGTTCAGTTCAGTGTTTGTCTGTTATTCCAGACTTTCAAATGGGTCTCTCTACAGAATAGGCTATTTCAGCTGAAGCTCAATTCCAGAACTGGTTTACATAGAAGGCACCATGATAATCTCTTATACCAAATTAAGAGAAAGAATATTTATGAATATTTTTGTTTTAACATACATTGTTTTAAAGTCAGTAAACTAAGAAAAAATGTAACAAAGCCATGGCATAATTTGTTGTACCTTCAAGAATAAAAGTCCTGTATGTTGGGGGGGGTTGTAAATATAGCTCCTGGGAGTTCTCTGTGCTTGCTTAAATGTTTAGAGAACAGATTTCCATGCTTTTTTCACTGTATGAAAATTTCTGCTGAATCATAATAATAAGAAAAAGAACTACTAATTAAAGTATCATTATAAAACTAGTTTGGATTGCAGGATTACATGAAAGTATGTCAGTATTCCTTGAAGCCCTTGGACCATGCCTTGAAAGTCACTAACTTAGAGAAAGCTAGAGCACAAGCCTGATCACAGTGATATTTTGTGATCAAGTAAAGTCGACTAGAATCATGATACTATGATAATAATACTTAGCATTTCTAAATTATTTTGCAAGTCACTTTAGAAATTCTGTCAACAATATTTATATATAGTGTTCTTGTACCAGACACCTTCATTCATAGCCATAGATAGATAGATAGATGATAGAATATATATGCATATATATATATAATTTAATTTTTTCAAAACCCATTGTGCTGCCTTTGTTTTTGAAACAGGGCAAGTTGCAGCAGAAATTTTCCAAGGTCACAAGAGGAGTAAATGACATCTCTGTTATAGATGTCTCTGCATTAAGAATTAATGACCATGCCATGGAGCATCAACTTCTTATCAAGTTTCTAGTTAAGCGCTTTTGGAACATCATATGTACATGTATAAATCGCATATTTATCCCAAATACATTGTCATGAGATTTTCATTTACATCAGTTTCAACACAATCTCAAACTGCCATGCATTTGAACTTGCCTAACAACATGCATAGTTAAAGTCTGTAATTGTGATATTTATTGATAGCTGAGTTCATCATTTTATTATACAAATTTTTCACTGACCATTTCATGGTCTACTTATTTCAGCCTTCATATTGACCATTTCAATTAAGTCTTTTGACCCAACTGCCTAGAAATCAGTGGCAACTCTACTGAACAAAAGGGAATTATACAGATTTTAGGTGGTATAAAAGTACAGGAAACAGAAGTTTAATAAATAATTTCTAAAATATATCAGGGTTTTTATATAACATTTTTACTCTATACATTGTTTTATCGATTTATATTTATAATATATTACTTCCTGATGGTACATGTGTTAGGGTTTTTTTTGTTTTGTTTTGTTTTGTTTTTGATTTTTACAAGACAGGGTTTGTCTGTATTGTTTTGGAGGCTGTTGGTCCAGCCTCGAACTCACAGAGATCCGCCTGCCTCTGCCTCCCGAGTGCTGGGACTAAAGGCGTGCGCCACCACCGCCCGGCCATGTGTTAGTTTTTATTTTAAATTAACTATGTGAATCAAATAAACAACTGGAAGATTTTATTTTCTTATTTGTTTAATGACAAACACTTAATGCATGACCTCTGATTTCCCTTTTTATTTTAATATTATAGAATTTTGATATATATATCCATATACATCCTCATTAGGATTTTGGTTTTTGATACACCTCCTTCTTAGCATTTTTAATTTACATTTTTAAAAATAATACATTCTCTACCGATACCAGTCTTACTTCATATTTTATACTGAGAACTTTAAAGTCAAATCCATTGTTTAAATTTATATAAGACATTTTTGTGGAAACACCTGCTTTTATCCAGTGACTAAAGTTATTTAAGTATGAGATTTAATAAGCATGTTTAAAGCCTGTTTTTCACTAAACATAAATTATTTTAATATTTGCATTATGCAAATATTAGAGTATGATTTATGAAACTTGACTCTTTCTCCTAAGGGTGTAGTACCATGAAACAAGAAACAGAATTATCAGGGGGAAAAGGAGGAAAGCAAGTTGTCGTGTTTATTTTATTAATTTTGCAATAGTTGAAATTACAGATGCAGAGGTTTCGAGGGATACAAGTGAAATTACTACTATCAGTCTCTACAGAAACATATTCATTTCTTCAGTCATGAGCCAGCTAATTACAAGCATTGAAACCCTTTTAATAGAGGTTGAAATTTCACATCATTGTAATATTAGCTATGTAGTACAAAACGTTTATCCCTTTCTGTCCAGTAGTGAAACCCAGCACATCTTATTATTGATGAGAATGTACTTTTAAATTGGAACCTGCCTTTAAACCAGAGTTTGCTAAATGTGAATTTTAGCAATCATAACAGGTGGTTTGTCTTTTTTGAAATCTACATGGAAACAGTAAATCAAAGTGTCTCTGGACTACTGACAGATATTTGGGCATCATTTTCACTATCAATTTATTGTTTTGTGTCCACCACAGTTTAATCCCTACTTTGAAAAATGAAAATTAACTCTTAAAAACACAGTAAGAAATCAAAAGCTGGCAAGAAAGCTAATGAAAATGTAATGTTCACTGTAGAACAACATGGGGACATGGTTAATGACAATTGTAAATACAAACAGTTATGTAGTCATTATTTAAAAGATACATATGCATATGTACATATAACAAGATAAACAATGGTAGAAGTCATTAATATTTGAATGGCTTATTATTAGTACATTGTTTAAACAAACTATCATACAGCAACACAACCTAATTCACTGCAACAAATGATGATATAGACCTGGTTATCTACATTATATATATATGATAAAATTATTAAGAGTGATTTTCAGATATACTAGGGAGAAAGGACAAGACAGAAGAATAAATATTAGATGCTTCCATGTGTATATGGGAATACACACATTTTATTTAAACCTGTAAAACTGAAAGGGTCAAAGCCTGATAACGTGTACTAGAAGGAAGCTCCAATTCACTTCTTCCTAGCTTTACCAATTTTAGCAGAAGTATGCCAGTGTTAAACTGGAAGATAGCTTAATTAGTATAAAATAATGGTTTATAGATTTATGTGACAAATTTTTGATCTTCTAATCCTGAAAATCAAAATTAACATAGGATTAGCTACTGTCATAGCTTACTCATATGCTATAAAACTGAAGAAAGGTCATTTCACATTGCAAGCTATGAGAGTGTTCATTTGGGACAAACAACCACAAGGTTTTACTGGCAGTATTGCCAGACAAAATGCCATATTTATTTGCTGACTGTATGAGAAGTAAAAGGTTATATTATCCATTCAATATCAGACATTAAGATGTTTGTATGTGTTCAGATTTTTATTGCTGTTTAAGTAAAATCCACTGGTGGTTAAAATAATCTTTAAATAATATTTTGCAGTTGAATAAAAACAAGAAATTGCTGCAGATATTAAAGTATAAGGCTTAAGATGTTAATGGTTATGGTTAAGGGGAGGATAGAGCTCAATGATAATGAACTTTCCTAGCATGAGACTTTGAAGTCTGTCTCCATTACCACAAAACATAATTAATTAATTAGACTTAAATTTAGTTCGCATATATTATGTCACTAAGTTTGCAAATATATATTCCAATATTTTATCACACTACTGTATTACAAATATATGAATTCCATCAGCTGTTCTACTGCTCATTGAGCATACTTAACCTTGAATTGTCAATCAGTTCTCTCTTTTATTCCTACTTGTCGCTGCATCTGGTGCTCATGGCTTTAAAAAATCCTCATAAATTCATTCTACTATTATAACTTCTTAAGCTACTTTTCAATCTCTGACAAAATCTGCATAACACTTCAAAGAATGCCTTCTGTCATTGTGATGTGGCTTCCTGTCATGGTCCTGAGTAGATAAACTGGAGAACTATGTTAGAAACAATGCTGCTGCTACTTACTTGAGTGTATGAAGCTTGGTGTGAGACAGGGTTTTGCTCTGTTGCTTATATGGACTTGGAACTCACTGTGGAACCCAGGATGGCTTCAAACTCATGGCTTGGCCTGAGTGATGGGATTATAGGCATGTGCTGGAACACACATGCTTATGTTCACTCTTTCATCACTACATACGTCCTAGGAGCCTACCTGTGTGTCTCCTTAAAGGATATATCCAGAAGAGACTGGTAGACAGCTGGGTCAATAGTATCAGAGAGCTTAACCTCTTTGAAGATTAAAGTCCAGTCAATCTAGACTTCTGCACACACACACACACACACACACACACACACACACACACAGACAACCAACAACATTCATCTCAGTAAACAACCTCCACCTTAATTGAAAATAGTGGATTCCCATCACATTATTTTACTGTTACAAATACTGAATTCTATATCCTTTATTTAGTATTTCTGTTTTATTTAAAATTCCTTAATTGTGTATGCACAGTTAATATCACATGGTCCTTGGTGTTCTGTAAACTGTGAAATATAGACTGGATTTATGGTTCAGTGGATTATCTACATTCCAGGTGATAGTCAGAATTTTATAAAATGGCAATGGTTACTCTTTGTACCTGTAAATCACTTCCTAAACTGCATTTGAACACTTGCATTCTCTTGTAATTGATCTTTATTAAATAACCATGGCATATTAACTGCTTAACCAAACTTACTTTAATAGGTATCTGTGACAACAGTGGTCTATGAGCTTGGTGCCACTGTACACCACCATCATTGTGCATGTAGTCCTACCTCCCAAATAATAACATTTAAAGCAATTAGACGTCCAGGCTTTTTATGTTTTATAATTCACGTTGATACCTGGTGAAATGGTAAATACATTATACTGAATTATTTTTAAAAAGCCATATAAACTTTTGTTTACTTTTCATATTAAAATGCCTGAATAGCAAGCTTTTTGTGAAAGAGTATAGGAATTGCTTTTCAACTGTTACTAAAAAGGTAGCTATTTTATAGTAGGTAAATAATATTATTTTATAATTCTATGGAATATCAAATTTGAGAACTAATAATTTAATCACATCTGGAGAAATTGTAATAATAAAACAATAACAACAGTTAGCAGGTAAATGTCACCTATTGTGGTCAAAGGATGGCTGTAATAACTTTAGATGTATAATGGTTTAATTCATGTCCCAACTCTCCGAGAATTGTGTAATTACTACTCCCACATCATTGATGAAGAAACTGAAACACAAATGAGTTAAAAGACATCTTCAGTGTCCTAATCCAGGCCCTATATCTGGAGATAACATGGAGAAGCCCTGCAGATTTTAGTCCTAACAACTACATTAACATGTAACCAGTGTGAGATTTTAAGCTATTTTGTGTCCTGGCATTAAAAGATTATTTCTTAATTTCCTTAATTCTAAACATTTATATCTATTTATTTTGTTTTATGATTCACTGAGTTTAAAAAGGCCTCTTTGTGTAACTGTGGGTTTGGATCTATCCATGGGCCCATCATTGCACACACATGAACAAAAAAATGGTTTTCCCTTTCTCAGTGACTATCAATAGCTAATAGTTGAGCAACAAGAATTCGGGTTCCATTAACCCCATGCTCTTCTATAATTGGAATTTGAAAGGGCTAGTTTTATCAAAGATTTAGATGAGGTAACTGCAATTGTAACATAGTGATTTCAGTGGTTTTATTGATTCTACACAATAGCATTTTCCAGTCTATGTCCCTACATTCTTGTTCTTGCACACTTCATGATCCCTCTTCTGCATTGTATCAAGTCTTAGAAATAGTGATATAAAATGTTTTTCTGGCTAATTCTTCAACCATCATATAATCTCAGAATCCTTGGCAGACACTATTCTGTAAGTTAACATTGTCCATGGCAAAAAGAAGCTTCTTTGACAATATCTGATGGCAACATTTGTCTGTGAATATGTTCATAACTATAAGCAAAGCATTGGAAAGGACATTGTGATGCTGTATTTTCTTAGTTAGATAATAGTACTGAGTTTTACATTTGGATCTAAAACCTTCTCAGGCAGAGGCTGTTATTCAGGTTTACAGCACCAGGCATGGCTTTCCCTCCCATGAAGTAACTCTCAAATATACCCATAAGACTGTTGGTTACTCCAACAACAGTCATGCCACATTTACACAAGTAAGTACATCTTGCATGGAGGTTGGTTTTTTGATTTGCAGGGCTGACAAATAGGCAAGACCATGAAAACTATTTTCCCCATCATTTATAGTAGCCCTTGAAAGCTTTGAAGCTTTGTGAATGCTTCCAGCCTAGGTCTAGCTGGTTTCCCCATACCCTGCCAAATAGGCTTTTTGTATCTAAATAGAGAATTCTCAATAATAGAGACTAAACTGGCTGAGAGACACTTGAGAAAGTGCTCAACATCCCTAGCCATCAGGGAAATGCAAATCAAAACAACACTGAGATACCATCTCTCTCCTGTCAGAATGGCTAAAATAAAAAACACCAATGACAGCTTATGCTGGAGAGGATGTGGAGAAAGGGGGACACTCCTCCACTGCTGGTGGGAATGCCAACTAGTTACAGCCTCTTTGGAAATCAGTATGGAGATTCCTCAGGGAAATGGGAGTCAGTCTACCACAAGACCCAGCAATTCCACTCTTCGGCCTATATTCAAAAGATGCACATTCATACAACAAGGATGTCTGTTTCACTATGTTCATAGCAGCATTATTTGTAATAGCCAGAACCTGGAAGCAACCTAGATGTCCCTCAACTGAAGAGTGGATAAAGAAAATGTGGTACATTTTCACAATGGAGTACTACTCAGTGGAAAAAAAATAATGGAATCTTGAAATGTGCAGGCAAATGGATGGCACTAGAAGAAACCATCCTGAGTGAGGTAACCCAGTCACAAAAATAGAAACATGGTATGTACTCACTCATTAACGGATTTTAGACATGAATCAGGGGAGTGCAGGCATACAATCCCACTGCCAGAGAGTCTAGAAAACAGAACCTTCATCCAGCGACTGATGAAAGCAGAGGCAGATACCCACAGACAAACACTGAACTGAACTCCTGGAATCCAGTGTCAGAAAGAGAGAACTGATGGGCAAAGGAGTTAAGAGTGGGCTGGTCTAACCCACAGAAACAGTTGACCTGAACAAGGGGAAGCTCTTGGACTCCAGATTGATGTCTGTGTGGAAAGCACGGGACTGACCCAGACCCCCTGAATGTGGGTGTCAGTGAGGAGGCCTAGGTAATCTATGAGGCCTTGGGTAGTATTTATCCCTGGCATACAAATAGACTTTGAGTGCCCATGCCACAATATGGGAGGCTCTCTCAGCCGGGATTCTTGGGGGAGCGCCTAGGCCCTGCCCTGGATAAAATGACAGTTACTGGAGATCCACCATGGAGGGCCTCACTCTCCTTAGGGATCAGAGTGGAGATTGGTTGGGGACTGGGGGACATGGTGGGGAGGGCAGGAGAAGAGGGAAGGGAGAGGGAGCTGGGATTAACATGGGAGACAAGATTGTTTCTAACCTAAATAATAATAATAATAAAGAAAAAAGAATAGAAAAAAAGGTACTTCAGTGAATTCCTGACTTCTCTGAATATCCTAAAAGGAAAACACATATTTGAGGATTCAAAGCTTACAAACCAAAAATGAAAATGCCTGTGCCACTTAGTTTTTTCTATTGGGTTACTTCACTTGAGATGATTGTTTCCATTACTTTCCAATTCATTTTTCATTTTTTGGTTTTTCGAGACAAGGTTTCTCTGTGGCTTTGGAGGCTGTCTTGGAACTAGCTCTTGTATACCAGGCTGGTCTCGAACTCACAGAGATTTGCCTCCCTCTGCGTCCTGAGTGCTGGGATTAATGCCTTGTGTCACCACCCCTCCCCAGGGGACCAAATTCATTTTTCTTAACATGGGATAAATGTACTAAATTTTCATTATCCACCCACCTGGTGATTGATATATAATTATTTCCAATTTCTTGTCATTGTAAATAGAGCCATATGGATGAGCAGAAATCTATCTCTGTAGTAGTATATAAAAACTTTTGGGTATATGTACAAGAGCAGTATTCCTGGAACATTTTCTATTTTCACAATTTTAAGGACTCTCCACATTGACTACTATATCAATTTCACCAGTTACCAATATCTGAAATTTTTCTTGATTAAATGGAAGGAAATTCAGAGCATGAATATAAGTTAACACAGTTTCAGCCATACTCCCATTTGACTTTTGTGCTAAAGCCAAAATTGCACACTGGAAATAAGACCTTATCTTTAAAAATGGTTTTGGTCAAGCTGACAAACTATAGGTAGAAGAATTGGAAACATATGTCTCTCCCTCTCCCCCTGCAAAAACAAAACAAACAAACAAACAAAAAACAAAAAAATAAAACAAAACAAGCCAAACTGGAAAAACCTCATGTGTTGGTAACTTGAACACCTTGACCGGAATCTGACAAAGGGAATACACTTGAAACTATAGACGCAGTTAGGAATTTTGAATGGAACTACGAGATGGGAAATAATATTAGTAGCTATACATCTGACAGAAAATGAATATCTAGACTATAGAATTTTAAAGACTATACATCAAAAAATAATTTAATTCATGAATCTAAGTAGTCATAAAATACAAATAACCGAGAAACACTTTTTTTTCCATTTTCAGCATCCTTAGTCATTAGAGTAATGTGAACTAAAACTGTTTTGAGATTTCTACTTACTATAGTCAAATGGCTAAGATCAAAGAAACAAATAACAAATGCTTTTGATGTTTAATTGCCACTTTTCAAAAAATGTGTGGTAAATTTAAAGAAATAAATGTAGGTTTTATGGCCGGCTTTGGGAAAAAGAGCATTCAAATTTTTGTAAGTTGCCTTGTATAAGAAGCATTCTAGTCTGTTCAACCTGCCTTTGCTCATCACTCCTCCCTCTCTGTCATTGGGTTTCAGGAGTTCAGTTCAGTGCTCAGCTGTGGGTGTCTGCCTCTACTTCTGTCTTTTTGTGACTGGGTTACCACACTCAGGATCGTTTCTTCTAGTGCTATCCATTTGCCTGCACATTTCAAGATTCCATTTTTTTTTTCCCACAGAGTAGTACTCCATTGTGTAAATGTACCACATTTTCTCTAACCACTCTTCAGTTGAGGGTAATCTAGGTTGCTTCTAGGTTCTGACTATTACAAATAATGCTGCTGTAAACATAGTAGAACAGACATCCTTGTTGTATGAATGTGCATCTTTTGGGTAGATGCCCAAGAGTGAAATTGCAGGGTCCTGTGGTAGACTGACTCCCATTTCCCTGAGGAATCTCCATACTGATTTCCATAGTGGCTGTTCAAGTTGGTACTCCAACCAGCAGTGGAAGAGGGTTCCCCTTTCTCCACATCCTCTCCAGCATAAACTGTCATTGATTTTTTTTTTATTTTAGCCATTCTGACAAGAGTAAGATAGTATCTCAGAGTTGTTTTGATTTGCATTTCCCTGATTTCTAGGGATGCTGAGCACTTTCTTGAGTGTCTCTCAGCCATTTTTGACTCCTCTATTGAGAATTTTCTATTTAGTTCTATGGAACACTTTTTTTTAATCAGATCCTTTGGTGCTTTGGAGACTTGCTTATTGAGTTCTTTATAGATTTTGGAGATTAGCCCTCTGTCAGATGTGGAGTTAATGAATATCTTTTCCCATTCTGTGGGCTGCCTTTTTGTCTTGTTGACTGTGCCCTTTGCCTTGCAGAAACTTGTCAGTTTCAGGAGATCCCATTTATTAATTGTCCTTCCCAGTGTCTGAACTACTGGTGTTATGTTCAGGAAGTGGTCTCCTGTACAAATTCTTTCAAGGCAATCCCCATTATAATCTCAGCACAATTCTTCACAGACCTTAAAAGAAAATTCTCAACTTTATATGGAAAAACAAAAGACCCAGGATAGCCAAAACAACCCTGTTCAACAAGGCAACATCTGGAGGCATCACCATCCCCAAGCTCTATTAGAGGGCTACAGTCCTGAAAACAGCTTGGTATTGGCACAAAAATAGACAGATAGACCAATGAAGTCTAGTTGAAACCCATGATATTAATCACACATGTATGAACACTTGGTTTTTGACAAAGAAACTAAAATTATATATGGGAAAATAGAAGCCATCTTCAACAAAATGGTGCTGGCATAACTGGATGCTGGCATGTAGAAGACTCCAGATAGATCCGTATCTATCACTATGCACCAAATATAAGTGCAAACTGATTAAAGACCTCAACATAAATCCAGTCACACTGAATTTCTTAGAAGAGAAAGTAGGGGCACCCTTGAATGAACTGGTACTCTATTTCTTTTAAAACTTTCTTCAAATAATCTGATAGATACAATACAAATATTTTTAAAAGAAATGCAAATAGAGGCCTTTCCTAAATGATATCAAACTGTGGCAAAGAATAAAACATCCATAAAATTATTGAAATTTCAAACTCATAAATAATTTCAGTATCAGACTAAATGCAGTTAAGGAGTAAATTAGTATTGGATCTTTTAATCTGAGAATGTTACATGTAATAAGGACTGAAACTATGAGTTAGGAGTGTGTGGGTAGTCAAAATAAAGAGACTCTGTATATAATTAATATATAGTAAATGTGAATCAAGTCCTGAAAAATAGAAAGTTGAATAAGTAAAAAACATCACGAGTCACAAAATTGAAGAAGCACAGATAATCATATATATAAAACATGACAACTGATATGATGGATAAATAAAAAATACCAACTGAAGTATATTTAGTGCAATTGAAAACTAAGTAGTTCAAAATGTTAAAAAAATCAGAATAAAATAACCCATGAAAATACAATAACAAAGATTGTCACTGTGTATGTGTGTGTGTCTGTGTGTGTATTTATTGATTGATTTATTTAACCCTAAAGAAAGATGTGTGAGGACATGTAGAGACTAAATCTAAAAAACACACAAAAATTAAAAGCAAAATTTTTACTACTTTTAATTTTGAAGGTGCTTAAAATACATAACAATGACATGAAGGACAGGAATGAGAAAAATGACCCTTAAGTTGTGGTCTTCTCTGCCTGTGTTTTCTTGTTTATATTTAATACCAGGATGTAGTAGATAAGTGATGAATACTTCCTGAATGAAGCACATGCATAAATGTCATTGTTAAAAGATCTCCTGAGCAAATTGGGAGCACGAGGGGAGTGGACAGGGAGTTGGGAGAAAGCGAAGAGGAGGGGACAGGAAGATATGAGGAACCAGGAAGATTAAGTCAGAGGGAGAATTGAGAGCAAGAAAAGAGATACCTTAATAGAGGGAGCCATTACAGGTTTAAAGAGAAATCTGGCACTAGGGAAATGCCCAGAGATATACTATGATGACCCCAACCAAGAACATAAAGCAATAGGGGAGAGGCTACCTTAAATGCCATTCCCCTATAATGAGATTGATGACTACCTTATATGCCATCAAAGAGCCTTCATTCAGTTGCTGATAGAAACAAAAACAGAGACCCACAGCTAAGCACTGAGCCGAATTCCTTGAATCCAGTTGTAGATAGGAAGGTGTGATGAGCACAAGACCATACTGAGGAGACCCACAGAAACAGCTGACCTCAACAAGAAGGAGCTCATGGACCCAAGACTGACAGCTTGCAAATCAGCATAGGACAGAACCAGGACCCCTGCGCATCAGTGTCATTTAGGAGGCTTGGGCAGTCTATGGGGCCCCCTGGTAATGGAACAGCATTAATACCTAGTGTACGAATGGACATTGGGAGCGCTTTCCCATAGAGTGATACTCTTTCAGGCTAGACACATGGGGGAGGACCTAGGCCCTGCCCCAAATTATGTGACAGACTTTGACGGTACCCATAGAAGGCTTCACCCTTCTTGTGAAGCAAAAGAGAAATGGGATGGGGGTCTGTGGAGAGCATTGGGAGAATGGGAGAAAGAAAGAACTGAGATTGATATATAAAATAGATTGTTTCTGATTTAAATTTTAAAAAGTGAACAGAAACAGGATTGCCAAGTGTATTTTTCTGATTGTGAGACCACCATTCAATTTACTCAAGGGTCACCCACATTGTGGCAGTGCGCCTGGTTTCTGAAGGAGGCCATGCTTTTAAAGTAAGCCATGGTGGGACAACCTTCCATTCTTCCTGGGAGAACCTGCTATGTCTGCATAGTCAGCTCTATTCTCCAGGTGCTTTCAATTCCAAACACCAGCAGATTTAATCATCATTTAGTCATCTCAGCACAAGAGGTCTTAGAGGATGTTACTCTGCTCTGGGAAGGAGAAATCACAGAAATGTCTTCAAGAGGAAATCCTGTGACATGCTTCTTATACAAGCCACACCGCTTGCAGTTTATGATACCTTACACAACAGAGTCGTGTGTTATGATTTATTCAACTTTCACACTCTAATATGAGAAGATGATTCAATCCTGAGAACCTGAAAGCTTATTACCTTCCTTTCTTATGTCAAGGAGCTATTTCATAGTCAGTTCACTTTCTGTGATCATCAAATATTTGGCCCATTTCAAACCATATCATGTTTGGTAGAACCACTGAATATGTCAGTCATGTGTATATTGAAATAACATCTGAATTTCATGACCCTCATCTCTACTGTTATGTATGCTGTGGTTAACGTCTGGACCACATACCCGCTAAGACTTTCCAGCTAAATTTATCATTGCTGAACAAAAATATGCATGTCCAGCTTGCTAACCTATCATGGAACCTGATTTCATCCATTTCTTTCCTCTTGTCATGCCCTAATCTATAGTCTTCTTATTTGTCTATTACTATCTTCCCTTACCACTTATTCAGAATACCTTCCATTATTGTTATCATTTTTTCATTTTTTAATGGAAACAACAGACAAGATACTCATAGAATAACACAATGTCAGTTAATACACAGTGTATGTAATTCTTTTATACTTTGACCAATGAGAGCTAGGTCTCACCTTGGACACTTTTTTTTTTTTTGGTTATATGTAGCAAACACTCATTCAGCTTTCATGTTCTATTAAGAGAAATCATCCTATATCATATGCCTTTACACGTGTATTTGCAGTTATTTTTATCAAAAGAAGATTATAGATTAAACACAATAATGTCAGAAAATGTTAATTTTTGACTGTAATTACAAGTTATTGTGAAAGCTTAATAATGAATATAAAAGGTTAGTACTTGGCCCAGCCCACTTCTGTGACCATCAACCTTTCCCTTACTGTCATCAGCTTTTCCTCAAAAAATCTATTTGGAATCATTAAGATGCCACAAAAATATTTAAAAGAATGCACACATGGAAGGAAATATTAACATTCATATAATATGGAGGAAAATAGCTATATTCATGTTTTCTCTACAATTTTTCTGGTATAAAAATCACAGAGACAAACATCCTTCAGAGTGTTTCCAAATTGTATTATGCTTAAATACTTTTTGTTATTTCTGTCAATTCTTGTTTTATTGTGTGTGTATCTATGTGTCTGTGTGTTTCTGTTTGTTTCATTTTGTTTTCTAGTTTTTGTTTCTTTGTTTATATAGCATGTCCAGGAGATACAGGCTTTAGCTTTGAATCCTTGACTCAATCTTCTCAATCATTAATAAAACTGAACTTGTTAAACTGTAACATTAAAATCTCACCTTCCTTCGTATGCCATTTTCTTTTACTCGTCTTGTTACAGTAGTAAAGTTGCTTTGGTATTTTTATACTTAAATTTCATTCTGGTGCTTTATTGGAGCTACAAAAAATTGAAATATTCAAAAAGTGACCTGTACTCTAATTCTATGATAAAGATAAAAACATTGCCTCAAACAATTAAACCTTACTTCACATAAATCTTTTGATTAGTTCAGAAAAAGTGGAGAAGCCATTGTGATGCCTTGCTAACCAAGGCACACATATTCGTTCTTTTTTGTTTGGTTGTTCCCTGAAATACAGAGGTAAGTCAGTTTTTGCTATTTTGTGGAATAATTTTTGTGTAGGGTGTGAAGAAGTGTTATTCTGCCTGGTTGAATAAAAAGCTAAGTTGCCAATGGTAGGCAGGATTTTCAGGCACACGGGATACTGTGAAGAAAAAGCTGCCTGGGCAGTACAGAATAAAGATAATAAACTCACAAGACAAAAAATAGATGGATTAAAAATGGGTTAATTTAATTTGTAAGAGCTAGCTAGTAACAAGACTAAGCTATCAGTCAAGCTTTTAAATTAATAGTAAACCAAGGTCACTTAAATCTAGGTCTCCTAAGGGCAGTATAATCTAACATATCAATATTTTAAGAAATCTGAAATATCCCAAATTAATGCACCATGAAAACTGTATATTTCTACCTTTTCTCTTGTAAATTCATAATAAACATGGTTTCTGATGCTTGTTCTAAAACAGTATATCCGAGACATAGAAGACTTGACTTCATACAAATGTCAGAAAATGTTAATTTTTGTCTGTAATTACAAGTCATTGTGCAAGCTTAATAATGAATATAAAAGGTTAGTACTTGGCCCAGCCTACTTCAGTGACCATCAGCCTTTCCCTTACTGTCATCATTCGTTCCTCAAAAAAGAAATTTGGAATCATTAAGATGCCACAAAAATATTTAAAAGAATGCATACATGGAAGGAAATATTAACATTCATATGATTATGGAGGAAAATAGCTATATTCATATTTTCTCTACCACTCAAGGCAAAAAACAGTGATATCTTATATATGTCTTCTTTTGATATAAATTGTACTCTGATTAAAATGAAGCTGGTGGTCATGAGCAAACATATAAATCTTGAAATATATGATATTACATGCAAGAAAAGAAACCTATAAATAATTATAGCCTAATTTTAAGTTGGTTAAGCAATAAGCATATGGAACACAGACAATGCATTGCCTCAAACAAACTTTTGACTCTTGTGCCTGAAAGTGCCTATTTTTAAAGAGGAAAAAAGATGTATTCTGTTGTTTTATCTCAGCCATATGCTAGATATTCACTTGGCATACCACTAAAAGGCAAAGAGGTTCCCTTTTCCCAAATCACTGCCTACAAGCCTGGTGTGCTGAGGATTCTCTGGGACTAAGAAATATACAAACATTTCCCCTCTTCTGCTACAGTTTTCATATTTCAGGGCTCAGAAAAATCACCACTCAGAGTACACAACACCCAGATGTCCTTACCACATAAACCTCCTCCTGACTTTCCACAAATTACTGTAAATCACAGAACAAACAAGCTGAAAAGTCAGACAATCCAAGAAACTGGTGACTAGACTTTAGAAAAGAAAGTGGTGTGTCAGTGCTGTGGGTTAACCTGAGCAATAGGTTTCTCTTCTTGTTCTCCTCCTTCTCCTTCTCCTTCTCCTTTTCTTCCTCCTTCCCCTTCTTTTTCTTCTTCTTCTTGTGGGAAATACTCAGAAGGACAAATGTATAAATTGTAAAATGGAAAAAATTTTAAATGCATTCATGGCAGAAACATTTCTAAAATATTATGGCTTCTATTTATATGTAATTCTAAATTTAAGTGACCCAAGTTAAGAATAATTAGGGTAGAATTTTTCAGACTTAACACTTTGAGTGAAATTTGTGATTTTTTTTATTTTTTGCTGTTAAATTATTACAGGTTTTACCATTTGCCATCTTTATGCAAGCATACTTCTTGATATAGTTTTAGCTTATATATATATATATATATATTCATGTTCTCATATATCCTTCTGAATATAAGTAGATGTTTTATCACAGCAGGTTGTCACTGTGTTGTAAAATTCACTCTCTATACCACACTGAATGTTAGCTTAAATTTCATATTGAGCTATTGGTAATCAACAGTCTTAGTCATCACAGTATTAAAAAAGAGGAAATATAACATGAGGAAGAAAGGGTTTGCTTCATCTTACAGGTTTCAGTCCATGATTCAGAAGTTCAGGCAGGAACTCTAGAAAACTGGAGGCAGGTTCTGGAGCAGAGACCATAAGGAACCCTGATACCTGGCTTTCTCAACTTGTTTTCTCATACAACCCAGGGCCAATGGATCATCAGTGGCACTGCCCTCAGTGGGCGTGGTTGGCCTGCACCAATCACTAATAAAGAACATGCTTCACAGATATACCTACAAGCCAATATAATGGCGGTAATTCCTCAGTTGAGGTTTCTTCCTCTTATGCAACTCTCATTCCCTTACACCAGTCTTTGGTTGCTAGAACTGATTGAATGTTACTCTATTGGCATGGCCTCAGAAATGGAATGCTCAGCTGCTTGAGGGTAGAGGGTAGGAAGAGAGAAGGGAAGAGGTTGAGGGGAAAAGTGACAGTCAGGGTGGAATGCCAGAAAGCATCAGGGTGGAATTGATGTCTAAAAATTGCATGGTATGGTCACTTGAGTGTCTGAATACAACACTCTGAAATCTGTGTCAGAAAGTTCATGAGTTTGAAGACAGCCTGGCCCTCTTAGCTAGACCCTGCCTAAGCCTAAAATAAAAACAACAACAAACTTTTAAATGAGCATAGGCTATTTTTTTAATAAGGCAAGCAGATCCATGAAGGACAAATCATAATTGTACCCTAGCTGTTGGCAGAGCTAAGTGCAAGCCCAGAGCTGTCAACCTTCCTTCTGTACAGGCTGCCACAGCTGTAACCAAGCCTCAGAGATCACATTCTGCCAAGAGGGAAATCTGCCAAAGGAGGAATTCACAAAAGCCCATCTGGTAGCAAGAGCAAGAGGAGATGATGGACAGCAATGGGTCTCAGACCTTTAAATTTCATGGAACATGGATGTTTCAAATAAATAAATAAGTTTCAGCATCAACTTGCCAACATTTTAATTTTGCCAAGAAAAGACATTTAAAAATAAACAAAAGCAAAATAAGTATGAATGATGTTCACACAAAACAACCTCTCTTGTGCCAATTTCAGAATAGGCTGGGGGTCCTCTTTTTTAAAATGTACCTTATTGTGGTTTTCTTCAGCTAGGTGAGGACTATTGCTGCATCGTGGACTAACCCTGGGATACTGGCAGTATTTCAGAATGAACAGAATAATCCCTAAACTAGGGGTTGGAGGATTTGACTATAGTGTCTGTCAGTTAAAGACTGAAATTTGGGCCAGGCTGTTCTCAGCACTGTAAGTCATTTAAGTTCATTTATAAAATAAGACCTTCAGACTGGTTCTGGAATTTTCACAACTTAGGGGTCAGTTAGAGGTCTGAAACAGATCAGTGTTGCAGATGTATCAAGGAGTCTTGGGCTTTCATAAAGCTGCTTTGGAGGTCTTGTCCTCTGAAGCCTCACGAGAAAACTCTGGCAGGTGAAGAATGGTACCTGTCAGAACTGACATTCAACACGTCACCTAAGTCCATGAGGAGCTAGAAAAACAATTGTCACGAATGAAAATATCAGAGTGACCAGCATTGTTTGTCTCCAAATGATCAATCACCTATAGCAGCCAGAATTTGTGATGATGTCCATGGCCTAGGTTGCTTCCAAGGGCCATAGAGATGGCTGACTTCTAGGTCATGGTGGGAACCTATAGATGTGCCATGACAATCTGGGTGGACTACACTACCAGTGAGCATGGTGAGCTGCTGATGAGGACCATATCTGGGTCCGTGGCCCTGTTTGCAGCCAGGGTGTGTCATGATGTCAGTAGCTTCTATTACCACTGAAGGCTGTGCAGATGTCCGGGGTCTGGGATGACACCTGAGGCTATGTTGGTGCCTCAGAGTCACACTGCCACTGGAGCCATGGAAACATCTGAGCCAGGGCTGCAGCAGAGAGCTCTGTTCTGGTCCTGGACTGTGCTGTAGCTGGGGCCTGTGTTGGCAATCATGATTCCTATACCCCTATTACCACAAAAGGCAGTGAAGAAACCAGGCTTCTGGACCAAAACCTGAGGCTATATTGGCGTCTGAAGGTCCTGCAGTCACAGTGGCCATGCAGATCTGAGTACCCTGCACAGTTACCTGGGGCTATGGTGACAACTGGGTTGAGATTAAGTCTGGAGCCATGCCTGGGCTCATGGTTCTGCTGCAGCAATGGTGAGAATGCCCATATGACCATGTGTATCCATAGTTCTAGTGGAACCTGGCTTTTTCGTGGCGTCCACAGCGCCTATGTTGCCATCAAAGGACACAAGTCTGAGGAACAAGTCAGTGCTCGAAACATGACAACCTCAGGGACCTCCCCATAGTGTTGTCTGCCCAAAATGCTGCCAAGAGCCATGTCTGGGTTCAGCCCCACTGCAGTCAGGGTCGATGTCCCAAGATCAGGTTTCCACAGATAGCAATGAAGATGCCTAAGGTTCGAACAGGGCACAGAAAAGCAGTCCTTGCCCTAATTAGAGAACTGCATCCCCCACACATATGAAAACTGTCCCCACCCCTCACCACTGGCCCTGGAAAACTGCTCCTTTCCTAAGAGGAATGGTCGCAGTGGTCCAGACTGACCAACTTAGCTGCCACTGAGAGACAAATCCAGGACTTGCGGTTGGCACATCCTAACATCTACCACGGCTATGATCTGCCAAAGTGTTTGAAGAGACTGATGCTGTTGAACCATAGCTGCGAGATCATCATGACTGGAGGCAACAGCAAGATCGTCATAATGGGGGACTAGTTTTGATGGTGTACCAAAGCAGAGGCCTTGAACCTGAAAAACAACACATTACAGAGTGAACATTTGTAACTAAAGCTGTTTGGACAAAAGGATATGTTGCATGATACACAGCCCCTCCCGATGCCACTAAAATGAATGGAGTAGCAGGAAAGACAGAGGACTAAAGTGTCGTCCTTTTTTTAAAATTACTGTTTATTTTTCTCTGATTTTTATTCTTTTTTAGCTTTTTTTGAGGGGAACACTATGAGAGTTGGGGCAGATCTGGAGGGACTGACTGGGAGGTGTGGGGAATTTGGGTCTATAATGTGCAAGTCCCAAAGAATCAATTTTTTAAAAATGAATTTAATAAATTATCAATCACTGTATTCTTTTAAAACTGTATATTCCTGCTGTACATTGTGATAGGAAAGATACCAGAGGAGGGGTGGGGCAGAGTCATGTGTCCACACCACAGCTGCGTGAAACAAGGGATGTATAGAATCTCTCAATATGAGTCCTGTGCAAGATCAGCTGGCTCTGACACTGCCCTTCACAAAAAAATGTTTTCAATATTAGAGTTACTGTTGGTGCAGATGACCCTGTATATCCATAAATGAAAAATAATGCAAGCAATGGAATGAAGCAAAACTTTAGACTCTATCAAAATAAGAATGTTCTTTGTTCTCCTTGCCTGAGGAGCTGCAGAAAGGTGCAAGAAAACCTGTACTATTTAGTTAAACCTTAATGATCTCAGAAGTTAAAATTTGACTCTTTGGCATTAGTGGAGTTGAGAGAAGAAACCACCAGAAATGTAGAAAGAAGAAGGTGGAAGCAGAATGGACTAAGACTGCCTTCCCATTGCCACTTTTAGTCACACCCATAATATAATTATAGCTTAGCATTTGCCTTTAATTATACAGTTTGCAAAACACTCTGTATTTTACAGCTAAGCTAAAGCAAACAGTTTTATTGCCAATAGGTTTTGTACTCCTATCCAGAGGAATGAATTTTAAGAAGGCAAACACAAATCTTGACTTAATCAGACAAAATGAAGATGTTTATGGTCTTGCCACACATAGATGTTTTTCCAGGAAAACCTATTCTAAATAAACAAATGCTTCAAGTTTGCTTATGCAAATAATAAGCTTTCAATAAGCATTCAGTGTTGCCTTCATTACTACATTCGAGGGGAATAAAAAAAGATTCAAGTATTTTTTTTATTTTTGCTTCCATGCCAATAAAATAAAATCAATAGGAGGGTTGATGTGTGACTACCATGCTCTGTTTTAAAGGGAAAATTGACAGCATTCAGTAGAGTCATATACACCTTCTCTGGTCTTATTGCACTTCCTTTCTTTCCTCTCCCAAACTTCAGTAGTGTTATGATCCTTCCTAGGGCTTGATTTTGTGGTACCAACCACAGGAATTTCTCATAGATTTAGTGCCTAAGTAATTGCTATCATGAAAATTCGTGATTTTTCGAAAATAAATGATGCATAAAAGGCACATAAAAGTCCAGTTAATAAGTCCCAACGCGTTCAAGAACATATCTTAACTCAGCCAATGGAACTGGTTTCTTATTCAGTGGAGACCTCTTAAATACATTGCCTCAGTGCACAGTAAATCTATTCTTTTAACAGGTTTATTCCTTTTTCTGGTAGTCAATTAAGTAGCCTCTCCTGAAATGTAGCAATGACATATATTTGTGGAGGGAGGTATATTCTTATAACTTGTCTGATTATCTTTGGGCTTGAACATGTATTATTTATGAGTGTTATTTCTTCAGCTGGTTTATGCCTTCATCAAGCAATCATGAACACATTTTAAGTATAAATATGAGTCCATAGAAACTGGAAATAACCATGGTTTTAACAAGGTTCATTCTTGCACAAATATCTCATTCAATTTTGAGGGAATTGTATTTTGAGAATAAAATTTGTTTTGTCATTTCCCTTCCTCACTCTCCAAATTGTAATACCTATAGTACAAAGAAAAGCAATCATCACTTTTGCATGCATTCAGCTAAATATTTCCAGATATAGAATTGCCATCAACTTATTTCCTACACTCGAGAGGAACTGAGACCTTTAAAAGACCTTCTAAAAAGAAAAAAGCCTTTAAAATGCAGCATCCTCTATGATAATTCCTCAGTGTAGAAAGTAACTTCACAGAGTCAGTGTCAGAAAAAATGTATCGATGTATTTCTGAATGAGAGAATGTAATCAGATTTCCAAAGCTTGAGGTGGTAGGGTTCTCTTCTCACTTATATTTGTTAAAGTTTCAAATGCATCAAATCTTTTATCCTCATTTAAAAACTAGAGAAAATTCAAAACTTTCCTTTTACAGTGATTGAATTTTTAATAATTTTTTACACTATTCATCTTTTCATTTGAAAGACTAAATTATTATGTGAACCAAAAATTGTAATTTTCTATCTAATCTCATCATTGAGCTAACATTTAAGCCAACCAGTTCATGTTGAATTGAATATTCTTGAGCCATCATTATGTTAAGAATAATGGCAGTAGTCATTGTTTGGATGATATTATAAACCAATACAAATGTCATTTTTAAGGTAGATATCCAGCACAACCCGCAGATGAATTCGTTCTTCTTAAATTAAGGAATATTAGGAGCCAGTAATGGGACAGCATTCTTTTTTATGGCTATAACTTGGGTTATAATGTGACAAGAAAAAAATGTAATGTTTCCAAAATGGCAGCTTTTAAGATTTGTGTTGCCTGCAGTAGTTCAGCTGAACAATAAACTATAATTTGATTGATAGAAAATTGAAGTTGTTCATCTAACCTGCCATTTTGCCTAGCATACCTTTTGTTTTGCATGTATGAGAATATATCACAATTTTAGAGATAATGTTGTTCATATTCCACAGGAGACTATTTTTCTCACATGTAAAAATGGAAGACCTTATTATTCAAGAATGATCAAAATTTCCTATTGATTAGCATGAAATCAAATTTGCTGAACTACAGATTTTTTAGTTCAAATATATAAGATTAAATGATGTAAATAACACATAAGAACACAGTATTGGTTGAGTGTAAACTAATTGGAATTGCAAAGTCTTAGGGAGAGTGAAATTTGAATCTGAGAAAACCATGCAGTTCTACCCATTCTGACTTTATTTCAAACAAATGATTCCTGATCATGAGAATGCTTACAATCAACAATTCTGTTACCTTTTCAAATCCAGAGGAGGAACAATATCTGTATTCAAATTTATTTCATCAATATAGGTCTGAGAATTGAACCAGGGCCTTCCTCGCACATGACAGTCAGCCAATACTCCATGAAACTACATCTCCAGCCCTCTTTCATCTTCATTTTTTCCATCTTTAAAATTCTTTAATTTTATTTTATATTCAAACCACAGTTGTCCCCCGCAACCCCTCCTCCACCACCCTTACCTCTTCTCACTCCCCTCACCTTTCCTTCTAGTCCATTCCCAGTCTACTCCTCCTCACATGTTAACAGCTCCGATAAGGAGTCAACATACTCTGGCGCAATAGTTTGGGGCAGGTCCCTCTCTCACTCTTTGATGCTGAGAATGGCATTCTAGCATAAGGAATGGGCTCAAGCAAGTTAGCTCATGTACCAGGTTTGTATCTTGGTCCTACTGCCAGGGACCCCTCAGCTAATCCAAGTTTCACAACTTTCTCCAACATGTGGATGGCCTAGCTCAATCCCCTGTAGTCTCCACAGTTGTAGGTCTAGAGTTCATGAGTTTCCAGAAGCTTGGTTCAGCTGTCTCTATAGATTTCTCCATCATGATCTTGACCTCCCATGCTCATATATTCCCTCCTCCCTCTCTTTACTGGATTCCCAGAGCTCAGCCTGGCTCTTGGTTGTGCATTTCTGCATTTGGCTCCATCAATTACTGGATGAGGGCTCTATGATGATAGATGTGGTTCTTCTTGGGAGTTACCCTAGCAACAGGTTTCTCCCTAAGTCCATAGGGGCCCTGTCTATGAATATGTCTCTTTCATTGCTCTTTCACTGCATCCCTAGGACATTTATTTCCCTGCTGTTCTCACCCCCATCCCCTTCCCTTTACTCTCCCTTCCATCCCCCGTTTGCTCCATAGATATCACCTAATTTCCATTCCCAGGGTGATCCATGTGTCCCTCCTAAGTTCCCCCTTGTTACCTAGATTCTCTACAGCCATGGATTGTAGTCTGCTTATCCTCTGATTTACATCTAATATCCACTTGAGTACATACCATGTTTGTCTTTCTGAGTGTGGGATACCTCACTCAGGATGCTTTTTTTTCTAGTTCCATCCACTTCCCTGAAAATTTCATGAGCAAGCTAAGAAAACCAAGAAAAACAATCACCATCATTTTTAGATATGGTGTCACTAACTCTTTTAAGTTGATTAAAATAGCCTTGAACTCACTTTGTCGTCCACACCTGTCATTATCTTCTTTCAGTCTACTGAGTAACTTGGGAGAATGGTGTATTTACAGGCCTATACTACAGTCCTAGACTGAAACTCTCTCTCTCTCTCTCTCTCTCTCTCTCTCTCTCTCTCTCTCTCTCTCTCTCTCTCTCTCTCTCTCTCTCTCCTGGGAGTAGTGTACTCTATAGAATAAACATAGGCAAATGTAAGTAACCAATTGATAGTCAAAGAATTTGAGGCTATTTATAAAAACTACTGAATGTTGATGACTTCTCAGACTTAGCCACAACAGGTTATTTCAAAGTTCTAGACTTAATTTCAATGCACAAATTTTAACAGGATGATTGTAGTTCATTTTCAACTGCAAACAATCAAAATAACTTGATAATAAGACACTTTGTCTAACTTTTTGTCTTATGATGCTTAACAACATTCTGCTACACTCATAGACCAGTTTCTTGCTCAGCCAACATCAGAGAAGTTTCCTCTTGCAATAGATGGGAACAGGCACAGGGACACAATGAAACAACATGCAGAAAATGAGAGATTTTGGCGCACTCAGTCCTTAATGGAACGTTTTCATCAGATTCCTTCCTTCAGGGCTCAGAGAGCTATATATATATATATATGGAAAAGGAGGTTGAAGGACAGTAACAGCCAGAGTGGTATGGATGACATAAAGGATAAACCTTATTCTAGATGTTACAGAACTGGCACACATGAACTTACAGGGAATGTGGCAGCACACACAGGGACCTGTACAGACTCAAGTCAGACAAAGTAACAGTGCTGAAGGAAGTGGGATGTGAGCACAAGCTCCATCCTTAAACATGAAGCCATAATGAGAAGTGTTATCCAGGATCTAGGAGGAGTTGGGGGAGGGACAACTGATCAGGATATATTTTGTTAGAAAAATCTTCATTAAAAAATTAAATGTGCCAAAGAGTTTTACAATTCCCAATTTTTTTTACTGTTAATACCCAGGAATGCTAGTTAATGAATTTCTGATTTTTTTCAAACAAAATTGCATTAGTAATCTGAATAAAATAATAATTCTCAAAGAAAAATTGTAGAGTTAGATTAGAAGATTTAATGTATCTTTTTGTTCCTACTTAAGATTAAAGTGCAGTCATGGGAAAGGAAACAATTTAAAACTTTGAGGGAATCTGTTTCTGGAAAATAGCCAAAGTGAAAATCAAAGCTTATTTATCCTTCCATTTAAAGAAAATGTTTTAAATGTTTATAAACATTAAACTAGTCATTAGTCCCAGGTTTTGGGGGAATGTTCATTTAACATGAATGGAAGTATGAAATCATTGCATTTCTGCAAGGTGATATGAAATTTAAATATCATGTGTGGATGCTTGCAATATTCTAGAAACTGATTTCCTTACCTTTGTACAAATGTAAACTTTCTCAATTACTATCACAAACCATAGTAACAGCTGACTATTTGATTCCAATTTAAGAGTAGATTTTTTTAATCCATGAAAAACCTTGGGGGCCACAAGAAAACTTGAGGATAATGACTATACTCAAAATAATTTAATTATGTTACATACTACAATATGTCATTGAAATTTGCTTTTTATGCCATATTCAAATTGTTACAAATATATAAGATCAGAAAAACAAATAAAATTTTGTTTATCACATATTTTAAAAGGAAATCAGTTCATAGTAAAACTTTCTCAGGAAATAATACAAATAGTAATGTTTTTCTTTTTCTTCTTTAATTTTCTCTATGCACTGTTAGCTATAATCAACTTATGTATCAGAACTGGAGAAAATTCAGTCATTCACTCTATTTTGACTTTAACCTTGCTTAGTTTATCATGTGAAACCTCACCCTGATGAGGTGAAACTGATAAGCTTTGCAGTCATGGCCTTACATGCCAGCTCCAGAAACTTTCAACCCACATTACTGGGTATACCTCATATAAGTATTTCTAACCTCACATTCATGGTGAATAGAATTGTCAATAAAATATATAAAGAATTCACAGAGAAGAGGTTAGTGAACATTACCCAACAAGGAAGAATGTCTAGGAAGGGGTTTCAACAAGCACAAGTTTTAGGAAACCAGGAGTGCTGGGGTGATTTCCACACTCCCTATGTATGGTGCTAAATAATGGAACAATCTAGAACAACAAATGGCCAGCTTATCAATATTTCAAAGCAGATGTAACTTAACTGCAGAGGCACTTAACTGCAAATTGTAAGGTTTGTTATTAGGATATTAATGTATTGCCTTCAAAGTTAGAAAGAGAAGTTTTCATTTATATTAATTCCTGCAATAATTCTATCAAGTTTTGTTTGAATTCTCAAGAACTTTGCTTATATTTTCTCTTGTTTTATTTGTGTATCTGTGTCTGTGTCTGTGTGTGCGTGCACGCGCGCACATGCACGCGTGCACCTATCCATACATATGAATGTGGTGGAGGACAGGGATTGACAGCAGATGTCTCCCTCTATTACTTTCCAACGTATTATTTTTTCATTATATTTTATTATGTTATTTTAGAAAAAAAGCTTGCTTCACATGTCAATCCCAGCTCCCTCTCCCTCCCCTTCACCCACACCTTCCCCAACCATACCCAACGCTTCCCGACCTATCCCCACTCCCATCCACACAGGGTATATCCAGAGTCTGTCATTTAGTTCAGGGCATGGTCCAGGCCCTCCCTCAAGAGTCCAGGCTGAGAGAGCATCCCGCTTTGTGGTATGGACACAGAAAATCCATTTGTATGCCAGGGAAAAATACTGATCTGCCCAGGGCCCCATAGGTTGTCCAGGCCTCTTCACTGAAACCCACATTCATGGAGTCTGGATCAGTCCAATGCTGGCCTCCCAGCTGTCAGTTTGGGGACCAAGAGCTCCCCCTTGTTCAGGTCAGCTATTTCTTCTGGTTTCACTAGCCCATTCTTTCGCCCTTTGCTCATCACTCCTCCCTCTCTGTCACTAGAAGAAACCATCCTGAGTGAGGTAAACCAGTCACAAAAAGACAAGCCTGGTATGTATTCACTCATATATGGATTTTAGATATGGATCAGCGGAGTGCCAGGCTACAACTTCACTGACAGAGAGTCTGGGGAACAGGAAAGAACCTAAGAGAGACATGCATGGTACCCCAGAGAAGAGGGATGAGGCAAGATCTACTGAGCAAATTGGGAGCAGGGGGGGAGGTGTGGGGACACCAGACCTTGAGCAGAGACCCACTTCCCCATCGGCCTGGGAGTAGGCAGCTGTAAGACAATGTTTACCAAAAACATGTTTACTAAAAACAATACAATGCCTGGGGCAATAAGTTCCTGGAAAGGGCTTGCCCACAGGAACCCCCTTGACCTCGACCTTGTCCAAAGACTAACTGCCTCTTCTGACACACCCAGATCAGTTTTTTGTGTCAAAGCAGAACCAGCCAGGGGAGAGGAGAGAGCAGAAGCTTCTCTGGAGGCAGGCCTTTCCTGGGAAGTTTTCTTGAGCCTTTTTGGGGCCTGCTTAAAGTTTTCTTTACATCGTTGAACAAGTCTCTGTGTTGTCAATCCCCGACACCTTCCACATGTTCTCAGACACAGGCTGCGCAGAGGACACGGCAGGGAGGGGAGTGGGAGCTGGGAAAAAGAAAGCGGAGAAGAGGAAGAGAGTAGGTCATGAGGGAGCAAGAAGGTTGAGTTGGGGGAAGAATAGGGGAGAACAGGCTGAGAAACACCATAATAGAGGGAGTCATTATAGGTTTGAAGAGAAATCTGGCACCAGTGAGATCTCTAGCAATCTACAAGAATGACACCAACTGGCAAACTAAGCAGTAGTGGAGAGACTACCTTAAAGGCCCATCCCTGATAATGGTTTGACGACTACCTTATAGGCCATCCTAGAACCTTTATCCAGTGACTTATGGAAACAGAGGCAAACACCCACAGCCAAACACTGAACTGAACCTCTGTAATCCACCATATTATTTTAAGTCAAGGTTTTCACTGAATCGGAACCTTCACAGTTCTTATCAACTGGTTAGATTGACCTTCCAGGCTTCATACTCTATCCTCTTGTCTGGGATTACACTTCCATTCCAGCTTTTCCCTGGGTGCTAGAGATCTGACCTTGTCCTCAAACTTTCACATTTTTACCCACCAATACATTCTCCTTAGCCCCTAGTTTTTCTCTTCCTTCAACTTAGCAAAGCTAAGTAGGACATTGAGAGAAGAAATGTCTCATTATCACCAAGACAGCACAATCATGAGCAGTGGAGAGAAAATACACCCAGAGAGTTGGGACTGAAATGAAATTTGGTGTATACATAACAATTTGCCTCACAAATCATTCTTTGTTTTTACTTCCGGTATCTGTCTAATTAATTTGCTTGTCAGAATGTAAATTAATAAATTGAGCCATAGTCCCATTTATTAATGGTTTCTGCTTCTGGGAGGGGTAGCCATGGTAGAATTTACACAAGTTTTCTGTTTGCTCTTTTAAGTATTTTTTTCTGTGCAAATTTCTTATTTGCATTATTTTTTACTTCTTAATCAATTTATTATGATTATTACATTTTCAATTCTTTTATATTTTATTTGCATTATTGCAAATGTCATCTTACAGAGCTTCATTGATTTTAGATGTACATTTACTTTTGGAAACTGGGTGTGATGAATTTACTCTCATTATATATTCAATGAACTCTAATAGAAAAGTCTCTGAAAGTTTGTGAGGAATAATCTTAATTATAGTATTTGAAGTAGGAAGGCCTCTCCACTGTGCGTAGAAACATTACCTGACTAGAGTCTTGAACTATAAATGGGGAAGGAAACTGAACATGCACACACTCATTGCACTGTTTTTCTGACAGTGAATGCAATGTGGTCAGCTGATTCAAGTTCCTGTCACTGACTTACTCATTATAATGGCCCTAACTCCCAGACTGCGAACTTGAAGGAACACTGTCTCTCTTAAGTTGATTTTTCTAGAGTGTTTTATCACAGAAACAGAAAGGCAAAAAGCAGTGTGGAGGGTAGTTGCTGAGATAAACCTGACTGCTTAGAACTCTTTTGTGGGAGGAATATTAAAGTTTTGGAATGTTAGTATAGAAAGATATTAAATTATAAAACACAGATAACAAGCTGTTATAGTACAATCTAGGAAGACAATAATACTAAGATAATCAGACCATAGAGCCTGGCTTAATTTGTAAGATTTAAGAGAGAGGAATAAAGACTCCTGTGGACAAATGGGGTAGGAAATATTCATAAAGATCAGATTTCTTGCTGCCAGTATCCCAAAAACTTGAGTGAAGTTGATACTAAAATTAATGGATTAATTTGTTTGATGAGAGAAATGTGTGGGCAACACACATTTCAAAAGGAGAATGGAGAAATCACAGCCAATATATCTGGTAGTAAGATAAGCACCATAAGGAGGAACCTGGTATGCTGCACTGTGACTATAGGAAAATGATTCTTCAGAGTCAGCACACAGAAGCTGACACAAGTGTGGTTCAAGATGCCACAGCTACAGGTTAAGCTGGCAGCAGAACTGGGCAATGCCATTCGTGTTGTACTAGTTTTGAAGAACAGAGGCTAATGCAAAGCAGATGAATCCAGGCAATGTGTCACAGGGTCCCAGTACCTGCAGAGTGTCTATAAGAGGACATTGCATTAAACAATGGAGGTGATGTCTAATTTTCAATGAAGACCTGAGAGGATTAGAGATGACAGGACCATGAAATGTGCCAAAGAAGGTAACATAAATGGAAAAGATTGTACTTGAGAAGTTGTGTGTGTTGCTGGCAGCTGGGCTGGAGCTGTGAGGTTGCCCAAACCCTTTGGAGCCCAGCCAGTATCATCACAGGACCCAGAAGACAGACTGGAACTGAAGAATTTGGCATTTATTCTCCTAGATTTGAGGTTCATTTGATGGAATTGGTCCTTCTTGTGCCCTGGTTCTCCAAATTGGGAATATCACTTCACTTGATGAAAATATATGTTGGATTTATATAAATTGTTTTTTATTTTATTTTATAGGAGGGCACATTCAACTTTAAAGTGTTTGAACTTTTAATGAACATAAGAGATTTTAAGTTGTACTACATGAACTTTTAAGGTTAGACTACGGAAATTTTTTAAGTTCAATTGTGTGGATTTCTTGACATACAAGGTATTCATGAACTTATGAGGACGTGATTTATGATTTAAGTTGATATATTTGAAAGTCACGTTAGTAGGGATGGAGTTGTTAGGGTTAGGTATGTCATCTCTAAGAATGTCTTCTAGAAAGTATCTCAATTACATTAATTAGGTCGTGAGACCAGTCAGCTGCGAGTAACACCATTCCATGACTGGGATCCTGGCCTATGTAACTGGAGGGAGAAATTGAGCAAGTGTGCATTTACTACTATCTTCTCTAGACTGCGTATGTTATATGACCAGTTGCTTCAACTTCTTACTACTTAATTTACTTCCTCATCATAACCGACTATAGTCCTGAACCATGAAATGGAATGCATACTCTCTTCCTTCAGTTGATTATGTTAGAGTATTTTAACATAGCAACAGAAAAGAAACCTAGACACTGAGTTGACCCTATATTACCCAATAACATTTAGCTGAAAGTATTTTAAATGATAATTTTGTGGGTAAAGTAAAATTATCCAGCAAATATAAAAAGTTGCTTCTTTGTTGGGACTCAGTCATGCAGTGTTTTTAAGATTTTTACAGCTTATAGACTATAGTAACATAGTTTATTAGTTGTAACAAAGATCATGTGGCTCACAAAACCAAAAATATTTGCAATTGCACCCTATGTAGAAAGCATGCCAATCTGCAGCTGGTAGTCAATTTTGGTTCATAATGTTTCTGTAGACCTGTTTATTTCAACTCTATAAATGCTAAAGTATCTTTCTAATAACTAAGTGCTTTGGTGGACAATCTCAGAAAGCATTACTTCCTATCAAGTAAAAGTTGTTGCAATTGAGAATTGAAAAAAACCTATATAGCCACTTTGGTGAAACAGAAGTCAAATTTTTAAGCAACTTTTATTTAAAAAAAAAAGCAACCAATTCAAGGCCACCCTGGTATACAAAGTGAGTTCCAGGACAGCCAGAGAATCTCTGCTTGATAAAACAAAAATGAACAAGAAAATCAACTAATATATAAAACCAGTTTTAAACATTTTGTGCATGTAACACACATATGCTTATAAAGAGATACTCAAAAGCACAGAGAGGCAAAGAGACAGTGACAGAGGGCTGTTCTTGCAGACTCATGGGCACATTTGCCTTTTGTCCTCAGAGACAAACTTTGACACAGCAGTGGAATTTCGGACTAGGAACATAAGTTTCCACACCAGAGTAAAACATCCATTTGATCCCAGGATAGTTGCCCCAAGACAACTAGACATATTTGACTTAATCCAGCTGTCATTCTCAATTGCGTCTTTATCTTTAACTTCCTTTTGAACACATTGCTTCTATATCCATATGCATCTCAGTCTTTCCAAATGCAAGATATTAATTATAAGAATAATAAATGTGTTCAGTTTCTCCTTTTTTAACACTTTTCACTACTTTAGTTGGAATTTGCCCCCTCCCCGCAACAATCCAGCCCAATCCTTCGCCTCTCTGCTCCTTCTATCTTAACAGAAGTAAACAACATAAAAATTTCTATCACACTGAACTATAAAGTATAGCAACACCAGTAACTTACTAACCAGTGTTAAATATTGATTGTGGTGACAAAGACTGTGGAGTCACCAAAGCCAGAATCACTTTAAGTGTGCCAATTTACAGTCTAAATATTCAGTGTTCCTGCAGAGCAGCTGTATGAATTGACATTAATTTCAATTTTCATTTACTTTTCTCTAAGGTTTCTATCTATGCCAAGCCTACTGTTATATCTAGTGAACAAATCATCATTATTTGATACTACTTGCTGAATTTTACAAATAAAGCTTAATAATTGTTCAGTAAAATGTACTGGCAATGATATTCAAAATGCTGCAACAAATTCTTGATGACTATACCCTAGGATTACAGACATTAATACTGTTAGTGGCACTGCCATGTGGAGCAGCAGCACACAGTCAAGGGCTGTCTTCCTGGAACACTGATTTATTTAAACATTTTCTTAAAGAAAATAACATGAAACAAATTATTCTTTTTTTTACAACATACTGAGGAGTAAGTCAGAAGTGTTTTCAGAATACACAGCTCCATGCCTGGCTGATTGTTCCTGTAGACCGTGCACCCTTCCTGTACTGACTAAATATTCACATTTTGCCTTTGGATACACACTGATGGAAGTGTTTGCATAGGTTACCCCTACGAAGGACCTTCGCTACATATTGACACACTACCCCCTGTGTGCCTAGATATGTTGAATGAGTCTGACACTCTTTGTCTCTCTCTGTCTCTCTGTCTCTCTCCTTTCCGTTTTCATTATTTTATGTGGTGCTTAGAATCCAAGAAAGACCTTCCATATGTTGACCTACTATTAAGCCACATCAACCTTGTAAAATCTACGAAATCGTGTGATGCTCAAAACGTACACATTGCTGTAAATTACCATGTTAGCAGCTTACCCGTTCTACATTCACACATCACATACGCTCATGCACACATGCGTGCACACATGCACACGCACATACACGAGTGAGAGAGGAATAGAGGAAACCTTTTTATAAATCAATAAGCTAAGAATTATGAAGGAAATCAAATGAAAAGGAAAAATATTATAAACAATGAGGGCTGGACCAACAACTCTGTTGTTCATGCTGCTCTTTCAAAGAACTGAGATATAGATCCAAGTGTCCACATGGGTGGATGACAGCACCCTGTAGTGTCACCTCCAGAGATCAAACATCCTCTTCTCAACTATACTGGACACACTCACAAAGGTTCCCAGGCCCATAAACAGAAAAACCGTACACTGAACTAAAAATAAATCTAAAACAAAGATTATAGCATACAGGAATTCCTCCATCAGGATTCATATCACGAAAAGCTTCATAAACTTCTGAACATTTAATTTCTGAAAGAACATATGCTCATTTAATGGAATCATGTACAATATTCTATGAATATCCTGAATAGCCTGTATATTTAAATGCATGTAGATCCTTCCTGTCATAGGTAGACAACAGTGGATAGTGTCAACTTTATGTTGGCATGGAAACGTCGCTAAGGAATCATGCCAGTGGTTTTAATCCTTTAAATACAGAGAATAACTGAACATCTGGACATTTAGAGGACAGGCTTCAAGTTGCTGAGGTCAGGAAGAAGTCCACTTATTATTCAGCACAAGTAATCCTGACATGATAACATTTGGATAAGCAATTTTTGTTAATCTTAGAAAATGTATGCTCCAAAGCAATTTAAGGTTTCTGTGTTTGTTGATATTACCTTTTAATGTGACAACCATGACACCATTTTCCAAAACAGACGGATTAATGTCATTTTATTTTCGAAAAATTACTTCACCTAGACAGGTGTTTCCTGTGTATGTTTGACATGAAATTAAACATTGCGCCAGATGTTCTGTTTGTAGCAAAGCCAGTTAATTTTATTAGAACATTTAATCACAGATCAACAGTGTAATAGAAGGCAGTGAATGCAACGCAGAGATTTAACAGAACTTCTTAATGAATCGTGAATTTGTTTATATAGGGGAGAAACAGAGGCACGGGATGCTGCTGTGTGAATTCTGGAAACGTATTGATTTGAGCTTGCTATTTCTCATGAACTTTGATATTATTCATGTTTAACATTTTCTGAGAACAGTGGAGTCATGTGTGAATGTGTGTGTGTGTGTGTGTGTGTGTGTGTGTGTGTGTGTGTGTGTGTGTGTTTAGTACTGGCAAAGCTATTGCTTTGTTACTACTTAACACAAGTAAGTGTAGCCTTTAGATTTTTGTGAGCCAACCTTTGTGATGTTTTCAAAACATGAATCCTTAGGCAGGATGGAGGCTGCTATTCTCTGGGGGCCTTTGCTGTGCATTAGGGCCTTACTGATGCTCAGAGTGATTACTCTGTCTGACACACACATAGGCAGGACACCAGCACAGAGCTCCACAGTGCCAGGCTAAACATCATTATATGCCTAGTTATTTTTCCTCTAAGATTAGCTATAGATTTCCCATTAATTATAACATCAGGTTGATTCATCATTAATAAAATAATTTTCAGTGAACTGTCACTGATTTCTTGACTAAAATGAAAACAAATGAAGAAAAACCAGTTCCTGTCTTTGTTATACTCTTATCAAATTTGTCTTCGTAGCAGCCTGGTCATTCCAGAGCCAGAGAAAAATATTCATAATTTTCTATTTTGAAATATTAGTCTTCTCATATGCACTAATAAAAACTTACAGCCCTGCTATGATTGATGTTTTTCGTTGGCCCGTCACCTCATTGTATAGAAGTTTGTTTTAATGAGTTTCTCTAATGAATATTTTATATTGCTACTTGGATGAATGGCATATGGTAAATGCAAGGTAAATTACAGCTCTTTAAATAAATATTTTTCATAAATTATTTATTTTGTGATGCCTGTATTGGTAAGATGTCATGTTAGATAAAAGTTGGAAAGTATTTACTGTAATACTTATTTGTAACTTGAAGAAGTAAAATTTTTAAATTATTAACAAGTCTCCACCATGCCTATGAAACTTGGAGCAAAATTAGCATAAAGTCTATCACATTACAAATTTGTGTTGACAGCGTCCATTCTATAATGCATAAATGAGATAATCTCTTATGTTTGCAAGAATTTTTATGCAGTTCTACGAAAATGAGGGGGGAAACTCTTCCAACCTGGATTTTATAAACCTCAGTAAGAATCAATTTTACATTAATGTTGAGAATTAGACTCCAAATCTATAACACTTTAAAAGTAAAATATACTTATTTTAATTGAGTAACAACATATTTTTAAAGTGTCTTCCTTTGAGGGGGATATAGTTGAGCCAAAGGGGTTTTCCTCTAGTAAGTATAAACAGCTAGCATTTATTGTATGTTTTATGAATATCATCTCTAAAAATCTCAGGATAATTGTAAAATGTTGCAGTATTATTCCAGTTTTTCCATATAAGAAAATTAAAACTCTCCTGGCAAAAAACATCAGAAATTTGAACCATAATAGATTCACTGTAACACCCATGCCTTTTCAAGTAAATCTACAAGGCTCCAAAACATGCCATCTGCTATGGAAAGAATTTAGATAGGAGAAAAGCAAGCACCTTCTCCTATTCTACTGTGTCACTACCAGCATGGGGAGCAGACAGTTCTTAAGATGTCTCAGCGCTGTTCCTGCTACTAATGCTTCCCCCATAAGGACTCTCTGAATTCCTACAGCTGTGCTCAGAGATGAATAACTTAACAACTGGTGAGCAGATGGCAAAGGTCAACTGCAGATTGTTTAGGCAACTTCCCCCACTCTGGCAGCTTGAAGTCTGTAGAGTTAGCATTCAGAATCAGGTACACATCAATGCCCGTGCTCCTAATCATGAAGGACACCATGCCAGCAAGCTGACTTTGAAGCTAAAAGCATCTGAAGTTCATGAATGATGACCTGAGTTCAGTGTGCAGATTCCACAAAGATAGGATAGAATCATTTCCCCCAAATTTTCCTCTGACGTACATGCATTTTTCTGCACTCATCTTCTGTGTGTTCATATGAGTTTGTGTTGCCATTGCTTGGTGATGGGTGATAGGTCAACCTCAAATACATTAAGCTGCAGGATGGATGGAGTCTGTGATAATTGACAATTAAAATAAGATAAAATGTTGCTAACATGTTATATATAATGAGTTATAATATGCCTATAGGAGTGATTAAATATAAAATATGTGATATAAAATTCTCTAAAATAACCAGAAATATGAAGCATAAATTTTTCCTTTTGGTTTTATGAGACAGAAGGTTTCTCTGTATTGTTTTGGAGGCTGTTGGTCCAGCCTAGTCTCGAACTCACAGAGATCCACCTGCTTCTGCCTCCTGAGTGCTGGGATTAAAGGCGTGCGTCACCACCGCCTGGCAATTGTTAACTAAATTAGGTAATATCATTGTAATCGTTAGGATTCAACCTTCTTTTTATTGAACAATAAGGATGCTTCATGTATCTCAATCTAATGGATTAATTGTGTCTGTTTTTATACTATATGTGCCTGGATTGCCAGTGCAACATTCAATGAATGAACTATGTTGTCACATTAAACCATTACCAAATCAACCTGAGTTTAAGATTCAAAAGAAATGTGAAGACATCATAGTACATATTATAATGCTAATACACATATTACACCTGCATAATTAAAAGTTGACCTTGAAATCCTTGAAACTTAACTCAGAAACTCATATATATGAATTCGCAATAAAAATATGCAATTTGGCAGCAAAATTCAGAACACATTGATTCGAAAATATTGAGATAACCAAAAAGAATTCACCCATATGTTGAAATTTTCACTTCTTACAGTTCATGTGGATTGAGAATAAATAAAAATAAATGTCATAAATCAAGATTATTTTCACACTACTAGATTTTCTTTTTCACCTAAAAATATTGCAGCTGCATGTAGTCCAATATAATATTTAACTGTCAACTTCTATACCTGCATTGCCAGCTCAGAATTCAGTGTTATATTAAACACATACCAAATTATTCTTTCTTTAAAATTCAAAAGGAATTTAGAGGCTCAAAATATTCAACAGAAACTTCAGACAACTAGGACTATCTAGTAGGACTATCTAGGACTATTTATTAATTTAGGTAGAAAATAACAGTCAAGGCAAAAATTACCTGGCAATTTCTCATGGGAAAGAGCTGGAGAACAAAAAAGGGAAACGTTGTTTGTGGCTATTGTGAAGGGTGATGGTTCTCTGTTTTCTTTGTCAGCCCACTTGTCATCTATGAATAGAAGGGCTACTGATTGTTTTGAGTTAATCTTGTATCCTGCCTCTTTACTAAAGGTGTTTATCAGTGTAGGAGTTCCCTGGTAGATTTTTTCAAGTCACTTACATAAACTATCATACCATTAAAAAATATCCAAAGAACTCAAGATGTTAGTCACCAAAACACCAAATAATCCAATTAAAAGCAGAATATAGAACTAAGTAGAGAATTCTCAATAGAAGAATCTAAAATGGCTGAAAGACACTTAAGAAATTGCTCAACATCCTGAGCCATCAGGGAAATGCAAATCAAAACAACTCTGAGATACCATCTTACACCTTTCATATGACTAAAATCAAAAACACCAATGACTGTTTATGCTAGAAAGGATGTGGAGAAATAGGAACACTTGGGAGTGCAAACTTGTACAGCATCTTTGGAAATCAGTATGGTGGTTTCTCAGGGAAATGGGAATCAGTCTATCTCTAGGTCCAGCAATGCCACTCTTAGGCATATACCGAAAGGATGCACATTCATACCACAAGGACATCTGTTCAACTATGTTCAAAGCAGCACTGTTTGTAATAGCCAGAACCTGGAAGCAACCTAAATGCCCCTAAATCAAAGAATTGATAAAGAAAATGTAGTACATTTACACAATGGACTACTACTCAGCAGAAAAAAAACAATGAAATCTTGAAATTTGCAGGCAAATGGATGGAAATAAAAGAAACCATCCTGAGTGAGGTAACCCAGACAAAGAAGACAAGCATGGTATGTACTCACTCATATATGGATATTAGACATAGAGCAAAAGATAACCAGTCTACAATCCACAACCCCAGAGAAACTGGGAAACAAGGAGGACCCTAAAAGAGACATACATGGTTCCCTGAAGAAGGGGAAACTGATAAGATCACCTGAGCAAATGGAAAGGGGGATGGAGGGCGGTAGGAGAAAGAGAAAGGGAGAAGGGAGGAGAACATGAGGGATCAATAATACTGAGTTAGGGGAGGAATAAAGGAAAGCAACAAAGGAGATACCTTAGTAGAAGGAGCCAGTATAGGTTTATAGGGAAATCTGGCACTAGGGAGATGTTCAGAGATCCACAAGGATGACCCCAGCTAAGAATCTAAGGAGTTGTGGAGAGGCTGCTTTTGATGCTCTTCCCTTATAATAAGATTGATGACTATCTTAATTGCCATTCTAGAGCCTTCATCCGGTAGCTGATAGAAGCAGAAGCCAGCAGCCCCAGCTAAGCACTGAGCCATACTCCTGGAATCCAGATGTAAATAGGGAAGAAAGATGAACAAAGAAGTCAAGACCATGCTGGAAAAACAGTTTACCTGACCCACTGAGAGCACAGCGACCCAATCTTAAAGTTTGGGAACTAGCACTGGTGAAAACCAAGCCCACTGAATGTGGGTGACCCCTAAGAGGCCTGGGCAGTCTATGGGACCTCTAACAGTGGAGCCAGTGCTTATGCCTAGTGCACAAACAGACTTTGGGAGCCCATTTCCTATGGAGGGATACTATTGCAGCCCAGATACATGGAAGAGGGCCTAGACCCTCCCCCAAATGAGGTGACAGGCTTTGATGATCCCCCATTTAAGACCTCACTATCCTTGGGGAGTGGGTAGGGGATGGGTTTTGGGGTCCATGGAGGGCATGGGAGGATGGGAGGGTGAGGGAACTAGGATTGATATGTAAAACAAGATTGTTTCTAAAATAAAAAAAGAAATATAGCCGGGCGGTGGTGGCACACGCCTTTAATCCCAGCACTCGGGAGGCAGAGGCAGGCGGATCTCTGTGAGTTTGAGGCCAGGCTGGACCTATAGCCTCCAAAACAATACAGAGAAACCCTGTCTCGTAAAAACCAAAAAAAAAAAAAAAAAGAAATATAGAGGATGAAAAATTGGACAGGGAGATGACTTATATGGTAAATGGTGAATAAATGAATAGACATGTAATTAGAAAAAATTGAAATGTATAATCTGTTTCACATACACACACAGAGAGAGGCAGAGAAAGAGAGAGAGACTAAATATATTATATCATACTTATTTTTTTCAAGTGAGGATCCATTCTACTACATGATAGCTTTGAATTCCTAATAAAGTGACATTCGCTGAACTCCTGCCACTCCTGCTCTTACCTCCCAAGTGCTTGGATTATGGGTAAACATAAATATAACCCATTTATTATTATTATCTACTTTTTGTTAAAATTTTTTCATACTATATATTCTGATAATGGTTTTTCCTCTCCCAACCTCTCCCAGATTCTCCCCAGCTCACCATTTACCCATTGCATACCCTTTCTTTATCTCTCACTAGAAAACAAAACAGGCAAAAAAAATCAAAGAAACAAATCAAAAATTTTAAAAAAGAAAGATGAAAAGGAATGCATACCCACAAAAAATCAAAATCCATAAAAATACAAAATTAGAAACCATAATAAACAAGCAAATGACCAGTAAGGCAAAAATGCATAAACAAATCAATATGAGACAAAAGATCTACAAAAATAGCATTGAGTTCGTCCAGTTTAATATGGTGTTAGGGATCAAACCCAGGTCTTCCTATGTGCTAGCCAATCACTGCAAATTGAACTACATTCCTAGTCAAAAAATTGACTTTCCAGGAACTGTCTTTATTAACTAATGAAAAGGCAGTTTAAGCCTGGCAGTGATGGCCCATGCCTTTTATCCCAGCACTTGGGAGTCAAAGACAGGTGGATATCTGTGAGTTCAAGGTCAGTCTGGTCTACAGAGTGAGTTCCAGGACAGGCTCCAAAGCTACGGAGAAACACTATCTTGAAAAACAAAATAAAATAAACAAAAGGCAGTTTGTTCTAATGGGTTGCTAACACATAATTCATTTATATGCAGAAGCACAAACAGAAAATTTTGACAATAAATAGATAAGAAATGGATGGGTGATAGAAGATAGATAACAGATACATAGATATATAGATCGATCGATAGATAGATATGATAGGTAGATAGATAATAGGGAGATAAAGGAAGATATAATATACTCTAATTTCTCAGAACACTTGCATCCCCCGTTGTCCTAAATCTCAACACAATGAAGATATCTATGCTTTGTAAATAGAAAATTCTAACAGGAGACCTTGTATGTTTTTCACAAACAGCCATAGCCAAATAAGCGTTAAATCTCAGGGAGGAGATGAGGAGGGGAAGGGTGTAAATCAATGTACTTGGACAATCACGATTTTCAGATCTCCTAAATTACAGTGTTAGCTAAATTGTTGAGAGGAAAGGATGATATCAGAATCACATGGGAGCTTGTCTTAGATTACAGGCATGCCAGGAGGTCCACACCCTCCCACATCATTCCTGCAGGAAATTACTATTAATAAGAAATATAGCACAAGTCACCCAGGTGTTGGAGGTGGTTGAATGTGGGAGAGTATGTGTTAAGTGTGGAGAATCCCCAGGACATTATACTTCAAGTTCTAAAGCCTATGGTTTGTAGGATAAGATCACTTACAAACCTGGAATCCAAGACAGGGTTCATTAATTATGCCATGACCAGTAATTAGATTTAGTAATTTGCTATTCTAGGGAGACTGTCATATGTACTGTAAAACATATAGTAACATCTCAGTATACCATGCACATGATGCCAGTAGCTCCGTTCTCTACCCCATCCCTTTAGGACAATGGAGAATATTTCCAGCATGTACTAACAATCCTGAGTAAGATGTGGCTAGCTTGTAAAAATAATCTACTATCGAGAGCCACTGGGTTAAATAATGATAATATAATTGAGAGGAGTGTTGGTTTGTATCAAGCAAATGATGTCTGAAGAAAAACAACTGACACTTTTGCACAGCAGGGCTATAATTGTGGATTGTATTACTAACACCAAGCCCATGTAAATACAGTCATTTTGTGCTTTGTATGATAACTAACACGATAACATGGAAGGGGAAATATTTTTCTATTCCTATCCTTAGACAAAGGACTGATGCCTCTTGGGGAAGGAATTCTTCTCACTTCTATCTCTTGTGAGATGCAGTCTGTCACTGACCTGGAGATCACTAGTTACTCAAGACTAGCTGACCAGCAAACCCTAGTGATCATCCTGACTTTGCTTCCACTTTGATAGCATTGCAAGTACAAGATAGCATGCCTAACTTTTTACCTGATTTCCGGAGCTGGAACTCTATTCCTTGTGCTTATAAGACAAGGGCTACACTATTGTTTTCCTCTGAGAAATATGTATGCAGCCCTGAGTATATTGGCATATTAAAAATACACAAATTAAATATTTACTGATTATATATCATAAAGATATTCTAAGGGAATCCCTTCATGTACATATATTTTTTAAATGTACTAATATAAAATCCAATGTTTACATTAGTGGAAAGGATGTTCTTGTTTATTTAAAAATGATCTTGTCTGAATATTTGATTCGACAGAACGTGGAACAATCTCAATAATTTTCAGAATGGTTCCACTGTTTGATTTTATGATCAATGATACCAAGAACACCACTTAACAGGAAAGCCTAGTTCAAAATGGCAGATATTTAGGAATTATTGGAAATTTTGTCTTTTTTGTGAGCACATCAGCAACTTTTCAAAACAAACTCCATAACACAATACAACCTCAAAATATACCAAATTTATACTTACATGCTGAAGAAAGATGATGGCTGTATTGCAATTCTGTTTTCTAAAATTAAGCCATTATGCTTCTTGAAAAGCAAGGTATATTACATATTTCACATGTACATGTATGAAATTAGTTCAGATGGATGATACATACATACATATATAGATATTGCTCCCTAATCTTAACCAAGCTATTTCTGGGAGTCTTCCCTGTTGTTACTTACCCATGAGGCTATGCATATAGCAATGAGTACTTCCTGTGCATTCAGAACCAGAAAGACACTGACCTCACAGGATGCAACCTAAACAAGCACTACCAGAACCCTTTCTGATTCAGTATGCACTTTATTTTGAAGTAATTTTGAGTCAGTGAACAATCAGGAGCTTTTTACTGTGGATAAATATTTTTGTTGCAAACCCCACATTCTGTTAGATCAAAATCAATTGTCTATGAAGTTGTAATTTCCATTAAACTGTATGTTGATCACTATAGAGTATGTCAACACAAATTTGAATTTTCATCTTGAAACTGCTCAGTGAAGTGCCATAGTCCCAGTTCACAGCTAGAGAAACTGCTCAGGCAAAAGCTATTAAAATGACTAAGATATCCAAGTCTACGTTATCCTTTGTTTATGGTTTATACACACAAATCTGTGTATATAAATAGCAATAGACATATATAACATACATAACAGAAAATATAATTTTATGTTATACTTATCTACATGTAGTATTATAAATAATTACAATAATAAAAGAAATACACCAAAGGTATAGGATTTGTGTTCTATGAATTTTCAGCCAATAAAATATTATTCAATTCCACAATACAGCAGGAACTGTGGGACTGATATATTAAGCAGAAATATTTGTATTTTACTTTGCATTGTCTTGAGAATCATTATGATGACCCCCAAAAAATAAGGAGGTGATTTAACATACAGGCAGAGTTAGGTCGTTTAAGGATTCTTATTTCTACCATTCAGCTAGACTATATGTCACAAAAAAGAATAATTTAAAAAATAATCTATACTATACTGAAATGAATACTATCTTGACAACCAAGAGGTTTTCCCCCAAGAATGCAATTTGTTGTGTTTTGAAAAGCCATGTTCAATTCTCTCTGGAGAGCTCCACATTGGTTATACAACACTCTAAAATCTGCAGTCTCTTTGTGGCATCAAATGAAAAGTATCATTGAAAATTAGATAATTGCATTCAGTGGCTGTGTGTGTGTGTGTGTGTGTGTGTGCACGCACGCGCATGTGTGTGTGTGTGTGTGTATGTTTTAAGAAATCCTATTTTTCTAAAGTATTTTGAGTCCAGCAGCTCTCTTTAATGCCTCTGGACAGTATTTTCAGAACTCATTTGTTTGAGGGGTTTTTAATCTGAGGACACTGAAAAGTTACACCCGCTGTGCTGTCGTCAATCATGCCAGGAGGAAAAATAGTGGCATGATTTGTTATCTGTTATTCCCCTTGCTTTGGTGACTGTCTCCCAGTGCCAGCTCTGTCCTTAAGGCCATCACTTATAGGGACCACGGTCTGTCAAAGCCACATCCAACTTTAAGGGCTGCCTTTGTTGAAGCAGACAAATGAGTGTGACCTTTAACAATAAAATAGGCACCTACTGAGAAAGATGAAACAGCGGCTGAAATTAAGAGCGCGATATACCCTTTCAAACGCTGACAAAAAGTTAGATGTTGAACTAAAACTTAATTATAAGAGTAAATGTGGATAGACGTTGTCAATAATGAAACAGACATGGTCAGAGGTATCGATTCACAGCCTGGACTACAACTTCATCCAGGAATCATCCTACCTTTCATTAATAATGAATGGTATTGATAGAGTTTATTTAAAAAGGGGTAGGGGGTTAAATTATATTCACTAAAGGTTTATCATGTAGAGTTATTTTTTTCAGTGACCACTGAGACATATATTTGTTTATGAATATTGTAGAAGCACAGAGGAAAAAGCTAGAACCCACTTTTTGATTAGTGTTTTGATTTACACTAATAGCTACTTTAAGTAATTTACAGAAAAGTACATCTGGCTGGATAGGTATTGGATGTGAACTGTCCATTGATATTTTTTAGTGTTTCAAAACCCAGTGTAAGCATTCCAGGCAATGCATTGTGAAGACCGCAGCACAGTTTGTGGTTTGAAAGGATCTCGTGAGCCAAACTGGCAAGCGGTCAGTGGAGACTACATTTTATAGAGAACACAAATCAATCTTATTGAGCACTTTTCAGTAATATAATATTCTGCCTGTGACAATAATGAAATTAGTCTATGGATTTTGTTTTAAATATTGAAATGCCATTTAAATATTTAATGAAATACAAAACTTTATAAATGTCTGTATTTGCATGGGTTTTACAAAAATTCATCATGGATTTTTATGAAGAAATCATTGAAAATAATTTCAGGAAAAATTATTTGAAATGAGTGTTGTTAATTCAGTACTATATACTGTCAAGGGCGCTAGAGCTTGTGGATTTCCTACAAATTATTATGTCATCTTTTTGCTGCAAATATTTGGATTATTTATTTATCTACATTTCTATCTACTTCTCACCCTACACCTTGTGATAAGATTAGAAAATGAAGATTATTGAGTTTCCCTATCCACTTGACCAAGGAAACTAGTAAAAGTGATCTTATGTACAGGTGACTGCTTTCATTACACTGCATGCGATCCCAAAATTTTCTGTCCCATGTCATAGACACAATGAGACTACCCATCTATCGAGAGTCTGGCATTTAACTAAAAATACAAGGCAGATGCCTACAGGATGGCCAAAGTTTTGTGAAAAAGAAATAAAAAATGTTTGCTCAAACCATTTTTTTGTTGTTGTTGTTACCACAATGCAAACTTACTCATCCTAACTGGAATAGTTTAAGAGTTTCCCTTTTATGTCTCCAAACAATGTCACTGTAACTTCTCTTGTATTAACTATTTGTCTATGAATTTATGTACACATTACTAGTTAGCTCTCTTTTAGAGCCTATGTATAGTTTTTCTTCATTCATACTCCTAAAATCATTTCTGTGTACACTTTGTGAGTTTAACTTAGGTTGGTTTAGTTTATAACTTTGCTAGTCCAAAAATACAGTCATAACAGCTTTTCAGAACAGAACAGATCTAAGGTCTGAGTTCTAATCCCGGAATTGACTGTATCTATAGAATTCTTGGGTTTAGAAAATAACCTTTCACTCAGAGGGGTAAATCATCAAAAGTTCATAGAATATTGTTAAAATGAAAGCTTACAGCAAAAGCCCACGATTTAATAGCTTTGGAGTTTCAATTGTAGCCCACTCTAAAGTCATAATCCTTTCAACATAGGGTTAAAAGGAACTGACAAAGCCCTGCTGGGGACATTGCCCTCACCTACATTGTACCCAGCTTGGGATGGATGAATTCACTCTCATTCTCTGCTCTTCATGACTACCTCCAGGAACACTAAATTTTAAGAGAGAAAAACATGAATCCTGCATTTCAGGAGAGGTAGAACTAAGCCATTGTTAAGTCCCCTTAAAAAGGATATTCAGTGGACAGTTCCTAATGCCCCTAAGACACCTAAGGCTGTGTTAAGTACTTGTGAAAGTGAAAATCCCCTGGGAAGTCCATTCAGTGTTTAAACCTCAGCATGAACAGTAGAGTTCCCAGCAGGGTGTACTTTTACATGTCTTTATAGGCACATTTAAAACTTACTGTATGCAGTCCTCTACATTATCACTATTAACCAAGAGCTGACCATGGTCTTGAATAAAATAATCACTTCAAGTGTCAGATACCATATGCTTCTATGATACCAGAGGGGAAAAGCATGTGGCCACTTGAAAATCTATACATTATATACACTTGAATAATGTTTGCTCAGTAAAACATCTAAATTTTAAGTGTATAAAATCTCTGGGTTTCTGGCCTCTTACAAACTATGGGCTAGCATTAATTTTACAATTCTTAAACATACCGTGATACTTTCTTTTGAAAATATTGTTTATGTATTTCAAAAGAAACACCTTCTTTGGTTAAATTCTTTATCAAACTATCACTTGATAGAACTGCATACAATAAATGCATAACTAGTTGGGAACATGAAATTATTTGGGAGTCATAGGATATGAAAAATGTTAAAGTCATGAGAATGTGATTTAAATTAATGGGAATACATATAGAAATTGATTTTTTAATGCTCTGTCTATTGGTAACCAAATTCCAAAGACTGGAGTTATTTTTTACTCAAAAGTCAAAAGACCCAAGAAACGTTCCTATGAGTTGTCCAGAAATTAAGCTTATATTTGCACACTATAACAACTCTTTTTCTACAAATTACTGGGAAATATTCATTTCATGTAGCATTGCTTAGCATATGTGCTTTCTGCTTTAATATCAGTTTTTAAACATTGCATCTTGATTGCTGTTTGACAGTGGAAGGTCAAGCCTGAGATATTTCAGATCTTATTAAAATTTTTTAGGTCAAGCAAAGGTGAGGGGAAAATAACCACTACAGGATCTTCATTGTATGTGAGGGGACCACAAATAAACCAGGCTTCCTCACTCTGATGTGTCCAGACTTGACTGAGAGCTAAAGGGTGAGCTTATTCTATTGATTTTCACATGTAAGCTAAGAGGTAAAATAACCCTAGCTCATTAGAAATGCCAGTGAGGGGATGATTGGATGCCTTTTATCTTCTGACAATAAAATCAGCTGAATCTCAGTCATTATGGTACAGTTGTTAATGGGAAAAGAGAGCGAACTTGAAGGGCCTTCTATCCGGGCCCCAGTTTCTTTAGATGCACTTCTGGCCACTGATTCTGAGCATTTCTGCATCAGTTTTTATTGTTGTCTTCAAATGGATCACTTTACTCTCCAATATTAGCACCACTTTCAAGTTTTGGCAAATAATTCTCAATTTTATTATTTGACCAAAAAGAATAAAAAAATACATCAACTTGATAATGCACTTGTAAGAGTCTCATGTCTGTAAAAATCAGACAGCCTGTGTAGGAGAGAAATGCTATAATTCTATCTTAATATATCCAGCCCTTCAGATGAGATTTTGGCTCTCCCATGAAAATGTACCATCAAGAAAGCAAAAAAGCAAACGAAACTTAATATAAAAGTATGTGACTGGTATTATTTTTCTACAAGAAGCATATTGAAGAAACATTTATCCTCCCTGGGATACTTCTAATTTTTTTCCTCTGGGGGGAAAAGCCTAACTCAAAAAAATAAGTAACTTATTCTATGAAAAATGAGTCAACAAGATTTTCCAATATAATAAAAACAAGGCTAGAATAGTTTAACAAAGGTGAGAAGCCCCACCCTAAATATAGGAGATACTGGTTACATGGGCAGCTGTATGTAACTAAAGGAAAAGAAAAGACACTTCAGTATAAGCATTTATCTGTATTCTTTCTGATTTCAGGAGTTCTAGATAGAGTTCAAAATGGTTTGAGTAGTCTGTGTCTTTCTATTCTTCTCACCCATGCCAAACAATAAATAACTGTCCAAATAAGTTGATTCTCATTTAGGTCATAGGTGACCTGTGTCCTTGTACATCATCATGGCACAGAGTGAAAGGCATTTGGCTGAAGGATACAGGAATAATCTCTGGATATGAACCACAGTGACAAAGGCTGTCTTCTCTTCTCCTGTTGAAGAGTTGCTGGCAAGATAATGAGATCTGTGATGGGGCCTTTGCTCTACTCGTTCCAATGTTACCAAGTAGATAGCTTTACAATAATGCCCATCTCTGAAACATGACTAAATCGGTTAATTTTCTCTTTACTTGACAAAATACCTGATAAAAGCAACTTATTTTGGCTTACAGTAAAGAAGACACCATATACACAGCACGGAAGGAATGGAGGCATGAACACTGGGCATCTGATCATTGCATCCAAACTTATTGTGAGTGTGTCTTCTTGTTATTTAGTCAGGGACAGCAGCCAATTAAATTGTATCTCCTATATTTAGTGTGGGTCTTGCCACCTCAATTTAGTACATGTCAAACTCCGTAACAGACTTGGTCAGAGATTTGTTTCCATGGTGATTCTAACTCCAGTGAACTTAACAACATGATTAATCACCACAATGAATGATGCTTAAAGCAGATTGTATTTGTGTATTTAGAAATACATGTATAATTTATGCATGTGTATGTATATGTAACAACAATTAAAGAAAAAGAAGTCATGCATTTTCAAGAGAGCAAGGTGAGGAGTACATGGCAGGGTGGAGAAAGACAGGAAAGGCAAGGAGAAAACTATGCAACTATGTTATAAACTGAAAGTAATATTTTAAAAAGATGTCAGATAATAAAAGAATCCCCAAGACACTATTAACATCAATAGCATGTCAATGCAAAACAGAGGGACAAATAGAATGATAAAATGGAAATATTACTGTGACCATTGGACATTACCATGCGTAGTCTTTCTCACCAATGAACTGAATGGTAAGAATTAAGCAGAGAAATGTCACAGATTTTAAAATTATATACATTAATTCATATGTTATGAAGACAGTGACTCAGTATAGTAATTAGAATTATTAAATACGTATGTAAGCTGTTAGTAGTTGAAACTATTTTAGATAATTAAAGTTTGAATAACTTTTATCCAGTCATCAAATTCTACCTGAAAACTAATACTAGCAGCAAATAGTATAATTCCCTTTATTTTGGACATATTTGATAAACTATGACTCTTATATTTGTCTCTTTACTTGGTTTTACAAAACACTATTATAAGGTTGGATTTAAAAATACAGATGGGGAAGATCAAGGACACATGTGTTGCAGCTATGTGTAGAAAGCAAGCAAAGCTTTGGGGTCTCACATGCATCTTCTGCTAAAACACCAAGAATATGGGGATGAAGGAAAAAGAGCAGACTCTTTCATCCCTTTGTTTGACTTTATATTCCAAGAATGATTCAGTTGATGCTGTAAACTTTCCACTGGGAATTTATTGGTGACTTACCTGTAGGTCAGATATGGCCACATTCTGAAAACCTGGAAAGCAAGTTATATACAAACTTGCATGAAGATGAAGCACTCTTTGCCAATATAATTGTTTTTATTTTAGTGCATTTAATAAACTTGCTTCTTTCCAGGTGAGACTTGAATTTTCACTTTAGCTGTAATAACTTGGGGAAGGGGAATTGGCAGCAGGTTCAACTGAGAAGCTGGTGAATTGAACATTTGTGTTTAAGTGGCTATCCACACACACACACACATACACACAGTGGAAAATATAAAAGTCCATTTTCTAAAATGCATTGTTTAACTATACATTGATGACAAAATTTATTTTAAAAGCTGACTCCCTAGATATGGAGAGGTTGCTCAGTGGTTAGACATACTGCTCTTCCAGAGGACTCAGGTTTGATTCTCAGCACACACAGAGCAGTACATAACCATCTGTAATTTCATTCCTGAGGGAATTAATGCCATTTTCTAGCCTCTGTTGACATCATGCACACAAGTGGTGCACACATATACACGCAGGCCAAACACTTGTACATATAAAATAAAATATTACTCCAGCAGTAACTTATTTCTGATGATATAACGAATTCTGTGAAATAATTAATATAAGTTATTTATACAGTTTGAAAAGATAGTATCTGTAAAATAAGATTGTTTTTAATTTAAATAAAAATTAATTAAAAAGAAACCATAGTGTCTGATTAAAAATGATTTATGGGAATGGAAATTGGGGCAGTTGGTAATGTGTCTATAATTCAAGTATGAGAAATTGATTTCAAATCTCAAACAACACTCAGGTAAATGCCAGCAAATTAATGAAAAACCCAGCTTACAATCCCAGTGCTCAGGGAGCAGAAACAGGTGTTCTCTGGCACAAGCTAGCTTGCTGTCATAGCTGAATAGGTAAGCTCTGGGTTCAATTGGGGGAGCCTGTCTTCATAATGAAGGTGGAAAGGCATCAAGAAAGACACATATCAACCTCTGGCCTCCACACTCACAAGCACATATGTACATCCACTTTCACATACCTGTGCCCACATGAATGCAATGCATGTACATACACATGCAAAAAAGGTATCCTGGGTTTGAACCAAGTCCCTGGGCCTTGCTATCTCTGAAAATGTCAGGAGCCATTTAACTCTTTAATAGTTTAGTTTTCTTCTTATAAAATGGACACCAGAATAACTACACCATGTGATTTAAAATTAAGACAAATATGACATAAAACTTTGGGCCAGACCCTGGCATAGAATAGATAATAAATAAAATTGTAGCTGTTTAATGTAATTAGTTTTTAAACTTCTCTCAGAGATGATCATTTCTATATATTACTGTTTTCATCCCCAGTTCTATCTAAAAACATGGTTGCATGAATCCAGAATTACACAGATTATGTGTGACCTGGACTCGTCAGTTCTGTCTAAGTAACTGCACATCTTCTATGGAACTTGATTGAACTGAGGCTTCTCAGCTGTTCAACAAACTTGTGTGTGGTCCTTTCTTCTCTTTTGATTTAGCTACTAGATCACATGAAAGTTTCCAGTTTCCAAATGATATGACTTAGACTCCTTTAACAAGGTAAGCTAGTAGAGAGCATGAGGGAACCTCAAGGAGGAGATAACCATGGGAGCTGCTCTCTTGTTCTTTGTGATCTATTCAACTACTGTGCCAGTTGACACTGTACATAGTCCTCCCAAAAAATATGGGTCCCCAGGACAATGCTATTGAGATATCAAATATTTGGAAAACATTCTTAGTAGAAGATCCTTAGGTGACTTGTTGCTGAAGGAGACTAGTATTTTCTTCTGCCTTTGCTTTATGGCCACAAAGTACGTGGTTGTTCCAAGGCCTCCATAATTCACTGGCTTGCCACACACACAAAGTGGCAAAGCCAATTCATTGTTAGTCTCTTCTCTACCCACTTTTTGTGTGACTTCCTGGGAAGATGAGAACAAGCATCTGCTTTTACCAGATAAAGCACTAATGACAGATAAAATAAGCAAGTTCCACAAATGCCTGGTTTTGTAAATCAGTATGTTTATTGGAGAGGCCTACAGGAGTATTGACTTATGAGGTTGCTTACAAGAGCATACGTAACTCAAGGGTAGCTGTGTTCTTGGAAGGCTCTCAGCAACATGGTTGATGACTGAAGAATTCCATCCCGGGGTTCCCTGTACAATTTGCAGGCAGTGCTACCTGAGGGGCTTCTCTTTTCCAGCTTTCACTTCCTTCTGTATTGGTGGAGAGAGACAAGCATTTCATTCTTAATAGCCATGCTGTAGCTTTTTCCTCCAAGTTGTAATATTCCTTCTTGAAGAGAGGAGCATCTCTCATAAAACTCAGAGAACTAGCAAAACTTAAAAGATTCTGGGAACCCATGACTATACATATTCAGGTAGCCCAGAGAGATACAAGGTTCACAATGACCTTCCCTGAAGAAAGCTTGAACAGGAACCAAAAAGTTTATTTTTAAACTTGCAGAAAATAGATAGATGCTATCATTTCAAGCAAATAAGGAAGTAATGTTATGTTTAGACCTCTTCCCTTCCTGGGATAAAATCAAAGCTTTAATTTATTACCTTTAATAAACATACCTTCCATTGACAAATAAGTGAGAAACTGAATTCAACTCTGGTTTCATTCCATAAGCAAACAAAGAAGGGAAACTTACTTCCTTGATGCAGCTTAATAGCTTAGTTCATCCAGTGTTCCACCAGAGGCAGGTGCCTATCCTACAGTCCAGAGATGAATGACCCAGACTTGTTCTTTCCAGCTCTGAGAAAAGGAACTCAGGTAGTGATGAAGTGTAGCAGGTAGGAGAGTGAAGTCCTTAATCAGTGGCCAAACAATCAATAAGCACAAATGGGTCAAATCACTTCAATTGAATTAAATTGACCTTATATCTTTTGAGAACAGCCTAAGGTCAGGGAAAGAGACAGCAGGTTAGGGTTGACCGGAGTTGTGCCAACAGAGAACAACTGAGAATTAAGGAGTTTTAGATTTCAGCTCCCAAAAGTCTTGTGGATTGTGTGTATCAATGTAAGAAGAATCCACCCAGAGCAAGGAGTGCCAAATTCAGGGCAGAGCATTTGGTTGTGTGAACATCTTCCTATGAGCTTCATGCTCTCTTTCCCTTTCCTATTAGTTCCTTTTCACATAGTCAAATGAATGTCTGTGACTATAACCAGCTAACTTCATTTCTACCCTTCTCAATTTGTCCTATTTCCTATTGAGTAGTTAGTGTATAATAGCATAATTTTTCAGTCCTATGTTGAAAGTACTCAATTGACCTCCTAATTGCCTAAATTCTAATACCAAGGGAGGTATGCAAAGGTGAACGATAAAACTGAACCATACAAGGAATTTCATAATGTCACCATGTTCCTTAAATCAATTCAACTCTAGTTCCAAACCAGATCTCAGCCAGCTCTTAGGATAATCAATCTCCTACTTGCAAAAATGTACAGCATCCTACATTTAGGGAAACATTCGCAGATCTCTGTGAAGTTCACCACAAACTGTTTAATGTATACTCTATATTGCTTTCAGTTCAGCCACTTCTAAGGACAAGATGCCATTGCTGAGAATGAGAAACCAATACTTGGAGTCAATCATCTTTGGGTGCATAATTTATCCATCCACTGAGAAGTGTAGGAACTCCACAGAACATAATAGAGAGCTGAGAATAGTTCCATCTACTGAAGAGCATGTCAGCTCTGTGCCTTCCTGAACATGCTCTCATTCTCTGCTTACCCTTCAAAGACACCCTTCTGCTCCCATCTATGTCTTCCTCCTAAGAGGTGATACCATTTTACATTTTCACCAGGAAAGGGCCCTTGTTATAACACATATCACCACCATATTGTTTACATTAGACTTTTCTTCAGAGCATTTGAGCATTGCTGTCAGGGGAATTTTCCTAATATCCCCCACTCACTGATTTCTTCTCTGTGTTGTACAGAAGGGATTCCTTCTAGCCAGTCTTGTAATTTAGTTTTCTTCTAGTTCCAGCAAAGGCCTTCATTGGGGCCTCTCACTCATGATCATGGGTTTAATTAACATAACCTTAGTCTAACAGCAATTGTCCTACTTGAAAAAGTAACATTAACCCATTGGTCTCCTTCACTTCTTACCCAAATATATTTACGAGCGTATCTTAGTAACATTATTATATAATATACTCATATTCAAATTGTCACATACCCTCCTAAAATGTGCATTTTCTTCTAAGAATGTTTAATGTTATTAGCAGACTGAGTATAATATACAGACTACAGACAACCATTTGTAAGATGTTCGAAGTATGTAAAAGACACCAGTGAGACAAAACTTTATTTAACACAGACAGAAGTTACTGGGTTTGTTAAGTACCAGCATTCAAATATATAAAGTATAAAAAATACAAACTTGTGGCTAGTGAAGTGCATATGTTCTGCAATGTTCAAGGTATTACAAACATACATGATGCCTAAAAATCACGAATTTAAAACTCAACAACATACTGATAAAGTCCATTCTTATTCTATAGGATCTTAAACCAAGCGACACATATGAAATTCAGATATTAACTAAATTTGCCACAAAGAATAATTCCACATTTTTCAATTACTTTGATATGAAAGTTGTACTTTTAGCCCTAGGCACCTTTTGCCTGTGAGTTTACAACTAGAAAGGAGAGAGAATATTAACATCCATGTGACATTTTTAATATAGTCATAGTTCCAAAAGTAGAGAGTGTGGTCTTTACCCCCTTGCTCACTACACCTTGTGTTAGCCTAGCCATTTACCCATGCTTCCTTCTGTGTCTTTGAAACTGATTCAAAAAAGTTTTAAATTCCTTTGTGAATCTATTCTATGGCCTCTAGGACACCTGAGGTTACCACTACACCAATTGCTCTCACAAGTGTTGCTGTCCCTAACAGTGCTTTAGAGACACTTTCATGGATGCTTATTTTCTTCAGCCAACTGCACTACCTTACTGTCACCCTCATTCACCACTCACATATCTACAAGATACTACAGTATGCTGTGAGGCTCCTAGCAGGGAGTTCAGGACCTGTCCCTGCCTCTTAGCTGGCTTTTGGGAACCTGTTTCCCATGCTGGATTACTTTGTCTAGCTTTGACCCAAGGGGAGGAGTTTTGTCCTGCCTCAACTTAATGTGCCATGCTTTGTTCAAGCTTATGGGAGATCTGCTCCTTTCTGAATGAAGACAGAGGAAGAGTGGAATGAGGGGAGTAGGTGGTGTAGGAGAGTAGAGGCATCAGGGAACATGGCCAGGAGGAGAAAAGTGAGAAGAAACTGTGATAAGTATGTAAAATTGTAGGAGGAAATCTGTATGCCGCCATTAAACATGTGACTTATTAGAGGCACATACAGATGAGGTAATAAAAGGGCGGTTTACCACACCGCTAACCACACCCACTTTAGGCAGGACTAAAGACGTATAAGGCTGGACGTAAAGACGCATACATACGTAGGCGGAACTACGTCACTAGCCAGGCCCACTTTTGGGCATGGCTAGGGGGCGTTACGGGGGAAGGTATAAAAGACAGCACACAGGAAGTCTCGGTCTCTTTTCCTGGAGTTTGGCTTCCGGTTCGGCAGCGGAAAACTGGGTTACTTGTTTGGTATCTTGTGAGTAATTTCTACAATAAATACTTAGTTTTACTTTCAGTAATTGTGTGTCGCTTATCGTTACAGCGTCCTTTGGAGCCTACATAAAATAAATAGGAAAGTATTCAAATAAAATTTTAAAAACAAAATATAATACAGTATGTCGATGCTCATTGCAAATACTGGTAGACATACACCCTTTATCAAGTACTGAGCAGATATAGCTCTCTCCCTTAGTAATGGACTTAACATTAATTTCTTTGGGATAAGAATATGGTGCCAAACAAGATTGTATTTACCACACATTAAATTATTAGTCATTCAGATAATTGAATATTCCCACTTTAATAAGTAAATGAAAGAAACATGGAGGTGATAAAATAAGAGTAACCAATAAAGATTAACAAGATTTGGATAGAGGTCCCTAAAAAAGTCAGCAATGTAACAAAAGGGAAGGAATTAGTGATATTTAGAGAAACAGCTTTCTTAGAAATATAAGGGCTAGCTGGGTGGTAGTTGCACACGCCTTTTATTCCAGCACTCGGTAAGCAGAGGCAGGTGGATCTCTTGTGAGTTCAAGGCCAGCCTGGTCTACAAAGCTACACATAGAAACCCTGTCTCAAAAAGGAAATAAAGAAAATATAAGGGCTAACAATTGAGGGCATCCGAATGGCCACAAGACACAGTGGAGATTGATGACATGTTGCTGGTGTCAGTATATATCTTATCAAGAAACTGCAGGGTTTGAAATAAAGCTGCATACCTGAGTAAAATACTGTGCAGAGACAACAAATATATCCATTTTTCTAAAACTTATGAGAATCTTCAGAAGAGTTTCAAGCACAGGAATATTATATATTGTTTTGGCTGGGAAGCATGGAGAAAGGGAAATAGACACATGGTTTTCTGGCTTGGTATCTGGGAAAAGAAGAAGAAGAAGAAGGAGGAGGAGGAGGAGGGGGAGGAGGAGGAGGAGAGAATAAATATTTGCACTTGAAAGACTGCTATCTTTTTCTGTGTCCTCATAGATTGAAAAAAGAGAGTGTAAGAATTCACCTGTATGCCCTTATCTGCAGATGCTAGCAACAAATACGATTATACTAATGAGCATGATTTAACCTAATAATTTGTAGAGGACACAGTTCTGTATGCATACACAGTTCTGTATGTAGCAAAGGTTTTATATTAACTATATGTCCCAAGACTAAAATGTATATACATCTTCTTTCAAATAATATCTATATTTGCAGATAAACCTAACATCTAGGTCAAAGTTCTATAAACTAGGCCATATGGAGTCCATAAGGAAATGTGGGCTTCCTGAAAAATTTGGTCACAGTTAAAGATGTCTAGCATATAACAACCGAAAAGAAATTGAGAATCAAATATATAATGAATTCAAAGTGTTTCTGACTGGGATCACCCATACAGTATCACACAAGTTCACCATAGCCTTGAGATGAAAAATAGAAACATGTGCACATCTCATTGCACATGCTATGACAACACATAGTCCAACTAAAGCTGCTGAAACATCTTGGCAGAAATTAGACTCTATGGTATGTTATTAATTACAGTGTTTTACTGTACATACACAAATATCTGCTCATGTAGGAAGAATTGTTTAATTTTGAGAAAACAAGACATGCTTTCCTGACATCATTCCTCAATATGTAAGTGTTTCAAATTAGTACATCTCTGAATTGTGTTAATAGTATGGTGGATTTCTTGTTTTTATAGTTTAAGTTGCTAACTTGAGTCTCATCTTAAAAATCATTAAATAGCCAGGCATGGTAACACTTTCTTTTAACCCCAACTCTCAGCAGGCAGAAGAGACTAGTCTTGTCTAAAAATTGAGTTCTAGGACATTGGAATGCATAGAAACTGTGTCTCAAAACAAACAAACAAACCAAAATCTCATTAAGTGAACTTCACACATAAAATGAACAAAATACTCTGCCATTTATTGAATATATTAATGTGAACGAGTTTTCTCAGCATTGACAATTACAAAATAAAATATCAAATAACTGTGAAAAACAGAATATTCCCTATGCCCAGCTATGTGAATATTTGCCAAATAATTCTTTATGTAAATATGTGGATACTTGGCTAAGAGAAACACAGCAGCTTCCATTGAATTCAGTGTTCCTAAAACTGATACTGATAGTTGCAATTTGCATGCTACTGAATATATTATATGTTATTCATATTAATTCTGAAGTACTGAAACACTAACAGTTACCTAGATCATCAGTGAACCCTTTGTTCCAAAACAAAATCTTTAGTTGATTCTTAAAATATTCGTGACAGATATCACCTGAACCCCTATTGTTGCCTAAGTACAATGAGAACCACTGAGTTTGCAGCATTATGAGACAAAGTTGTAATTCTAGGGGACAACTTTTATATCTCTAATACAGTACTATCTCTAATACACTACTATGTTCTTCTCTTAATAATATTGATATAATTATTGACCAATCTTCTCATTTATGTGTAAAAATATATTACCAGGAAAGATTACATTGGTATTTCTTTGTTTAGTTTTTTAGTAACTAATAAATAAGTATAGGTGTGAACAATATACGTTTCAAATCAGGAGAATATCCTATCAGTCTTTCTACTTCTGATGAATTCTACTGCTATAAGCCCAAATCTCCAATTTTAATTGAATTTGTTAACGGCCACTGTCTTTCAATTATGGAATTAAAATATATGCTTTATTTTAATGTTATTTTAATACTATTTGTTTTACCTAAGAAGAAACATTCCCATAAATTGTGGCTGGTGGGCATTTCTTTTTCTTAATGGAAGATGCATTTATTTGAAACAACAATAATAACAACAAAAAGCAAACATATCCATATACATTGGGATTTAAAATGCATAGTATTTATGCTTCCCTTAAATTTTTTAATTAAAAAAGCATGATTTCACAGAAATTGTGAGAACTGTAGTTTTCAGAGACTTGGGAGAAAGTAAAAGCAGGGGAGGATAGAAGAAGGTGGACTAGTGAGTACTAAGTTGGAGTTCCATTGTGTTATCACACAACAGTGTGGCTAAGGATGATAATGTACTACGCATTCAGAAAATTAAGGAAATATTTTAATGTTCTCAAAAATTATGCATTAAACATACCTTGAAAAATCAAAACAGGTAAAAATAACTTAACTTGAAGCCGGGCGGTGGTGGTACACGCCTTTAATCCCAGCACTCGGGAGGCAGAGGCAGGCGGATCTCTGTGAGTTCGAGGCTGGGCTGGACTGTCAGCCTCCAAAACAATACAGAGAAAACCTGTCTCATAAAACCAAAAAAAATTAACTTAATTTGAATTCCAACTTTACACTTTTCTTATTAGTTATTCTAACCTAAATTTTAGCCTCTATAAACCTCTTTTTCCTTAAACTTTTAAGCTCTCATTAGAAAATATAAGGAATGTACTGGAGATGTAGCTCAGTTCCTTGAGTAGTTAGCATCCACAAAGTTCTAAGTTTGTCGTGCAATGCCATATTAAAAAAAAAAAAAGCCAAGTGTGGTGATGCACATCCATCATACCAGTAGTTGGGAGGCAGATGCATGAGGATCAGAAGTTTAATGTCATCCTTGGAACATAGCAAGTTTGAGGCCAGCTTGGACTATATTAGGCTCTTCCTTGAAAAGAAAAAGAAAAAGAGAATATAAGAAATATAAGTAATTGGTCGATGACATATAACTAACCTCCCTGCATTGAAACTCTGTATTGAAAATAACAAATAACTAATACATAATCACGTTGTCCAAAATAAACCAATACAAAAATAGTTTTTCAGAAGAGAATGCCTATTTCATCATATATGACTTTTTCAAAACATTTTATAAGATAAATAAAATAAGCAAATTAAAAATTGAGAAATTAAATACCTCTGAAAGTCCCAGGTGAAAATTATCTTTAAGTAAAAGTTGCTTAGAAGGTAGTTAAGCTAATTAGGTAAGCTTTTCTTTATGCAAAGCTTCAATCACTTCAGTAGTTGACATCTCTGGTGTAGAGCATAATAAGAATTCTCAGGTTCCCTGTAATGAGAATTGTGCTTATTTTAATGGGTCTTTGAAAGACAGGTGAGTCATTGTCCAACTCACAACTGTTTCCCTTGGGGCAAGCTACTGTCTGAAGCATAAAGAATCTATTGTGAGAGATGGAAATTGAGGAAATGAAGAATTCTACTGCAGTGTTCTAGGTTTGAATGCTATTAAAATGTATTTCTTTGTGATTTGCATTGCTACAAATGTCATTTTTATATCAAAATCCTGCTTTTTCTTGTGTTTGACGGTAGAATTATGTGATGGCAATCATTCACATAATGCAGACATCCATGAAGCAAATGCCCAGCACCTAGGTAAATGATTATGTTTCAAATGATGTTAGTGATCAAGCATGTGGACTTTTTTAATCTCAAAGAGAATAGAGCATAGCACAATGTTGGCAAGAGTGTATGAATAGCAGTTTTTATGCCAAAATATTCTGGAGTTCTATAAAAAGAAAAGAAGGAAGGCAGGAAGGAAGGAAAAGGGAGGGAAGGAGGGAGGGAAAGAAAAAAGAAGAAAGGAACTTTAGAAGCCCTTGTTTTATCCTTCAAATAGCTAAAAGTATTTTAGATGCCTACATATTCCATGGAGTTTGAAGGTCATCAATTAAAACATGAATCTTTTCATTCTAATATGGAATTGTTAGAACAACTGAAGGATAAGCAGCATAGAGAAGATGAAGCCACCATGGATTCTTTTACCCATTGGTGCATATAAACTTCCACTGAAGAACCTCAATATATGCTCAAATGATGAGTTTGGGTTTCCTACCATGAAGTTGTGCCTGACATTGTTTGGCATAACAGTGCCTAGTTTTCTCAAATTCAGGTTACATTTGATTCTCCTGAGGATGCTGCTGGTCGTAGATTACATCTAGAAAAACTTTGGACTCTACTAAGTTTAGGAGTGAGCTTCAACGGTTATCAAATATGGTAATTTTTGATCATTTATGGACATGTTCAAATTTCCATAAGTATGTTAAAGTGTGGCTGTGCCCTCAAAAAAAGTCCTACTATGGCAAGATTAGTGGAATTGGCTGTTTGCTCTAACAACTACACAAGAAGTCTATAATTGATGCACTCTCTTCTTCAATGCACATTTTACATTCCACTCATTATTTATTTTCTTGATTACCACTTTAGCAGGACTAAATAGGGCTGATTTCCCTGAAGATCATCTGTAAAAGAGCTAAGAACTTGGTTCTTTTATCTTGATAATAAACGTTGAAATACTCAAAGTTTGAGGTATTTTTCAAGGAACCAACCTTGTCTTAGCTTAGGAATAATGTACCTCAGCCTTCTACATGCTTATTATTTCACTCTTTTATCAGATACAATAGGAAATATCCTACCTAGTGACTCATCCATGTCTCTTGCTGATGGCTGTCACATTAGATTGGCCTTTTCTAATAACATATGGCTATCATTCTGACTGTAGCAATTTTGTTCCTGATGGTCAGGTACTACTTGACTATTACATTCTCCTACCATCACAACGGCTACTAGGAGACCTCATCTGTTTGTAAGGCAAGCAGAGCAAACCTTCCCAGATGGACCAAGACTATACAGAAATGTCTAACTGAACCTGAAGTGACTTAGTCACCCCTCACCAGTGCAGTTCTTGTTTATGTTAAACAGAAGCTCTTCTCTGCCGCCCTCAAGAGTTACTGATGAGATTTTACTTCTTATAGCAGATACACCTTGGTATAACCTTTAGAAATATTCTCTTTTTTTCTCTTAGAGGTACAAAATCTCTCAGCCAGTTACCATCAGCTACTGATGCAATAGCTTAGAAAAAGGTACAAATTTCATAGACAGCATTTTTGTCAGATAGAAAACATTAAATTTTCAAGCAAGAGAAAATCATTATCTTATAGTATTGTAAGAATGAATTCTGCAGCAATGTAGTGGACCGATCTATGATTGGTGCTTCTTAAACTAACTGCCTACATATACCTAACTAAAGTCTAAATTCTCAACTCTGCAGACTGACTTTAACATTAGAGATTAGTTGGCCCCATACATCTAATGCTCCTCCTGCCTCAACCTCCCAAGGGCCAGGACTGCAGTGTAGGAGGTCACACTTAGCTCACCGTGCTCTGTTTACTCCAGCTCTGGCTCGTGAGCATTGATGGTGTTTCCATTCTTTCCCTGGTAGCAGTCATAAATTTCTTCTGTGTGTTTCAGGGTTTCTGAAGAGCAGGTCCTTCCTCTGTGTGTGCATCTATAGGTTTCATGGGTGTTTGTGTATGGCACATGTTTGTGGAGGCCACACACCAATGTCACCTGTCTTCCTCAGTCACTCCCCTCCCTTACTCTGTATGGCATACATGCATTTACTTAATACATGTGTCCTAATGCATAGAGGTCAGATAATAACTTGTAGCAGTTGCTTCTCGCCTTCCACCATATGGGTCTCCAGGACTGACCTCGGGTCTTCAGGCTTGTCAGCAAGTGCCTTTATCCCAGGAGGAGAGTTACCCTCTCCCATTTCCCTACCCACAGCCCATCAACACCTGGACAGGTAAAAAAAAACTGGCCATAATAGTGGGAGAGTCAACCGTGTTAGTGCACGTGTGGGCAAGCCAGCCCAAAGTTGTAAGCATGGGTGAGCTGTCCCCACCTTTCATCTGGCAGACCAACTCTACAACTTCCCATGCCAGAACCTGGAGTTATGAATTGCCTATCCCAACATCCACCTCATCTACTATCTGCCAGAGCACGTGAAGGAATCTGGTCCACAGACCCAAAGCTGTAGGATCTCCACAACACAGAGAAACAAAAGGGTACACAGGAAGAGTCCCAGTGAGGACCCGGCATCAGTAGTGTAGTAGAAACCAGAGACCTCAAATCGGACCAATGATTCCTTGCAATGAACACGTGCAAGTAAAGATACATGGACAACAGGGTTTACAGAATTACTCAGTGTATCACAGTGCAGCTTACACAACAAGATATTTTATTTTTCCTTTTAAACATTTTTCCCTTTTTCTCTTAAATTTTGTTTTATTTGTAGGAGTGCAGAGATGGGGGGTAGATGCAAAGGAATGGGGACATGAATGGGGTCAAAACCCACGATATAAAAGACATGTAGAATAAATAAATAAAAATAAGTGAATAAATAAAATAAAATAAATGTGTTTATTTGGTTCTTCTCTGAAGCCTCATTTACCAATTTTCCGTTTAGCCAGACTTCCCAGTTGATAGTTTAGAGTTCCTACAAATCAACTTGGAAATCTTTTTGCCTATTCAAAGGAGTGGCATCCAAAAACCTTCAATCACATACCTCTGTGGCACATATGTTACTTTCCCTCCACAGAGACATTACACATACCATTATAGCCCTTTCTATATTACCCTACCCTACTTCATCACATATAAAGATCTCAGTAGGTGCTTTACATCAACAAGCTGCCATACTATGAATACTTGACACATTCCACTTAGAGTTATTAAAAACAAGGCAACAAAGTATCTAACATTAGAATCCTGTGAGTAATTGTTTGAATTTGAAATGTTTATATTTTGAACATGTCCCTAAATTAATGTTGCTACTTTGGAAACCTGTGGAAACCTCACTAGATGCAGACAAACAGGAAGATGTGGGTCTCTGTGACTGGATCTATGAAGGTTATACCTATCTCTCATTCCTCCCTTGCTATCTGCTTCTGGGTTTAAATCATGGGAAATCATTCTAGCATATACTACCACTGCCCATGGCTTCCACGCCATAATGAACTAAAACCCTGAGGAAATAGAAGTCAAGGTAAGTTATTAATCTCCTAATTTTTGTTTTTGGTGTTTTTTGAAGCACTTTGGTCACAGATGCACTAAAATAACTGGCATTGTATCTTCAGAGTAGACTTGTACTACCAACCATTTTCGATTAAATTTTCTTAAACAAACAAAAAAAAAACCTAAGACAATAATTCAAGTTGATGTTAGCAAAGGCAGGTTCTGGAGAAAAGCAGGTTGTCATAGTTGACCAGACTAAGCATGTATGTCGTCATAGTTTTAGTCTAACCCCACAGGAAGCTTTGAAAAATGGATAAGACCATGTTTTTAATAGTACCATGAGACAAGGTAGCTTCATAAAATCAATCAAAGAATAGGGTCCCTGATTTATCCTCTAATTTTGTCCAATTTGAATTATTTTGGAATAAAACTTTCCACAATCCTCTGATGGAGCTGAGTAGACTTGGAGCTTCCTCTGTAAGGAATTCTTGATAGGAAGCAAAAGTTGTCTTAACGTATGCAGGCTGCACTAATTCTTTAGACTGCATAGCAAATTCTTCCACCTTCCTGGAGTGTGGGAAGTCTTCAAACAAAACACCATCAGATTCAGTATTTGTTGAAGTGAAACGTATGTGTGAGTAACTGACTCATAGATGATGACCTGTAGATCTTTTCTGTGTACAGAAAAGGCAGAATGACTTTCTGGGGCCCTTCCTGAGATCACTAATTCCATACATAAAGAGAGCACCCAGAACCTGCCCAACTTCCAAGCTACCCTCTGCTAACAGGAGCATTTTGGTAATGAGAAATTTATGATACTTTTATTAATTCTTTGAGATTTTATAGAATGCATTTTAGTCTATCGACTTATCACTCAACTCCTTCAGAATCCACTCCCTCATCCCTACCCACCCAATGTTCTGTAAGTTTTTTAAACTTATGTAGTTCAATTTGTGCTGCCAAGATAACATACAAAACTTAGATACAAGCCTTCAGGCCACAGCACTGTCATTTTGGACATGTATCAATTGATCTTTTCATGATTTCCATATGTTTTCTTTTATCAAAGATGTCTTTAAACTAATTTTATTAATGTTACTAAAGAATATTCTCTTTTTGATATTTTTTCCTTTATGTAGTTTTCTTTTCTGTCTTACTGATTCTGACTACTGCTAGTTTTAGGATTTTATTTCTATTTCCTTTATTTGTGATTTTTTCTCACATTTTGGAATTTATCCTTATATTATTGATTTCCAGTTTTAACACATCCTTCTAAGCACTCCCTTAAGTATTTCCCACAAATATAGGGCATGATTTGGTGGGGTAGGCTTGTCTTACTAACACTCAAGGTACCAATGCAAGAGGGTCATAATTTTCAGACCTGCTTTGGACACTAGGAGACCCTTTTTCAATTGGTAAGTGAATGAATACTCAAAGTTGTAGTATATCATATTTTTGCTAATAACTGGTTCAAAATCTAAAACTTTGTTGGGATTTGATATTTAATCTGATTGCGGCTTAGAAGTACACTGCTGGTTACCAAGCATTTGAAAGTTTTTTTTTAATTTTTTAAATTTTGCTCTTAAATTTGATATTATAATTTTTCATTACAATTATAGTCAGGAAATATTTAATTATTCAGTCGTTACAGTGTTGGTGATATATTTTGTATGCATTTGTTAAAAAATGTGTATACTCTTACTGTGTGCAGTTTCCACACAGTTCAAAAAAGTTCAGGGTATCAATCAGGTAGAGATCTCACCTTCTTCCAGAGATTCCTCCAGTGATAATCTGTTTTTTGTTTTGATGTGGTTACTATATAGTTACGTGAGAGGTTTACATGAATCTCTTACCTATTGGGAATTCATGAGCATGTCTTAAATATAATCAAATTTTTGCTTCACTCATCATATAGCTATGTAATCAAATTTGCATTAATTTTGAATTATGCTTCTTCTATAAAAAATACATACAATTTCGTCAAGAAGGAGCCTTTTTATCTGCAATAATATTTTCTTAGAATTTATTTTATTATTGGTAGTATAAATATATAACCCATATTTTTAGGGATGTTTGTATTGCTTGATATATGCTTTACCTTTATTAAATGTTCAAATCTACTGGTCCTCATTTTTTCAATGTATGCCTTGTAAATAGATTAAAGTAGCATGAGGAATGATTGATTTGATTTTTAAATGATCTTTAAGCCCCACAGTGGTAACCACCTAATTGGAGTACTTAGTATATTTATATTTGATGTAATTATTTATATAACTGGATTAAATGTATTATTATATACATTATCTCAGATCAACATATTTCCCTTCCCCCTTTTCATTCTCTTTTTAAACAATATTTTAATTTATCAATTCTGCAAGAATGTCATACAGTGTATTTTAAATACATTAGCTTGCCTTCCCCAACTAGTTCAATAATAACCACCTTATCCCATCCCTTCCTTCCCAACCTTGAAATTACTTCCTTCATTTTCTTTCCTCATTGACTTCATATTTGTTAGCCATATAATCTTATGAGTGTCAAGCTTCTGGAGAGTTGTCTACTTACCAAGGGGTCACATCCCTAAGCTCTCAAATGCCAATAGCTCCTCGGCTACTGGTGGGCTTTTGCTTACTACTTTCTCCTCAAAGTATGTAAGATTTTCTTTGTGCATACTGTCAAATTCTTGGTGAGTTCATGTGTTTAACTGCACAGTTATGTTCAGAAAACACTGTTTCCTTGAAATGATTTACCGTATATAGCTATTATAATCTTTTTGCCCCCTTTTAATACTTCACCTCAGGTGATTGTGATGTTTCATGATGCTTAATTGATACGATCTTGCTAGAGGAAGTTTATCACTGGAGGACGGCAACTTTAAGACAAAGAAATTTCACCTACTTCCAGTTTGTTCTCTCTAAGTTATGCTTGGAATTCAAGATGTGAGCTCATACCTTCCTCTTCCTTTTGCCATTCCTGCTGCTGGAGATCATCTCCAACCACAATGGACTCTGGAATTGTAAGCCCAAATAAAGTATTTCTTCTAAGAGTTGCCTTGGTCATGGTGATTTATGACAACAAAAGAAAAGGAAAAATACAGGCATACATTGGTAAATAGAAGGAACTGTAAACAATCCTCCTGAGTGAGGTAACCCAGACACAGAAGAGACAAACATGCATCTTGTCTCTCATATGTAGATGTTAGCTTTGTGTCTCTATACATGGGCATTTCATTTGGAATACCCATAAAGGTTAGAGGGAGGATGGGATCCTTCAAGGGATGAAACAGAATATAATGATAAAAGAAGGGAAGAGTTAATGGAATAAGAATAATTAGTTGGGATAAGGGACAGAGAGCATGGTAGAGGATGAAATGTACAGACGGACAGCTACATTCTTTTGGTAAAGGCCTTTACTAATGATCATGTGAAAACCTACTACTGTTGAAGCTTCCATGTATATAAAAATTCCATGTATGTAGGAAATTGCATATATGTAAAATTTTAATAGAATTATTTTATGAGAGTTTAACAGTACCCCAACTAGACAACACATGGTAGCAAGTAATAAATGCTTTATCCAGGATGGGTTGCCTCCTTTTGAATTGTTGATCCACAGAATCTCACAGACATACTGATTACTTTCAATAACTCAAGGATAAAACAATATTGCAATATGGCAATTAGCTCTGTTTCCTCATATGCTCCAATATAAGTGACTGATTAATATTTGTTATAGGGTGAAATAAAAAAGGAGTATCATTAATATAGTATTTAATACATTTGGGGAATTAAAATTATTAAGTATAATTTGACTAATTTTTTTCAAATACAAATATCCAGGAATGTTTGTAGGAATAAATACTTAGAATGTTTACAAGAAAAACAATGTACTGTTCTATGAAGACAATAACAACATGCATTCTTATTTTAACAGCTATATGGTACTCAAGTAAAGTCACATAATGGTCATTATTCACATACATTTTGATTATAAACATCTAGATTCATGTAAGTGCTGAGAATGCTGATGTAAGAAATATGAACATGTCATATTCTACCATCATCCAATCAACTGCTTACCACTATGAACTTGATTCTGTCCCTAGTGCTAGCATTCATTTTTTTTTGTTTTTGTTTTTATGAGACAGGGTTTCTCTGTATTGTTTTGGAGGCTATCGGTACAGCCTGGCCTCGAACTCACAGAGATCCACCTGCCTCTGCCTCCCGAGTGCTGGGATTAAAGGCGGGCGCCACCACCGCCCCACGCTAGCATTCATTTTGATATCATTGAAATGACAATTGAATTTTAGTGTTGATCTACTCTTAGTAAATGGTCTGCTTCTCATAGTTCTAATGGTTCCCTGATAGTGGTTTACCTGTGCACTTTCAAAAAAATGAGCGAAAAACAGCAAATATATGTGGGATGAGAAATGGAAAGAGTGTATTCTGAAAAAGTATGATGCCAAAGGAATTTCACAAGGAGGCAAAGGCTCTAATGGCTGCAACATGCTTCTGGAGTTATAAATGACAAAAAAGAAATTATATTCCTTCTTTCAGCTTTTGAAGACATTTCTTATTTTATGTAGTTTTGTATGTAAAAAAATTGACAAAGGAATATAGAAAGGGAAAAGTTTAATTCAGAAGTCTTCAGGGAACAGTTTATTGATGGCTATTATTTTACACTTAGAAAATGCATTTATCCTGATTGTATGCTGAGCAAGCTAGTAGGCATGCAACACTAACATGCCAGAAGCCCTTCTTGATCATTTTTCAGTGTGATGTGGGCAATAAACAAGTAATCAAGTGCAGGGACAAGATAATTACAGATTGTGATACAACTAGGAGGTAGTAGCACAGGATGCCCTTTTTAGAGTTAGTAGGTGTTTGTGATCTGAGAGCTACAGAGACAATGTTATTGTAAGCCATATGTTTTGGTATACGAAATATTAAAAATAAGGTGTTGGCAATGCAAATTGTCAAGAAATTAGATTCAAGGTAGAAAAAAAAACAAGAATCGCGAAGAGCAATATTGTGAAGGGCCTATGTTTTTCTTGAGACTAGAAGTAGCCCTACGCAACGAAAAATGAGTTGATACCTACAAGTAGAGAGACAAATCACAGGACTGTGTTGAATATTACATTTTGAATAAGGATGAGTTTCATTAAGTGGAAACTATATCCCTTTACACACACTTTTTCTTTTTTAAGATATGAAAATCACATCAGGATTTTCAAATATGACCAATGAGGAATATAAGCAAGATACAATCCCTCCTCAGTTACATATAAAATTTCTTAAGTAACACAAGAGAGACTGACATTTCCTAAGGAAAATTGGGCAACAGGGAAAATAAATGGAAGGTATATGCTATTGTGTACACTAACATTCCATATTTTATCATTGTGTCTCATGCACTTGGATTGCATTTCAGTGAAGCAACTAGATTGAAACGTTAAGGGTTAATATTCCAGTTTTACAAGCCTGGCAGTGGTGGAGCACGCCTTTAATCCCAGCACTCGGGAGGCAGAGGCAGGCAGATCTCTGTGAGTTCGAGGCCAGGCTGGACCAACAGCCTCCAAAACAATACAGAGAATCCCTGTCTCGTAAATACCAAATATATATATTCCAGCTTTACAATCTTTCTTTCCCCACTTCTGTAATTTTATCTGATATAAATTCAAGAACTATGATGTAGCTGTATTCATTGGCAATTGGTTCTCAATGGTCTACAATCATCAATATGTTTAAGAAGATAATTTAAGTAAACATAAAGTACATTGAAAATGATTTCCAAAACCTCTAGAAATGACAAAGACATCTGAATGTCTTCCACGTTTCCTCTGGAGTATTGGGCTATCCATCTTCAGCCAATAGGCCCATAACATCCAGTAGACTTTTCAATGACGCAGGGAATTTGACAGACTGTCATGCCTATATTGACAGCTTGTCAGTCACTTTACTGTATATACTGCAGAGTATCTGACAGTTTCTTCTGTGAAGCAGGAACCTGAAGGACCATCTCACCTTGTTTTGGGAAAAGTTCAGCAAACACTTTCCTGTGGGTCCTGCATGTCCAGTTTGCATAGCACATTGTCATCACTGAAAGGCAAGAGCAGTTTCTTTGCCCAGTGTCTAAACATGCCACAATGAAAGCAAATTCCATAAGGAGTTTCTTCAGTGTCTATCATCTCTGAAGTAAATTGGTGCTGCCAGGAGCAGGTGTGACTCATTGTCATGAAAATCCTTAAGATAACAAAACCTTTGAAATGCTATATTATGAAGGTCTTTGAAAGGTTTGAAGACTATCTATCTATATAAAATATATCTTTATACGATCTTGAAAATATACCTAATATATCCTATCCATAAATTTGATTGTTATAAATGACTAAACAGTAACCTATGTTTCCTGATCATCCTAAATAGTGCATAATAATAACTTTCAAAAACTAGAATTTTACCTTACTATATATATATATAAATATGTATATATATATATATATAATGTTGTGACAAAAATAACCTTAAATTAGTGAGAATATACAAAAGGCCTTTAAATAAACTATAAACACTTATTATAGTGTTATGTAACAAAAATGACCTTAAATTTGTATCAGTACACAAAAATCCTTTAACCAAGAGCAAAATCAGATATATAGTGAAACAAAATTGACTTTATATTTGTATCAATAAACCAAAACATATGCCAAGGCAAAATATATGAGATTAATAATTGTTTTTGGTACAAGCCACAAGATCACGCAGTAATTATACTGCTGTCATTTCTTGATGCCTTTGATGGAGGTGAAGACTAGATAGTTACAGTTACAGTTTTCCTTAGATATGATATAAAATCAGTTAGGTATAAAAGTTTAAATTCACTAAGATAAGATAAATAATGCATTATTTTCTCTAAATATGCTAACTACAAATGAACAAAATATTGTAAGTTAATTCTTACTTGATAAGTATTTATTTATATAGTTTTACCATCTTAAAGTTCAAAACTTTCTTTTTATTTAGAAAATTTCCAATTTCACAGGTGAATCAAACCAACTCAAAACATCAAAGCATTAAAAAATGTTTTAGAAAAGTCTTGCAACATACCGAATTTCTCTATGTATTACCTAGAGTTATGCAGGAGTCAGAGGTTGATGATGTCATCCTGCCAATTTACATGAGCTGAGGAAGGTTCCCAGCCATATTCACCAACATCCTTTATACTCTCCTACTAATAAATACATCTCTAAAACACATTGCTTCATTAATTCTCTTTAAACTTCTTTTTAGTTCAGGAAAGCAACAGCAGCATAACACAATGCTCCATCCTTCTCCATCTTAACAATGATAAGATGTAAAAATAAGTTTGTCCTGAGGACTTCAGAAGTTCAAGGTCATCACTGGCTTGATCAGAAATTCAGATCTAGCTTGGGTTATAAGAGATCCTATCTCCAAAAATAGGGAGAGGGAGGGAAGGAAGGAGGGAGGAAGGAAGGAAGGAAGGAAGGAAGGAAGGAAGGAAGGAAGGAAAGAAGGAAGGAAGCATGACTGACCAGGGTGGTGGGCAGATTACAACCTGAATCTCCTGCTAGGTTGTGATAAAAGCAAAGAGCAGTGGCTGTATCCTAAAGGTATTCAGAGAACCAAATCATTAGATGTCTTTGAGGAAGTGAATGAAAGGAAAGAGAAAAAGAAAAAGTTGAGAACAAAACTTGTATATCAGGATGGAAATTTGTTATCTCTAACACTGTCTATATTTATTTTAATTCTGTCCTGTCTATGTCTCACAAAAGAGCAAGAGACACAGAGAGATCAAGAGATCTAAGCAGTTCTTAAGCACCTGTAAATATTTGGACCTTGTATTTGGACTAAGAAAGGCTTTCTTCAAGTTCAGGATGCTTCTCATAGAAAATCCATTAATCTGACCTTTTATGTGTAGCTTGGCCCTGAAAAGGCCCATGCATACAAACTAAGAACTAATCTATCTACTTGCTTTTCATTTCTAATCTCTCTGGGCGATGAGCCCAGTTGATTTGGCACAAACTTCAAAGCAAAATAAAGCAAGGCCATAAGACACACAGTACTTAAAATGGAGCATAGGGGTACAAAAAAAGGTAAAAATGATGACTACAGAGAAGCAGTCTGTCCCACAATAACTTCTAGCAATCTCAGTATACGTATGAAGGTCATGTCACCAGATGTTTTGGAATGATGACAGAAGAAGCTAACTACTCTCTAAGCTAGCAAATCTAAGTTTGTGTTACCTACGGGGACCTCAGCATGTGATAATCTACATTAATTATAAAGAACAATACATATAATAGGTTTCTTTTACTCGCTTCGAAAACAGGAATAACATGAGCATAAACTGATGCAAGTCATACTCACTGTTTGATGGCATTCGGGTGGAATGCTGTCTGTCTACCTGGACATGCAATCACAGCACTCCCATACTGCTTGACACAGAGGTATAGAAATAAATAAATGCTATGAACAAACAAAAAGAAAGCATATATCTGGTGGTTTCAATTTTTTCTGTAAGTTTTCTTACCGGCAACTGCCAATCCAGTGAAAACAAGACTCAGTCTATAAAATAAATTTCACCCATGTAATCAGTCCTATCAGAAAGTTTCCTAAGTTTCTCTGCCTGTCATAACATACAGATACTTTTATTTGAATTTTTATGATCTTCATGACGGTACCACATATATATGGATTTTTAAATAAATGAATTATTAAATTTCTGAGTTTTATATTTAAAACTTTATGACAATATATGTTATTTCATAAATCACCTTTAGAGCTCAGAGGTTTCTTTGCAAACTTCAACAAACTCTAATTCTATTCTGTAATACTCACTTTGAGTACTCACCAACTGATAGTAAGATGACAACGCAAAGAAATAGCATTATACCTGAAAAGCCAACTCCATACAAGGAACTAGAACTCTATCCCTTGAGTGTTGTATCATCAAGTCACAGCAAAATCACAGACACACTTGAACGAGCAAAGGGTCCAACTCAGCATTCAAATAAAAGGAAGTCTATATGAAAAGGCCTGAGCAGAGGCTGGAACTGGTAGTAGAAGTTGTTTATGGAATGCTGGGAGCTGTCCCAGGTGCTGCCTCACAATCAAACTCTGTCCACATTTCTGAGTAGAAAGTGACCACTGAGTTCAGTTACATGAATCGTCAGCTACCACCATCATCCATATGGTAGCAACAACCTATCACAGAGTCCTGTTATCTCCAGATGCTAAGTAATTACATGGATATGCACCTCTCCATTTATCTCTCCATAAACACTTACGATAATACCATCATTGTGTTTTTCATGTCAGGAAACAATCTTAGAAGAATCAACCAAAGGTACATGTCTAAGAGAGACTGAGATCTGTGATAAATTTATTAAATCTCCACTTCAACTGTTAGCAGCTTAACCACCTCACCATCTATAAAACAAAATGTGCCTGGATGGATGTCACTATGATACCAGTCTAGTACTTTTTACATGCCAGGAACTGTTTCTCATGTGAAGAATTTTTAAAAATTAAACAATAGGTGGAATTATTGTTCCATCACCATATGTCATTTTTTAATTCCCTTTTCAGTGTCATGAGATTTTTGTGGTAAAGACATTTCTCATCTTTGGTTAAGTGCTGTATTAGTTACTTAAATAGCTTTGAGCTACTATTAATGGAATATTTTTCCTAACTTTTTTCTCTGAGAGTATTTTGTTGGTATATAGTAGCTATTGTCTTTATATTAATTTTTTATTATGCAAACTTTATAGTGTTTATTAAGTATAAGAATTTTCTATTAGATTAAATTAGATTCTTTAGGCATAGAATGTCATCTGAAAATTAGGACAGTTTGGTATATTTCCTTCTCATTTTTAGTTCATATATATTTGTATATTTATATGTATTGGATATGGAGCCAAGATAGTTGTATACCAAAAAATGAATAGATCGCAAAATCTTGGTATATAAATAAAATGGAATATTATTTGGCTCTAAAGAAAACTGGAATCACAAATTTTTGAAGAAAAATTGATGGACTTTGACTACATAATAAAAGCAAGGCCCCTCAAGGTCAGAAACAAAACCCACACATGTGACATTCAGAAAAGAAACCACTGTATTCTTCTCCGGGGAAAACCGTCTTTTCCAATACCCCATTCCTCACTTGCCTATGTTTGTTTGTGAATAGTTGAGGTCTCAGTGACTTTTCTTGTGTACTTCAACATGTCCAGTGTTAAGAACTTAGCCATGAAAACATAGTTTTAGCTAGTCTATACTTTCTTCCTTTTAATGGTGGATAAGTGTATAAAAATGTAACCAATAGTTAAAATATAAAACTCTGAGCAAATCCTCACATCAGAATGACTATTCTCACACAGTAGAAGTTTACTGAGGTTAGGATTTATCGACTGTTTGCTTAGTGGCTCTCTTAATCTATCTCTATGCTATTTTTATGTGTAAATTAATTACAATAAAGTGATGTTTTCTTAAAAATTAATGAAAATTAAAATTATGAAAAAAGATCGGGGTTGAGATTGCCAGCTGTTTGGCAATCTACGTAAGCCTAGCTATTTGGTTTCAGAACCTATATCCCTAAATAGTATGGCACTGCAGGAGAAACTGCAGCCAGCCTACCCAAGCCTCAGTAGTCTTGTCAGGTACCCAGGCCAACCCGCATGTATATGCCTTGCACATGCGCAGCAGGCACTTCCTCCCTGAGCAAAGAGCCACAGCCTGCTTCTATGCCTATAGACTGACATCTGACCCAGAGACACCAATAAGGAAAAGACATGCAGCAGAGTCAGCTGCATGAGTCAATGGGACCTTGGGAGGGATATAAAGGCGGGTCTAACTTAATAAATGAGTCTGCAGCATGCTCTGCTACTCACTGACTCTTTATGCCTGAGTCATGGGTCCTCCATCTTCTCACCCCCTCCTCCAAGGGGTATTATAGTAGGGTAACATGTCACATTGCCTTTTAAATGCACTCTTTATTCTATAATTTTGTATCATTAATTTTTGTTTTTAATTATGTGTATGTGTTGGAGCAGGGGTATGTGTGGTGAGTGCAGGTGTCAGTGGAGGACCTATGAGGGCCTCGGATTGCTGAGAGTTAAGAGTTATAGGTGGCTGTAAACCACCAGACATAGAGTGCCGTGAATTAAACTTACGTCTTTGGCAACAGCTGCATGCTTTCTTATGACACATCTTTTTCACGCCTACTTTTACATTTCTAAATGATAGCTGCTTCTTTTATTGCTTTTTAAATTAACATGGAAAATCCAGTAGTATGAATAACCTTGTTAATGACTGTAAACTGAAATTACCTGTAAACAGATTCGTTGATGTAGTAAGTTAACCGAGGCAAAACAGTGAAACACTTTGCAGGTGTTTAATAAGCATTAAGTTCGTATATTGTAAAGAGCATATTTGGAAAATTGAAAAGACAAATAAAACCGTATCAGAAGATTACCTACGTATTATGAGCACTTTCCTTTTATTTTAAATTTTGCCTTCCACTTTAATGACTTCAAAATAGATTAGGAACTGTCATGTTTTTAAGAATAAATTCAAGGGCCGGGCGGTGGTGGCACATGACTTTAATCCCAGCACTCAGGAGGCAGAGGCAGGCAGATCTCTGTGAGTTCGAGGCCAGGCAGGACCGACAGCCTCCAAAAACAATACATAGAAACCCTGTCTCGTAAAAACCAAAAAAAAAAAAAAAACAGAATAAATTCAAACAGAACATAAAAGCAATATGTTTCACCCAGAGAAATGGGGGTCTGTCCCATTGCTTCCTGTCTCTGTCATTCGTAAACATCTTCAATCAGTGCCATTTCTGGTCTCTGTTTTTGCAACACTTTACAGGCCACTGAATGAAAAGTCAGAAGCTTCTTCTGAAACTGCAGCTATTGCAGCTCTAAAATCAACTGGAAAAGGTGCTCTCCCCTGAGATACAAATACATTCTCTATCATGAACCTGTGATGCCCTCAGGTTGTTCCAAGGGAAGAGTTGAGCATTGAGCCTAGATATGTTAGTTTTTTAATCAAAGGATATCATTGTCATTCCATATAGCCCATGGCGCAATTTATTTAAAACTATATGGCACATCAGAAAAGTAAAACCACAATAATAACAACACAGGAATAACAGCATGCCCATAAATAATACAGGAACCCACAATGATTCAGTATCTTTGTGGCATGGGACTTCAATATACATATTTCTTATACGGTTTTATGCATGACTTCCTTTCTATGGTTTGCACTTCACTGCTCTGTTGTGTCATTCTACCAATAAACCTACACATCAGGCCAACTGAAATATGTTCCTGGTTCCTTCACTGGCTGGGGAAGGAGCAGTATGACTTGGGAGAATGAGCTTTGAGCCAGAAATCTGGTCTTGATTGTCAGTCCTGCCCCTTTCTAGCACCAGATGCTGGGTGAGTTGAACTTCCTCTCTGAAATTAAGTTCTCACCAGTGGGCCATCCCTGCCCATCGCTTAGAATTCTTACTGAGCACATGAGCTATGGCTGGAGGGCGAGCACTTGGAAACGGTGGTCAAGAATGCTTTTATTTTGCAATGAGAATTTTGGCACTTGTCAGACAAATAAGGAAAGCATGACTTCTCCTTTTTAATTTACAAGTTTTTGTTTCCCTTTCATTTATTTACCAGCAATTTGGTTCATTGTGGATATTTCTTCATGGTATTTCTTTTTTAAACTATTATATTTATTTGAAAATTGTAAGAATTCCTGAAGTCTCTTGTAGGCTGTAGATACTGAATGCATGAGGTAAGCTTGAATTGTGTATTCATTTTCTTTAGTGAACTATAATTTTACTCTTAAATACTGATTTTAAGACCAAAAAACTTAATTTGAAATTGAAAGAGCATATTAACTAACATGCTGTAATTACTCATAATGTGGCCTATCTATTTGGTTTGGATACAAATCTAATTTATGAAATCATTGCCTAACCTGTTCCATTTGGCCAATAATGCCTTCTTTGAATAATTTAGACCATGCATTTTCTTGTAATCTTTTGGATCCGTGTCTGTACAATTGCATTGATATTACTTAAGTCACAGCATACCTTTAGCACAAGAGTGTTACTGTAGTAAAAACTGTGATTTTTTAATGCATTAGGCACTTACCCTGTAAATATTTTTCTATAGTATCAGAGATACGCAGAAGCATTTGTAACAAATACCTATTGCTAGAGCCTAAATATTTTCTAAAAACACAGAAACCACATGCCACATGCTAGTTGTAAATTAATGTCTACAGTGTTGCAGAAATCAGCTTTCCATGTCACAGCTTTCCTCCCCGAATGAGGCAAGAGTCAGCCGGCAAATATATGTGGTAACCCTCAGATTTGCCTCACTGGGAGTTCACATGTATTTTTAACTGCCTTCAATTGTTAATGTATTCCTCAAATGAGATGCATCACCTTGAAGAATGACTTTTTGCCCTCTGGGAATAGGCCAAACAAGTATTTCATTCGCTATGATAATCAGTTCTACCTTCAGCAACATATAAACCCAAATTTAATAGGCACCAGTGATTAAGTTTTAAGTCAACGAGTCATCACTGTCCACTGTGAAAAATAATAAGAGAAAATACAAATTATAGTGAATTTGGCTTCGGGAAGTCTTGTTAGACATAATGGAACCTTAACTATTTCATGAGATGGGAAATAAATGTTTTTCTTTCTCATTATAGACATTTTTGAGTCACCAATTTTCAATGATAAGAAAGATTTCCTTTAACATGTGTTATAGTTACCTTAAGTCATTTGTTCTGACCACTTAGAGCATACAGTTGAATTAAAAAAGAAAGGACCACTTACCATAGACTACTTACTGAAGTCTTTTAAAAATGCTTAAAACTATATAGAGCTCTTCAAGGATATACATAAATTTAATCTCAGCCAAAGCTTCAACTGTCAAAATCATCTGGGGCTTTCCTCCAACTTCAACTTTGCATTGGAATAAAAAAAATTGTACATGGCATTACAGAAAATAACAAACCATCCCTAAATCAGCAGGCGAGGCTGTGGACAGTAAATGATACAGTGGTTCCACTTTCTTGGAACTGAGTAGTGGGAGAAAATGAAGAAAGATTCTACTGACAGGGCAGGGATGATGGGAGCAGCCTCGCATTATGAATGATATGTTAAGTGATTGGCTCCGATGGAATCATGGGATTGCTGCTGCCTTGTGCAGAAGCTGATTTTCGTTCTTATTGTTCACTTCCTACGACTCCAGCATATGGAAGGGGGAAGGGAAAGGAGAAGTAATGGGCACATATTCTAAACACTTGTCCAGACATACAGAGTGGAAAGCGAAAAGCCTAGTGCCAAAAATACATATCTTGTCAGCAAGTTTATTAGTTTTGATATTCACATATGCTTCCTGCATTCATCACCATATTTTTATTTGATAAGACTAAAGATGTAGATATCCCTAACTCCAAAATAAGTGAAATAATGATTCAATTCTACATAGTAACATATTGAAGATAATAACAAAGACCTGTTTCAGGTTGTTTTGATTTGCTTAGAGATGCATTTTATTTATTTCTGCCTTCAAAGCAGCAGAGATCACTTGATTCACTTGACTGGACTTGTGAGTGTAGGGGTGTGTTGTCCATGTGAAAGAGAAAAATGGGCCAACAATCAGAGGAAATCATTGTTGCATTATGCAGTATATTTGAGGCATTTGCATAAAATTTGACACAACACTGGTGTCAAAGGGTTCATTTACTATGACTTTCTTAAAAGTAATTCTATTTCCACATATATGCAATTACCACGTGGCTTATTTAGATAGTAATTATGTTGTGATCCAATGTTCAAATTTTTAGCACGTCTAATCCTAAATCCTTGTTACTGTGAATTTATGAATCTAAATAATTGTTACAAGCAACACACTTTAATTTTACAAATTTTAAATTAAAATTAACCAGCATGTCCATCTAAGATTTTTTTGACAGAAAAATTATAACAAATGTCAGTAAGCTATTGCAAAATTTAAACAATTCAAGATATAATCATACAGGCTTAGCAATCAATATTTAGAATAAATAAACATACATAATAACTGCACTGATTGAAGAATAAAAGTATTTGAAAGGTATGTAATCAGTTGATTTGTCAAGTTTTAGGCCACAAGCAATGTACTTTTTAAATAATGATTTTAGCAGTAACCCTAAGAAGGATGTGACTAATTTGTAAACAATAAACATATAAACCTAAGTACTACAAATTCTATTCGCAAAATTTGCATGGAAGGCAGAATCAGTGAGATTGATGAAAGGCTAACTTAATGGGTAATGAGTAGAGCTCTGTAATTACTGTGCCTTCTGAATTGAAGATAAAGTTATACACTTGTTAGTATTAGAGGAGTCCACAAATTTCATTTTCTGGGGTAAAGCCCAGCAGGCATTTTCTGTGAATCCCCCAGTACCACTCAGCTCACCCCCTGAGGGGAAATGCCACGTGCATTCAAATCAAACGTTTTCCTATCAAGTTCTCAACTAATAGCTTTCCTAGGAGACCCAGGCCTGCCAGTCACCTACCACCTATTTAGACATGTTAAAACACAATGTGTTGCTTATTTGTATTTCATTGAAGAGAATCTGTTTTCTCATATTGAATTTGTATCCAAATCCCAGCTTGTCAATACTGCTTAACTTGGGGCTTCCGTTTGTTTTGTTATTCCTCCTGCAATACAGGAGGCCAAGATTGTTCATGTCTCTTTTTCCCATCTGTAAATTTATGCACAGTATACTAATTATTTAAAGTTACTAGTACAAATTTTATGACCCAAAATACACACTTCTTTTAATTGAAGTTTGTTTTGTCACATTCACGATTTATTTAAATAGTATTGCCAAAGCTCAACCCAAGTTTCCATTTTAAATTTTAAAAAAAGGAATATGATGTCTACCTTTAAAAAAGTGAGGGTTTCCTTTTTAATTTCATTATTTCCTAGCTGATTTTATTGCTAGAGAAATGCCTAGTGAAATAAACCAGGCTGTGATCTTCCTTTGTAGAAAATATCACATATATGTGTGTTTGTATATGTATATATACAAACAGAGACATATGTATACTCCTGTACTTACAACCTCTGAGTTAGTTTACTTGTGTTTAAGACTAAAAGTACATATTAAGCTTTCCATAAAAACAAGAACTGTTATGTTTGATATTCACTTCAAAAGCCTAAAAGGCCAAAGAAAGCCCTTCCTTAATTATTGAAGAAGTGTCGGTAAAGGAAACATGAGCAAATAGCATTCAAGCTTTCATCCCTAGTAACCTTTCATTGTCCTTTTCTTCAGATGGCCAAGTCAGTATATTTAATAAAGGCAGCAGCAGCCATCAAAGAAGGCAGGGCTCTAATAAATGGTCCTGATTAAAGGCCCTGACAGGGTATGAACTTTGCATAAATTTTCTTATGGTGTCAGGCTAGGATACTGATTGAAAACTCATTAACATAATCACACATTTAGAGGAAATGCTGTAATGTATCAAAAACATTTCCCTTAGTGTAATAATTTTAAGGACATTAAAATGCAAATGATAATAAGGAGCTGCGTTTAGTGATGTTCTAAAAGCCTGATTATTCAAATATTTAGTACAAAGTATGAAACTGCATTCAGAAAAGCATCTGTATGATTTCAAAAATGTAGCTGTACACAATCTGGAAAGTCTTCATTGGTCTTTCCAGTTCTTTTCCAATTCACAAGCAAACAAAACTAGTCAACCACATTTGCCTTAGATATTACTGAGCAATATGCAAAAAAATAATTATAAGGTCTTACATGCACATTCGCGTGTGTACAAACACACACACACACACACACACACAAGAAAAACAGACTCAAGATGCAGGCATGAGTTTTTTCCAATGATTAGAATTTTTTGAGAAGTACTGAACACTTTTGTTTTCCTGTGGTTATACTTTGAAAATGTGCAGAAGCAGTTCAGCATCTTTCTCCCTGCCTTTGTGGATGTGTTTATAAAGCAGCAGAGAATAAGGCCAGTCACAGCGGTACTCTCCCTCAATGCTAATTCCTACCAATAGAAGAAACACTGCCCTCCCCCCCCACACACAAATAGCCATAATTATGTAAAGAATGACTGCTTCAGACTGATGACTTTCAATATGCTCAAGTCTAGCATACTGGTATAAGAGGCCAGAAAGGTCAACAGTAATTCATAACTGCTATAAAATTGTGTAGCATCCCAGGGCTCCTGCAGGATGCTGACATTATCATGAGTCTTCTGCTGGTTTGTATATGTAAATGTGTGATAGGAAGTGCATAGCTTTTACCGTATCACATGCAGAGCATCAATCAGGCAGTGGAATACATCAGAGTATTTTCATTATGCCTAGTTATTTACTGCATCAGAAGAAATTACCCCAGCAAGCCACGCAGCCTTCTCTGGGTAGCCTGATATGACCAACCAGGCTTCAGCTCAGGAGTCTTGTAAACATTACAGGATTAATCTCACAATCACAATCATCAATCTTTCCTAGTCCTGCCTCGGTGCAACTGTGGAGATTGGTATCCAGGCCATGTGGATTTAAATTTAACCCTGAACATCAAAAACTGGATATCAGACCCAAGGTGCATATTGCAAAACACCTATCTGTTTTCAGTTTTGGCATAAGACAACAGATGACAACATATGCAGAATTACTTTAAAATCTTCTTAATTTGTCACTTTCATTATGGGTTCCTGGTTAAGAAGTTACAAGCTTTATTTAAAGACTATTAAAAATCCAGTTGTAAGTGGGAAATGAAAAAGTTCTTAATACATGAGCAAATAAATTTCCCATGTACTCCTGTGGAAATCAAGGAAGCCTTTTGGAGATGAAAATTGGGAGGATCTACTTAAGTTGGGGGCCAGTTCCAAATCCTCCTGTGGTAGGCCAAAAGATTCCCAAGAGTCTTAGAGTTAGCAGCCGAGTAGGATAGCATCAAACATGCCCTGCTGACTTATAAGATGACATTGGTGTTGCATGTGAAACAATTGCTTGTTTCCCTGATGGTCAAAAGTAAAAAACAATCTCCCCTTTCTTCTGGTTCAGCAAAGGTGGCGTAGGAGATCTGGGTAAGGCCTGAAGCTGAATGAGCACTGTATCGTTTTAAGTTTAGAAACTGCACAGAACATAGCCTATTCTATTTAGATAATGCAAGAGGTAATGTGCATTCATTTTTGAAAGTCATGTGACAACAAGGATGATAATGATCACCTTCCCATAGTCAAGAACAATAAATATGTAATGAGCAGGCCACATGTAGACCGCCTGGCAGTTTAATTTGAACTATGACCTTTGTTTATTATTTCCTGTCCACAGCAATTTTTACTGAACATGTAGCATTGAGTCAATTCTTTTTCCTTCTTTCAATATCCTGCCATCTCCCATCTTGAAATTAAAAAAAAATGTGGTAACCATAAAGGAATGCATTTCCACTTAATCCAGAAAGATTTTTAAATCGAGATGTTTGTATCCTTCTTATGCACAAAAACCAAATATTTCTTCTGTATGCTTTAGTACATGCTCAATGTAATCAGTCCTATAGGTGCTTATCTGCTAAAATTGTCTGACAACAGCTTTAAAAATGTGTATCATCTACTAAGCATTTCATAAAGGCTCTTCATCTCTATGCACATGATCTTTTTGAATAGTTTTGTTGATACTATAAGGCTTAGCTTAAAAAATAGCAAAGAGGACTATAAACGATTTTTGCCCAAATAAATCATATGACAATCAAAGAGTTATTTATTATAAGATTGTGATACTAGAAATTTGAAGGCAACTTTCTCCTGCTTCTTATTTTACTATGTGGTCATGTTTTGTTTTGGACTATGTTCTCATTTATAGCAATGACACTCTTTTTCATCAAAGAGGACCCCAGTGATGTCATGCTTCTGGAGTAGACTTATAAGTTTCTTTATCTTTCTTGGAGATGTGGTTCTAAATGTGGGTTCCAGAGACAATTGCCTTGGCAATCTTTAGGTTCTTAAAAAATGTGAAAGAAAGTGCTTGCTACTGATATTTGCAGATGATGGAACAAGAAGAAGCTCCTCAGTAATTCTCTATGGGGAGGGTACACATTACATGAAAGTAACTACTTTCTCATGATGTTGTTTGAAACAAGAATGTGACTATGCTACGATTTACACAACCTCCTTGGCTACTTGCTAGCATCTGTGAAATGTTTCTAAATATTCCACTAGGCTGAAGATTTGAGACAAAAACAACTACTTCTTACCTGTGATGAAAATTATAGGCATCAGAAAGACTGGCAGAAGAAACAAGAAATTGGAGCATAGTAGTAGTACCCAATCTCTGGGGACAGGGAGTCAGGCTGTGATTTTGTTCCTATTATGAAGCCACAAAACCAGGGTTTTAGAGTGGGGAAACATGAAGGTGATATTAAAGACTCTTTGTTCCCTAATGCCCAATTGCAAACTCATCATTTGACAGGTACTATCAGTTCTGAGTTTGGATAGTTTTCATTCATTTTCTTAATAGTCATTACCTAGATTCCTATGCTGTACTGATTATAAAATAGTGAGCTAAGAAGACAGTTAAAAACAAACAGTTCTGGACTGGTCATGCCACTTAGTACTAGAACACTTAGCCAGTATGTATGAGCTCTGGGTTCAATCCCCAGCAGTGAAGAAAAATGTTCCTAAATGTCAAATGATTAAAGCATCTAGTTTATAGCCCAGGCCAGCTCAGCCCACAGTACACCGAGGATGACACTGACCTTAGAGTGGTGATAAAAGTTAGAGGGAGAGACAAAACCTGACCATAGGTACACCTAACTGCAGATGCCACTTATGATTTGATAGGTTATCCACAATTTAACATAAATTGATGAAGATATGTGGCCATTTTATAATCAAGAAAGCATGGTTTCAATGGCTACAATTTTAACATAAATATACAGAGGTATTTTCTCATTTCACCTTCAGTCTGAAACAACTCAACAGTAATAGTTTGGAGTTACCCATAACCACCCCCCTAAAAATGTTTTAATGTGTCTATATGAATAAAAGGCAGACAGGAATTTTCCATCAGTATTTTCTGAGTCAGGTCTACATAGCCAACAAAAACCCAAGTATGACATTTTTCTACATATGAAAATCTCTCAAAAGCATGAATCTATTGTGTCTTTTAGTCCTGGTCCATCTTTAGGAATTCCTAGAGCATTTTAGTGTTTTCCTACCAAATAAGTGAAAGAGATGACATTAACACAACACCTGAAAATCCTATGAATGAAAATGTCCCTCATTCCAACAGATCTCCATTTGAATATTGTTACTCTTTAACACAGACCTTTCCTTTCATATAAAATCCTTATACTTTTACCCAAGGTTAGTATATATATATCATAAATCTATTGGAGTAAGGAAATAAAGAAAGCAAATAAGCTAATGTGTACCATCTTTGTTATTGCACTTGTGTTTAACTTTCATAAAACTGTCACGTATTTGAATGAACCAATAATGTTGGGACAAAAGACTTTTTCTTGTGAAATCAGGTCCAATGTTAAATCTCCCTGTGAGTGGTCTTCTTCTTATTTTTAAATATTATTATTGCATCCTTTAATTCTTCAAACTGAGTTACTAAAAGCTCTTAAGCTAAACTTATCTACATGAGGGCAAACCTGAATGTACAAATGTTTGTTTAGGTACTAATAATACAAAAATTCTGTTATAGCTAAATCTACAGGAAATAATTTGACAGATATAAAAATGGATGGTAGGAGAAAAAATTCCAGTATTTTCATAAACTTTTCTGAATATAAAGGAAAATGATATTGTCTTATTGCAAGTAAAAATTAACACATATAAAATAGTTCAGACAACCCTAAACCTTATTAAAAACATGAGGATTACCTTCTTTTAATTTCACATTTATCTCTAAAAGTCTGCTTGAAACATTGTTTTTAGACTATGTCATTTTAATTAACATAATTGAATCTTCCATTTCTTTCAATTATTTCCAAATGACCAAAGTTTTGCTATACAAAATTGAATAGTAACGCTTGTTATATTTAGGCATGTTTATAGTTATGTGTGTTATGGTTATATCAATAGTAATGTATGTCATGGTTTCCAGGTAAGCTCTAAAAGAATTTTCCATCATGCAAAAGAGCATGACATTAAGGACTAAATATGTTTCAATCTATACCATGACAATGTTTATGCAGATATTAAAGCCTGGATGGTGCACATACACATAAGATTGGACACCATGTGAATAATAATTTAAAAATATGTGGTCAATACTGTTCTTTCTATCATTAAATTGGAAATATCTTTATAGAATGTTAGGATATTTACAGATTTCTTCATTGAATACAGTCTGGCTTTAATTTTCATTGATTTTTCAAAAAAATACAAAAAGTTACGGATTTAGCTGTGTTTACTTAGCTCTAGATATCTGTAAATACATACTAAACACTTGATACCACTGATAAAATACACACAAACTTTAGATTTGTTTATAAAAGCAAAGTTACAAAAACAAAATGATTTGGTTTTCGTTTACAATGCAGATCATTTTGGAGATGATTTTCTATTATATGGTTCTGTTTCTACTTTTAAATACAACATAATCAGTAAAGTTGTATTAGTCCATGCTTATGCTATTTTTATTTATTGACAAACACTTGGAGATACATGTTTTCTAAGAAATTTTCAAAGGTATTCATAGGGATGTGAAGGACAAATTCATAATACTTGAACTGATGAAAACATAATATTTTAAATAAGTATGTAGGTACTATTCGATTCTTTGAGGGGCTATAAGAATTTCTGACTTTCTGGAGATTTAAATAATACCAAAATACACATCAATATCTCATACAAATAACATTATATATTTATGTGGAATGATGGTCAAATTATAACTGTTCAATAATGCCTTTATAATTTATTTATAATCACAAATAACTACACACCTATGCATGTGCTAAGGTAACTACAATAATCATATGCTTTACTGACAAACAAGAGAAATGACTAAATAAATTTTCAGCAGCATTTTATTCTGTTCAGGTTATGGCATAGCAATGTTTCTTGTGCTCAGTTTTTGTACATTTCCAAAATTAAAAACACACACATGGACACAGGTTATTACAAACTGAATTCATTGATATTGAAATTAGCTACTAACTATGCATGTGTTAAATTAATACTGTGTCTTAAGAAAAACTGAAATGTTAAGTATAGCAAAAAAGCCTATCCGGTGAAATGCATGAAAATTTACAGATTATCTAAAATGCTAGGAGTTAATTTTGAACCGCTCTCTCTGAGATGTCAGCTTGATTAAATTTGGAGTTTGGAGATGAATTGGGCCAAATTCATTAGTGTTCCCTGGGTGCAGATGTTGGTCAAGGTCAAGTGAAGCACATTGACTGTAATGTTAGAGAGGTGGGGGGAAGGGATTCCAAAGAAGCGAGACTCTTAAAAGGTCTGGGGTTACAGCAAGAAACTTTGATACTTTTTAACTTAATAAATCTTGACAGCCTAATCATGGCTAAGCCTTTGCAGCGTTATTGGTACAGATGGCAAAGCTAGACATATTTAAAGAGATCTCGGGAGCTAGTGTATGAGAAGCCCGGACTCCAAATGCAGCATTGGAATCCAGAAGAAAGAGAAAGAAAGGAGGGATAAAAAGCTCCATGGCATTTCCATCTCCTGACATCTCCAACAGCCTCAGATACAAAATATGATAAGGCTCCTGCTGAGCTAATAAGCCCAACAAATGTCTGTGTCCGTGAAGTAGATGAAGTGGGATCAAGCAGAGGGAGCTGCCGTATGAAAATAAGCCAGCGCCCAGGGTATAATGGCACTAGAGAAAGCTCCAAGGTCAGACTGATGACAGAGACACCAGTTAAGCAGAGACCCCATCAGTGGGAAAGATTTGCCTGCTTGGTCCAAAACATGACCATTAAAATGAAATAAAATATCTATTCAAAGGAGGAAGAAAAGAAGGAAAGAAATTCTGTGTGAGGAGAGACAGACAGACAGACAGACAGACAGAGACAGACAAAGACAGAGAGAGGGAGAGAGAGAGAGAGAGAGAGAGAGAGAGAGAGAGAGAGAGAGTCTGAATAAGCACAATTTGTGTAAAGCTCTGCATCTTGGTGGACAGTAATGACCGTTTCTTTCTTCACAGTCCACAAGTTTTCCAAAATAAAACGATTACAATGTGAAATATACATTATTCCTCAACTTTCTACCTCTCTTTGCTTCCTGTTGGATACAGAATGTTCCTATTCATTTTTATTCTTAACTGATTTATTTTTCAGTAAAATGAAGAATTGACTGAAGATAGACTTATACAATTAACAACCTATACCACAAAAGTCAGCCTTGATGCTGGGCCTCTTACAGCTTTTGTTATGTCAGATGATAAGCCTCATGGTTATCCCAATACAGTCTTGTGTTTAGTTCGGAAAATCCTGTGGTCATGCCTATTCCCTCAGCAGTGTCCCATGGTCAGACTAGTAGTTTTAGCTAAAGCTAGCCTCAGTCATGAGGTGTCTGGCTGACTAAAAGAGGCAAAGTGTTTAGAAAGAGGGAAAGATTAGTCCATAGCCAGAAAAGCTGGATTCAGGGCAAGGAACAGTGATGGGAGGCTACATCATCCAGTCTGGTTGTTACTTTGATCAAATTACTTTCCTTATTCCTCAAACTCTCCATTACATCTTGAAGCCATTACCTCTTGTTTACAGACACACATTCTCTCTGTGTCTCTGTCTCTGTCTCCATATCTCTCTCTCCTTCTCTCTCTCCCTCATACACACATACACTCTCTCTCTCTCTCACAAACACACACACACTCACACACACACACACACACACACTCACTCACACTGGAGAACAAATAGGACGAATCCTATAAAACTGTCGGGGGTTTTCATTGCTTTTCCTGATGACACAGAGTCCATGTTTTCAGTACTGGGAAAGCCACTTACCAGTCACTTTATCCTACAGCCACATTTCCAGGCCAACAGACACACTAGCAGGTTAGAAGTGTTAGAAGTAAGGACAAGGTCTTTTATCAGGCCTTTTTTGAAACTCTGATATTCAATAATTAATAATTAACAAATCTCCTTTCTTTCAACTTTAGGAATGGTTTTGCATAATCTGTACTCTTTTAGTTAAGAAATACAATGTGTTTGAAACTTCAAAAGTCTGTCAAACTGCAACACTAATTGTTAAGCGATCATGTCAATTGCATAATATCTGAAACCTTGTTAAAAGGGTGAAAACCAGTTAAACTTTAACGTGTGAAGTAATTCATTCTGCATGAAATAAAGCTTGGAAATTCTGACATGATTACCATGAGAGAGCTGGTTGGGTAGATGTTTGTATTTTTGCAAGTATACATTAGTTTTCATTATATTCAAATGCAAATAAATTACTGGTTCTGCCCTATAGGTCATATTTTGGGATATAACTTTGAAATAGCCACTGAGATTAGAAATACAAACTTTATGTCTTTGGTGGAATTATGATGAAGCCAAGAGTTGCTCTTAACAGTTGTAGAATTTTTTCCTTATGGTATAATTAAAATGTCTTAAAATATATTTGGAGGATTTTTATAATCAAAATGAGATAAATGCCACACTCACTTTCAGGTTAGATTATTGCATGAAATATTTAAATGCTAATAAATAAAGCTGATTTCAAATCACATAAGTATCTTGCTAAAACACAAATTAGTTTAAAATAATGATAGGTGTGAGAAAAAGCAGTTTCAAAGTCCAGATTCATTCACTAAAACTTCTTTCAGGACTACTGATGGAGAAGGCCTGCCTGTGTTGGTCCTTTGGTGTTGTTGACTGCCCGTGTTAATTGGGCGGTATGTCAGGTTTCTTCTCATCTGCACAAATCTATGGAGACCCAGGACTCAGATGAGACATGTAACTCTGCTAGATGTTCTTAAACTGTCTTCCAAATTTGTTTTCATCAAAAGAAGAATTTGTTGTAAGAAAAAATGAAACAGTATCATTAATCCAGGACAAAGGGCAAATCAAGGCTGACATTACCACGAGAGTAGTACTAAGATAACGACATTATTAATTCAAATGTTTAATAAACAAAGAGCACCATGGAGATAGTAGTATTAGCTAAGTTAAGAGATGGCAAGGGAAAAAGTGATAAAAAAAGACAGTACCATTAATACTTGTCGTACCGCAAGCACATGGACTTCTCTGACAAAACATCCAACTGAGAATTTGTTAATCTTGTGGTTTCCATTGTTCATATGTTTTTTAATTTAAAAAAGCATTTGCTTGCAATTATCAATATTTCAAATTTGAGAAGTTATTACATGAAACATTCCATTTATCATATTTTAAGAGTCTTGTAAACAAGCTGTGCATAGTTCCCCATTGGCTTTATCAAGTTTACTGTGTTAAATTTAAAGATTTTGAAACTTAGATGTTTCCTCCAATATATTTTCCAGTAAGAAAAGCATTAGGGTTATAATGATAAATTTAAATTCCAGGAGATGCAAGAAATCTGGAACAAGTATGTATAACAACTGCTCAGATGACTTATACTTTGAAATGGGTCAAATCTTAGCTCTGTAACTTAATTCTTCATTAGCAATTCATTTAATGCCAGATTTCAAATACCAAAGATGATAAAATAGTATTGCCTGTTTACACATGGTTGTATAAATAAATAATACATATTCCTTAAACAAGTTCCCTTAAAGCAAGGGCCAACCAGTTGCTCACTACTTCAACTGAGATATTAGAAACAAAAGTAAGACATTACAAATTCCGTGAAAGAAAAAGATCACACCTTGCCAAAATTAAGATTAGTAATCATTGGTTTAATTATTCTTCCATGAATGTGCCAGCTTTCCCAGCATTCTTATTTTTTTAAGACAGCATAATTCCCTAAAGTTGATGGAGCTTTTTCATTCCTTCCTACATACTCCTAATTTTAAATTTCACTTCCTTCCCTCTGTTTCTTCCTCAGTAGTATTTATTCCTTGCCAATGGATTTGGAATTACATGTAGGGTATAATACATATTGTTGGCTTCTGTTGCTTAAAAAAATTATCAGTTTTTACTATGGATTGGGTCAGCTTTCAAGACAGGATATTAAAGTCAATAGATGCCATATACTCTAAAAATATGTGAGGCTGTCCCCTCTCCCCATACCTCTTCAATATTATACTTGAAGTTCTAGCTAGAGCAATAAGACAACAAAAGGAGATCAAGGGGATACAAATTGGAAAGGAAGAGGTAAAACTTTCACTATTCGCAGATGATATGATGGGGACCCAAAGAACTCTACCAGGGAAAAATTACAGTTGATAACATCTTTAGCAAAGTGGCAAGATACAAGATCAACTCAGGAAAATCAGTAGCCCTTCTATTTACAAATGATAAGAGGGCTGAGAAAGAAATCGGAGAAACATCACCCTTTACAATTGCTTCACACAATATAAAATACCTTGGGGTAACGCTAATCAAACAAGTGAAAGACCTGTATCTTAAGAACATTGAGTCTTTAAAGAAAGAAATTAAAGAAGCCCCCAGAAAATGGAAAGATCTTCCATGCCCTTGGATAGGTATGATCAATGTAGTAAAAATGGCAATCCTGCCAAAAGCAATTTAGAGACTCAATGCAATCCCAATCAAAATCCCAGCACAATTCTTCTCAGACCTTGAAAGAATAATTCTCTACTTTATATGGAAAAACAAAAAACCCAGGATGGCCAACACAATCCTGATCAACAAAGCAATATCTGGAGGTATCACCATTCCTGACATCAACATCTATTATAGAGCTATAATCCTGAAAACAGCTTGGTTTTAGCACAAAAATAGACATGTAGACGAATGGAATCTATGGAACAACCTAAGATTAATCCGCAAACCTATGAACAGCTGATTTTTGACAAAGAAGCTAAAATTATACAATAGAAAAAAGATAGCATCTTCAGCAAATGGTGCTGGCATAACTGGATATTGGCATGTAGAAGACTGCAGATAGATCCATGTCTATTGCCATGCACAAAACTTAAGTACAAATGGATCAAAGACCTCAACATAAATCCAGCCACACTGAACCTGTTAGAAGAGAAAGTGGGTGGTACCCTTGAACAAATTGGTACAGGAGACTGCTTCCTGAACATAACACCAGTAGCACAGACACTGAGATCTACAATTCATAAATGGGACCTCCTGAAACTGAGTAGCTTCTGTAAGGCAAAGGACACAGTCAGCAAGATAAAAAGGCAAGCGACAGATTGGGAAAAGATATTCACTAACCCCACATCTGAAAGAGGGCTGATCTCCAAAATTTACAAATAACTCAAGGAACAAGCCTCCAAACTACCAAAGAACCCAATTAAAAAGTGGGGGACTGAACTAAATAGAGAATTTTCAATAGAGGAGTCTAAAATGTCTGAGAGACACTTAAGAAAGTACTCAACCTCCTTAGCCATTAGGGAAATGCAAATAAAAACATCTCTGAGATATCATCTTACTCCTGTCAGAATGGCTAAAATAAAAAACACCAATTACTGCTTATGATGGAGAAGATGTGGAGAAAGAGGAACACTTGTCCATTGCTGTGGGAGTGCAAACTTGTACATCCACTTTGATAATCAGTATGAAGATTCCTCAGGAAAATGGTAATCAGTCTACCACAATACCCAGTAATTCCACTCTTAGGCATATATCCAAAGATGCCCATTCAATACAACAAGGATGTCTGTTCCACTATGGTCATAGCAGCATTATTTGTAATACCTAGAACCTGGAAGCAACCTAGAAGCCCCACAACTGAAGAGTGGATAGAGAAAATGTGGTACATTTACACAATGGAGTCCTACTTAGTGAAGAAAAAAATGGAATTGTGAAATTTGAAGGCAAATGGACGGCACTAGAAGTAAGTGAGGTAACCCAGTCACAAAAGACAAACATGGTATGTACTCACTCTTATATGGATTTTAGACATGAATCAGGGGAGTGTCAGCCTATAATCCCAGGGCCATTGAGTCTGGGAAACAGGGAGGTTCCCAAGAGATATGCTTTATACCTCAGAGAAGAGGAAAGAGACAAGATCTCCTAAGCAGATTGGGAACATCGGGGGAGGGGAGAGGGAACCAGGAAAAAGAGACTGGAATAAGAGGAGGGGAGAAGAAGGCATGGGGTAGCAGGAAGGTTAAGTCGAAGTAAGAATAGAGAGAAGGATGAGAGATATCATAATAGATGGAGTCATTATAGGTTTGAGGAGAGAGGTGACAATAGAGAGATTTCCAGAGATCTACAGGGATAACACCAACTGGTAAACTAAGAAGTAGTAGAGAGACTACATTAATAACCCCTCATTGATGATAAGTTTAATGACTACCTTATAGGCCATCCTAGAACCTTCATTCAGTGACTGATGGAAGCAGAGACAGATACCCACAGGTAAACACTGAGCTGAACTCATGGAATCCAGTGACTGAGATTGAGGAGTGATGAGCAAAGGGATCAAGGCCATGTTGGTGTAACTCACAAAGACAGCTGCCTGGACAAGGGGGAGCTCTTGAACCCCAGACTGATGTCTGGGAGGCCAACAGGGGGCTGATCCAGACTCCATGAATGTAGTGTCAGTGAGAAGGCCTCAGAAGTCTCTGGGGCCTTGGGTAGTAGATTAGTGTTCACCATGGCATACAAATGAACTTTGGCAGCCCATTCCACATGGAGGGATACTCTCTCAGCCTAGACACATGGGGAAGGGCATAGGTCCTGCCCTGGATGAAATGACGGACTCTGGAGATCCCCCCCAATGAGGGCCTCTCCCTCCCTGGGGAATGATGTAGAGATTGAGCTGGGGTTGGGGTGTGTTGGGGGAGCAAGTGGAAGGACAAGGGGGCATCTGGGATTGACATTTGAAGCATGCATGTTTCAAATTTAAATAAAAAAGAAGAAAAATTATTTTTAAAGGAAACCAATTTTGTCTATAGACTAAGATTTAAGCTTTTCAAACTTAGAAAACATAAGAATACACTTTATAGAGAATTAATAATTCTTTATTTTAAAAATTATTTACAGATGCAAGAATTTAAATTTGATAGAATTTGAGTATATAAAGAGTTAGATTTGTCAATAGTATTCTAACAAACTCAATATAAAAAGCAGCAGATTTCCAGGGATCTCAGTAAACTGTGTTCTCAACATTTCTCTTTTTGTTTAACAAATCATGCTATTAAGATAATCAAAAGTCAACTAGCAAAAAGAAGCTAATAAAGAAAATGAGTAGTTCTTTACTTTCCTACTCTTCGTTCCTGAAGAAACCAAGGATTGTGTTTTCTTTGTTTTAGCTAATTCTTTCATTAATTAAATTTGAAGTTTCAAATAAAGTACTACATAACTTATTAATTTCACACCCTATCTTCCAAAACTCTCTGTCTTAGTGTACCTATTTTACGAAGATACATGTCCAGGGTTTCCAATATTGTAATTATGTAAATATTGCAAGTCATCCTGCAAAGTAGTCAGCTATTATTGTGTTCCCTTTCCAATATAACTTCTTGCTATTTCTAGAAGGAAATGATTTTCAATTTGCCCACTAAGGCACACACTGCGTCATTTTGGTGATATAGTATTTGGACTTTGAAATTTGGGAACTAGCATTCCAGATCACCTGTGCTATTGCTTATGACATAGATCACTGAGCCTCTGAAGGTCATGACATCTGAATGACAAATGTGAAAGTCAAGAAGTAAGAAGAAATAACATGTATATCTGCCTGCCTATATCACCTCCCAGCTAGTTCCTCATATCAGAACAAAGTAGAGGGTGAGACTGGAACTGTAAACACAGAATAGGCAAGAACTGGGTCTCCAGATTACTAAAGATTTATTTCAAGAGAAGGACTGAAGTTCAGACGTTCTAATTTCAAGCCTAAGATTTTGTTCAATTGAATCGTCAATATACTGCTACATCACACTTAAGTATGAAAACTAATGTATGGCAAATCACTTTTGCTTATTTAATTTGATTGTTAGTAGACCACAAACTCTTTTCATTTTCTAAAGTTCTATAGGAAGGCTTACACACAGTTAATGTATAAATATGATGCATTGGTATAAAAAGCTGCATATTATACAAATTCTCAAAGTGGCTTGGTGGATGTTAGCTTTCTACCAAATTACATGTGTATTTAACATTTCCCTAAAGGACATGAATTGGATGTTTTTACCCTAGTTGTTACCCTAGTTTTAGTATTTCTCATATTGTAAATTATGATACAAATTGATTGTTGGGCTAGATATCTAAAATACCTGAAACTGATATTAGGAATACTAAAATCCCAAACAGATTACTTATATACTGGATTATAAGGCCATATTTTTATTTTAAATAATATTTTTATTTAACTTTTTACACATGTTACTCCTAGTTCCTTCTCCCTCCCCTCCTCCCCCAGCCCCCAGCACCCCCAGCACCCCACGCCATCCCCCCCCACTCCCCAGGGAGAATAAGGCCTTCCATGAGGGATTTTCAGATTCCGTCATATCATCCTGTGCAGGGCCTAGGTCCTCCCTCATGTGTCCAGGCTGAGAGAGCACCCCTCCATGTGGAATGGGCTCCCAAAGTTCATTTGTATGCCAGGAATACATACTGATCTACTCTCCAAGGTCCCATAGATTGCCAAGGCCTCCTTTCTTACACCCAGGTTTGGGAGGAGAGGGTGGTCATCAGTCTGGATTCAAGTGCTGCCTCTTGTTTAGGTCAGCTGCCTCTGTGGTTTTCGCCAGCTGGGTCTTGATTACTTTGCTCATCACTCCACTTTGCAACTTGGTTCCAGGAGTTCAGTTCAGTTTTTAGCTGTGGGTGTCTGCCTCTGCTTCTCTCAGCCACTGGATGAGGGTTCTAGGATGGCATATAAAGTAGTCATCAACCTCATTATCGGGGAAGGGCATTTAAAGCAGCCTTAATGTCAGTTGGTGTCATTGTTGTTGATCTCTGAAAGTCTCACTAGTGCTAGATCTCTCCTCCAACCTATAATGGCTCCCTCTATTATGGTATCTCTCATCATTCCCTCCTCTATGCTTACCCTGACTCAACCTTCCTGCTCCCCTGTGTCCTCCTTTCCTGTCCTCTTCTCCCCCTCTTTCTCCCATCTCCCTATCCTCTCCCCTCCCCCCTGCTACCAATCCAATTAATAGATCTCATCCCAGTCCCCTTCTCAGGGTTACCATCTGAGCATCCTCCCTGCTTCCCAGGCACTCTGGCGGTAGGACTGTAAGCTGGCAATCTCTTGCTCCATGTCTAAAATCCATATATGAGTGAGTACATACCATGTTTTTATTTTTATGACTGGGTTACCTCATGGTTTCTTCTAGTGCCAAACATTTGCCTGCAAATTTCGAGATTCCATTGTTTTTTTTTTTTCCGCTGAGTAGTACTGCATTGCGTAGATGTACTACTTTTTCTCTATCTGCTCTTCAGTTGAGGGGCATCTAGGTTGCTTCCAGGTTCTGGCTATTACAAATAATGCTGCTATGATCATAGCTGAGCAGATGTCCTTATTATATGTGTATACATCTTTTGGGTATGTGCTAAAGAGTGGAATTGGTGGATCTTGTGGTAGACTGATTTGCATTTTCCTGAGGAATCTCTATACCGATCTCCAAAGTGACTGCATAAGTTGGCATTCACACCAGCAGTGGAGGAATGTTCCCCTTTCTCCACACCCTCTCAAGCATAAAATGTCACTAGAGTTTTTGAGATGGTATCTCAGAGTTGCTTTGATTTGCATTTCCCTGATGGCTAAGGATATTGAGCACTTTCTCAAGTGTCTCTCAACCATTTTAGACTCCTCTATTGAGAATTCTCTATTTAATTCTGTACCCCACTTTTTAATTGGATCCTTTGTGCTTTGGAGGTTTACTTCTTGAGTTCTTTGTAAATTTTGGAGATCAGCCCTCTATCTTCTCCCATTCTGTGGCTGCCTTTTTGTCTTGTTGACTGTGTCCTTTGACTTACAGAAGCTTCTCAGTTTCAGTAGGTCACATTTATTAATTGTAGGACCATTTTTTTATTTAGTACTTTTTAAAACTTACTTCCTGCAAGGGACTAGCTACATGGAGGTTCTGTTAGAAAACTTGGAGAGTCTTTAAAAGCTGTCTGGTCTTCTTAATATCACTGCTAGTATTGAACATGAAATAATCCCCTTTTCAGAATCCACTAATTTATGTAAACTTTAATAATACATTACTCTACTTTCTCCAAGAATTTATTTCACTCTCACTAACCAAGCAGTTATTCTTATGCTACAAGGATGTAAAAGTGAAGGTAAAAAGCTAATAAACCATGGAGCTGAGATTCAAAGGAAGAGCTTTTCATTCTAAGTCTGAGGAGCTTTATATTTTATTCTGATCATTTTGTCACAGATATTATATTTGAGAGAATGGAATTAAATCTTTGAAATGGCATTGCATCATACACCCCCAAATTCATAAACCAGAGAGAACTCATCACCTCATGAAATACTGACATCTTGGCTACTACATTATTTTGGAAGTTGATAGCTTATGGGCCAGAACCATTAACTCAAAGACTGACACTTTTTCTTAACATGCCTTCTGGATGGGATAGCACCAATGAGGAAACAACAAGACTATCCAGGGAAACAGTTCTGTCTTTGAATTTTGAATGTCAGGAAGTTATTTCTTCGCATGCTGCTGACATACTACTTCTTGTACAATCCAATGTGTGGCCAGTTCTTATTCAGAAACCACACACAGTGAATCCAGTGTAAATATCACTTCAAATGTTTGAAACAAACCTTGACTTTCCTTTAAGGCTTTCTTTTCCCAACTAATTGCCTCCAATCTTTTCAGCAAACTTATGATAAATTTAAACATTTTCTCTCAGTCCTTTCTCCTACCCTGAATTATTTTCCTGTTTGGCATATTCCCTTAAGAGTGTAGCACATGCCAGGCAGTGGTGAAACACACCTTTAATCACAGCACTTGGGAGGCAGAGGCAGGTGTATCTCTTTGAGTTCGAGGCCAGCCTGGTCTACAAAGCAAGTTCCATGACAGCCAGGCCTGTCATACAGAGAAACCCTGTCTGGAAATATCAAAAAAAAGTGCAGCACATGAGACACATGAGATATTGTACTAGCGCATGAACTAAAGACACACCATGGGTTCACAGTATTATCACAATCACTATTGCTCCACTAAAACACAAAATTCAAAGGGGAATCTATGAAAAGCAATGTAAGCACAGTGTGACCTGGCAATCTGTCATCCACATAGTCAACCCTTCCTGTCTTCTGGACTCCTGTCTCTTGACTTCCTTAACATTGCAGCAATTCCTTCCCTAGTTTTCAGTCTTCCCCTGAAATATCCTCATCCTGGACTTCCTCAATACTGAAAAAAAAATCACTGTTGAAGCCTGAGTATCCAACAACTCACATTGGTCACCATATTCAGTCTTAATTAACTGTCTCTAATAAATCTGGAAGTGACCTTGACATGTGCCCTGCTTCATTCATCATCCACAAGTCTATACTCTTTACCTCATTGTTGAATATACATTTCATATTCTTTCATTTAACCAAACCCTCACAGTGTCTCCATCCCCCCTTTTGTTTTAACTCATAATGGTGCCCCAGAAAAAACATCAACAACAGAAGCAAGGTATCATTACAGACTTCAAATGGATATGCGATCCTTTCATATATTAATAACTTAACTCTCTAGGAGTCAGTTCTTATATGTACCACATGGTAACACTTTAATTGCTTATCTTGATTTCCCAAAATTTATGCATTTTCCACACTTGTATACTAACCACTGTTGTTTCTTCCTCCTCGATACTTTTCTTGTGAACCGGAAAGCCAAAGACCACCCATACTCCTTTTCTCTCTCTGGTTTTCCTGGAGTGCTGTTGTGTACTCTAATAGTACATTTAATCAAGTTTTATTTCTGTTGAACCCTTGGATACATTACTCACACATTTTTATATTTCTCATTTAAAATCAAGACCTTCCTTGATACTACATCTCTTTCCTGCTGTGGCTCAGATGGTTTTGCCCCCTATACAGAAAATTGTAAAATGTTTTGACTCAATATATGTCCATTTCCATACTTCATTTTCTATTCTATTCTAACAAATCATATCTTTGTTATAGTCTGGACTATAGCATTCCCAAAATACTCATGTGTTGAGGACATAGTCCCCACTGTGCCAATGTTAATAGATGGGCCTTCTCAAAGCAAATGTACTAGTCTCGTTACTGAGTTCATCCATTTATAAATTCAGAATACAGTAAATCTTGGACAATTGAAAGGTAGAAGAAATGGTAGGAATAGGACTAGTTATTGGTAGCAGGTGTTGAGGTTTGATCCTGAAGGTAAAAAGGTAAAAGTGTGGGGAAATTAGAGGGGGCAGTGATGGAGGAGAATAAACCTACAATTTTTTATTTCAGAATTCCATGACGAAGTTTAACTGTGTGCATAATCATTTAAAAATAATAAAAAGTTTCCAAAATAATCACTAAAATAATTTTTCACTGAAAACTATCTTCCTATTTCTAAAATTCATATATCTGGTAGGAAAATTAAATGATAAAGCTGATTATACTTTATGCCACTATTAAAAGACAAATCCCTTGGACATACATGATGGAAAGAAAGAACTTGTCTCACAAGTCCTACTCTGACCATTAAACCCATACCACCATAGCTTTTGGGGACACACACACAGGGGGTCACAAAGACAGACCAACAGAGAGACAAGGAGATAGAGAGAAACATAAAAGATATATTAAAGTTGAAAATTAAACAAAAAGTTCTACTGATATAACATTTATTTTCTTTATGTTGATAGAAACTATAAATATGATTTTACCTGCTGAATTCCAGAAGCCTCAACTTTCAAAGTGTAGATTTCAAGCGAAAGGCTTGCAGAGGCTATAAACAATTCAGTCTATTAAACTTAGCAACTTAGTCATCTTTTGTTGCTTTTTATATGGTTAAATGACCCTGATCATCACTTCCTATCCTATCTCATCTCAACTTTAATACACCCTCACTTCCTCCAAGAGTATGCAAATGTTAGAACTTCTAGGAAACAGAGGAACGAAATTCGAAAAACTGCCAATGCAGAAGCTCACAGGCTTTCCAGCATGCCAGCGGTTCTGCAGTCCAGAAGAGCTGGCCCTTAGCAGCTCCCTCTAACCCACAGCTACTTAAGCAGCTCCAGGAGTCTTGTGGAGGCAAATGGACCTGACACATTCCCTCAGTCATTACAGTTGTAGCATGTTATGTCTCCCATAGCACTGAGATGTAACTGTGATGGGCATGATGAAAATATCCAGACATATTTGACTGGTATTGTGGAAATATTCAAGGAGCTACCAGTAACATTAAAGTCACAGGGAGAAGAAAAATCACTGTGGTTTATAAAAATAGTGTTTGTAAAAGATCATGTTACCTGTTTGAAAAATGGAATTGTATTTTGAAATGCACTGTAGAACTTGAAAGTTTATTAGACAAAGGATGACAGAAAATCACGCAGACATTGCTTTCATGGGAAAATTGATCACATACACTTGATATGTACTTCTAGAATGCACTATGAAAAACAGAAAAATTCTATATTAAGGTAATAAAGCAAGAAAAAGATTTTATTTTAATAAGAATACAGTGAAAAGAGGAACCTTGTGTTTTTCATTTAGGATCTCTTTTTCTGTTTTTAATTTAAATTAGAAGCAATCTAATTTTATATATCAATCCCAGTTCCCTCCCCTTACCATTCTGCCATTCTCCCCATAGACCCCCATCCCATTCCTCTTCTGCTCCATAGAAAGAGTGAGGCCTTCTATAGTGGATCAGTCTGTCACATCATTTGGGCCAGGGCCTAGGCCATCTCATGTGCGTCTAGGCTGAGAGCATATCCCTCTATGGGGAATGGGCTCCCAATGTCCATTTGTACACTAGGTATAAATGCTGTTCTATTACCAAGTGCACCATGGAATGTCCAGGATTCTTAGCTGACAGCCACAAGCAAGGGCCCTGGTTCAGTCCTATGCTGGCTTCCAGACTGTCAATCTGGGGTTCATGAGCTTCCCTTTTTTCAGGACAGCTGTTTCTCTGTGTTTCCCAAGCATGGTCTTGACCCCTTTGCTCATTACTCCTCCCTTCCTACAACTGGATTCAAAGAATTTGGTTCAGTGATAAGCTATAGGTCTTGTGTTTCAATCAGCTACTTGATGAAGGCTCTATGATAGCATATAAGGTAGTCATCAATCTCATTATAGGGGAAAGGCATCTAAGATAACCTCTCTCCTATACCATATATTCTCAGTTGAGGTTATTCTAGTATTTTATATCTAGGCATTTACCTTGTGCCAGATTTCTCTTTAAAGCTATACTGGCTCCCTCTATTAAGGTATTTCTTTTCTTGCTCTCCTCTAATCTTCTCCTGCCTCAGTCTTCATTGTCCCTCATGTCTCCCTCCCCCATCCTCTTCATTCCTACTCTTTCTGAAAACTCCCTCTCCCCTCCTGCTGTGATCCCAATTTACTCAGGAGAATTGTCCCTTTCCCCTACTCCAGGGAACATGTATGTCTCTCTTAGGGTCCTCTTTGTTTCCTAGCTTCTCTGGGGATGTGGATTGTAAGCTAGTAATTCTTTGCTCTAGATCTAATATCCATATATGAGTGACTACATGTCATGTTTGTCTGTGACAGGGTTACCTTACTCAGGATGGTTTCTTCCAGTTCCATCCATTTGCCTGCAAATTTCAAAATTGCATGGTTTTTCTCCCTGATAAGTAATATTCCATTATGTAAATGTATGTACCACCTTTATTTATCCATTCTTCAGTAGAGGAGCATCTAGGTTGCTTCCAAGTTCCAGCTTTTACAAATAATGCTGCTCTGAACATAGTTGAATAGATGTCCTTGTTATATGAAGGTGCATCCTTTGGGTATATGCTAAGAATAGAATTGCTGGCTCTTGTGGTAGACCGATTTTCATTTTCCTAAGGAATCTCCATACTGATTTCCAAACTGGCTGTACCAGTTGGCACTCCCACCAGCAGTGGAGGAGTGTTCCCCTTTCTCCACATCCTCTCCAGCATAAACTGTCATTAGTGTATTTTTATTTTAGCCATTCTGACAAGTAAAAGATGGTATGTCAGAATTGTTTTGATTTGCGTTTCCCTGATGGCTAAAGGATGTTGAGCACTCTTAAGTGTCTTTCAGTCATTTTAGATTCATCTATTGAGAATTCTCTATTTAGTTCTGTAACCCACTTTTAAATTGGATTGTCTGGTATTTTGGTGACTAGCTTCTTGAGTTCTCTGTATATTGTGGAAATCAGCCTTCTGTCAGATGTGGAGTTGGTGAAGACCTTTTCCCATTCTGTGGACTGCCATTTGTCTTGATGACTACCCTTAGTCTTTCAGAAGCTTCTCAGTTTCAGGAGGTCCCATTTATTAATTGTCGGTCTCAATGTCTCTGTTACTGGTGTTATGTTCAGGAAGCAGTCTCCTCTACCAATTCGTTGAAGGGTACCTCCCACTTTCTCTTCTAACTGGTTCGGTGTGGCTGGATTGATTGTGGTGTCTTTGATGCATTTGTACTTCAGTTTTATGCATGGGAATGGATATAGATCTATCTGTAGTCTTCTACATGCCAGCATCCAGTTATGCCAGCACCATTTGTTGAAGATGGTTTCTTTTCTTCTTGAATAATTTTAGCTTCTTAGTCAAAAATCAGGTGTTCATAGGTGTGTGGGTTAATATCAGGGTTTTCAATTCAATTCCATTGGTCTACCTGTCTATTTTTGTGCCAATACCAAGCTGTTTTCAGAACTATAGCTCCATAATAGAGCTTGAAGTCAGGGACAGTGATGCCCCCGAAAGTTGCTTTATTGTACAGAGTTATTTTGACTATCCTGGGTCTTTTGTTTTTCCAAAAAATCTTAAGTATTGTTCTTTCAAGTTCTCTGAAGAATAGTGATGGTATTTTGATGGGAGTTCATTGAATCTTTAGATTGCTTCTGGCAAGATTGCCATTTTTACTATGTTGATCCTACCTATCCAAGAGCATTGGAGATCTTTCCATTTCCTGGCATCTTCTTTAAATTCTATCTTTAAAGACTCAAAGTTCTTGCTATACAGGTCTTTCATTTGTTTGGTTAGTGTTACCCCCAAGATATTGTATGTTGTTTGTGACTATTGTAAAGGGTGATGTTTATGTGATTTCATTCTCAGTCCATTTTTCATCTTTATATAGTAGGGTTACTGATTTTTTTGAGTTAATCATGTATCCTGCCACTTTAATGAAGGAGTTTATCAATTGTAAAAGTTCCCTAGTAGAGTTTTTTCAGGTCATTTACATAAATTTTCATATCATCTGCAAATAGTGAAAGTTTGACTTCTTCCTTTCTAATTCATATCCACTTGATGTCCTTTTGTTGTCTTACTGCTCTAGCTAAACTTCAAGTACAATATTGAAGAGGTATGGAGAGATTGGCAGTCTTGTCTTTTTCCTGATTTTAGAGGAAACGTGTTTAGTTCCTCTCCATTTAGTTTGATGTTGGCTGTCAGTTTATTATATATTGCTATTATTATGCTCAGGTATGTTCCTGTTATCCCTGGTGTCTCCAGACCTTTATCATGAAGTGGTGTTGAATTTTGTCCAAGTTTTTTTCAGCATCTAATGAGGTGATCGTGTGGTTTTTCTTTTTCAGGTTGTTTACATGGTGGATTACACTAGTGGATTTTCATATGTTGAACTGTCACTACATCCCTGGGATGAAGCCTACTTGATCATGGTGGATGATTTTTCTGATGTGTTCTTGGATCTGATTTGTCAGTATGTTATTGAGTATTTTTGCATCAATGTTCATGTTGGAGATTGGTCTGTAGTTTTCTTTTTAATTGTGTTTTTGGAACCCAGGTAATTGTAGCCTCGGGAAGAGTTTGTCAATGATCCTTCTGTTTCTATTGTGTGGAACACTTTGAGGAGTATTGGTATTAGCTGTTCTTTGAATTTCTGGAAGAATTCTGCAATGAAACTATCTGGACCTGAACATATTTTTGCTTGAGAGACTTATTATGACAGTGTCTGTTTCATTACAGTTCTACTTAAACTGCTTATCTGTTTTTTGATTTGATTTTGGCAAGTGATATCTATCCAGAAAATTGTCCATTTCCTTTACATTTTCAAATTTTATGGAGTACAGATTTTCAAACTATGACCTGAAGATTCTCTGGATTTCCTCAGTGTCTGTTGTTATGTCCCCCTTTTCATTTCTGATTTGGTCAGTTTGCATGTTCACACTCTGCCGTTTGGTGAGTTTGGATAAAGGTTTGTCTATCTTGTTGATTTTCTCTAAGAACCAGCTCTTTGCTACACTGATTCCTTGTATTGTTTTCTTTGTTTCGACTTTACTGATTTCAGCCCTCAATTTGATTATTCCCTGGCTTCTACTCCTCCCCAGTGAGTTTGCTTTTTTTTGTTCTAGAGCTTTCAATTGTGTTGTTAATTCTCTAGTCTGACTATTCTTCAGTTTCTTCATGTGGGCTCTTAGTGCTATGAACTTTTCTCTTAGCACTGTTTTCAATGTGTCCAAAAGGTTTGGGTATGTTGTGTCTTCATTCTCACTGAATTCTAGGAAGTCTTTAATTTCTTTCTTTATTTCTTCCTTGACCCAGGAATGGTGCAATTGTGCGTTGTTCAATTTCCATGAGTTTGTAGGGTTTCTGCATTTTGTGTTGTCATTGAATTCTAATTTTAAATTAGGTCGTCTGATAAGATACAGGGGTTATTCCAATTTTTTTGTATCTGTTGAAGTTTGCTATGTTGCCAAGTATGTGATCCATTTTAGAGAACGTTACATATGGCACTGAGAAGAAGGTATACTCTTTTGTAATTGGATGGAATGTTCTATAGGTGTCTGTACAACCAAATTGGTCATAGCTTCTGTTAGTTCCTTTGTTAAGTTTCTGCCTTTGGTCCTTTCCAGTGGTGAGAGTGGTGTGTTGAATTCTCCCACTATAACTGTGTGAGGTCTTATGTGTGATGTTATGAATGTTTCTTTTATGAATGTGGATGCGTTTGTATTTGGGGCATAAATGTTCAGACTTGAGACTTCATCTTGATGGATTTTTTCTGTGATGAATATTAAATTACCTTCTTAATCTCTTTTGCTTGATTATAGTTTGAAGTCTAGTTTTTTAGATAGTAGGATTGTTACACCAGCTTGTTTCTTGGGTGCATTTGATGGGACAATCTTTCCCCAACCCTTAACTATAAGGTAACATCTGTCGTGGAAGTTGAGGTGTGTTTCTTTTATGAAGCAGAAGGATGGATTCTGTCTTCAAATCCATTCTGTTAGCCTGTGCCTTTTTATAGGTGAGTTAAGACCATTAATACTGTGGGATATTAATGACCATTGATTGCTAATTCTTGTTTGTTTTGGATTTGGTGGTGGTATCTGTATGTGGGTTTCCTCCCCCCTTTTATTCTTTTGGCTGTTGGTAAAGTGGGATTATTAATTGCCTGTGTTTTTGTGAGTGTAGTTAACTTCCTTGGGTTAGAGTTTTCTTCCAGAACTGTCTATAGGGCTGGATTAGTGGATATGTGTTGTTTAAATCTGGTTTTGTTGTGGAATATCTTGTTTACTCCATCTATAGTGATTGAAAATTTTTCTGGGTATAGTATAGTCTAGGCTGGTATCCATGGTCTCTTTGTGTTGGTAGAATATCTATCTAGGACCTTCTGGCTTTCAGAGTTTCCATGGAGAAGTCATGTGTAATTCTGATAGGTTGGCCTTTATATGTTACTTGGCCTTTTTCTTTGCTGCTCTTAATATTCTTTCTTTATTCTCTATGTTTGGTGTTTTAATTATTATGTGGCAAGGAGATTTTTGTGGTTCAGTCTATTTTGTGTTCTATAAGATTATTGTACTTTCTTGATCAGTCCCATGCTGGATTCCCAGGCTGATGGGAATCCAGCATGGGACTGATCAAGAAAGACCCCCTGAATCTGGGTGTCAGTGAGGAGGCCTAGGGAATCTATTAAGCCTTGGGCAGCAGATCAGTACCCATCCCAAGTATACACACGGACTTTGGACTCCCATAGAACAATGTGAGGTGCACTCTCACCCTGAACTCTTGGGGAAGGGTCTAGGCCCTGCCCTATATGAAATGACAGACTATGGACACCCCCATGGAGGGCCTCACCCTCCCTGGGGGAATGAGGGGATAACGGGGGGGGGTTGGGGGAGGGCACGGGAGGAGGGGAGGGAATGGGAGAGGGACCTGGAACTGACTTGTGAAGCAACCTCGTTTCTTATCTAAATTAAACTGGAAAATAAAATATAAAAAAAAGATTATTGTACTTTCACTGGTAAGTTGGGAAAGTTATCTTTTATAATTTTGTTGAATATATTTTCTGCACCTTTGAGGTAGTTTTTTCACTGTCTTCTATACCTATTTTTCTTAGGTTTGGGCTTTTCATTGTGTCCTATATTTTCTGGATATTTTGTGTTAGGGATTTGTTGGATTTAAGATTTTCTTTAGTGATGAATATATTTTTCCTAGTGTATGTTCAATGCCAGAGAGTCTCTCTTCCATCACTTGTATTCTGTTGGTTATACTTGCATTTGTAGTTCCTGATCATTTATCCAGCTTTTCTATTTCCAGAATTCACTCAGACTGTGTTTTTTATTGTCTCTTTAAGCTTTAAAGGCCTTGAATTGCTTCCTTTACTTGTTTGATTGTTTTTTCTTGACTTTCCTTTATTTCTTTAAAACTTTTATTTATTTCTTGAATGTTTTGTTTTGTCTTTTCCTCAATTTCTTGAACTTTTTGCTTTTTTTCCATTTTAAGAGATTTTTCTCATTTCCTCTTTGAGGATCTCTATCATCTTCATAAAGTTGTTTTTAGGGTCATTCTCTTCTGCTTCATCTGTGCTGGGGTGTTCAGGTTTTCCTGTTGTGGAGTCCCTAGATTCTGGTGGCATCACTTTGATCCTTCTGTTGTTGAATGTGTTCTCATACTGTAGTCTTCCCATCCAGTCTTCCAGTGGGAGCCAGTAGGGGTCTCTCCTTCTCCTGGTGGGTCAGGTTCCAACGTTCTTAACCTTTGGATGCAAGCAGGTCCAATATTCTGATGGCTCTTTTCTTCCCATTAATGGAGGTGGGACTAACACTGCCATGCTGACAGACTCTGGATGGCCTGGACTGCCAGGATGGGTTCCTCTATGCACAGTCCCCAGGCCACAGGAGGCTCCAAGCAGGGCACAGGAAAGTAAGATGGAAATAGTCCCTGGCTCACTTTTTCCTGCTGGTGAAGGCAGGACTATCACCAACATGTTGACAGACTCTAGATGGCCTGGTTCACTAGGACGGGTTCTCCCAGGCCTCAGGAGACTCTCACCATTTAGGATCTCTTACTCTTGCAGAACAAGTAGAGTACTTAGTACTTCTGTTTGTAATTTTTTTAGATGTCCTGTTTTCATTTGCTTTCCTCACAAAGTCTTCAGTGAAAACAATGCGTCACACATTGTACAGTTTTCCCCACATAGCTGAGCAAAAGTGGGATCAAGAAAATTAGATATTAACTACTAAAATGTCTTTGCTAAGATTCTGATACTGGGTTGACTAGTGCCAACATACATATTCATACATGAGTAACTACTGGTGTAGATGCATGAATGCATGTCCAGTTTTACTAGTTGGATACATTTCAAGAATAAAATTGAGAGTGAAGATTTGCTTCAGAACGTATATGATAACAATACAATCAGATTTTGTTTAAAATTAGGTTTACTCAGTGTGTGTGTGTGTGTGTGTGTGTGTGTGTGTGTGTGTGTGTGTAAGAAAGAGATGAAGAGATAGAGAGAGAGACCAGGCACTATACACAGGGCTTTTTGTATGCTTGGCAATATATCTACCAATAGATCCACTCCATCCTATATTTTTTTTCTCTTTCAACTGTGGTCAACTGTGTGTGTGTGTGTGTGTGTGTGTGTGTGTGTGTGTGTGTGTGTGGTGTGTGCTTCCAGGATTAAAAACCTTGGGATTGGACAACAGATGTGGAAGCTCATCCCTGGAGAATGAATACTTATTCCCTCTTTCTTAGAAGCCACTGACCTCCTAGAGCTTGATAGAGATTTGGTTGAGGGAAGACATGTTTTTAATTGGAACGCTGCCTCGTATATAGATTATTGTCAGTAAATATTTTAATTTAAGCAAATAGAACACACCTCTGAGATTCTCTGTCAAGGGACCCTTTGGTTGAAATAAGTAGTTTATTATTTTAGTAGTATTTTTCATTAATAAATGTCTGAGAGCAACTCATATATTTGAGAATCATTACTGAAGTAAAACACCTTTGGCCACCATGGTGCCACTGAGAGGCTATTTCTGTCAGTGTGACCAAGGTGGTGTAGGTGTGGGAATATTAGTCATTGATTTTTGAGCAATTGGTATGTGTCAAAACCATTGTACAAAGAACATTATTTGCATTATTTCTATATGATACACACCATAATCCTAAAAATGTATGGTATTTAAATATCCATCAGTTGATAAAACAATGTCCTAGGACTTGAGTCATTAGTTTAAATTGTCCTCAAAGTCAGTTTCAGAGTCAGGGTAAAGGGCACAGATCCATTGACCTAAAGGAGGCTGGTGTGCCTTCCCTTGCTTTGTATTCCTGCAATTCACCTTCTGCCTTCCTGTTTGTTTTCTTCCAGTTGGTATATTTGTTTCAGTTTGGTTTTCCTGATGGAGTCTAAAGCATCTCTCTTAATTTGTCCTTGAGCTCACTATGTGTCCCAAGCTAGTCTTGAATTCCTGGGTTCATATTCCAAATGTTGGGGTGGTAGATGTGTGCCACTACGCTTAACTTCCAAATATACTTCTTTCCAGAGTCAAAACTAATGCATCTCTGTCTATGAGAGACTGGCCACACATGTGAGCTAACAATAGAGAATGTATAAGCAAATGGTAAAATGCACACACCAACTAAATAAGCATCAACAAATGTAAGATTCTGGAGGCTTGCCAGATAGCTCTGAAACAATGCTTGTGCCTAACCCTCACAGCCTGAGGGTTATTGCAGGAAACTACAGAATAGGAAGAGATATTCTACTCCTGCAAGTTATCTGCTGACTTCCACACCCATGTTGTGGCACCTGCCACACACACACACACACACACACACACACACACACACACAATGGCATGGAAAATAAAAAATTAAGTAACTAAGGCTTTATTCTCCCTGTGTTTCTGAAGAAGGTCCTTGTATATCAACATAATAAAAGTGGAGCTTCCAACCCCATTTTACCACCTCCCCACAGGAAGTCAGGACAGGTTACCTCACCTTTGTTACTGTACCATCTATAGCCATGACTACTGGACACCAGGTGCAGCCGTTTTATTCCAGGCTCTTTAAGAGGTATGGGGACAGTTGTTGGACTCTTGAGAATGCAGGTTGCCCCTTTTATAATAAGAAACAGGGATGATATCTAAAATGGTACAAGACTCATTTATAAACTTAAAATCCAAACCAACATGGATGGCAATTACCATATAGGTTGCAATGAAGAATTAAAAGCATACAATGGGTAAAATTTACCTGAAAAAAATAATTTGCTTCAGTCATAAGACATTTCTTCCTAAAAATCACGCCAAAATTGTTTTTTTCAGATCACCACACTGTGTAGGCAGGGGTTATTGTTTGTATAAACAAAACATCATAAAATAGTGATGGATGTTAGTACAGGCGGAAGCATCAATCAAAAGAGAATAGTGAGATTATGCATGTTTGGGATATAGTACAATGCCAGTGTTCCTGCATCTGTTGTGTGAAGACATAGGTTCATACCTATGTACCCAAGGGAAAACCAGTGTTACAGAGCAGCATCTTTTCACTGCATACTACATGTTTCTATCTGGATATGGTGTCTAACACTCTTTTCCTAAAGTGAAATAGACTGTGTTTTGTTATTTTGTTTTGGAGCTTTGTTGCTATTGTGTCCTGTTTTGTAAGACAGGGTGTTCTTGTGTATTTCTTGCTGACCTAATCTTTACTACATAGTCCAGGGTGGACACAAATTCTAGTAATTATCTCACCTCAGTCTCCTTAAGTGCAGGGCTGACAGTCTGTCCCTCATTACTGGATAATTCTTGTTTTGATTTTTAGAATTTTTTTAAAGAATTTGCCATGTTGGGGAGGTAAATGCTATATCACTGAGGCAATGCCACATCTCCAGCTGTTTCCAACTGTGTTGTTTCTAACTGATGTTCACTGAGGAACTTCCTTATGCCTTGATATTTCTATTCTGCCACCTAGTCTCAGCACCTGAACTCAAATATGTGTGACTTTATCTTGCAAAATAATAAACTTTAGCTCTGTAAAATTCCCTTTACTTTCAAATCACAGATTCAAAATCAGCATTTACACCCACAACTGTCTACAAATTCCAGGACTTTCTTCTCTTTTACATAAGAAATGTGTTAACCTAAAGAGTGAGATGGCCTGGGCAAATGAAGAAAGTTGTGTCAGGAAATATAACTTGGTAGATGCAAATAAGCATTTAGGAAATCCTCTAAATTATATACAGAATAATATCTGTGAATGTCTACTTTCTTTCATGAGAGTTTAAAATTTTAACCAGAGGCTTCTGGGAGTCCAAAGACGAATCATTGACTTTCCTGTTGCCAAATTACTTCCTTTGAAACAAGTGAATGGCTTCCTCTTCCAGGCCAAACTGGAAGAAGTACTGAAAGAGAGAAAAGCTACCTCAAAAAATCAAAACAATGAAACAATTATTTCATTATGAGGAGAGTATGGAAAGCCCAGGGAAAAGTTTGGAAAATATACAATCAAGGATGGTAAATCCTCATTTTTCATGTGGCAACCATCATCATCTGAAACCAAGGAGAGTTGGACCTGGTGAGTATTTGGGTGGGAACATCACCGTGGGGCAGGTGTGTTGATATGAATAGAGGAATCCCTGAAGTACACATATTTTGGAGATTATAACCTAAAGTTTGAATCTGGTGGCATGGAAAGGCTTGACCACTCCATGGTAAATGGATCCTAGCCCTTTTGAAATCCATCAAGCCCTCCTCAGAAACCTGAGCATCCCATTGTGAAATCTGCCTTGATCTTAGTGTTCTCCATTTCCCTACTTGTAAGCAGTGGGCTATGTTCTTACAATCTACCCGGGAACTGATTGAGACTGTGAGAAAACTAACAAGAAACCTTTCAAGCAGGATCAAGAATATTCAGGGTTCAGTACAGGGTTCCAGGGGAAAAGCACTTGTTTTGTAAGTATGGGAAACAGTTCAAATCCCCAGAGCCCATGTCCAAAGCTAAACATGTCATGTGCTTGCAGTCCCAGCTATAGTGAGATGAGAGGCAGGGACAGGCAGATAGATCCCTGGAAGTTAATCGAGCGGGGCTCCGGCCCTACATGGCAAAATCACAGCCATCAAGACAGCCTGTCCCCCACAAATGGTGGGAGGCACCTGTGCACAACACCTAAGGTTGTTCTCTTACATTCTTGTGCATGTTGTGAATGTATTGGAACCTACAGTTTCAGGTACACACATGAATGCATTTGCACACATGTATACACAAGAGAGATTTTACTAGCACTATGCTGTAAAAACTATAAAAGCAAGCATTTCATGACAATCACTTCTAGGAAGTTAAGCAAACTATCCAGAGAAATATTAGGGAACTGGTATATTTGCACCATTCTCCAAGACGGAATGATAGCAGATCTGGATCTCAGAGATGACATGTTATCTTTCCACTAATATGTCAGTGATATAAGGAGAATTCCTCAAACTTAAATGGAATATGTACAGTGTTTTGTACACAAATACATTCCTGTTTGTCCTTGTTAATTTAACAGCCTTTGTAACCAGTATTAACTGAAATATAAGTAAAAAAGCCCTCATTAAAAATAGTTATTTATAATTAACAAACTACTCTCACAAATTCTACATCATTGGATTCTCACAACTATACTTAAACATCAATCTCAATCCTTTTTTGTTTCCCTTTCTCTGATAAATATCATTGTCTTTCAAATCCTGTGTTCCATTAATGAACTTAATCCCAGTCAAAGATAAGTGTTCTGTACCAGTAGTTTCTGAATCAATAACAATTTGCAGTAGAGATTTCTTTAATTGCTTCTGGTTAATTTAGGATAGAATTAACAACAAAGAGTCTTGGTACAGCATTCAACTCAAAGTGAAACATTGAGACGAGAAGGTCTCCTGTTAAGGTTATTGTCAACTCATTGGGGTCTGACCAGTAAAGATGTATTATAACGTTAAGCCTAGGTCTCAAAAGTCCCTAAAGCAGTTGGGCTCCTCACCTACTGTAGACTGTGCTGGGAATCTTCCTTCATTATAACTGTCTCTGTCTGACATTAGTGTAAAGAGTGAAATTTTTATCACTGCCACCACGTACAGCCTGGTCATGGCTAGCATGAGCAGTCATATCACTGTATTTGAGTAAGAAACACTGGTTCATGGAAGAGGAAAGGGACCTGGAAAGAGGAACAGGAGGGAACAGGTTGAGGGCAGGTAGAGAGAGACAGTACTAGGAGAGACAAGTGGAATCTGGGGGCATCTCTAAAATGAGCTAGAAGCTGAGAGCAATGGAAACCTCCAGGAATCCTTGAAGGTTACCTGAGCTAAGACTTCTACCAATAAGAGATCTGGAGCCTGAACTGTGACACCATCCCGGTCACACACCCTTCTACCTGCAGTTTATCCTGCCTACAAGATGTGTTGAGGTAAAGGTGGTACAGAGAGTGAGTGAACAGTCATCTAATGACTGGCCCAGCTGGAGACCCATACTCTGAGAGAGAATTTACCCCGGAGTACCATGATCCAAAGGCAGGATACTCCAGAGACCTGGAATAGAACCAAACATGATAGTAAACAACAAAAACAAGTTAATTAAATGATTCCTAGTAATATTCTGCTATGTTCACAGATTGGAAACAAGCCCAACTGTCATCAAAGAACCCAGCAATTGATGGGAGCAGATGCAGAGACCCACAGCCAAACATTAGGCCAAGCTCTGGGAATCCTCCTGAACAGAGGAAGGAAGGATTGTAGGAGCCAGATGGGTCAAGGACACCTCAAGAAAACACACAGAATCAACTAACCTGGGCTCACAGCGGCTCACAGAGACTGAATTGACAACCAAGAAGCCTGCATAGGACTGACCCAGAGCTCTGCATATGTGCTACAGTTGTATAACTTGGTCTTCTTTTGGGACTCAAAACAGTGGAGCAGTGGATGTCTCTGTCTGTTTTGCCTGCTTTTGAGACCTATTCATTCTACCGGATTGCCTCATCCAGCTTTAACAGAAGAGAGGGTGCCTAGTCTCACTCAACTTGATATACCATGGCTAGCTGAAATTCATGGGAGGCTTGCCTGTATCTAAAGAGAACAGAGGAGGATGAGGGGATGAGGCAGGAGTGGGCAGGGGGGGATTTTGATTAAGATGGAAAAACAAAAAAGTAAACAAAATATTAAATAAACAGTATCCATTTAAAAGAAAGAGAGAGAAAGACTCTGGCTCACTAAATATCATAGAAGATGGGATATGATTCTCAGTATTAACCTTTTTCCTTAATAATCATAGGCACAGTATACAATCCCACTTCCAGAGAGGCTGAGAAACAGAAAGGACCCTAAGAGAGATACACATGGTACCCCAGAGAAGGTGGAAGGAGGCAAGATATCTGGAACAGATTGGGACCACAGGGTGGGGGAGGGGAAAGGGAGCCAGGAAAAAGAGAGGGAGACAAGAGGAAGGGAGAAGAGGACATGGGGGAGCAAGAAAGTTGAGTTGGGGAAAGAATAGAGGAGAGCAGGATGAGAGATACCATAATAGAGGAAGCCATTCTAGGTTTGAGGGGAGATCGGGCACTAGTGAAAACTCCAGAGATGTACAAAGATGACACCAACTGGCAAACTAAGCAGTAGTGGAGAAACTACTTTAAATGCCCCTCCCTATTAATGATTTTGATGACTATCTTACATACCATCCTAGAACATCCATCCAGTGACAGACAGAAGCAGAGGCAGACACCCACAGCTAAACACTGAACTGAACTCCTGGAACCCAGTGACAAAGAGGGAGGAGTGATGAGCAAAGGGGTCAAGACTGGGCTGGTGAATCCCAGAGAAACAGCTGACCTGAACAAGGGGGGAGAGGCCAGCATGGGGCTGATCCACACCCCATGAATGTGGGTGTCAGTGAGGAGACTCAGGCAATCTATGGGGTTTTGGGGTAGTAGATCAGTATTTATCCCTGGCACACAAATGGACTTTGGGAATCCATCCCACAATGAGGGATGCTTTCTCAATCTGGACACTTTGGGGAGGGCCTAGGCCCTCCCTGGAACGAAATGACAGACTCTAGAGATTCCCCCATGGAGGGCCTTACTCTCCCTGGGGAATAGAGTGGGGATTGGGTGGGGGCCTGGGGGGGTCTGAGGGGAGGGAGTGGGTATGGAGGGGAGGGAAAAGGAGCTAGGACTGACATGGGAAGCAAACTTGTTTCTAATTTAAATATATAATAAAAAGTGGAAAAAATAGTCATAGGCACACGTGTATACATGCTGTCACACACATAGAACATCTACACACATGCAAAACATACACACTCAACATATACATTCCACATGCCACACACATATGAGAAATGGAAAATTGGGGAGAATGGTATAAACTGAGGCTTTCAATAAGATTATAATTTCTTTTAACACTTAAGCCAAATTATCACATCTACAATTCATCTATAAACATGACTAAAATCTTAACAAATCTCTAAATTAATCCCTACATCTGTTCACTGATCTGCTATCTCCTTCCAGTCTGAATTGGGAAGTTTCTATTTAGTGGGCTTTGTTTTCTAAATTCAGGATTAATTTTATGGTACAGGTTTTAAGTTGGTTTTCCACTTTTAATTTAGAAAGGAACCCAGTACATATTCTACAAATGAAGAACACTAGGTAAGTCTCCAAATTGTATTTTTGAAGATAAATTTTAGTTGTACTTACAAATGAGTTTATTTCCATTTACTTTACTTTCCTTACCAGGGGAAATAAAATTCTTACTCCCATGTTCAATAGATCAAGTTTTTTAATAATTTCCATGAAAAGAACTTTCTAAGATTATCTTTTTATCAATAGTTAAATTATGTTATGTTTTTAATTGGATTCCACGTCACAGCCTCTAACTTCCCAGAACTATAATGGCATCGAATTAATTTAAAGGGACTCAGAGGAACCAGATATGGAAGACTGTCACCATTATAATTTAGTTTTATGATTAGATCATACAAAATATTGTAGAAATCTGAAGATAGCATTAGCCTTTCCATTATGAAAGAGCATTCATCCATAGTTTGTCTATCTGAAAAAGCATTTGAAGAAACTCCCAATTCTGTAAAATTTGTAGGAAATAAATATCGCAATGAAAAAAACAGAGAATGTCATGTTAAACATATACCCAATAAAGTAACAAGCACACCAACACATGTGGTTACATTGTGTCAGTGGTAACAGAACAACCTGGGGAGTCTTTGCTGAACCAGGCATCATTAGACACACAAAGGGAAAACACTTCACTAAAATATTACAACTATTTTACACTTTATGCAGGTATAGTAAGAAAGCTTTTTTGTTGTTGTTACAGGTTCTTTTGTTCAAAAATTCCCCCAGAGAATAAAGAAAATTATTATTCATCACATGACTGCTGCAATGGAAAATTATACCAAACATGGAAAATTTGTTTTCAGATCTCAGACAATATGGGGCTTATCAAAAGTTCCACATAGCAGCAATACAAACAATAATTATTTATTTAGAAATATTTAGGAAAAACTCCAGGAAAAATTATATGCTACATATCCACATATTTTCCTTGCAACTATATGCAAATGTATGTAATCTCAAAATACAACATTTATAACAAGATAGTATCTATTTTAGTATCAATATGTAGATGCATCAATACAAACTGAAACATTCGTATATGTACTGAGCAATGAAGAGATGTTGCTGTAACTATCCAATTATGTTTTTGAATAATTGATTCAAGACCATTCAATATTAATTTTTAATTGTGTTTTATATTTGCAAAACCAGTTCATAGTGTTGTATTTTAGAAAATTGTAAGAAAATGGAGAGGCAGAGCTTGTCTCAAATTCACCAGTCATCAGAGCTCGGTGGATAAGACAGCAGCCTTTTATTTGATGGGATGAAAAAGCTAATAATGTATGACAGTAAAAAGGCAGGGGCTTTTAACGCTTTTTTTAACCTTACAAAGAAGGTCAGCTCTGATCTGGAAATGAGAACAGCCAACACATGGGATAGAAGGGCAAAAAGCCAAGCAGAAAGTGCGAAGGAGCTGGTGACAGACGTGCTGAGGATGGCAGGTCCCCGTCTATGCACAAGGACCCCAAGACTAAGAAAGCACCTCCAGTCATCCCTCAATTAATTCCCATTTGCTTCACAGGTTCAGAGGAGAGACAGACAGGAGACTGGAAAAATGACCCAGAGCAGAAGAGAGAATTATTTGTCCTTATTTAAAGACAGGGAAAAGGAGTGTTCTGTAACTAGTTTGATAGTTTATTGCTTCTCACTCAGGGGTTGATGCACAGAACATTAAGCAGCTTGTGGCTGTGTTTGTTGAGTGTCACTCTATGGCCATCACTGGTGTGGAGCCTTCCTTTGACATTTGTGAGATCTGAGAGAAAAGAACCTTGCTGAGATCACCATGTCATTAAGTGCTAAAACAGATTAGAATCCATAACTGCTGATTCCAGAAGCCTTGTTGTTCTCACACTGAGAAATCAATCCTGAAGGGTTCTTACTTCTATTAGGCGTTTTAGCTAAGTAATCAATCAGTCAACCCATCCATATGATCACGTGAAAAATCAAGTACACGTAAATGAAAACACAACTTGCCTGTTTGGGGTTTTGCCTTTTTAATTATGAAGTTTGAATGAAAAAGTATATTTTTCTCAGGGCAAGAGTCTCCAAGAAATCATCTAAATGGATCACTATCCTGTGTTAATAGGAAGAAAATAGGCCTCTGCTGTCATAGTGGTCTCATTAGGGTGAGAATGCCTGCCCCTAGCATTTGCTAGCTGGTCGAACACACCATAAGGTCTCTCTCAGTTTTAGCTTCATTGTAAAATAGGTGGAGAAAATAGTGGTTCCCATCACACAGTACACTCAGAAAGATTAACTGAGAAAACTAGCATGTGCAAAGTACTTAGAAGAGTGTCAAATAAGTTAGGTATTTAACAAATAACCCACATAATTACCATGTCAGTAGTAAAATGAATTGATGACATATTGAACAAATGGGCATGGTCATCATTGTCTACTTGACTGACACAGTGCTGTAAATGTTGTTATGAGGAATACTTGGTTTCTTTTAATAAATACATTTTAAGCGTTTTACAATCATTTATTGATTTTTGAAGAATGAGGCATGTGGCTCATATGGAGGTCAGAAAACAACCAATAATCAGTCTGGGTCCCTGCTCCCACTGTATGGGACTCAGAAACCAAACTCAGGTTCTCAGGATCAGCAGCGAGTATCTTTACATGCTGAACAACCTCCCAACACCTCCAAAATATTCTTTTAGTTTTGATATTATAATAAGATTGCATCACTTCCCTGTCCCCTTTCCTCCCTCCAAACCCTACCTTATATGTCTCCTTCCCCTTTTTATTAATGTTATTATATGCATACATGCATATGTGTATGCATACATATTCCTAAATATAACCTGTTCAGTCTGCATGTTGTTATTTGTATGTGTATTTTCAGGGCTGACTTCATTAGGGCTGATAGAAATCAAGGCTGATTTCTATCACTGGGATGAAACATCATGACCAAAATCCAAGTTGGGGAACTGGGTGGTAGATGCCTTTAATCCTAGCACTCAGGAGCCAGAAGCAGGCAGATCTCTGTGAATTCAAGTCAGCCTGGTCTACAAAGTGAGTTCCAAGACAGGCAGGGCTTTTATAGAGAGAAACTCTGTCTCAAAAAACAGGTGAGAGAGAGAGAGAGAGAGAGAGAGAGAGACAGAGAGAGAGAGACAGAGAGAGACAGAGAGAGAGACAGAGAGAGAGACAGAGAGAGAGGGAGGGAGTTGGGAAGGAAAGGGTTTATTTGGCTTACACTTCCACATTATGTCTATCATCTAACGAAGTCAGGACAGGAACTCAAACAGGGCAGGAGCCTGGAGGCAGGGGCCACGAAGGTGCTGCTTATTGGTTTGCTCCTCCTGGCTTGCTCTGTCTGCTTTCTTACAGAACTCATAACCACCAGCCCAGGGATGGCACCACCCACAATGGGCTAGGCCCTCTCCCATCAATCACTAATTAAGAAAATGCCTACAGTTTTGCCTACAGCCTGATCTTCTGCAGGCATTTTCTCTATTGAGATTCCCTCCTCTCAGATAACTCTAGCTTGTGTCACGTTAACACAAAACTGTGCAGTACAAGAACTGACCATTTGTTATTGAATATCCAATACAGGTGCTCTCCCCTGGGAAATACTATTTCTCCCATTCACAACAGTCCTTAGATGCCTGTATTTCTTTTTTTTTTCTTTTCAGTTTAAATTTAGATAAGAAACAAGGTTGCTTCACAAGTCAGTTCCAGGTCCCTCTCCCTTTCCCTCCCCTCCTCCCGTGCCCTCCCCCCAATCCCCCCATTATCCCCTCATTTCCTCAGGGAGGGTGAGGCCCTCCGTGGGGGTGTCCATAGTCTGTCATTTCATATAGGGCAGGGCCTAGACCCTTCCCCAAGAGTTCAGGGTGAGAGTGCACCTCACATTGTTGGATGGAAGTCCAAAGTCCGTGTGTATACTCGGGATGGGTACTGATCTGCTGCCCAAGGCTCAATAGATTCCCCAGGCCTCCTCACTGACACCCAGATTCAGGGGGTCTTGATCAGTCCCATGCTGGATTCCCAGGCTGATGCCTGGGATTCAAGAGTTAACCTTTGTCAGGTCAGCTGTTTCTGGGGGTTAAACCAGCCCAGTCTTAATCCCTTTGGTCAGCAGTCCTCCCTCTCTGTTACTGGCTTTCTTGAGTTCAGCTCAGTACTTAACCGAGGGAGTCTGCCTCTTCTTCGATCAGCCACTGAATGAAGTTTCTGTTTCCCAGACTCTCTGGCCATGGGGTTGTAGGCTGAGATGCCTGTATTTCTTTGTGTATGGCTGAGGCCTTGTAGTCTTTCCTCTGTCCACTTTGGCATGTCTATTTTTGTCTTCATCAGCTCATGTTTGGGCTGTCACGTTGGTAAAACTTTATGGCTCTCAACTCCATACCATATATTTAAATTTTAAGGTAGTAGACAAAATTCCATTATCTGTAATGTGGAAGACTTTTAATGATGACATGAATTTTTGCTCCTAGAATCTTATATCTTAGAACAAATTACATGCTGCTGTGCTCCGCCATATTACAGCCTTTCTCTGTCCCAGCTCCAAATTGCTGCTCGTCCTTAGTCCTCTATCATTTAGAGTGCCAATATAGACAGCTGGTGCTAGAAATGTTCTTTTATTGCCAGTGACCTTTCCTGCTTTTACTGGCATGCCCATAGTCCTACAGGCATGCTGGGTGCCTGTCACTGTTCATGTGATCCATATGTGGCCCCTGCCAGCCTATTCTTCTTAGAGGTTCAAAGGATTGAATGTGACAGGCAAATCTGGTCATCTGAATGGGTCCCACCTTTGTTCAGAAACTCCCTTGGCTCTAGTGTGCTAAAGAGAAAACCCAAATGCCATGACATAGTGTGAAAGCACTTCAGGTCCTACTTATGAAGAAGCTGCTGGACTTCTCCTGCCACCGGGTACTTTAGGATTTTCCACAGTTGTTTTTGCTATCTCCTGCTCCATTTCATCAGCAAGATCTTCTTGCTTTAACTCTCCAACTACACTTAACCCTGAAAAGCTCAAATTCAAATTTCCCCCTGCTAAACGATTTCTCACATTTCCATGTGTAGGTGAGAGGCATGTTCTGCAAGCCTCCATTTACTCTTTTCATCATGTCTGCTCATATCTCTGTAATTATAAATGAGATAATAAAAGTTACCTCAAAATATACCTACCTCTCAGAGACTAATCCCACAGGCAATTCTAAATCCCAAGCAGATGATCAAGTTAACTGTCACAGGGTCATATTGCTTCTCATTTAGGTTATAGTTTGATTACCTCCCATCTCTTGTTTAGAATCTAATATTTATGCCTTCTTCATTTATTACTGCATTCTAGCATCCAAGAAAACATTTTGCATACAGAGCCTCAAGTCAAATCATTATTTTATCCCAGAATGTTAAATAATTTCTTATCATAATCAATTGAGATCTTTAGCCATGCCAAATCTGTTTGTGTTTATTGATAAAGTGCATCCATTAAAACTCTGAAAGTTTTAGACACTATGAAAACCAGACTTAAATATAGAAATTTAGTTGTCATTATAAGACAATTTGCCAAATTAAAATTTTTGTACTTCTGAGAGCTGGAGAGATTCTTCAGTTGTTAAGAGTCCTTGCTGTTTTTCCAGAGGATCTAAATTTGATTCCTGATATGCAGTCAGGGTCTGCATCTCCAGCAACAGTGGATCCAGTGCCTCTCTCTGCACTTACACTTGTGTACATATACCCACATGCAGATAGACACATAAACATGTTTTTTCAAAAAGGATTATTAAAAATATTTAAGATCAAAAACAAGATGCTAGCTGTTCCTTCTAATCTGTCCCCATAATAATATTTATCAGTATTATAAATATGAATATTTATAACTAGAAGGCAGCTGGCTGCCAGGAATTGTGCTCTTCATATTCACTTCCTGTACCATGTGGTTCTGTAGTTTGTCTAACCAGCAAAAGGTAAAGTGGGAGCCATTTCCTATCTCTGGGCACAAGGGATGAATTGTAGTCAGTTTCTTCTAGGAGGAAACAGGTAACAGTAAGAACCAAGGGGTTCAGAGTCCAGCTTCAGGTGAGATTGGGTCTCAGGCGGGGACCGCCCTTCCTTCCCCCATCCCCCTTGACCTTCGGGGCTGCCCGGCATCCAGAAGACCCGCCCACACAGGAAAGACATCAGCCCCTCCAAGACCCCAACCCCAGCAAGTCCAGCTTCAGGAAAGACATCAGCCCCTCCAAGACCCCAACCCCAGTGAGTACAGCTTCAGGAAAGACATCAGCCCCTCCAAGACACCAACCCCAGCGAGTCCAGCTTCAGGAAAGACATCAGCCCTTCCAAGACCCCAACCCCAGTGAGTACAGCTTCAGGAAAGACATCAGCCCTTCCAAGACCCCAACCCCAGTGAGTACAGCTTCAGGAAAGACATCAGCCCTTCCAAGACCCCAACCCCAGTGAGTACAGCTTCAGGAGACCTGCCCACACAGCAAAGAAGTCAACAATTCCAAGACCCCAACCCCAGTGAGACCAGCTTCAGGAAAGACATCAGCCCTACCAGAACCCAAACTCCGTGTCAGCATCCCCAGCTTCAGCTGCAGGAAGGAAGGAGACCAGTGGAGACAGAAAGACCCCACCAGCACTCACTGAAAGAAGAGATGGGAAGAAGACAGAATAAGAGATCACTCAGCAATAGAAACACCAACATGACCCCACCAGAATCCAGGGATCCAACACCAGCAAGACCCAAAAAGCACTACATAGACGAAGAAGAGGAGACAGACCTTAAAAATTATTTCATGAAAATCAACAAAATAGACAAACCTCTGTCCAAACTAACCAAAAGACAGAGAGAGAACATGCTAATTAACAAAATCAGAAATGAAAAAGGGGACATAACAACAGACTCTGAGGAAATCAAGAGAATCATCAGGGCATACTTTGAAAATCTGTACCCCACAAAATTTGAAAATTTAAAGGAAATGGACAATTTTCTGGATAGATATCACTTGCCAAAACTAAATCAAGAACAGATAAATAATCCTAACAGACCGAAAACCCCTAATGAAATAGAAGCAGTCATCAAAAGTCTCCCAAACAAAAAAAAGCCCAGGCCCAGATGGCTTCAGTGCAGAATTCTACCAGAAATTCAAAGAAGAGCTCATTCCAATACTCGTCAAAGTATTCCACACAATAGAAGCAGGAGGCTCACTGCCAAACTCTTTTTACGAGGCTACAATTACCTTGATACCCAAGCCACACAAAGACACAACTAAGAAAGAGAACTATAGACCAATTTCCCTCATGAACATTGATGCAAAAATACTCAATAAAATACTTGCAAACCGGATTCAAGAACACATCAGAAAAATCATCCACCATGATCAAGTAGGCTTCATCCCAGGAATGCAGGGATGGTTCAACATTAGAAAATCTATCAATGAAATCCACCATATTAACAATCTGTGGAAGAAAAACCACATGATCATCTTACTAGATGCTGAAAAAGCCTTTGACAAAATCCAGCACCCCTTCATGATAAAGGTCCTAGAGAGATCAGAGATAACAGGAACGTACCTGAATATAATAAAAGCAATATACAGTAAACCAACAGCTAACATCAAACTAAATGGAGAGAAATTCAAAGCAATTCCTCTAAAATCAGGAACAACACAAGGCTGTCCACTGTCTCCATATCTCTTCAATATTCTACTTGAAGTTCTAGCTACAGCAATAAGACAACAAAAGGAGATAAAGGGGATACAAATAGGAAAAGAAGAAGTCAAACTTTCACTATTTGCAGATGATATGATAGTTTACATAAGTGACCCAAAAAACTCCGCAAGGTTACTCCTAGAGCTGATAAACACCTTCAGCAATGTGGCAGGATACAAGGTAAACTCAAAAAAATCAGTGGCTCTATTATATACAGATGATGAAGTGACTGAGAAAGAAATCAGAGAAACATCACCTTTTACAATAGCCAAAAACAGCATCAAATATCTGGGGATAATGTTAACCAAGGAAGTGAAAGACCTGTATATCAAGAACTTTGTGTCTTTGAAGAAAGAAATCAAAGAAGATACCAGAAAATGGAAAGATCTCCCATGCTCTTGGATTGGTAGGATCAACATAATAAAAATGGCAATCTTGCCAAAAGCAGTCTATAGATTCAATGCAATCCCTATCAAAATACCATCACAATTCTTCAAGGACCTGGAAAGAACATTAATCAACTTTATATGGAAAAACAAGAGGCCCAGGATAGCAAAACATCCCTATACAATAAAGGAACCTCAGGAGGCATCACCATACCTGACTTCAAGCTCTATTATAGAGCTATAGTCCTGAAAACAGCTTGGTATTGGCACAAAAATAGGCAGGTAGACCAATGGACCCGAAGCGAAAGCCCTAATTTTAACCCACACACCTATGAACACCTGATTTTTGACAAAGAAGCTAAAACTGTACAGTGGAAAAAAGAAAGCATCTTCAACAAATTGTGCTGGCATAACTGGGTACTGGTATGCAGAAGACTGCAGATAGATCCATGTTTATCACCTTGTACAAAATTTAAGTCCAAATGGATCAAAGATCTCAACATACATCCAGCCACACTGAAACTTTTAGAAGAGAAAGTGGGAGATACTCTTCAATGAGTTGGTACAGGAGACCACTTCCTATACATAACGCCAGTGGCACAGGCACTGAGATCGACAATTAACAAATGGGATCTTCTGAAACTAAAAAGCTTCTGTAAGGCAAAGGACACAGTCAAAAAGACAAAAAGGCAGGCCACAGAATGGGAAAAGATATTCACTAACCCTACATCTGACAGAGGGCTAATCTCCAAAATTTACAAAGAACTCAAGAAACAAGTCTCCAAAACACCAAAGGATCCACTTGAAAGGTGGGGTACAGAGCTAAATAGAGAATTCTCAGTAGAGGAGTCTAAAATGGCCAAGAGACACTTAAGAAAGTGCTCAACATCCTTAGCCATCAGGGAAATGCAAATCAAAACAACTCTGAGATACCATCTTACTCCTGTCAGAATGGCTAGAATCAAAAACACCGGAGACAATTTATGCTGGAGAGGATGTGGAGAGAGAGGAACACTCCTACACTGCTGGTGGGAGTGCCGACTCATACAGCCTCTTTGGAAATCAGTATGGAGATTCCTCAGGAAAATGGGAATTAATCTACCACTAGACCCAGCAATTCCACTCTTAGGCATATATCCAAATGAGGCAGGTTCATACAACAAGGGCATCTGCTCCACTATGTTCATAGCAGCATTGTTTGTAATAGCCAGAACCTGGAAGCAACCTAGATGCCCCTCATATGAAGAGTGGATAGAGAAAATGTGGTACATTTACACAATGGAGTATTACTCAGCAGAAAAAAACAATGGAATCTTGAAATTCGCAGGGAAATGGATAGCACTGGAAGAAACCATCCTGAGTGAGGTAACCCAGTCGCAAAAAGACAAACATGGTATGTACTCACTCATATATGGATTTTAGATATGGATCAGGATAATGCCAGTCTGCACTTCCACAGATAGAGAGTCTGGGAAACAGGAAAGAACCTAAAAGATATGCATATATGCATAGTACCCAAGAGAAGAGGATGGAGACAAGATCCTCTGAATGGGTGGGGAACACTGCGAGGGGTGGGGGAGAGCGGGACCTGGGAAGAATAGAGGGGGTAAAGAGGAAGGGAGTTGGTCATGGGGGAACAGGAAGTTGAGGGGGTGGGGGTAGAATAGGGGGAAGAGGGAATCATAGGAGTGAAGACAGATCAGGCATCAGAGTGACCTCGAGTGATCTAAAGGTATAACATCAATTGGCAAGCTAAGCAATAGTGCAGGGACCACCTCGAATGCCCATTCCTGATAATGAACTTGATGTCTATAACCATCCGGGAGCCTTCATCCTGTGACTGATGGAAGCAGAGGCAAACACACAACTTATCACTGAACTGAACCCAAGGAACCCAGTGACAGAGAGAGAGGAGTGATGAGCAAATTGGCAAAGAATGGGCTGGCAAAACCAGCAGAGACAGCTGATCTGAACAGGGGAGAGCTCTTGGACCCCAGACCGACAGTGGGGAGGCCAGCATGGGGCTGATCTGGACCCCCCAAGTGTGAGTGTCAGTGAGAAGGCCTGGGCAACCTATGGGGCCCTGAGCTGTGGATCAGTGTCTATCCCTGGTATACAAACTGTCTTCATATGCCTATAGCACAAAGAGAGATGCTCTCTCAGCCTGGACTCTTAGGGGAGTGCCTTGACCCTACCAAGAGTAAAAGGACAGACTCTAGATATCCCCTATGTGGAAGGATTTGGCAATAGGGTGGGAGGGAGGGGGAAGGGGAGTACGGGAAGAGGGGAGGGAGAGGGAACTGGGATTGACATGTAAAACAAGCTATTTAAAATTAAAATAAAAAATGATAAAATAAAAAAAAATATTTCATGAAGATGATGGAGACCCTCAAAGAAGAAATGAGGAAATCCCTTAAAGAAATAGAAAAAACAAACAAAAAAATCCATGAAATGGGGGAAAATTTTCAAGAAATAAACAAATCTCTCAAAGAATCTAAAGAGCACCAAGAAAGAACAACCAAAAAAATGAAGGAAACAACTCAAACAGTTGAAGGATTGAAAGCTGAAATAGAAACGATAAAGAAAACACAGAATGAAGGGATGCTGGAAATAGAAAAGCTGGGTAAACGATCAGGAACTACAGATGCAAGTATCACCAACAGAATACAAGAGATAGAAGAGAGAATCTCAGGTGTTGAAGACTCATTAGAGGATATAGAGTCATCAACCACAGAAAATCTCAAAACCAACAAATCCTTAACACAAAATATCCAGGAAAATGGGACGCCGTGAAGAAGCCAAACCTGAGAATAATAGGTATAGAAGAAGGTGAAGAAATTCAACTTAAAGGTACAGAAAACATATTCAACAAAATCATAGAAGAAAACTTCCCTAACCTAAAGAAAGATATGCCTATGAAAGTAGAAGAATCTTACAGAACACCAAATAGGCTCGACCAGAAAAAGAAGTCACCTCGCCATATAATAATCAAAACATCAAACCTACAGAGTAAAGATAAAATATTAAGAGCAGCTAAAGAAAAAGTCCAAGTAACATACAAAGGCAGACCTTTCCGAATTACACCTGACTTCTCAATGCAAATGATGAAAGCCAGAAGATCCTGGACAGATGTCCTACAAACGATAAGGGAACAAGGATGCCAGCCCAGACTACTATATCCAGCAAAGCTCTCAATTACCATAGATGGAGAAAACAAAATATTCCATGACAAAGCCAGATTTAAACAATACGTATCCATGAATCCAGCTCTACAGAAAATGCTAGAAGGAAAACCTAGAGCCAAGGAAGATAACTACATTCACAAAGACACAGGCAATATATAATGACACTTTACAAAACACCAAAAGAAAAAGGGAGGAGAAACTACACGAAATAACTTCACTAACAATAAATCAAGCACAAGCAAGGATCACCAATCAATGGTCATTAATATCCCTCAATGTCAACGGCCTTAACTTGCCTATAAAAAGACACAGACTAGCAGAATGGATACAAAGACAGAACCCTTCCTTCTGCTGCATACAAGAAACACATCTCAACATCAAAGACAGATGTTATCTCAGAGTAAAGGGTTGGGAAAAGGTCTTCCAATCAAACGGTCCCAAGAATCCTAATATCTAACAAATTAGACTTCAAATTAAAATCAATCAAAAGAGATGAAGAAGGACACTTCATATTCATCAAAGGAAAAATACATCAAGACGAAGTCTCAATTTTAAACATCTACGCCCCAAATACAAAGGCACCTACATTCGTGAAAGAAACATTACTAAAGCTCAAAATGCACATAAAATCTCACACACTAATAGTAGGAGACTTCAACACTCCGCTCTCACCGCTAGACATGACCTCCAGACAGAAACTTAACAAAGAAACAAAAGAACTAATAGAGGTTATGACCCAACTGGGTTTAACAGACATCTATAGAACATTCCACCCAAATACAAAGGGATATACCTTCTTCTCGGCACCACATGGAACCTTCTCTAAAATTGACCACATAATAGGAAACATAGCAAATCTCCACAGATACAAAAAAATTGGAATAACCCCCTGCATCTTATCAGAACACCATGCATTAACATTAGAATTCAACAGTAAATCAAATTGCAGAAACCCTACAAACTCATGGAGGTTGAACAATGCACAATTGCACCATCCCTGGGTAAAGGAACAAATAAAAAAAGAAATTAAAGATTTCCTCGACTTAAATGAGAATGAAGACACAACATACACAAACTTATGGGACACTTTGAAAGCAGTGCTGAGAGGAGAGTTTATAGCACTAAGAGCCCACATGAAAAAACTGGAGAACAGTCATACTAGAGAATTAATAGCACAGCTGAATGTTCTAGAACAAAAAGAAGCAAACTCCCCCAGGAGGAGCAGACACCAGGAAATAATCAAATTGAGGGCTGAAATCCATCAAGTAGAAACCAGACAAACACTGAGAAGAATCAATGAAACAAAGAGTTGGTTCTTTGAGAAAATCAACAAAATAGATAAACCTCTGTCCAAACTAACCAAAAGACAGAGGGAGAGCATGCTAATTAACAAAATCAGGGATGAAAAAGGGGACAACAGACTCAGAGGAAATCCAGAGAATCATCAGGGCATACTTTGAAAATCTGTACTCCACAAAATTTGAAAATTTAAAGGAAATGGACAATTTCCTGGATAGAGATCACTTGCCAAAACTAAATCAAGAACAGATAAACAATCTAAACAGACCGATAACCCCTAATGAAATAGAAGCAGTCATCAAAAATCTCCCAAATAACAAAAGCACTGGCCCAGATGGCTTCAGTGCAGAATTCTACCAGAAATTCAAAGAAGAGCTAATTCCAATACTCCTCAAAGTATTCCACACAATAGAAGCAGGAGGCTCACTGCCACACTCTTTTTACGAGGCTACAATTACCTTGATACCCAAGCCACACAAAGACACAACTAAGAAAGAGAACTATAGACCAATTTCCCTCATGAACATTGATGCAAAAATACTCAATAAAATACTTGCAAACCGGATTCAAGGACATATCAGAAAAATCATCCACCATGATGAAGTAGGCTTCATCCCAGGAATGCAGGGATGGTTCAACATTAGAAAATCTATCAATGTAATCCACCATATTAACAATCTGTGAAAGAAAAACCACATGATCATCTCACTAGATGCTGAAAAAGCCTTTGACAAAATCCAGCACCCCTTCATGATTAAGATCCTAGAGAGATCAGGGATAACAGGAATGTACCTGAATATAATAAAAGCAATATACAGTAAACCAACAGCTAACATCAAACTAAATGGAGAGAAACTCAAAGCAATTCCTCTAAAATCAGGAACAAGACAAGGCTGTCCACTCTCTCCATATCTCTTCAATATTCTACTTGAAGTTCTAGCTACAGCAATAAGACAACAAAAGGAGATAAAGGGGATATAAATAGGAAAAGAAGAAGTCAAACTTTCACTATTTGCAGATGATATGATAGTTTACATAAGTGAACCAAAAACTCCGCAAAGTTACTCCTAGAGCTGATAAACACCTTCAGCAATGTGGCAGGATACAAGGTAAACTCAAAAAAATCAGTGGCTCTATTATATACAGATGATGAAGTGACTGAGAAATAAATCAGAGAAACATCACCCTTTACAATAGCCAAAAACAGCATCAAATATCTGGGGATAATGTTAACCAAGGAAATTAAAGAACTGTATAATAAGAACTTTGTGTCTTTAAAGAAGGAAATCAAAGAAGATACAGAAAATGGAAAGATCTCCCATGCTCTTGGATTGGTAGGATCAACATAATAAAAATGGCAATCTTGCCAAAAGCAGTCTACAGATTCAATGCAATCCCTATCAAAATTCCATCACAATTCTTCAAGGACCTGGAAAGAACATTAATCAACTTTATATGGAAAAACAAGAGGCCCAGGATAGCCAAAACATCCCTATACAATAAAGGAACTTCAGGAGGCATCACCATACCTGACTTCAAGCTCTATTATAGAGCTATAGTCCTGAAAACAGCTTGGTATTGGCACAAAAATAGGCAGGTAGACCAATGGACCCGAAGCGAAAGCTCTAATTTTAACCCACACACCTATGAACACTTGATTTTTGACAAAGAAGCTAATACTGTACAATGGAAAAAAGAAAGCATCTTCAACAAATGGTGCTGGCATAACTGGGTACTGGTATGCAGAAGACTGCAGATAGATCCATGTTTATCACCTTGTACAAAACTTAAGTCCAAATGGATCAAAGATCTCAACATACATCCAGCCACACTGAAACTTTTAGAAGAGAAAGTGGGAGATACTCTTCAATGAGTTGGTACAGGAGACCACTTCCTAAACATAACACCAGTGGCACAGGCACTGAGAGCGACAATTAACAAATGGGACCTTCTGAAACTAAAAAGCTTCTGTAAGGCAAAGGACACAGTCAAAAAGACAAAAAGGCAGGCCACAGAATGGGAAAAGATATTCACTAACCCTACATCTGACAGAGGGCTAATCTCCAAAATTTACAAAGAACTCAAGAAACAAGTCTCCAAAACACCAAAGGATCCAATTAAAAGGTGGGGTACAGAGCTAAATAGAGAATTCTCAGTAGAGGAGGCTAAAATGGCCAAGAGACACTTAAGAAAGTGCTCAACATCCTTAGCCATCAGGGAAATGCAAATCAAAACAACTCTGAGATACCATCTTACTCCTGTCAGAATGGCTAGAATCAAAAACACCGAAGACAATTTATGCTGGAGAGGATGTGGAGAGAGAGGAACACTCCTCCACTGCTGGTGGGAGTGCCGACTCATACAGCCTCTTTGGAAATCAGTATGGAGATTCCTCAGGAAAATGGGAATTAATCTACCACTAGACCCAGCAATTCCACTCTTAGGCATATATCCAAATGAGGCAGGTTCATACAACAAGGGCATCTGCTCCACTATGTTCATAGCAGCATTGTTTGTAATAGCCAGAACCTGGAAGCAACCTAGATGCCCCTCAACTGAAGAGTGGATAGAGAAAATGTGGTACATTTACACAATGGAGTATTACTCAGCAGAAAAAAACAATGGAATCTTGAAATTCGCAGGGAAATGGATAGCACTGGAAGAAACCATCCTGAGTGAGGTAACCCAGTCGCAAAAAGACAAACATGGTATGTACTCACTCATATATGGATTCTAGATATGGATCAGGATAGTGCCAGTCTGCACTTCCACAGATAGAGAGTCTGGGAAACAGGAAAGAACCTAAAAGATATGCATATATGCATAGTACCCAAGAGAAGAGGATGGAGACAAGATCCCCTGAATGGATGGGGAACACGGCGAGGAGTGGGGGGGAGTGGAACCTGGGAAGAAGAGAGGGGTGAAAAGGAAGAGAGTTGGTCATGGGGGAAAAGGAAGTTGAGGGGGTGGGGGTAGAATAGGGGAAAGAGGGAATCATAGGATCAAATACAGATCAGGCACCAGAACGACCTCGAGTGATCTAAAGGGATAACACCAATTGGCAAGCTAAGCAATAATGGAGAGACCACCTTGAATGCCCATTCCTGATAATGAACTTGATGTCTATAACCATCCGGGAGCCTTCATCCTGTGACTGATTGAAGCAGAGGTAAACACACAATTAATCACTAAACTGAACCCAAGGAACCCAGTGACAGAGAGAGAGGAGTGATGAGCAAATTGGCAAGAATGGGCTGGCAAAACCAGCAGAGACAGCTGATCTGAACAGGGGAGAGCTCTTGGATCCCAGACTGACAGTGAGGAGGCCAGTATGGGACTGATCTGGACCCCCAAAATGTGAGTGTCAGCGAGAAGGCCTGGGCAACCTATGGGGCCCTGAGCTCTGGATCAGTGTCTATCCCTCATATACAAACAGTCTTCGTGTGCCTATAGCACAAAGTGGGATGCTCTCTCAGCCTGGACTCTTAGGGGAGTGCCTGGACCCTACCCAGAGTAAAATGACAGACTCTGATATCCCCTATGTGGAAGGATTTGGCAATAGGGTTGGAGGGTGGGGGGAAAGGGGAGTGCGGGAGGAGGGGAGGGAGAGGAAACTGGGATTGACATGTAAAACAAGCTATTTAAAATAAAAAAATGAAAAAAAAAACCAAGGGGTTCATCTGACAGAAGGCTGATCTCCAAAATGTACAAAGAACTCAAGAAGCAAGCCTCCAAAACACCAAAGGATCCAATTAAAAAGTGGGCTGAAGAACTAAGTAGAGAATTTTCAATAGAGGAGTCTAAAATGGTTGAGCAGCACTTGAGAAAGTGCTCAACATCCTTAGCCATCCGGGAAATACAAATCAAAACAACTCTGAGATACAATCTCATTGCTGTCAGAATGGCTAAAATCGAAAATACCAATAACAATTAATGCTGGATTGGATGTGGTAAAAGGGGAACACTTCTCCATTGCTGGTGGGAGTACCAACTTGTTCAGCCACTTTGGAAATCAGTATGGAGATTCCTCAGAAAAATGGGAATAAACCTACCACAAGACCCAGCAACTCCACTCTTAGGCATATATCCAAAAGATGCCTATTCATACAACAAGGATGTCTGTTCCACTATGTTCATAGCAGCATTATTTGTAATAGCCAGAACTTGGAAGCAACCTAGATGCCCCTCAACCGAAAAATGGATAGAGAAAATGTGGTACATTTACACAATGGAGTACTATTCAACAGAAAAAAAAAAAAACAATGGAATCCTTAAATTTGAACACAAATGGATGGCATAGAAGAAATAATCCTGAGTGAGGTAACCCAGTCACAAAAAGAGAAACATGGCATGTACTCTCTCATATATGGATTTTATACATAGATCTGGGGAGTGCCAGCCTACAATCCTATGGCCAGAGAGTCTGGGAAACAGAACTTTCATTCAGTGGCTGATGGAAGAAGAGGCAGACTCCCACAGCTAAGCACTGAGCTGAACTCAAGAAATCCAGTGACAGAGCGGGAGGACTAATGACCAAAGGGATTAAGACTGTGCTGGTTTAACCCCCAGAAACAGCTGACCTGACAAGGGTTAGCTCTTGAATCCCAGACTGACTCCTGGGAATCCAGCATGGAACTGATCAAGACCCCCTGAATGTGGGTGTCAGTGAGGAGGCCTAGGTAATCTATTGAGCCTTGGGCAGTAGATCAGTATTTATCCTGGGTATACAAATGGACTTTGGACTCCCATACAATAATGAGAGATACACTCTCACCCTGAACTCTTGGGGGAGGGTCTAGGCCCTGCCCCGGATGAAATGACAGACTATGGACACCCCCATGGAGGGCCTCACCCTCCCTGGGGAAATGAGGGGATATGGGGGGGTTGGTGGGAGGGCACTGGAGGAGGGGAGGGAAACGGAGAAGGACCTGTAATTGACATGTGAAGCAACCTTGTTTCTACAACACCTCATCATGCTGCTGTGAACACAGATAATGGGCTGGTTCACAGAGCTGGAGCCATGTCCCATTGTGTACACAGTTTTTGGGAACTTTGACCAAGTTACTCTAAATAATAAACCTGTTCCAAATTTCTCAGTGTTCCTAGAGGAACTTACATTTTGAATTTAAGAGTTATAAACACGTTTACTATTCTTCCCTACATATGTTCATTACAAAAATTTAAAAAAACTCATGTATAAGCTTCATGAAACCTTGTTACTCTGAAAGTTGAAGCCTTCATGTCTAGAAAAAGCAAAATAAAAAAAAACATTGGCTGAAATTGAGACAGAATTGAGTGTGTGATGAATATTCCCCACCATATTAAGCAAGTACTTACTTGGTCTGCTCAGTGAAAACCTACAGCAAATAGCCATAGCAACTGACCAGTCATTCCAAAATTTTTTGTATTTATTTTAAGCATTTTAAGTATGCTTCTTATATAAGACTATTTCAATCAAAGTATTTATAATTTCCTAAATCATTTTTTTACTTCATGAACCTTAGGTTCTACCTGAATTATTCATTTGCTTTATGTAATGATATCTTTTCAATTAATTCTTTGTTAAAATAGAGCATTGAGAAGGAAACGATGAAATGAATTCCTTAAATTCTTTATTGAATTAAATCTAACTTGGTATTTTTAGACAAAAATGCATATTTTAATGTTTTCTCAAAATCTTTGTCACAACTATGTTAGTCCATAAATATATCTATCCTATAAAATTAATTCACATTTATATAAAAAGAAAAGTTAATACTCTTTTCATTACCATGGTTGGAGAAAACAACACAGAAAAGGTAGTCTGGTGTTGATGGTGCTTAATAGGCTACACACAGAAAACTTCTCCAATTCTATTCCACTTGAAATAACTTCATATGCAACTTCCCATCAACTCATCACAAACATTCTCCCCAAGATTCATCAAAAGCAAATGCAATATGTTCCATAGGAATTTTGAAGAAGAAGAAAGTATTTGAGTTAAAATAACCCTTCATCATCTCCTCTATTATATTTTATGAGTATCTTGCCTTTCTTCTTATTTGTCTTAACTTCCTATGTTATGACAGGGTGCATATGACCCAGAATTGCTCTGTTTCCTACTGGCAAAAAGTAAGTATAGTTTGCAACACTGTAAATCATCTACAGTAAAGGCTTCATTTGAAGTCCCGTGGTGTTTGTTATAATTACTCCTAATGTGCTAGCTTCCAATGAGAATGTCAGTACAGCTCTGTAAAAACACTTTATTTTCATATTATAATACATATTGATTATTAGCAAAAGCTAAGTGTCTTAATTGATGTTGTTGCAAATTACAAATGCTACCTGAATGTATTTGTGGTATTTACATTCATTTGAAACCTAAAATGTATCAGTATGGCATTCTTAAACTATTCAAGACTGTTGTCAAATATGTGTAACTTTGTAATTGCTATTTAGTCATGAAATGAGCATTGTAAGTGATAATTACAACTATAGCAGAAATTATTTGAAGACTTTAAAGAAGCTTTGATTGCCTTCGGTAATCAAAACTGAATAAATTATAACCATAAATAATTACATGTAAGTATATATGTATAATATTATGTAATCTCAAAAGTAAAAAAGCACACATGCACACAGATAAAAATAACATACATACACATATATGCATATATATAATATATGTATATACATATATATATATATGACTCAGTTAAAATAATTATCAAGTTCCTATTGGTGTGAGTCATACTTGCTTGTTGGAATGTTGGATACATGCACTGACAGATAGCTGCTTTTGCTTCCTTCTCTTCTTTTTTATTGCTTAATTTTGGAATTTCATATATGTGTATTGCATTCACATCTTCCCCTACTCTTCCCTCCAACTCCTTCCATGTCTCCCTAACTCTTCTCAAATCCATTGCCTATTTTCCTTAATTATTATTGATATATATATGTATATATAATTATATAAAACAAATCATTGTTTAGTGTTGATCATATGTGTGGTGATATTTTATTACTTAATAAAGCTTGCCTGAGGATTCAGAATGCAAAACTAGCCACAGCCATAGTGTCAGGCATTACTGATACACACCTTTAATCTCGGCAGCCATACTAGTTAGACAAAGAAGCCAGGTGGTGGTGGCCCATACCTTTATTCCCAGGACATAGGGGACAGGCAGATGAATCTCTGTGAGTGTAAGACCATCTAGGGCAATATGACAATGATTCAGTTTTTAAGTTCAGTTTAAAGTTCACAACTTTAATCCCAACACTTGGGATGACATGTGTTTAATCCCAGCACTAGGGAGGTGGAGACAGGTGTGATATGGCTGGGAGGAGAAAGGAATATAAGGCAGGAGAAGACAGGAATTCAGAGCTTTGCCTCTGAGGTTTCATGGAGAGGTTTCTCTGAGGATTGGTGGAGACAGGATCGCCATTTCAGCTTGGTAGGGGTAAGAGCTATTGACTTGGCTGATTTGCTTCTCTGGTCTTCAGCTTGAACCCCAATATCTGTCTCTGGGCTTTTTATTATTCATATTACACATATATACATGTTTTGGAGGCTGCCCACTTGATATTGGATAATCAATTAGGGAGTTCATAACTGATTGATTTCACTCTTCCTCTTTGAGTAGTCATTATTTGCCTATAGCTTTTCATTTAGAATTGTAGCCCTGTGAGATTTCCCCCATCCACTTTGGCAGACCAAATAGTGGTGTCATTTTCATATCTTCTTTAGGAACTGTATTGTTGAGATTTCATGAATGGGTGAAACAGTTGTCCTATGTAGAAGATACAATCTATAACATATTCCCTGATCCACTGGCTCTGTGAATCTTTCCATCCCCTCTTCCATGATGTTCTCTGAGCCTTAAGTGCAGAGGTTGTTTTTCAGGTGTACCAGTTGTAGCTGGGTGCCCCATGGTCAGTTGTTCTCTGCATTTTGATCAGTTGATTTTTGTAATGAACTCCCTCTGCAGATACAAAGCAAACAAACAAAATTATTTGATTACGGTGGAGGACTACAATTATCTTTTCATATAAGGTTATAGATTTAGAATGCCATTGGAGATTTTATTGGCATAGGAAGATATCATCAAAACGGCCTCCTCCTCTGAGGCCTCTGGGGCCTTGGGTAGTATATTAGTGTTCACCATGGCATACAAATGAACTTTGGGAGCCCATTCAACATGGAGGGACGCTCTCTCAGCCTGAACACATGGGGAAGGGCCTAGGTCCTGCCCTGGATGAAATGACAGACTCTGGAGATCCCCCCAAGGAGGGCCTCACCCTCCCTGGGAAATGATGTGGGGATTGGGATGGGGGTGGGAGTGGGGGTGGGGCCGGTGGAGGGAGAAGAGGGGAGCTAGGATTGACATTTGAAGCATGCATGTTTCTAATTTAAATAAAAAAGAAAAAAATATCAGGAAAAAAAGGGGTCTCCTCTGTTCTCCATGACCTCACCAGCCTTGAGCAGTTGGCTAGATTTATAGTTCCAGGCATTTATAGTTCCTCTTCTGTTAAGCAGGTCTTACCCAATCACATGGTTATCTGTTACTCTACAATTTAAGTGTCACTATTGCACCTTTGGAACTATCATACCACCTGTCAATTTTGTGCTTGCAGGATTTACAGCTGGGGAGGACTAGTGATTTCCTCCCCAGTGGTAGCTTCCACAATACCTTCTGATACTGTGAGAGCTAGAGGGAAGGTTTCCAGGTCAAACACAGCTGAATTCCTCCAAATCATTATGTTCCAACTGTGTGGTATCTTCAGCAATAGGGAGTTACCGTCAAATTCTGTAAAGCAACCAAGGGCAAATGGCAATAGCCTGAATTGTTTAGGGGATCTCTTGGACTCCCCTCATCAAAAACTCAAAATTATTTTTATGCCTGTCGCAGGGTTTCTGTTCCTTTATATCAATTTGGAGAGCATTATCATTCCAAGTGGCATAACTTGATCTAAACCAGATACATGTACATTATTGTAATGTAATTCTATGTAAGCAAAACATAATATGATTTCCTACATTTTGAAACACTCTTGGTGTTATTCATTCCTCCTTCCTCCTCCCTCTTCCCTCCTCCCTCCTCCTTTCTCCCTCCTCCCTGTGTTATGTTCTCTTCCTCCTCCTCTACCCAACCCATTTTTCCATATCCTCTTTCATAACACCTTTGTATTAGTATATTGATTCATTTTGGTCCCTTTTACTTTTTATTTTTCAGGTGCCTGCAGTTTCTCCAGTCCTGTACACACATGCAAAGAATCAGAGCTGTATTTCATTTACTTCATATTGACACCGTTTTCTTAAAAGAATATTTCAATTTTTGTTAGCACATATTCATTTGCATTCATGTACATCCTGTGTTTTGACCACACGCATACTAAACTCTACTACCTTTCTTTGGTTTCCCAACCACTCCTACTAGAATTGTTCACCTTATCAAATAAGTCCTTTTCTGCATATACTTGTGTATACAAATATGAAATACATCTGACTTTCCGAGTTTGACTCACTGTGGCTTAATATGAGCATCTTCACTTCTATCCATTTCCTTGATGATAGAATTTCTTTGTTGATGAGTAAAATTGTATTTTGTATATACACCAAATATAGTTTTTCCACTAATCTGCTGGTAGGCCTTTAAACTGATCCTACAACTTGACTAATATGAATATTGCATTAATATATATGAGTGTGAAGATATCTCTGTATTACACTAAAGTAGTTTTATCAACAGTTTCACGGTTGATCAAACAGCACACCCATTTCTACTGAAACTTGGGCTCCTCTTTAAAGCTACATTCCTTTCAGTTAAAATTTACTGTTTCCTACCTGTACACAATTTACCCATCTTATAATTGGTCACGTCCATTTTTCCATCCCACATTCAAATAGAGTGATAAATCTAAAAGGTTTCAATTGTGCTGTTTGAGGCTTCCTTAATGAGTTCATAACAGCTAATGATGTTGCCAATTAACATGCTTTATCAAATTATTGTTGAAGGAACATTTTGTATATGTTTCAAGTTTTCAGTGTTGTCCTCAACACCCTAATTCTTTACCACATATTCATTCTCAAACAGAAAAAGAGACTTCTTGAACATCAAGTCAGCCATTATGTAGCTCATTGTGCATTCTGCATCTCCTGTGGGCTCTAAGAAGTAGACAGTCCTTCATTCATAGCCAAACTTTTTATCATACTTTGTTACCAACTCTTAGATGCAGTTGATAAAAAAAATAGAATGCATGTTACATATGGTGCCCAAAATGTGAGGCATGAATTTCCATGTAGAATGACAAAAGATTAAAAGGGATTATAGAAACGGAAGAAAAAAGAGAAGCACAGCTTCTTGGTAGTAGCATTTTCTCAGGTGGGCTTTGTTTTGCTAGAGACAAGCAGAGACTTGCATGGCCAGTGCTGGTGGTAAGCCTGCCATATTGGAAAGACAGCAGTTAAAACAGCCACAGCTTTTAACAAATAAAAGGCCCATGGTCAGAAAAACCTGATGATTTACAGTAAAATAAGATTCAGATAAAGTAAAACCACTAAAAGGTTTATAGTGTGTTTAAAAATATATGTAGGCTTGGAAGAGAAAAAGAAACAGGATAATGACTGGGTGTGATGGCACAAGCCTTTAATCCCAGCACTCCAGAGGCAGAGACAGAGGCAGGCAGATTTCCACAGACAAACCCTGTCTCAGGGAAAAAATAAATAAATAAAAGTAAAAGAAATAGAGTGATAAAAAGTCACATGAAAATGGAAAATATACAGAAAGTAAAGATGAAAAATACACAGAGAGTCTGGATACTGTATGCTATTGTGTTGTCTTTGAATTGTTTAATTACTATGGAAGGAGCAACAACTACTAAAAGGTATTTGATTATCAATGCTGCTGAATTAATCCAATTTATATATTTTAAAAATTCTTTGACTTCTAAATTTACATATAAGGATAGGCTACTTGGTAAAAGAGTTTTTACTTGTGTTGCCACAGAAAATAAGGAGCTGTAGGTTCCTTCCAGACTAGTATGGTTTGATTAAGCAAGACCTCCTGAAGCTATGTCCCAGGCAGTCCAGCATCTGAAACAGCTGGAATGATGCAGCTATGCAGACTACAAAAACAAGGACATGGCCAAATTTCTGTGTTTTATCACCATCCCTATGGTATGGACAGCACTCCCAAACAGCGGGAAGCAGTGTGCAATGAACAACACCCAAATCCACAAATATTTATAAAAGTTTGTTTCCATTGTAGTGGGGTTGGTTATACATGGTTAATAATCACAATCAATCTCTTTTCAAAGGTAAATGGGAGATTATGGAATAGAAATAAATACCTTGTCTAGGAGTGGATTTTTATTTATTGATACAAATTTAAGATCATTTTGGTGATATATATGTTTCTCCTCTTGTTTAGATATTGTGTTTATACAGATCTTTTAAAATGTAATGTATAATTAAGCACAGATTATAGTTACCTATAACAGTCAAGACATAGGTTAGTTAGGTTTTCTAGATATACAGAGATGTATTTAATATAGATATTCTTCAAACCTTTCAAAGACCTACAGAATATATGGCATTTAAATGGCTTAGAGTTTTTCATGCTAGTGAGACACAACTACTCCTGCCATACCAGTTACAACTGAGTGGAAGATGGGCAACAAGAAACTCGTTATGGAGTTTGCTTTCAACATGATGAGATTAGACATTGGGGCAAGAAACTGCTCTTTCCTGGACTTCTTGACTGTTACTGTATAAACTGGACATTCAGGACCCAGAAGAAAGTGACTAATGAACTTGCAAAATGAGATGGACAGTCCTTAAGGAAAAGTCTTCATGGAAGAGGCTTCCAGATGTTCTGCAGGACACAGAAAAATGACTGACAAACTGCCAATTAAGGCAGACAGTTTAAAATTTTCCTACTTTGCTGATAAGTCTGCCAGACACACTGTGGCTTATGGGCTGATGATGAATGCCCCAACATTACAGAAGAACCTCAGGTGACTGTCCAAGTAGCAAGATGTCTTTGTCAATTCTAGTGCTTATATATTATCCTTCTGTGGTCTTTGATGGAGGTGAAGACAGATAGTTATAATTAGTTTTCCTTAGGTATGATTAAAGATAAGCTACATATAAGACTTTAGACTCATACAGATAGGATAGATGATAAAATACTTTCTTTAAATCTTATTAAATGTTAATAGACTAAATATTGCAACTATAGTGCTTATTTGATAACTGTTCTATTATATATAATTTGACTTGCTGAAGTTAAAACTTTTCTTTTTATTTATACATAAAAGAGGAGATGATGGGGGAAGGCCTTCTGTATATATCTTTGTCCTACTGGTTGATAAATATAGCACTGTTGGCCAATAGGGATGTGAGATAGGTGCGACTAGGAGTTGAGGAGGATTCTGGGAAATGTAGTCAAGAGTAGAGAGTCACCATGTAATCCTGGGAGAAGAGGACACAAGGTTGGTGTTCATGGTAAGATAAGTCCTTATAAAATATATACACTAGTAATCATAGGTTAATGATTAAGTCAGAGCTAGCCATTAAGAAACCATAGCAAATAGCCAACACCTTCATAATTAATATCATGTGTTATTTGGGGCCTGAGACAGTGGCAGGACCCAGACAGCTGGCAGAAAAGAGTACAAGTTACAGATAATAAGGATTAATACCTGGTTCCCCAATATCAAAAACTTTTCTTCCTACTTGGTGAAAGTTGTAAGTGCAATGCCATGTAGCCAACCTTTAAAACAGTGTGTGTGTGTGTGTGTGTGTGTGTGTGTGTGTGTGTGTGTAGTACAAATTAAATGAATTTGTTGTGCTATAGGACAGAATCATTAAGTATGACCTTTTGAAATTATTTGATGTTTGGCTTTGAAAACACATGCACAATTTAGACAGTAAGGAGAAAAGAGAATGACAAAGAAAAGTATTTTAAGCTCATTTAATGTAAAATATAGGGAAACGTAAAAAAGTAGAAGCTTTGGCACACACAACATTCCTCCCTTGCTTGTAGTACAATGTCATGACTTCTGCTTGCTCTGAGTCAAAACTCAACAAAATATTGTATGGAAAATTCTAGAGATCAGCAAATCATAAATATTAAATTGCCTGTTGTTCTGAGTAAAAAGAATAGAATTTCAAGCTGTTTCAGCTGTCCTATCAGGGACAGCATTCTCCAATGTATACACAGTGTGTCAGTCACTTGTTATCATACACTGGGCATCAGATAAATTGCAGTGATACCACAGTGGTTATGTTGAGGAAATATGTTTTGGTTTCTTTGCTTTGTTTCTTACATTATTATGTCCCAAACTATCGCTGTTGACAGTTTTAATGTTACAAGAAGAAACAATAGAACATTTTTTTTTCATTTTGTTTGTTTGTCTTAAGGAAGAAAACCAAAAGTCCTTTACTTAATGAAAAAAGAAAAATTGTGTTTGAGATTATAAAAATCTGTAGGAAAAAGAAATTTACTCATGTACTTGTCAAGAAGAAAAAAGAAAATCATGTGAGGTTTGTTGATATTCTTCATCTTTTAAAATGTTTGGCAACCATGCATGAAAATGTAGTTATAAGAAAAGAACATTATTTAGTGAATAAAATAAAAAAACTTACTCACATGAATGGCATCATACCATATCAGAAAGCATTGAGCCTATGAAAAGATTACAATGGGGGATCGCCTCAATGAAGGAAAATATTCATAAAGAGTGGTTATGCAGATTGTTACTAAGTTTGCTTCTAATAGTTATTAGACAATCAGTAATCTAGATCCTAGTGTGAAATTTAACGATAAAATCAACCACATTAAACATCCAGCCAATATTTGGATGAATTAAAAAATGTAGAAAACTACATCTAATCACAATATTCTTTCAAAAGATCTCAGCATGAAAGTCTTGAACTGTAATTGATGACTAGTTATCCATATCAGTGCTTCTCAGCCTATGGGTCACAAACATTTATTTCCATAAGTATTTGCATTATGATTCATAATAGTAGCAAAATTACAAATATGAAGTAGCAACAGAAACAGTTCTATGGTTGAAGATCATCACAGCATGAGAATTGTATTAAAGGGTCACAGGATCAGAAAGTTTGAGAGTCACTGAGCCACACCATCTGCTTCTGACATCCAACCGACCACAAAATCCAAAATCACCTAATGTTTCTGACATAGACTCAGAAAGTCAGGGTAACCTAGCAATGCATCTCAGAGTTTCTGTCCTTCACCTCCTGCCATCACCTTCTATGGATATAAGTACAGAAAAAGAGCAGATACCATATTCAGAAAACATTTATTGCAAAAGTAGTCTAGGTATTGCTCCCTTTTGCTAATATTTATTATTGTGACTAGTTTATCAATTAACTTTATCCAAAAATGTATAACAGAAAAATATAGCATATTATATCATATTATTTATTTCACGACTACACCATATTCTTAGAGTCCTTTGTTGTAAGCATCTCTGGGGGTCTTGACACAGATCCTCAGTATCTAAGAACAATTAACTCTGTAACTAGCAGGATAGGGACTAGGAGAAATGAGCCACATGGTTGGAAATGAAACCCACAAAAGTGAGACAAAGTGACACAAGGATGTTAAGAGCATACATTGCTAGGTGTTCAGCATACCCATTGCTGATGAAGAAGACATTCAGTGCATTCAGAGCTTCAGAAAAAATTGAATTATGTTATAGCAAAATAACTAGATTGAAAGCAACAGAAATAGACTGCTTCCTGTATTATAAATGAACCAACAATAAAGCATCAACTTATTACTTGCTAGATACTATACAAAATTTAGAAATGTAAATAAGGATACAAAAATAATCAAGGAGGATAAGAGAGATGGAGACTTCTCTTGAGCTTCAAGAAGCTCACTACCTATGGGCATGGGGTAATTGGAGGAAGGGACAGTTAAACAATACAATCAGATACCATATACCATGTGTTTCAATATAGTGTTGATTAAAACAAGAATCCATATGTCAACTAAAATGTGGAAGAGTAAAAGTAAAAAAATTGCAGAAAACATTTATGTGACTGTTACAGAAACTTAATTATCTGTGTGAATTCTACATAGGCCTGATTGTTATTGATGAACAGAAATAAGTAGAATTCTTGGATGAAATATCTTGTTAGAGAGAATTTTGAGAGTCTTTATTGAAGATATGGGGATGAATGAGGCCAATTTAATCAAAGTATAAGTTAGTTTACAGTGTATCACTTGTTCAAAATATTCACCACCATTTCCTACTGGATTCAGTCTTGTTACATGTACCTTTATCAAATTAGTTCTCAAGGGAAGTTACAGTTTGTTCGATGAAAGTAATCTTTAGTCAATGAAATCTAAGAATCTGTGGAAGTTTGAATGTATCTGTGATGAGGGATGTCCTTCTGTATGCTGTGAATACATGTTTCTCTTATTGGTAGATGAATAAAGCTGTTTCAGACAATGGACAGGCAGGATGTAGCCATGAAGGAAGTATAGGCAGGGCTACCAGACTAAGAGAATTCTGGAAAGAGGAACACAGAGAGTGAATCGTGAGTGAAACATCATGTAACTGCCAAGAAAGGAAGAGACTAGAGCATCACTGGTAAGCCAAGACCATGTGGAGATACACAAATTAATAGAAATGAGTTAATAATTAAGAAAGAGCTAGCCAATAAGAAGCCTGGGCCATAGACCAAACAGTGTGCAATTAATATAAACCTCTGGTGTGTTTATTTGCAACTAAAAGGCTGCAGGACAAGGTGGGACAGAAACTTCCATTAATAAGTTGAGTCCAACATGAGGCTCGAACATATGACCCTGATATTAAGAGGTTCATGCTGTACATTTCGTGCCAAAATGTAAAATGGGATTTTTAATTGGTCTAATTGATAAATACCTGAAGTCAGATATAGAGAAAAATGCTAAGATATCAGAGAGAAGAAGGATCAAGTCACAGCAACACCTTACCTCTTTATCATCTCAGCAGACAAGAGAGTGAATTCCTGTTCCTGCCTGCTTATATCCTCTTTCTGCCTAGCCATCTCCTTCCTGTTTATCTGTACAGACCTCCAGACCTCTAGGGTTAGCTAGTGGCAAGCTCCAGTCTCTGACCTTCAAACAGGCTTTATTTGTACAAACAACATATCACCACATATTTGACCTCCATAAACTCATAGGGAGTCCACTTATTAGGAGATATTGCCTTGCTGGAGGAAGTGTGAACTTGTTGGAGGAGGGTAGATGACACACCTTTAATCTGAGTGAGCATAGGCTTTGAGGTCTTTCTCTCAAGCTTCCATCAGTGTGACAGTCAGCCTGCTTCCTACTACCACAGAGTCAAGACATAGGCCTCCCAGCTCCAGCACCACATCTGCCTGTATGCTGCTATGCTCCACATCCTGATGATGAACTGAACTTCTGAAACTGTTAAGCCGCCACCTTAGTTAAATGTTTTCTTTGTAAGTGTTGCTCTGGGTGCCCATCCCACAATGAGGGATGCTCTCTCAGCCTGGACTTTTGGGGGAGGGCCTAGGCCCAGCCCTGAGTGAAATGACAGACTCTGGATATCCCCCATGGAGGACCTCACCCTCCCTAGGGAACGGAGTGGGGATTGGGTGGGGGGTTGGGGGGGCTGGTGGGAGAGTGTGGGAGGAGGGGAGGGAGCTGGAATTGACATGTGAAGCAACCTTGTTTCTAATTTAAGTTAAACAAAAAAGAGTTGCTGTGGTCATGGTGGTTCCTCACAGGAAGAAAAAAAAACTAATACAGAATCTAGGTGCAAAACTTTTAAGTGCATTAAGTCATTCTGCCGTTCTTCCAGGTATGCTTCAGCACCAGCAATGACTACCAGAATGAAGAGTCAAAAATGACTCAATATGAAAATTTGGGGCATACAGTGTAAGCTGAAAATAAATGTATTTTGTAGGCTGGTGCAAGAAAATATTCTGGGAGGATGGATGAATAAGAAAAAGAGAAGTGGCATAGACAAAATGGTGATTACTCTAGAATGTAATTCAGAGGAACTTCACAAGCCTAGATTTATAGGTTTGTTTGGATTTGGGATTTGGGGTTTTGTGTTGTTATTTTGTTTTGTGTTTTGGAAGGGGAGAGAGAGCATGAAGTTGGGTGAATAGGGAGATGAGGAGAGCAGAGAGGAGTTGGTGAAGGAGAAGAATATGATCAAAATATATTGTATGAAAATATTTTAACTCAAAAAATGCTAGGGAAAATAAAAACAAAGAATTAAAAGTATCCAAGATGTAAAACAGACTGAACTTTGATATATTTGAAATATAAAATTATAAATGAACCAAAACCCCATTGATTCTTCCTGAGTGAATGGACTGTCAATTTGTTGTAGGGCAGAGAAATTGTTTCGCTTTCAACAGTAACACTCAAATCTGCCTTGTAACCAGAGAAAAACTAAAGCTGTGGATTTGTATATTGGGGCTTAGCAAAGTGAAACAGCCAAGGGGGGCTGTATCCAATGAGGTTCCTAATAAGGATAGCACTGGTGAGGAAACTGATTTTTGAGGGGAAAAAATAAAAGTATAGGAAATAAACTTTGTAAAAATAGAGATAAAAGAATGTCACATGAATAATTTATATTTTCCAAACCAAGGAAGAATGGATGTTTCAAGAAATGTAGCCAATCCTAAATATTGCTACAGAGATACAACTAATATGAAAACTTTGAAGACACCATTCCTGTTTATAGTGAAGGAATGGATTGGAACAGTACATTTAAGAAGTCATAAAATCTACCTGAGATGATAATCTCTTTTCATCAAAGAACTCCAAGTATCCTCTTAAATCATCCTCTGACTTCAGTATTGAGATTACAAAAACTCAAAACACAGAAAATAAATTGCTTGTTTTCTGTTTGAAATAGGGTTGTTGTGATTTTGTAGCCACATTAGAAGAGGTGCAAGCCTGTTTTCAAGGGTGTTAGAGTGCACATTTGGATAGCTTCCTCTCACTTTTGACCTAGGAATTACAGTTAAATTACATAGTGGTGAAGTCATTTTTGTAGGAATTATATTGCCCAACACATTGACTTGTTTTTTTTTCTTTTTCCATTGCAAATACTATGTAGTCTAGACGGGTCTTTAGAGCCTATATCTAGAGTGCTGGGATTATAGATATTTGCCACAATACCTAGCTATGTCCGTGAGTTTTCAAAGGTGGGGTTTCAATAGTAGGTATGTTTTGAAGCTTACTGATTATGAAGAGATTAATGACTTAAAGAAAGCAACCTCATAAAAAGACAGAAAGAACACAATATTATATGATAAGTGGAGGTTGTTGCAGAAATGTAAGTAGGGTCAATGAGCATACTTGCTTCCTGACCCAGGAAAGATGCCAGAGAAAAGGCTGAGACTGAAGACATTGGAAAAGGAGGAAATGACTACTTGCCAACAGGCTCTTGTAGACCAAGAAAAATCAGGGCTGAAAATTCTTAAAATAGTAGTTATTACAATTAATAATGATGATGATGATGATGTCATAAAGAATGCAAATTTAGATTGTGTCTGGAATCTACATGAATATAAAACAATAATTATGCAAATAAATTCAATATTGGCACTGGCAGAGTTATACTTGAGAACACTTTTTGAAGTCTGAAGCACTGAACAAATATGTCCACTATTTTATTTTAATTTTAGTTTCAGTGACATGCCAGGTATGTAGGTGGAAACATGGGGACAGAGTTAGAAGTGAAATGTCTGTGGAAAGTGATGGTGAAACCAATGAAAAGTAAAAGAAGTCTTCTGTTTACAACTATAGACAGAAAGCAGAAGGTCAAAGGGAAGGCATTGAGTTCCTTCTCTGTGAAACATCAGAAGTCAGTGGTCACAAAAATCAGTAACACATTTCACATTCTGAAAGGCTGTGTGTCATGAGGGAGAGGAAGCATAACCTCACAATAGCTCTAGCACATCACTGAGCAAAACAGTCACCTCCAGTGGATAGACCCCACTCGTGACTGTTAGTAGACTAATGAGAGCAGGCTAGGATAAAAAGTGTAGGTTGAAAAGAAGGAAACCCAGTCTTTAGTGAGAAAGTCTTCATTGCTGCTGTTTTTCAAATTATCCTCAGTCAATTGGGAAGAGAGACACTGATGGGCAAGATAAGCTATGGTCCTCTTGATCTCACTGCCAGCAAGCACATCAAGAGGCAAAATTTCCTCTAGAAAAAAAGAAAGATTCCGCTGAGAGACAGATCCAGAAGGGTGAGAGGTGAGAGTACTTAGGGATCCAAGAATGAAAGTGTAATAACCAAGTCCAAGAACTCAGCACGCACAAATTCTCTGTCTAAGAAAGCCTCACAGCATTCCTTTTCCTGAATTATGATCTTTGGTCACAGACCAGCTTCTAGTTTCTGACATTTATTACCTATTTTTGGTACTATGTTTGTATTTTATTGCTATGATAAAACACTATGACCAAAGCATCATGAGAAAAAAAGGTTTGATTTCCTTACAAGTACCCAACACAGTCTATAGTAAAAGGAAGTCAGAGGTTTACCTGGGAGCAGGAACTGAAGCAGAAACTATGGAGAGGTCCTTCTGACTGGTTTGCTCATGATGGCTTCCTTAGCCTGATTTTTTTTGTTCAGCCCAGAACTATCTGCTCAGGGGAAGCAGCAGCACCCAAAGTGGCCTGTCTCCCCCCACATCAACCATTAATCAAGGAAATGCCCCCACAGACCCGTCTCCAAAACAATCTAATGGAGACGTTATCCTAACAAAAGTCACCTTTTCCTCAATGACCCCAACTTGGGTCATGTTGACAAAAAAAAAAAAACACTAACCATCACAGATTCCTTTCGATTATTCACCAGATCAATGTCTATATACATGTGGGCACCATTTTTTAACACCTCTTAAATCTTATTAAATTGTGGCATCTTCTATCGTAGGTCTTTGTTCTTTATCAGTTCACCTCTATGTCTTTTATATTTTTCCAGAACTAATACTTCCTTCTTTGTAAAACAAATAAAATGTCTGTTAAGTGTCTATTCTATATGAACATATAAGTTAAACACTACACAGATATTTTTAGGGTTTTTTCTCCCTTAAAATTATTACACAAGAATAGGTAGGATTAACACAGTAAAAAATGGCAATCTTGCCAAAAGCAATCTACAGACTAGTGAAATCCCCATTAAAAACCCAGAACAGCTCTTCACAGACCTTGAAAGAATAATTCTCAATGTTATATGGAAAAACAAAAGAACAAGGATAGCCAAAATAACCCTGCTGAAAAAAAGCAATATCCAGAGGAATCACCATCCCTGACTTCAAGCTCTATTATAGATATATAGGCCTGAAAACAGCTTGGTGTTGACAAAAAATAGACAGGTAGAACAGTAGAAAAGAACTGAACACCCCAATATTATCCCATACATGTATGAACACCTGATCTTTGATAAAGAAGCTAAAATTATACAATGGAAAAAAGAAAGCATCTTCAACAAATGGTGCTGGCCATAACTGGATGCTGGCATGTAGAAGACTGAAGATAGATCCATGCCTATTGCCATGTACAAAACATAAGTCCAAATGGATCAAAGACCTCAACATAAATCAAGCCACACAGAACCTCTTAGTGGAAAAAGTGGGAGGTACCTTTGAACAAACACCAGTAGCACAGACACTGAGATTGACAATTAATAAATGGGACTTCCTGAAACTGAGAAGCTTCTGTAAGGCAAAGGACAAAGTCAACAAGACAAAAGGGCAGCCACAGAATGGGAAAATATATTCACTAAGTCCCCGTCTGACAGAGGGCTGATCTCCAATTTTTTTTTTTTTTACGAGACAGGGTTTCTCTGTTTTGGAGGCTGTCGGTCTAGCCTGGCCTCGAACTCACAGAGATCCGCCTGCCTCTGCCTCCCGAGTGCTGGGATTAAAGGCGTGTACCACCAACGCCCGGCGATCTCCAATATTTTAAATAACTCAAGAAGTAAGTCTCCAAAACACCAAAGGATGCAATTAAAAAGAGCTAAATAGAGAATTCTCTATTGAGAAGTCTAAAACGGCTTAGAGACACTTAAGTAAGTGCTCAACATCCCTAGCCATCAGAGAAATGCAAATAAAAACAACTCTGAGATATCATCTCACTCCTGTAAGAATGACTAAAAATAAAAACACCAATGACACTTTATGCTGGAGAGGATGTGGAGAAAGGGGAACACTCCTCCACTGTTGGTGGGAGTGCGAACACATATAGCCACTTTGGAAATCAGTATGGAGATTCCTCAGGAAAGTGGGAATCAGTCTACCACAAGACCCAGCAATTCCACTCTTAGACATATACTCAAAAGATGCACATTCATACAACAAGGACATCTGTTCCACTATATTCATAGCCACATAATTTGTAATAGCCAGAACCTAGAAGCAACCTAGATGCCCCTCAACTGAAGAGCAGATAGAGAAAATGTGGTATATTTACACAATGGAGTACTATTCAGCAGAAAAAAAACAACAGAATCTTGAAATTTGCAGGCAAATGGATGGCATTAGAAGAAACCACATTTCTTGGATATTTTGTGTACGGGATTTGTTGGACTTAAAAGTTTCCATGGTCGATGAACCTTTTCCTCCTAGTGAATCGTCAACACCTGAGATTCCCTCCTCCAACTCTTGTATTTTGTTGGTTATACTTGCATCTGTAGGTCCTGATCGTTTAGTCACCTAATTCCAGCATTCCTTCAGACTGTTTTTTTTTTAATTGTCTCTATTCAGGTTTCAAGCCTTTACCTGTTTGAATTGTTTCTTGAAATTTTTGGTTTGTCTTTTCTTCCATCTTTTAGGGTCTCTATCATCTTCACAAAGTTTTTTTTTAAGTTTGTTCTCTTCTGCTTCTCCTATGTTGCGACGCTCAGTTCTTGCTGACGTACATTCCCTAGACTCTGATGGCATCATATTGATTTTTCTGTTGTTGAGTGTGTTCTTATGTTGTTTTCTTCCCATCCCTTCTTCCAATGGGTACAGGTTGGGTGTCTTCCTTTCCTGATGGGTGTGGGTTCAAGGTTCTCTTCTGCTTGGTACAAGCAGGTCCCATACTGTGATGATTCTTACAGTGAAGCACTCCCTCTCCTGGTGTGCAGCAGCTAGATTAGCACAGTCCTCTCAGAAGACTCGAGGTTGTTTGGTGAGCAGGGGTGAGTCAACCTTTTTGCATTCTTCAGGATAGGAGATCCCAGAGAGGGCAAGCAGAAGGGAGTCAGGACAGAGGGGGGTTGGAGTTCACCTCTGCCCTGAGTGGGGGTGGGAGTAGACTGGTACTCTCTGCAGGCTCCTGGTTGCTTTGTCCTCTGTAGGCATGTTGATCTGCCTGCAGTCCACAGGCCAGGAGATCCCAGGGTCGAGAAATTAATATGTAAAAAAAATTAAAGATTTTTAAATTTAAATTATAAACAATCTTGCTTCACATGTCAATTCTAACTCCCTCTTCTTCCCCTCCACCAGTCCCTCCCAGCCCCACATCCAGTCCCCACTCTGTTCCCCAGGGAGGGTGAGGCCCTCCATGGAGGATCTCCAGAGTCTGTCATTTCATTCAGAGGAGAGTCCAGGCTGAGAGAACATACCTCATTGTTGGATGGGCACCCAAAGTCCATTTGTATGCCAGAGATAAATAGTGATCTAGCACCCAAGGCCCCATAGATTGCCTTGGCCTCCTCACTGACATCTACATTTGGGGGTCTAGATCAGTCCCATGCTGGCCTCACAGCCATCAGTCTGGGGTCCAAGAGCTCCTACCTATTCAGGTCAGCTTTTTCTGTGGGTTAAACCAGCCCAGTCTTGATCCTTTTGCTCATTAGTCCTCCCACTCTGTTGCTGGGTTTAGTTCAGTGTTTATCTATGGGTATCTACCTCTGCTTCCATTAGTCACTGGATGAAGGTTCAGTTTCCCAGTCTTTCTGGCAGTGGGACTGTAGGCTGTCATTCCCATGATCCAAGTCTAAAATCCATATATGAGTGAATACATACCATGTTTGTCTTTTCGTGACATTTCAAGATTCCATTGTTGTTTTCTACTGAGTAAATGTACCACATTTTCTCTATCCACTCTTCATTTGTGGGGCATCTAGGTTGCTTCCAGGATCTATCTATTACAAATAATGCTACTCAGCAGAAAAAACAAAACAATGGAATCTTGAAATTTGCAGCATGCATGTTTCTAATTTAAATATTTTATGTTTAATATAAAAAAGAAGAAATATGGGACACTGAAAATGCCAAATCTAAGAATAATAGGGATGGAATAAGATGAAGAAAACAAACTCAAAGGTGCAGAAAATATATTCAATAAAATCATAAAATAAAACTTCCCCAACCTAAAAAAAGGCATGCCACTCTCATCACTAGACAGGACCACCAGACAGAAATATAACAAAGGATCAAAGTAACTAACAGAAGTTATGACCCAATTCGGTTTAACAGGCTTCTATAGAACATTCCATTCAAACACAAAAGAATATACTTTCTTCTCAGTGCCACATGGGACCTTCTCCAAAATCGACCACATACTTGGAAACATAGCAAACCTTAACAGGTACAAGAAAATTGGAATAAAACCCTGTATGTTATCAGACCACCACGCTTTAAAGTTAGAATTCAGCAACAACACAAATTGCGCAAACCCTACAAACTCATGGGAATGTGCAATTGCATCATTCCTGGGTCAAGGAAAAAAAAAAGAAATTAAAGACCTCCTAGAGCCAGGTATTGGTGGTGCCTGCCTTTAGTCCCAGCACTTGGGAGGCAGAGGCAGACGGATCTCTGTGAGTTCGAGGCCAGCCTGATCAACAAGAGCTAGTTCCAGGATAGCCTCCAAAGCCACAGAGAAATCCTGTCTTGAAAAAAAAAGACCTCCTAGAATTCTATGAAAATGAAGACACAACATACCCCAAATTATGGGACACTTTGAAAGCAGTACTAAGAGGAAAGTTTGTAGCACTAAGTGCTCATATGAAGAAACTGGATGATATTCCCACTACACAATTTACAGCACAACTGAAAGCTCTAGAACAGAAAGAAGCAAACTCATCCCTGAGGAGTAGACACCAGGAAATAATCAAATTGAAGGCTGAACTCAATAAAGTAGAAACAAAGAAAACAACCAGTGTAACACAGCTTTGGTTATTCCAGAAAATTAACAACATAGACAAACCTTTATCCAAACTAACCAAAAGGTAGAGAGCAACATGCAAATTAACAAAATCAGGAATGAAAGGGGGATATAACAACAGACACTGAGGAAATACAGAGAATCTTTGGAAATCTAGAGAATCTTCAGGTCATACTTTGAAAACCTGTACTCCACAAAATTCAAAAATTTAAAGAAAATGGACAATTTTCTGGATAGACATCACTTACCAAAATTAAATCAAGAACAGATAAGCAATTTAAACAGATCTATAACGTCTAATGAAATAGAAGCAGTTATCAAAAGTCTCCTAACCAAAAAAAGTCCAGGCCCAGATGGCTTTAGAGCCAGAAATTCAATGAAGACTAATTCCAATACTCCTCAAAGCGGTAATCACAAAAGAAGCAGAAGGGTCATTGCCAAACTCTTTTTTACCAGTCTACAATTATATTGGTACTCAAGCCTCACAAGGGCACAACTAAGAAAATGAATTACAGACTAATCTCCCTCATGAACATTGATGTAAAAATACTCAATAAAATACTGGCAAATTAAATCCAGTGACACTTCAGAAAAATGAACCACCACCATGAAATTGGCTTCATCCCAGAGATGCAGGCATGGTTCAACATATGAAAATCTCTCAATGTAATCCACCCTATAAAAAAACTGCAAAAGAAAAACCGCATGATCATCTCACTTGACTCTGAAAAATGTCTTACAAAAACTAATACCCCTTCATGATAAAGGTCCTTGAGAGATCAAGGACAACAGGATCATACCTGCACATAATAAAAGCAATATACAGTAAACCAACAGTTAACATCAAAGTAAATGGAGAGAAACTCAACATAATTCCTCTAAAATCAAGGACAAGATAAGGCTGTCCCCTCTCTCCATACCTCTTCAATATGTACTTGAAGTTCCAGATATGTCAATAGGACAACAAAAGGAGATCAAGAGGATACAAGTTAGAAAAGAAGTCAAAGATATTATAGTTTTCATGAGTGACCAGAAAACCTCTACACAGGAATTCCTACAGCTGATGAACCATCAGCAAAGTGACAGGATACAAAATTAACTTTAAAAAATCAGTAAACCTATTACATACAGATGCTAAATGGGCTGAGAAAGAAATCAGAGAAACATCATTTGTTACAATTGCTACACACAACATAAAATACCTTGGGGTAATGCTAACTAAACAAGTGAAAGACCTGTATAGCAAGAAATTTGAGTCTTTAAAGAAAGAAACTAAAGAAGATACCAGAAAATGGAAAGATCTCTCACGCTCTTGGATAGGTAGGATCAACATAGTAAAAATGGCCATCTTGCCAAAAGCAATATACAGATTCAGTGCAATCACCATCAAAATCCAGCACAATTATTCACATAACTTGAAAGAACAATGATCAACTTTATGTGGAAAAACAAAAGACCCAGGATATCCAAAACAACCCTGTACAATAAAGGAACTTCCAGAGGCATCACCATCCCTGATTTCAAGCTCTATTATAGTGTTATAGTCCTGAAAACAGCTTGGTTTTGACACAAAAATAGACAGGTAGACCAATAGAATCAGGTCAAAAACCCTAATATTAACCCACACACCTACAAACACATTTTTTTTGACAAAGAAGCTGAAATTATACAATGGAAAAAAGAAGTCATCTTCAAAAATGGTGCTGGCATAACTGGATGCTTGCATGTAGAAGAACCAATTGGTTCAGGAGACCACTTCCAGAACATAACACCAGTAACACATACCCTGAGATCGACAATTAATAATGGGACCTCCTGAAACTGAGAAGCTTCTGTAAGGCAAAGGACACAGTCAACAAGACAAAAAGGCAGCCCACAGAATGGGAAAAGATATTCACTAAGTCCACATCTGACAGAGGACTGATCTCCAAAATTTACAAAGAACTTAAGAAGCAAGTCTCCAAAACACTAAAGGATCCAATAAATAAGTGGGGTAGATAACTAAATAGAAAATTCTCAATGGAGGAGTATAAAATGGCTGAAAGACACTGAAGAAAATGTTCAACATCCATAGTCATTATCAAAATGCAAGTCAAAACAACTCTGAGATATCATCTCATTCCTATCAGAATGACTAAAATCAAAAACACCAGTGATAGTTTATGTTGGAGAGGATGTGGAGAAAGAGGAACACTTCTCCACTGCTGGTGGGAGTGCCAACTTGTACAGTCACTTTGGAAATCAATATGGAGATTCCTCAGGAAAATGGGACTCAGTCTAACACAAGAGCCAGCAATTCCACTCAGAAGATGCACATTCATACAACAAGGACATCTGTTCCACTATATTCATAGCAGTATTTGTAATAGCTAGAACCTAGAAGCAACCTAGATGCCCCTCAACTGAAGAGAGGATAGAGAAAATGTGGTACATTTGCACAACGGAGTACTACTCAATGGAAAAAGAAACAATGGAATCTTGAAATTTGCAGGCAAATGGATGACACTAGAAGAAACCAGTCTGAGTGAGGCAACCCAGTCACAAAAAAGACAAACATGGCATGTACTCACTCTTAGGTGGATTTTAGGCATGGGTCAGGGGAGTGCCAGCCTACAATCCCACCACCAGAGTCTGGGAAACAGGGAGGACTCTACAAAAGTTATGCTATGTGTGGTACCTCAGAAAAGGGGAATGGGACAGGATCTCTTGAGTGAACTGAGAGCATGGGGGAGGGGAAGAATAGAGGAGAAAAGGATGAGAGATACCATAATAGAGGGAGTCATTATAGGTTTGAGGAGTTATCTGGCATTAGTAAGATTTCCAGAAATCTACAAGGATGACACCAACTGGCATTGTAAGCAATAGTGGAGAGGCTACCTTAAATGCCCTTCGCCAATATTGAGATTGACAACTACCTTGTATGCCATCCTATATCCTTCATCCAGTGAGTGATGGAAGCAGAGGCAGACACCCACAGATAAACACTGAACTGAACTCCTGGAAACCAGTTACAGAGAGGTAGGAGTGATGAGCAAAGAGGTCGAGACTGGGCAGGTGAAATGGCTACCTGAACAATGAGGATCTCATGGACCCCAGACTGATGGCTGAGAGGCCAACATGAGACTGAGTCAGACTCTCTGAACATCCCTGTCATTGAGGAGGCCTCAGCAATCTTTGGGGCCTTGGGTACTAGATCAGTATTTATCCTTGGAATCCGAATTGACTTTGGGAGTTCATCCCACATAGAGGGATGCTCTCTCAGCCTGGACACATTTGGAATGGCCCAGACCCTGCCCAGGATGATATGACAGACTTTGGAGATCCCTCATGAAGGGCCTCACCCTCCCTGGAGAGTGGAGTAGGGGTAGGGTGGGGGGTTGTGGGAGTTGGTGGAGGTGGAGGAGGAGGGGAGGGAGAGGAAGCTGTGATTGACATATGAAAGAAGCTTGTTTCTAATTTAAATAAAAGTTAATTTTAAAATATGATTTCTTTTTAATTTAAATTCCATTTTTTAATTTACCGACCATAGTTTCCCTTCCATCATCTCTTCCCAGTCAATGTTCTGTGTCATCATTCCTCCTCCCCTTGCTATCTACACCTCTCCCCTTCCCGTCCTTCTCTGTCTCCATTCAGAAAGGGACAGGACTCCCATGGTTTTGAACAAGCATGTCACATAAAGTTGAGGTAGGACTGAGTTCCTCCCCTTGTGTCAAGTCTGGACGTGATAATCCACCATAAGGAATAGGTTCCCAAAAAGGAACTTAAAATGAGACCAAGCTACAAAACTGTCACACACCTGCAGAGGACCTAGGTCAGTTCCATGGAGGTACCCTAACTGTTGTTCCAACCTTTCCATTTCAAACAATCTGAGAAACTTTCCTGAAAATGACAGGATTACCAAATGGTAAAGCCCAGAAATAATATGATCAAGGCATCCAAGCCTCCTGACCTATGTTTGAACATCCATTATGTTGGATGTCTTTTTTAAAATTTCTTTTCTTGCAAGATGAGAATCTCAGGCTCAACCTTGTGAGCACTGCTTATACAAATGCCTTCTTTCTTTTCCTTTAATATTTTCTCATAGAACAGCCTAATTCTGAGGCAAGCTGGTTATTTCTCATCCTGATTTGCAGGCTGCTAAGTGTTGTTGGAGAAAATTAAATAGCTTTGCTGATTGCTTTCATTACATTGTCATGATGTCCAACCTCAGCTGGGCCTTTGCAAACATTGGCAATCCCTTTGCTCCTCTCTTGACAGCTAGTTCCCATTTCCCACAGCATCTGTTCCAAATCTGTAGAGTTTTCCTCAAGTCTACTTTAATTAAAAACATTCTTAACGTGGCTTATGAGGCTCTCCAAACTTTGGCTCCTTCCCATCTTTCTGGTCTCCCCAAGGGCCATGCTTTCTCTTGTTCTTCTAGGTTCTTGCCAAACTGATACTTGTAATTCCTATTCCTTGTCCCATTTGGATAGTCTGCTCACTGAGCTGTGAAGCCCCTCCTTGCTTCTTTGTTTAATTCACTACTCATCTTTCATTGTTACATCATGTGATGAGCTTTCCCTGACATCCAAGGCTAGCTCAGATCCTATCATTTTTAAGGCTGTGCATATTTTTCTTGATTTATCTGAAACCAGTGTTTCTCTTTAGGTGGCTATGTGCATATAGTGACAGCATTGACACTCTCAATTAATATGCTGCTGTCATGTCACACAAAGCCTGATCCTTGGAAGGTACTTTAAGCTTAGGTTTATATTTAACTGGAATAATAATTTTGACGTTAATCATCATATATAATTTTATTGCTGGATGGAGAGACCTGCAATACCTTCTTCATACACTGAGTCCATGAAGCATGCAGCAGATGGGTGTTGTTGAAAGGTTATTCTTACCCTAACACTGAGGCATGAAGATGGTCTGTAGGATAGTTTATAATGTGGTATTTATTTAAAACGCTTGCAAAATCAGGAAATCAAAAGTAGGCGACAGACCTTGAGGTCTTGCTGCAGCTATGGAAAGAGCACATGTTGTAATAAAGAGCTATACAAATAAACTCCTGAAGACTGGACACACTGGCACAGGATGATTTGTTACACCATCTTCCTCAATGAACTTGCCTTTCCCCAGTTTTGTGCCTGACTCTGATCTCTGGTGACAACACTGGTGACATGCTGTATTAGGCATGAGAATTGCTGCTCTGCTTGAGAAGGAAGAAGGTGAGGTGAGGAAAAATAAAGGAATAAATGATGGCAGGTCACAAGCAGTGGTCACTTGAGTGGCAGATCAACATCAGGTTCCATTCAACATCAAGAGACTCATTCAAAACTGGAAGCAAAGGAAAGAAAAATAGCTGTGAAAGAGAAAAGATGAATGTAAAGGCCTATGCCTTTTAAATAATTCCTTGCCAGAACAGGCAGAAAGAGTTTCTCATGATGATTTTTTATGATATGCATTTCTCCATGTACTAGTTCCTTTGAATTTTTCAAAATCAGGCCATTTACTTTCTTTTGGTAGTATTTTATTCATCTCATAGGAGGGTAGGAAATGCAAACCATTTAGCCAGTACTCCACTCCATGAGAAGGAACCTGTGTCATACATTGATTTGGCATTCAAGTACCAGAGACTAGATAGCCCAGAGACCCAGGATAAAGCCAACACTAGTGATATATATGTAGTATATATGTACAGATATATATATACATATATATATATACATTCTATTATACTCATAGATAAGTTACTATCCAGTCTTCAGAGAGGCCTCCTCTGCCACCAGATGAGAACATATGAGACTCACAGCCTGACATTATGTGGGAAGAGTCTAAATGGGAGGTCTCTATCAAATACCTTCCCTTCAGAGCTCAGCGTATCCTTGGAAGCAGATGTGGAAAGATTATTAGAACTTGAGGGAGTCGAGGACACAAGAGAACAAGGCCCTCTAAATCAAAGAAGCAAGGCACATATGAAGTCACAGAGACCGAAGCAGCAAGCACGATACCTACATGGGTCTACACCAGGTCCTCTGTATATATATTATAGCTATTAGGGTAATAATTTTATGGGAATCCTAACTGTTAGAATGAGTGTATTCTAACTCTTATGCCTGCTTTTAGTACTTCTTTTCTCCTGTTGGGTTGCCAGGTCCAACTTCATTATGGTAGTTTTTAACCTTTCCTTTTTATGTTCTATTTGTCATGTTTGGTTGTTATCGCTTAGAAGACTGTTCTTTTCTAATGAGAGACCAAAAAGGTGTGGATCCATAGAAGAGAGGATGTAGGAGGGACTGGAAGGAGTAATGGAGGGTTAAACTATAATCAGAATTATTATAAGAGAAAATAATCTGTTTTCAATAAAAGAAAAAAATCTGAGCAGTGTTCAACTGCAATTAAGTCACTCTAAGATAAATAGAATACCAGTGAAATCAGCATAGTGAACCCTGAGATCTAGCTATCAAGAAATCTACCAGCTCCGCTCAGTAGCATCTCTAACATGAAAGGTCAAAATTCAAAGAAAACAATAAGAATTGCTCTTAAACCTTTCTTGTTCACAGACCAAGTTTATTGACCTAGCCATGACTGACACCACATGTGTTCCTAGAGATAGATAGAACTCCAGGCAAATGGCTCAGTGCTCTCTGGAAGTGTTTAGCTAAAATATTTTAGAATATTTGAGTCTAAGTATACTAAAAGTTTATTATTCTGAAATATTTTGGTTTCAATAGAAAGACAGCAAATTAAAATTGGCAGAGTCAATTAAAATGAGGTGGGGGTGCTCCTCATTGTTATAGAGAATTGAAAACCCAGAGGAAGACTGTTTAGTGCACAGGAATGGACCAAGGACCTGACTGAACGCAGGGGTTCAAATGATGACACCAGGTTTGCTCTATTTCATAATCCACAATTAGCATTACAGTGCTAGGTCCTGGCATACCCGACCACACATCTTCCTTGTTACTAGCAATCACAATCAAAGGACTGATTTCTATTCTCTGATTTAATGAAAGCATCAGATATGATTTCTAGCTGCCCAAACTGAACTTGTGCTGATCCTGGTCAGCAACTTGAACTGTGATAAGCTCCTGAGTCCTGGCCAATACCCCAACCCTTCCTCTTGAAATGGGTCAGATTTACATGAGATTAAGTAGTTAGGACTACTTTCCCAATGAAAGGTAGTATATGTTTATGAAAGCTGAGATGGATTTCAACGTAAAAAAATCTAAAATGTGTTCACAATTGAGATGTTTGTAGGAAATAGATATGTCATTGTACATGAATATGAGATAACATAAATCATCATACTTCTCTGTATTGTGTATGATGTTGTCATGGTTGTAAGGAGATCCAGGAACACATCCTACATACTCAAAACTAAAATCCAGTGACTCCATGGACCAGTGATATGAAGCATGGGACTGACTTTGAGAACTGGATAGAGAGAGCATAATTCTGTTGTGTACTTTCCTTTTACTCTACATGTTTATTAGAGTGTCTCCTGCCATTGAACTTACTTCACTCAGTGAAATGGTAAACATGATTCCCTGAACCCATACTTCCACGGGTTCACAAAAGCAAAAAGAGTTGACATTTCATTGTCATTTCTAACTGGAACAGTCTATATAAGTAACACAATTTTGGCTAGCTTCGGTCCTTATGTTTTACTGATTTGGAGAAACAAGTCTATTCCTAGAAATCTGATGGTTTGCCAGGTAAAGCCAATATTCATAACATTGACTCTCATACAACTTGTATTACAGATATATTTGAAAGTCTGAAGGAAATTGAATGACACCCTGCAAGAATAGTGACTTTATATTTTAAAAATAGGGTGTATGAACTACAAAGGAAAACTATTATCTATATATTCAATTAGCAGCAATTTTTAAAATAACAATTATATAATATTTGCTTTATTAATAATTGGTTTAATATTTAAGAAGTTTTAGCAGGCATAATAATTTCTTCTTCTAATTTTAATACTATAGTAATCATAAATACATTTGCCTAGTACATGATGGTATATAAAAATTTGCAATTATAGATGGGGGGTGATGGTAGCACACACCTTTAATCCCAGCACACAGGAGGCAGAGGAAAGGTGGATCTCTGTGAGTTCTAGACAAGCCTGGTCTACAGAGAGAGTTCCAGAACAGGCTCCAAATCCATAGAGAAACCCTGTCTCAAAAAAAAATCTGTGATTACCATTAACTTTAAAATTACCATGCTTTCTTCAATAGAATAGCTTTTTTGTTTGTTTGTTTGTTTCGACACAGGCTTTCTCTATATACCCTTGGCTTATAGAATGCACTATGTAGACAAGTCTTGCCTCAAACTCAAAAAGACTTGCTTGCTTCTCCCTCTAGAGTGCTGGGTTTAAAGATATCTACCACCATACCCGGTCTCTGTGAAGTCAAGTTCTAATCAAATTGTGTGTCTTAGTTTAGAATTAGTGATTAAGGTAATAATTTTCTCATCTTATTACTCTGTCCCTCCAAATCTCTGGCTAGATCACATCAGCCTCATAACTCCTCAACTAGCTGGTCAACAAAGCAGGAGTTTGAGAGAAACCTATGTCTGTCAGGCTTCTCTAGTGGAATAGAACATACATATTTTTTACTAAGTAATCATACTTACTATGAAATAGTGACAACAACAGAATCACACCTGAGAGGAGGAGAAACTGGTAGTGAGTCACTCAGTCGGCAAGCCTGGGTATCCAAGCAGGCCCAAACTGGCACTCAACACCTAGGCGTTTTCCTGGAGAGCTACAACAATGGAAAACTGGTTCTGTTATCAGCAAACACATCTACAGCAGCAGCAACAGGACAGACAACTGAACTCTGTGGCAAGACGGAAGGCTGAGGGAGCAAAAGGGGCCTAGTCTTCCTTCTGCCATGCCCTCTTTTATCTGAGCTGCTGCCAGAGCTGCTGCCCACTTTTGAGCTGAGCCTTTCTAGGTCACCCCTCAACTGAAGAGTGCAAAGAGAAAACATGGTATGTTTACACAATGGACTACTACACAGCAGAAAAAAATGGAATCTTGAAATTTACAGGCAAATGGGTGGCACTGGAAGAAACCATCCTGAGTGAGGTAACCCAGTCACAAAAAGACAAGCATGGTATGTACTCACTCATATATGGATTTTAGACATGGAGCAGGGTATTGCCAGCCCACAATCCCACCGCCAGAGAGTCTGGGGTACAGGGCTGACCCTAAGAGAGATAAGCATGGTAAACCGGAGAAGGGTTAGGGGATGTGATCTCCTAATTGGATTGGGGGGGAGAGGGGAGGGGGAAGGAGATGGGAGAAAGAGAGGGAGAAAAGAGAAGGGGAGAGGAGGACGTGGGAGAGCAGGAAGGTGGAGCCAGGGTAAGAATAGAGGAGAAAAGGATGGGAGATACCAGAAAAGAGGGAGCCATTATAAGTTGGAGGAGAGATCTGTCACTAGTGAGATCTTCACAGATCTACAAGAATGACACCAACTGGCATTAAGGCTACCTTAAATGCCCTCCCTGGACATTGTGTATGGAAAAACAAAAGACCCAGGATAGCCAAAACGACCCTGTTCAACAAGGCAACGTCCGGAGGCATCACCATCCCTGACCTCAAGCTCTATTATAGAGCTATAGTCCTGAAAACAGCTTGGTATTGGCACAAAAATAGACAGGTAGACCAATGGAATCGAATTGAAAACCCGGGTATTAACCCACACAAGTACGAACATCTGATCTTTGACAAAGAAGCTAAAAATATACAATGGAATAAAGAAAGCATCTTCAACAAATGGTGCTGGCATAACTGGAGACTGGCATGTAGAAGAATGCGGATCGATCCATGTTTATCACCATGCACAAAACTTAAGTCCAAATGGATAAAAGACCTCAACATAAATCCAGCCACACTGAAGTTCTTAGAAGAGGAAGTGGGTGGTACCCTTGAACGAATTGGTACAGGAGACAGCTTCCTGAACATAACACCAGTAGCACAGACAGTGAGGTCAACAATTAATAAATGAGCTTCTCACTGAAACTGAGAAGCTTCTGTAAGGCAAAGGACACAGTCAGCAAGACAAAAAGGCAGCCCACAGAATGGGAAAAAATATTCACTAATCCCACATCTGACAGAGGGTTGGTCTCCAAAATTTAAAAAGAACTCAAGAAGCAAGTCTCCAAAAAATCAAAGGACCCAATTAAAAAGTGGGCTGCAGAACTAAATAGAGAGTTTTCAATAGAGGAGTCTAAAATGGCTGAGAGGCACTTGAGAAAGTGCTCAATATCCTTAGCCATCCGCGAAATGCAAATCAAAACAGCTCTGAGATACCATCTAACTCCTGTCAGAATGGCTAAAATAAAAAACACCAATGACAATTTATGCTGGAGAGGATGTGGTGAAAGGGGGACACTCCTCCATTGCTGGTGGGAGTGCCAACTGGTTCAGCCACTTTGGAAATCAGTATGGAGATTCCTCAGAAAAATGGGAATAAACCTACCACAAGACCCAGCAACTCCACTCTTAGGCATATATCCAAAAGATGCCCATTTATACAACAAAGATGTCTGTTCCACTATGTTCATAGCAGCTTTATTTGTAATAGCCAGAATGTGGAAGCAACCTAGATGTCTCTCACCCGAAGAGTGGATAGAGAAAATGTGGTACATCTACACAATGGAGTACTATTCAGCAGAAAAAAATAATGGAATCATGAGATTGGCAGGCAAATGGATGACACTAGAAGAAACCATCCTGAGTGAGGTAACCCAGTCACAAAAAGAGAAACATGGCATGTACTCTCTCATATATGGATTTTAGACATAGATCTGGGGAGTGCCAGCCTACAATCCTATGGCCAGAGAGTCTGGGAAACAGAAACTTCATTCAGTGGCTGATCGAAGAAGAGGCAGACTCCCTTGGTTAAGTACTGAGCTGAACTCAAGAAAGCCAGTAACAGAGAGGGAGGACTGATTATCAAAGGGATTAAGACTGGGCTGGTTTAACCCCCAGAAACAGCTGACCAGACAAAGGTTAACTCTTGAATCCCAGGCATCAGCCTGGGAATCCAGCATGGTACTGATCAAGACCCCCTGAATCTGAGTGTCAGTGAGGAGGCCTAGGTAATCTATTGAGCCTTGGGCAGTAGATCAATATTTATCCTGGGTATACAAATGGACTTTGGACTCCCATCCAACAATGAGAGATGCACTCTCACCCTGAACTCTTGGGGAAGGGTCTAGGCCCTGCCCTGGATGAAATGACAGACTATCGACACCCCCAAGGAGGGCCTCAACCTCCCTGGGGAAATGAGGGTATATAGGGGGGATTGGGGGAGGGCACGGGAGGAGGGGAGGGAAAGGGAGAGAGACTTGGAACTGACTTGTGAAGCAGCCTTGTTTCTTATCTAAATTTAAACTGGAAAATTTAAAAAATGATCTACCACTAGACCCAGCAATTCCACTCTTAGGCATTTATCCAAATGAGGCAGGTTCATACAACAAGGGCATCTGCTCCACTATGTTCATAGCAGCATTGTTTGTAATAGCCAGAACCTGGAAGCAACCTAGATGCCCCTCAACTGAAGAGTGGATAGAGAAAATGTGGTACATTTACACAATGGAGTATTACTCAGCAGAAAAAAACAATGGAATCTTGAAATTCGCAGGGAAATGGATAGCACTGGAAGAAACCATCCTGAGTGAGGTAACCCAGTTGCAAAAAGACAAACATGGTATGTACTCACTCATATATGGATTTTAGATATGGATCAGGATAGTGCCAGTCTGCACTTCCACAGATAGAGAGTCTGGGAAACAGGAAAGAAATTAAAAGATATGCATATATGCATAGTACCCAAGAGAAGAGGATGGAGACAAGATCCTCTGAATGGATGGGGAACAGGGCGAGGGGGGGGGTAGTGGGTCCTGGGAAGAATAGAGGGGGTAAAGAGGAAGGGAGTTGGTCATGGGGGAACAGGAAGTTGAGGGGGTGGGGGTAGAATAGGGGGAAGAGGGAATCATAGGATTGAAGACAGATCAGGCACCAGAGTGACCTCGAGTGATCTAAAGGTATAACATCAATTGGCAAGCTAAGCAATAGTGGAAGGACCACCTCGAATGCCCATTCCTGATAATGAACTTGATGTCTATAACTATCCGGGAGCCTTCATCCTGGGACTGATGGAAGCAGAGGCAAACACACAACTAAGCACTGAACTGAACCCAAGGAACCCAGTGACAGAGAGAGAGGAATGATGAGCAAATTGGCAAAGAATGGGCTGGCAAAAACAGCAGAGACAGCTGATCTGAACAGGGGAGTGCTCTTGGACCCCAGACCGACAGTGGGGAGGCCAGAATGGGACTGATCTGGACCCCCCCAAATGTGAGTGTCAGTGAGAAGGCCTGGACAACCTATGGGGCTCTGAGCTGTGGATCAGTGTCTATCCCTGGTATACAATCTGTCTTCATGTGCCTATAGCACAAAGAGAGATGCTCTCTCAGCCTGGACTCTTAGGGGAGTGCCTTGACCCTACCAAGAGTAAAATGATAGACTCTAGACATCCCCTATGTGGAAGTATGTGGCAATAGGGTGGGAGGGAGGGTGGAAGGGGAGTGCGGGAGGAGGGGAGGGAGAGGGAACTGGGATTGACATGTAAAACAAGCTATTTAAAATTAAAAAAAAATAAAATAAAATATAAAAAAAAATGCCCTCCCATGATGAGAATGATGACTGCCTTATATGCCATCCTAGAACTCTCATCCAGTGGCTGATGGAAGCAGAGGCAGACACCCACAGCTGTGAACCGAATTGAACTCCTGGAACCCAGCGATGACCAAAGGAATCAAGATCAGGCTGGAAAACCCCATAGAGGCAGCTGACCTAAACAAGGGGGGAACACATGGACCCCAGACTGATGACTGAAAGGCAGGAATGGGACTGATCCAGACACCCTCCCACGGAAGGTGGGTGACAGAGAGGAGGCCTTAGGTATCTGTGGGACCTTGGAGAGTAGAGCAGTATTTATTCCTGGCATACAGAAAGACTCTGGGAACCTATACTACGTGGAGAGATGCTATCTCAGCCAGGACACTTGGGGAAGAACCTGGGCCCTTCCCAGGATGATGTGACAGACTCTGAAAATCCCTCATGGAGGCCCTTGCCCTCCCTGGAGAACTTAGGGGGGATGGAGTGGGGGTGAAGGGTTGGGAGGATTGGGAGGTGGGGGAGGAGGGGAGGGAGAGGGAACTGAAAGTGACATGCATAAAAAGTTAAATATATATATATATATACATATATATATATATATATATATATATATATATATTAGGACAGTTTCTCAATTGAGATCCCATACAGGTAGCTGCAATTTTCAGCAAGTTGACAATAAAACCAACCATTGCAGAACACACATGCATACACACACACACAGAGACAGAGAGAGAGAGAGAGAGAGAGAGAGAGGAGAGAGAGAGAGAGAGAGAGAGAGAATGTCAGAAGCCATGAGAGCAGGTCAAGAATCATTTTCTCTCTTTATCCCTCAATACAGGAGAAGACAACTTTTCTTTCTCTCTCTTTCTTTCTTTCTTTCTTTCTTTCTTTCTTTCTTTCTTTCTTCCCTCCTTCCTTTCTTTCTTTCATTTGAGATACTACATATTAAACTTAAGCCTCCTTCAATCTAGGCAAGAGCTTATGCTTCAGCTAGCTCCGTATCCCTTTTGTACTTTGTATTTTGACAAGGTAGTGAATCTTTACCTGGACATTTACACCAAGACTTCCTTTCATTTAAATAATTTCATAGGCTGGACCAGGAGCTTACTAATAGTGTGTCTGCCTGATGTGTTCACTGCCCTTTGCCTGACCTCTGACAGGATAAAAATATAATAAAGATCCCGTTTCCTTAACGTTATAGTAACCACAGCTCTGGGAAAGACTGTGTCATGAGTCTTCCACTGGATAAGCATTTCCATTTCAGTTTACCTAGAAATGAAATGAATTGTTATAGCATTGTTTGAGTCAGTCAGTAATCTCAAATGCAAGGATCCAATGACATTTGCTTTTTAATTTTTGATATTATAGTACAATTGGTTCATTTTTGCTGCCCTCCTTTATTTCTAATCCATGACCTCTGTCTTTTTTTCATTAATACTTGTTAGTTGTTACATGCATATTTGTATACATCTATTCACGGCATTTCTAGTCATGACGTGCTCAGTGTGTATAATGTTGTTGTATGTGATTTCAGGGCTGACTATTTGGTATTGGATACCATCTGGTGTGCTCTTTCCATGGAGAATACTATTTCCCACTCTCAAAACTCCCTAGTTGCCTCTAGTTCTTTGTGTAGGTTTGGAGTCTATGATCTTTTCCCCCATTCATAACAGCATTGTCCAGAAAAAAATCTATTTTTTCCTTTAACATTTTAAGATAGTTAATGACCTGAGTCTTCTTTAGCTGGTTTTAAAGGAATCACAATAAATGTCAAGTGTGGGAGAAAATTATGTAGAGAGTGAAAGCTATACTACTGTGAAGGGGTGCTCCTAACCAAGCTAACTACCTTATAACCAAGGAATCATGCAGGAATGGAGGAAGGCTGCTTGGCCATATAAACCTTTCTATCTTTGTGTCTTTTCCTTGGCTTTTGAACAGATTTCAATACAAAAGCACTTAGCAAAGCATAAGACTTGCTGGGCAGTGGTGGCACAAGCCATTTATCCCTGCTTTTGGGAGACAGAGGCAAGTGGATCTCTGTGAGTTTGAAACCAGCCTGTTCTACAAGAGCCCATTCCAGGACAGGCTCCAACGCTACACAAGAAAACTCTTTCTTGAAAATCCAAAACGAAAACAAAAACAAAAACAAAACACAAACAAACAAAACCATGAGACTCATTATTGTCAACTCAGAGATAAAATGTCAAATCTGAAGAAAAGGGTGTGGGTTTTATAGATATTGTCTCACTTAGAACTGCTCCTGACTCATGAAATAGCTATTATTGTGTCCATTTTACAAGAGAGAAAACTAAAATTCTGAGAAGGTGAGTAATTTATTGGTCATCACACAGTAATGAGCATGAGATGCCCAGATTCCTAACTGGAAACCTAGGATCTGCCTTTTCTGATGTAAATCCCTTAGGGGAGGCACTTGTTCCCTCAGTCACTCTGTGTCCATTGGCTGGCTTCCATAGGCTCCAGGAAGTGTGCCAATGGGGGAGAAAATAAGAAATCATGAAAAACATGGGAATCAACCTTATATGACCTCCCAGCATATGTCCTAAATTGTTTTTCTCAGAGAAAATTGTTAAAATAGTAATGAAGTAGCTAGTACAAAGTCTAGAATTTTTCCACCTCCTCACTTGAGTTGTATGCACTTTTGAAAAGGATGACCCTAATCATTGGCTTACGGTGGGGTCAGAAAAGAATTATCTAGTGCATCTCTAGCACCACACTGGGAATCATAATGGGAAACATATGTAAAGGTATCAATTTTCACAAAACAAACGTTTGCCAGCAGGGAGTGGTGGAGAGAGAGAATTTAAGGTTTGTTTGTTGAACCCCAGTTGGATGGATGGATGGAGCAAAGTATAAATGAGTATAAGGCTACACTGTGATCAGTTAGGACATATTGGCACCTTCTCAAATTAATTCAGACATTTAGACTTTCAAAAAGGGTCACTAGTTTGGTGTTTTGTTTTGTTTGTGCATTTGGTTTTACTATAGCAACAATTACCAAATCAATCTTATCACTGAAAACAATTGATTAGCACTTTTTGTGAAATGTATTGCAAACAGAAGTGCTAATTATGGGAAATAAAATTGTGCATAGATCTTCTTTTAATTTGAATTTTGTTCAATTATAAGCAGATTCCCGGCCCAGCCTTAACCCATCACATTTAGTATTCTATGGGCAGCAAAATGCTTAAGACTGACAAAATATCTAGTCTGTAACCTCTATTGGAAAGACTTGATTGCAATAAAATTACACAAAAATGTGTCACTAAAAGGCATTGGACAGACATAAAATCTAACCTTTTGAGCTGAAGAATACTTAATATTCTCTTCATGATCATGCATGGGGAAATTCTTTGCTATGGAATAGCTATTTTCCTGTTAAGCAGGCTATTTCATCAATGATTTATTCACACAATGTAATAGGTCGTTTAAAATGGTGGTTTAAAAGTTGGGCCTTTTTGTTTAATTTTCTCACAGGCGGTTGGTAATTATCATGGCCCTGCAGTTTCTCTGGAATGCCATGGAGGGTCAAATGCCAATGGAACCCTGCTTTATAGGGTAATTAAGACAGTCGACATGGTTATTAAATACATCATGCTAAACTAAACTGGAATGCTGTGAAATAAAATCCAAAATCATAAATAAAACTTGGGTATTCCAACAAAGGGAAATGTGTGAAAAGGCAGAACCGTGTGCTCTTCGAACTGCATGAAATGGCTCTTTCCCACTTAGACTTACTAGAATCTGCCCAGGAGAGCCTCTGAATTCTCCTGGAATATAAGCAATGTGTTTTCCATATAGGTTCCTCTTCCTCCCATTTCACAGTGTGTAAAGCAAGACAAGAATAGTGAACTGTGCTTTCTATTTTCCTTGCAGCAACAATCGAAATGCTGGAAGACATATGATGCTAAGTTTCATATTGTCAGCAAATAAATATTAGATAAGATTTAAAACACACACACTCCATACAGCCTTCCCAGGCTCTTTCCAATAACTGATCCCCAATGTGGATTCCTGCTGCCTCACAGAATTCACCTGCAACCTGCACATGGTAAGGATATAATGACTCCTTCAAAGAAATCAGGGATGGGCTAGTCAAAGGTCTGTGAATGCAAACAATCCTAACCAGTGGTGATAGGTAAATATTGTCATCAGTAGAACTGTAAGCATTTCAAATATGTGTCTGTCTTGTGGCCATAAGCTTTGAAACCCAAGAGCCAAAGGCTTTGGTAATTTAATTTCTCTCCAGAAAATGTGATGAGTACACAAAAATGCTGGCAAAAGGACTGGGCAAAATGAGAACAGAATAAAATACAATCTTTCCAACCTATAATATGCTGCCTACAAGAGATTTTAAATTATCCTCCCCCTGCGTATTGCCTGGAAGTCTCTTTCTCCGTATGCATGTTTACAGGCAAATGCATTGGTTTGCTAGTCAAAGGAAAAGAACTGGTCTTAAAAGGGGAAATAAATATTTCCAATTTTAGCTGTAAAACTAGAAGCCAAAATGTGTAGTTGACAGGCACAGAGCCAGCTAACTTCAGACCACTAGCCTTTCCTTCAAAATCAGTCTTCCTATTTCCACATGGAACACATTTTAAGTTAACAATGTGTAGCTTGGCAAAGGGATTGTTTTTCTTTGGCATGAAACGGTTGTCTCATTTTAGAAAAAAAAATGTATTTCTGCCTGCTTCTCTATACAGTATATGTCCACATTCTTTTGAACTTTGAAAACTGTTATTATATCAGGAAAGTTTTAGAAGATCACTTCATTTTTGTCTAAATATGAAAATATGTGTTTAAGATAGTCAAATGCTCATGCATTGGCTTTGCATCATTCTGAATATTGCTCAAGTATGCCTTAAAATGTGTATTGAATGGTGACTTAACTATATCATATACTCTGAGAAAACAGGCCTTGGAGAGACATTTGAATTTGCTTTGATGGCATTTTTGCAGGGTTTATGGACAATGGACAATCTGAAAATGAATCCAGCCGTTTCCTTCTCGTCTCTCTGTCAGTGTTTTCAAATTGAGTCATTCTACCCACAATGTATTTATAGCCCTGAAAAGAGCAGAATGCAAGGCTACCCATTCAGATGTTCTCAGTCTATTTCCCCATTTCTTGCTCCTGTCAGAAAAAGAAAAAACAAGAGCAGAAATGCAAATTTTCAGACATTGGTTCCATATGAAATGGTACCGAGTGCCGCCCCAGCTACTGTTGTGAGACCAGATAGGGCCACCGCTGCCTACACATAAAGAAAGCCATTAAGGAGAAGTTGTTTATTTCTGCTTCTGCAGAAATCATAAACACCAGCCCTGAGCCTGACAGCCCAAGCTGTGCTGCAGTAAATTCTAGTACTTTGCTGCCCATTGTAAGCTGCCCAGTAAAAGTTACTGTAGCTAAATCCCATATACATTTCAGGAAATAATCCTTCTCAGAAGATGGCATCATATTCATGCACAGCAGGGTGTGCAAATGCCTATAAATCATGTGTAGAATCTAAAATATCTATTTAAAAAATCTGTGCAAATTTAACCATGACCCCTTTGCCAGACAATAGGCCTTCATGTGTTTGCAGCTTAGCAGACACACAGGAATTTTGTTTGGAAGCGATAGCTACTGTCTATGTAATATTTAGGACCTATTCATGCAGCATCTGGCAGAAAATAAAAGGGTTTTTCTGCACTAACATATGCTAAAGAAGGATGTGGCCCTGTGCCGGCTCCTCCTCTTCTGATTTTTTGCAAATAGCACAACATAAGAGACGGTTGTTTCTGGCGGCCCTGCTGCGTGTCATGGCTGCCAGGCAAAATCCCATGAATTATTGCTCTTCCAGATGTAAGAGATTTTCAGGCTGCCTTAAACTGCCTGTGGTTTGTGGTGCTGGAGAGGAGAGAAACAAGATTAAACTTCATCTCATCAGTGCAATCTGAAAAGATCACACAGTGGACGGGTAATCAGGGACATTCCAGAGCCAGACTGGAGAAACTGTGTGTTTTTGTTTCAAGGTGATGTCACATTAAGCCTGTTGGAAGACAGTGATTAAGGTCAAACAATATTTGAGGAAGATCAAAAATAAAAGAGAAAGTGTTCAGTTCTCTTCTGAAGCATCTTTATGGTATTGCCTTAATGGGAAAGGACTGGTCTCACTGTTAGGCCTTGGGAAGTGGGTTAGTCTAGTGACTCAAAGTTGTCAGCATTTCTCTATACAAGGTTAATGTGAGAAAAATTAGAACTGTTCCCACAGAATTATAGCTCTGCTGTTCATTGTAATTTAGAAGATGCATTCATCATCATCAAAAAAAATATCAACTGTCAGGGTTGTTATCTCTAAAGGTCAATTTTGAAGTCTTGGTGTGTGTGTGTGTGTGTGTGTCTGTGTGTGTGTGTGTGTTTCTATGAACACTCCACATAGAGCTCACGAATATTCATTTAAAACCCAGTGAGTGATAAGAATATGTTATGATATACAGATTTTTTGAAGATTATTTGATCCAGCTTTCTCCTATAAAGAGAATAGTTCCATAAACTTCAGCCAGTTCAATAGCCCAGGTTACCAACATTTAACTGAAGCTTTTCATAACTGTTCCCAGAATGACTAAGAAAATAAATCGCACCCTCTCCCATTACATACAGTTAAAGTCCTCAGGGAATAAAGTTATAACTCATTACATTTCGATTTCCTTTGATCAAATACCATACACCGCACCTGGATATTATAATTTTAAATAGTAGTTGTGACACAAATTAGGATAATGCTTAAAAACCCCAGATCGTGATATGGTTACTATCAGCCCTTATCATTCATGGTGTGGGGAAATGGTGAGAAGTTTTTATTTTGAGGCATTTTCTGGGTTTCTATTAGCAAAATATTAATTATACATCAAGAAAACGTGTTTCTCAAGAAACACCTGGAAGTAATCCACAACCATATATGTCTTAGATCAGAACATAATTGCCCCAATCCAACCTGTATAAGTTTTCCCTTTTTTATTTTAGATGTAGCCTATTTAAGTAATGGGGTAGGCTACCAGATGTAAAACCTCCCAGGCCAGCTTTTCTTTCCATTTCAGCAAGGCACCTCACAAAGGTTCCCTAAAGTGAGGGATCCCAGCAAAACCGTGATGAAAACCATAGGTCCAAGTGGCTTACATGAAAGCATTTATTGCTTTTCATGCAATACATTTATAGCAGAATTGGGGGAAGAAAGTCCTTTGCTGGAAATGCATTAATTATTTGACACTGGTTTGCCTCAAAGACATTTCTACTATGGATGCAAGTGAAAGATCACAGCTAAAAAAAGATCATCATACTTGAGGTAGGCTCACACAGTCCTTTCTTATGTTCTGTGTGAAGTTGTCTTGAACTGAAATCTATGCTCCTCGAGGATTAAGGGATTGCAAAGAAAAGACCCAGGCTTCTGTAATTTAAACCCAGAGATTCTCCAGCACAAAGGTGCAAAATGGACTAAGCCAGTCTGACTCTTGCCCCAATCCGTAAAGAAATGATTTTCCTTCAGGAAGTTTTATCCTATTAACATTCCAATAGTGTTATCATCTTTAAAGCAAGGGGTCGTCTACTGGCTTCACAAGCACTGTGTGCTTGCAGACTGGAGGAGTGGATGGAGTTTTACATTACAGTTTATGAATCTATCATCAATACTTTATATTTGAGAAATCTGCAAGCATTTTAGAAGAAACTGCATAACGATTATCAGTGACTCATGTTTTCTTTGTGAAACTGGTATTTTATTCCATTAACTATTGCCATGGAACTCAAGCTTCTATTTTTGATCTTCTGTTCTGTTTCTGGAAAAATACTAGTTTGCAAGTTGATAGGTTATCCAAGTCAATGACACTGAAAAGTATTTTTAAAAACCTCGTTTTGGGGGCAAATCAAAACCACTCAAAAGTGGGCATTTTACTTTCAGAAAAGAGTGTAGTCTCTAAGAGAGCTTTCTTTATACATTCACTGACCCAATCTTATATTGAGTAATTATACATAAGCACTTTGTTGAAATGCAATTAGCAGTCAGGTGGTACTAAAAGAGACTGAATCTTGCCTTCTTATCTAGTAGAGGATGGATATACTAAATAAGAAAAAAGCTGATTAAACTATAACTGTGACACAGGTAGTGAAGAGTATGTATGGAGGAAGGTCATGAGAACACGGAACTTGCACAGATGTGATTTTCATAGCTCTGTGGCAGCATAACTTTGGTATGAGGATATGTGGTTTACCCCAAGTAAAGGAACTTTGAACCTTATTGCTATAGTTTCTAGAAACAGACAAAAACTATAAATGAAAGATTTAGTAAGGATGGAATCGTCCTGTTATGGTGGCAGCATTCTGAGCCTCATTGTGTCCCATGAAAGTGGGGAAAATAGTATGAGAAAACAATAAAACAGTATTAATCAGTTTTCAAATGATTGGCAGCAATCACAGCTGATTCCTCTTTCAAAAGTTACATGGTAGAAACTGATTACCTTAAGAGACCTTAAAATATAAAAACAGAAGTCTTAATGACAGAAGCTGAGAATCAGCTCTTCCTTTTCTTGCATCAGAATTCTCCCAAGTTCTTCTTTGATTCAGCCTGCATCTCTAGCTTAATTTTAGAAGACAAAGTAGAGCATAATTTTTTCCACACCGAATTTCGATGTTTCATGCCTTGGTCATTTCAGTCTCTTAACCCCTGAGTTTTGTTCTTTCTTCACAGTGTTGTTTCTGTTCAACTGAACAGATATATTTGCAATTATCAGGGAAGTACCTTATTTTGATTAGTTCTTTGAGAATTTTGAACAGTAATCATTTTCACCTGCACTCCACTTCTCCCAGATCCACTCTTCTTCCATACCCTCACACCTTTGTGTTTTCTAAGTTTTATTTCCAGCCACTTAGTCCAATTTGTGCTGACCATATACTCTTGGATATGGGGTATCCCACTGGAGACCAGCTTATCAGTGGCAATGATTTTTAAAGAAAATGGAGTCTCCCTCTCCCAGAAGCTACTAATTGCCTATAGCTCTTTGGAAAGGGATTGGATAGGGACAACAAATCATGGCCACTTCCACTCTCCAAACTAGAACTTAGTCTGAATTAACCTGAGGTTTGTGGTTGCTGTCATACTATGAGTTCACATGTGCAGCTGCCTTGAGGTCTACAGCAGGCACTCTTTCCTGTAGTCATCCACAACATCTATCTCCTTATTCTTTCTGTTCCCTCTTCCAAAATCATCCCTGAAGTCTAGGAGGAAAGAGTGTGATAGAGGTGTCAGGGTTAGAGATGACTATTCCTTAGTCTGGTTTCTGCTGCTTGGCCAGTAATCTATCTTTGTGTTAATAACTATCAACTGAAAACAGATGCTTCATTGCTGAGTGTGGGAAATGTCTTCATATATGGGTATAATAATCAATCAGTAGCAGTTGGTGTAACACTATATACTTTTAGCAAATTAATAGTAGTATGTTCTCCACTATTGTTATTATCAGGCCAATTTATCCACAAATTCTTGGATTGACAGTGGTGCCAGTTATAGATTTCATGTTGTGGAATACAACTTAGATCCAATAAGAAAGTGGTTGGTTAATGTTGATGCCACTATTACACCAGTAGGCATTTCTTGAAGACCAGTCATTCTAATAGCTCCCAACATTCACCTCTGGGCAAGACATATGAGTATGTTTCTCCTCCAGGATTATGAACACACTTTTCACCACTGTGAACGCTAGCCCATAGGGATGAAGCTCCCAAGTCAGGACCAACTTGTTGTGTGACTCAGGTATAGTGTGTCTTCAGCAGTAGAACTTACTGTAAAGTTGTATAGAGTAACCAATAGCATCAGTCTGTTAAGTTTGGGATTTATGGTACTTCACTGCCCTACAACTCTAAAAGAGATAATAATTCTCGTATTGGGATTTTATTTGTTGGATGATGGTGTCTAGTAATGTTATCCTATTATTCTCCCCATGTCCCCTCCACTGCTTACAGTGAAATATCCTTAAGAAGTTATTTCATGACTCATCGTTTTTGGCCATGTTCTAAAGCATCATGTATCAAGATCATCAACATCCAGACATAAATGTACTCTTTTTTTTCCTTCTTTCAAATCACCAAAAGCAATTCCTCTCAGTTCCATTCATGTTTCCAGCCCCTCCAAGCAGCTTCTCTTAAAAATTTATTAACATTTTTCACCTCTATTGAGTTTTTCTTCTCTCAATATTCAAAACAAATACCATGTAAAATTTCTAATATTGTTTTTAAAAATCATTTAAAATGTTTTCCTTTAAAATAATCACATATTGTTTTTCTAATGGCTAGTGAACTTAACAATTTTTACATTTACAGAATAAATAATATATGTAATATATATTGCTATATTATATATGTATTATTCACATGGATACACACACACACATATATGTAAAGGAGTTATGGGTAAAGCAGATGAAAGGAGGTGAAACTTAGCAAACATTATTCATAGTTTACTTTTCTTTTTTATTAATTAATTATTTTTTACTGGCCTGATCATAGTTTCCCTTCCTCTCCTCCCAGTTCCTTCCCGCAACCTTCCACCCACCTCCATTCACTCCTTTCTTTCTCTTCAGAAAAGTACAAGCTTCCCATGTGTATCAGCCAACACTGACATACCAAGTTGCAGTGGAACTAGACAGCTCCTCTCCTATTAATGCTGGACAAGGGAACCCAGTGCAAGGAAAGGTTCCCAAAAGCAGGTAGCAGGGTTAGAGACATTACTTGTTCTCTGCATTAATAGCCCCCAAGAAGACCAAGCTACTACACAAGTGTCACATTATGCAGAGGGCCTAGGTCAGCCCCAGGCAAGTTTTCAGGTTGGCAGTTCAGTCTCTGTGACCCAGTATGAGCCCAGGTTAGTTGATTCTGTGGGATTTCTTGTGTGCTCCCATGATCCTTCCTCCCCCCTATTCCATAGGGTTCCATGAGGTCTGCCCAATTTTGGACTGTGAGTCGCTGCATATGTCTCTATAGGTTCACAGCTTTCTTTTCTTAGTTAAAAAATACACAGGGCAGGGTGTAGCCCAATGGTTGAGCACTTATCTAACTGTATGAGGCTCTGGGTTTGGTCAACATAACTGAAAACATATGTAATAAATACAAGTTTTTTATGTCACAAAATGCAGAAAATATATAAAGTAGAATAATGCATAATCCAAGCAACCACATTAGCTCAGTATTTTTCATCACAGTGTGCTAAACTGTACTACATCATGTGAAATCTTTTATGATTGATATGTAACTAGATAAAAAAATATCCTTATCTTTATCTTATCTTTATGTACTTAAAGTTGTAATCCAGTACAATTCATTGATAATACTCATTGTCTTAGGAAAAAATACATCACTACCACTGAGAAATTATTAAAGTGTTTGAATATTTGGGTATGAATCATTCAAATTCTACCCCGCAACCATTTTTTCTGTGTAGCTGAAGTCATTAATATATTTTATCAGTCAACCTGTGTTATAATTTCACAGCATCCTTGATAATTATTTCCATCTACAAAGCAATGTTACTTTAAGTAATTTACAGTCAAAAATATAAAAAATAGCAGCCATACGCACAGGTTACTTACATATCCTATTAAGTGATTGCAGCTGGTATCGTCAAGGGAATCTCTTAGTGGTAGATGAGTAAAGTTTTAGTAATGAGGTGGAGAACTTGCCACGTGTTTATATAAAGGAAAATACAGGAAGTGTGTCCTATGGACATTTTTGTGTTTTATATTATAATTACAATTTTCCACTCTTCCTCTTTCACCATCCAAATGCTCCCATATATCCCTACCTACTGGCCTTCAAATCCATGCCCTCTTTTCTCAGTAATGCTATTGCATGTGTACATGTATTCCTAAATATAATACTTTGAGTATATAATATTACCTTATATGTATGATTTCAGGGTTTCATGTGTGGCATTGGGCAGCCAATTGCTGTGCTCTTCTATGGGAAGGACCACTTCTCCTGCTCCTTCCTTTACTCCATTGCTTTTTGTAGGGTTGAGGTCTTGTGGGCTTTCACCTTTCCAGTTTAGCATTTTTGCTGGGGATAGTCTTTTTCTATCTCACATTTGGGCAGTCATGTTGGTGAGACTTTATGAATGTAGTTAATGGCATTACTACATTACATAATCTCACAGGAAACTCCTTGGAATGTTTCCTGTTTGGGGGGAGTATCATTGGCTCCATTGTGTCATATTACTCTGGATGGTATCACTAAACTTTACAGTTGTCCTATTATTAGTAGAATTGTAACCTAATGCATTTAAATGGTATTCTACTTCCATAAGGTTTTAAAAATTACTTTACAAATTTATGTATAGGACAACAAAAATAAAAGCTAAATCTATGAATTACCATACCAATATCTCACATTTTTATATAATTTTAGGAGTATACAGTGGCTTTCATAGAACATTATGGACTCTATCTGTAGACATTACTTTGGCCAGCAATGCCCATTTACAACCCTAACATCTTATCTTGAAGGTCAGACACTCTGCTCCAGAAGTAAAAGTAATTCCATTTTTACAGTCTGTGTGCCTCTTGAGACCAGACATGTCAGTAATGCATAATTGGGTCAAAGATTGTGGAGAATACCTGTTTATCATACAGGCATCTGACACAAAACTTCTCGCTTGTCTGAGGTTGACTGTAGCTGGGTTTGGAGATGAAAGGTCAGTTCCTTATCCACCAAGGCCCTAGACATTCCAAAACCCACTGTGCATTACAAATTTGAACAGGTTAAGCTCTCTTAAAGGGAGGATCTCTTTTCTGAGTACAGTATACATTGTATATAGATACAGTGGACAAGAAACATGGGAAAGGTTGTAGCTCTGACCTTTTAACATCAATTGTTTTATTTATAGCTAGGTATTTGGTCTATAGGGCTTAATATAAAAGCAAGAAGAGAGTCCAAGTACCTGGTTAGCTTTCTAATATCTACCCAGTTATCTTAAATTTGTCTTTTGACTTGTGCTGAAAATAAAAATTATAAATAACTAAAGTGGCATCCACTTTAAAGAATATTTTCCAATAACTTTTAACTGAACACACTGTTTAATTGCAATAAAACCTAAAATAAGTTACCAGATTCTTAAGAAATAATCTTTCACATGCATAATTCATTTATAAAAGACAAAACCATGGTAGCTGGTTTTTATTACTCTTTTCACCTGTTGGGTGTCTTGCTATATAATAAATTTTGAGCCAGAACATTAAAGCTTATAGCAGTTGAAATGCTGTTTTCTGGATTGTAAGTATGCTAAGACTCTTATCCAACATGCCTACATGTGTTTCTGTTTTCAATGCTATTTGGACATATCTTTAAGACAGTATCTGAAGGTATCTTGGGCCCAAAGAAGTGAACTGTGAGTGGTAGTGAAGCAAAGCTGAAGACCGTGTCAGCTGTGAGACAACAAGCAGCAGAGAGGATGGCTCAGCTTCTCGACAGTTTGGATGCCATAAAACCCAGGGCTGGAACGCAGGGACTCTTCTGAGAAGACAACTGTGGCCAATTAGCCTTCTGTTGTCACTCAGTGCAGAGAAGAGTGACATCTCTCTTACTTCCATTCAGATAGGAAAAATAGTTCAAGCCCAGGATTATTTTTCGTGTGTGTGTGTGTGTGTGTGTGTGTGTGTGTGTGTGTGTGTGTGTGTATACTCACATATGCATGCAGGCACGTCATGAGAAAACACATTAATTTGTATGTAGAGCCTAAACAAAAATGAAAAACAATATCTCTTTGAAAGTCTAATTTCCCTCATATTTATTATCTTCCTTATTGTTACCTTTCCTGGTACGCATACCTATAAAAGTTGAAATTTCTGTGTTAATATTAATGTTTAAGTCCTTTGCAATGAACTAAGAATTTGCTAACAGCAATCTTGGATCTCTCCGGAAAGAAAATGAGGCCCCACTTCATCCATTCCAATTGATGTGACTTGATACCTTTGAACTGACAATTACCACCCTAAAACCAGTTTGGAACTATATTGCTATAGACAACTCCAGACTAGCTAGCAGAAATGATGTACCCTCTGACTACACTCTGGCCAGAGCTTCAGATAAGAACTTCAGTCAAGCATCTCCTGCCAAATAGAGACTAGGTACAAATGTTACAGCTAGTCTGCTTGAGACTTTCATTATTATTCTAAAATTTTCTTCCTGCAGGATCCCACAAGGATATCATCATCCCACTTCAGCAGGAAGTAATTCTAAGAATACAATGCTTCCTTTGCCTACTGTTGACTTTAAGGGGTAATATACACTTATTTAGGGTTGGTTTTCGGTTGTTTAAGGTTGGGTATGAATAGGGTGTGTGCGGATTCGAGTATCTCTTTTAGATAAGTTTAGGGTATGGATGGGAAAGGTATGGTTAGGATGGGATACAGATAGATTAATATATCTTCTTGTGATTTATCTTAGTAAGTGTTGGCTATAGACAACTTACATAGTTATAGATTCTTGTATGGTGTAAATTATTAGCATCAAGTTGTATTCCTTTCTTGGATAATTTGTATATTACATTTTGTTATACTGTGTAAGGTCTTCTTTCTGTTTATATTGTTTGGTAGATAAATATCCTTATCATATTCTATGTATATATGCTTTTACATATGTTTAAGATATTTTGAATATTGACAGCTAGTGGCCTCTTGGGCAAAGAACTGCCCCCACTTCGACCACTGACTTTGGACTTGCTATCAGACTGTGCCTGCAGGAGATAAATTAGAAGACTGCTAAACCTTGCCAAGTCAGGGTAAGACAGCCTTTCTACCTTCCTGCTTCTGTGTTGGTCAGTCTGTTACTCCAGGCCTTAACCAAAGCTGGTTGCCCCTATGCTATTGTGAGACTTTGGGTAACTGTCCAGGTAGCCTGCTGTTTCTGTCTTCCCTGCACCTTTGGAAGTTGATCACTGCACTTCCTGCCTACTCTAGTATTATTTTCCTTCTCAGCTCTTGGACTAGGTTGAAGTTAGACTGTCACAATTATTATTCTCTCACCCTAGATAGAAATGTTAGGTGCAATACTTAAGCTTAGAATAACCTTACAATATTGACTGGATATGTAGCTCTTGCCATTTGCTCTTTTTTTTTATGTTTGTTTGTTTTGTTTTTATTGTCTTTAGGTCTTGAGGGTGTATGTTCGTACTTTTCCTTCTAGCACATACTTCAATTTTGCCATCTTTGTATATAATTTTGTATCAAGTCTAAGGCTTTTCTTTAGACTAAGAGAGGAATTGTAGGAAGAGATCTTATAAAGCACCTGTAGCACTGACCACGCCCATTGGGGCATGACCACTAGTGTGTATTGGGTGTGTGAGATGGAGGCCTGAAGAAGGGGAGGGGAATCACTCTCTTGAGCTTCCAGTCAGGTCTCAGAGAGCAGCGGAGAGTGGATGCTGGGAGCACTAACCCTGCCTGAGTTATCGGCTTCTCATGTAAGTGATCTCTCCCCGATAAAATGCCTATGACATCTCTATCCCATGTATGGTAATCGTCATCCTTACAGTTACCTTCTCAATGGAAGGAATGGCTTGCATTTCTGAAGACCCCTAGAAAAGAGGCGACCTCATTTCAATGCTGTGGCAGCCTTTGGGCAGTTTCTTACCATTCATTAGTTTAATTTATGCTAAATCATAATGGAAACTAACAGATAACATTTTCTTTTTAATTATATCTCTGAGTAACCCATTCTCACCAAATGACTGCATTGGTTGGTGTCAGCTGTTGTTATCTGTATATAGATTATTCAAAAATGACTTTCCTCATTGTGTTGTAACATATAGAGTACTTGGACTTTCATCTTCTGCGTACTGTAATTCTGCATGCAAGCTCAACTACACATTACAATATACCAGACAAAATCACTGCGCATGATCAATGAAAGCACAGAGACAAAACACTCCTGGCTTCTCTGTTATGATATGAAATGCCCATTTTGCTATGAATATCAAATAGTTAAATTTCAAAGATGTTGAGTATCCAACAAATATAGCTCTGGTTCATGAGCAGACAGATCTGTGTTCAAGGACCCACTTGGTTTGTCACCTGTAGCTGAAAATCTCCATTTCCTTGTCTTTTTGGGGGGGACTTCAAGATAGGGTTTATATGTTGCTTTGGATGTTGTCCTGGAACTTACTTTGTAGAGCAGGGTGGTGTCGAACTTACAGAGTTCTGCCTGCCTCTGCCTCCTGAGTGCTGGAACTGAAGATGTGCGCCACCAACGCCCAACTCCATTTTCGTTTCTTAACATATGGGGAACTAATGGTATGAGGCATAATAATGGTAAAACTCTGATTTACCCATGATATATGTAACAAAGCTGGTATATAACAAGCATTTACTTAATGGATACTGGTTACTAGTTACATTGAATTTTTGTCATTTGTAAAATGGAAAATTTTTTAAATCAAGGTTGTTGATAACATTTAGGCAATTAAATGTTTCTTGGCAGTAGTGGTACATGCCTGTAATCCAAGCACTTGGGACGCAGAAGAGGAGAGTCTCTGTAAATTTGAGACCAGCATGGTCTACAGAGTGAGCTCCAGGATAGCCAGAGCTGTTACACAGAAAAACCCTGTCTTGAAAGAAAACCCAAAAAGTTGCAAAATACGTAGTTAATGAGTTAGGGATATAGTTCGATAGAATACACACAGCCCAGAACAAAGAGATGAAAGCAAGGCAATGAGAAACTCAAAGTCATCCTCAGTTATACTATGAGTTCTAAGCTAGCTTGTGCTACATGAGACCCTGACTTCAAAGGAACAAATAACAGTATATTCACAGTTAACTAACTCTGTAATTTATTTTGCATATATCTGGTTATATACTTAATAATTCTAAATCATATATAGAAAAGCAAAGATAAAATATTGCCAGTGAAGCTCCTATCTTTAAACTACAGCATCCTTGTTATTTTGATCTCCCTTAGGAATGAAAGAGGGAAAAATTGTCCAAACAGACTTGTGCCAGATTGAAAAATGACTCTGGCATCCTAACAGAATAAGAAATGGTGTGGTTGCCAAGTGAATCCTTCCTGTTGCAGAAGGATACAGACTTCTCTCTACCTCCTCCGGGACATGATCAAGAAGACTGGCCCAAAGATCAATCATACTGTATTCAGAAAATTCATCACACCTGCATCCTGAGGAATATTTGCAGGCTCTGATTCTTCACAGGTTTCCCCTGTCTCTCTCTTTTTTAATTTTTACTGATCAATGTGATTATTGAATCTCTACTAGACTCCTGACCCTGCATTGGCCCTTAGGTAGAAGGAAACAGAATCAGGCCTAATTCCCACCATGAGATGTTTTAGAATCTAAATACCAGACAAACGCAAGCAAAATTGATGAGTTGACTACCACACACAAACTGCTATCCCTTTATGTTGATCAAGAACAAGAGGAAGGCTTCTTTTTGGAATATGGACTTTATGCTAGACAGGAGAAGGTATTTACTTTTAGTAACTGGAGCTAACTTATAAAAAGCTTATTGCTGGATTTATGTTGAGATCTGTGATCCATTTCAAAACTTTCTTCAGTTTGTGAATAAATCCTAATGAAATTATATATATCAACTTCAATTAAATTTTATGAAACATATTTTTTATTTCTCACTGTGCAGAAATTTCACAAGTATTCCTTAGTCATAATAAATACTTTTAAGCAGGGTGTAGTTCAAATTTATAAAGAAAAAACTTAAAAATCACAACTTTTAAACAATCATGAAAAACATCCTCATTCCTACAAATGAATTACTGTGTCAATCATCAGTTATACTTTTATTGGTAATCATTTGTTTTTATTCAAACCCTTTAAGCCTATTCACACATATTCAGGATATATTGTATTCCCATATTCAGCCCCAAAGTCCTCCCCATCCGGAACCTAAGGCTACCAATTGCCATGAAATTTCCATGGGTGTCTCTTATTTTTTGCACAAACCAGAAGTTTATTCAAAGATGTCAGGAGCAAACAGTTGCATTTACTGGATCTCAGGATTACAATGCCAGCCGTTTTCTCTCAATTGTTTAAAGTGCTGACTATAAAATATATCCAATTCATGAGAAAAATACAGCATTAAGCAAACACTTAAAACTGTTTTGAAATTAATTCCATAGATATCATGTAATTTTATTTCTAAATATAGTGCCAGAAAGCAAAATCCAAACCAGGCTAGCATTTGCTTTTTCTGTAGTGGTTAACCCTGCTGAAGTATGACTCACTGGGGTTTCCCTAGATTCCACAACAAACAATTTATTGTCTCTAAGCTCACATTCTAGGCTATTATTTTTCTAAATGTAAAAAAAATAGGATTCTGATTATAGTAAACTCTTGAAGGCACCTGTCCCAGCACACACCTAGGTACCAGTCCTAAAATGCTTACTTGTCATCCTTTACTCCTTATCACAGAGTTAAGTGACATTAACTCAGTTTTAGTTCCAGGACAAGAAGTTCTGTCCTCTAAGACCAAGTAGCAAGAAAGGATCCTAACCTACAGGTTCCAGGTACGTCTACACTCTCCTGTCTAACATTCAACTGTCTTCTATCAAATGTATTACTCCCCTTCTTATCCCGCACCCTGGCCCTCCAGCAAACCTCTAGGTGTGTTCACATTGCTTAGTGGTAGTGCTGTCCTGAATGAATTCCCAATATCATCATTTTGCTTTGTTGCAATACCTCTCCAAAATGCTTTCTACTTTTTGTTCTTGATCCTTACAATTGTACACTCTTTGGAAAAGTAATCTACAATTTCCCATTATGAGTGATTAACACTTGGTTCATTTGGTAATTCAGCTTTCCCTTTCTAATTCACCAAACATGCATAGGGTTTGGATAGTCAATGATAGTAGAGGAATATGTCTTTCTCTGAACAAACAATGTCTCAAGGAACAAAACACACAAAAATGCCCTCCTAACATATATGATCCATTACAGAGTGTGTGTGTCATATAAAAATTCTTTATAGTCTTGCTCTGCACAATTCTCCTGCTTCATTTATTCTGTTTTCACAGTGTGAACTTCACTCCAGGCACCAAGGACTACATGTGGATCTCCAATGAGCCTTGGCTTCCTGCTTTTGGGTTTTATTCCCTCTGATGAAAATTGCCTTGTTGCCACTGCAGCAAGCAGACCCTAGAACTGTGTTCTCTCCTCCTCAAATAGTTGTCATCTCAGATCTAATAGTTGGCCTGCAGATTTAATATCTATCTCTCTATTTACTATCAATTCTCATGGCTTGACATTCCTAAAAGCAACTGCAAGCAACAGTGCCTAGATTCTCTGTGCTCCTGGAATTCAGATAAATCATCACTTGACTCCCAAACCCCGTCATACACAACTATGTAAACTTCTCTGAGATTTCATTTAATTATAGATTAAATTGCTACAGTGAACAGTAGCAATATGTAACACAAAGTCTTCTGTGAGGACACAATTACATAATGCAAATGAAATGTTTAGAACAATCAAGCCTTAGTAAACAATCAATGTGCCTATTTAAAAATGATGTTTATGTAAATGTTTTTCTTTTTTTGTTTAAGTTAGAAACAAGCTTGTTTTACATGTCAATCCCAGTTACCTTCCCTCCCATCCTCCCCTGTCCCCATTGATCCCCTATCCCATCCCCATTCACATACTAGGGATAAATACTGATCCACTACCAGAGGCCCCATAAATTTCCCAGGTCTCCTAACTGACACACATGTTCAGGGGGTCTGGATCAGTCTTATACTGGTTTCCCAATTATCAGTCTGGGTCCATAAGCTCCCCCATTTTCACGTCAGCCTTTTCTGTGGGTTTCTCCACTCTGGTCTTGTCCCTTTTTCTCACCACTCCTCCCTCACTGCAACTGGATTCCAGGAGTTCAGCTGAGTGTTTAGCTGTGGTGGTCTGCTTCTGCTTCCATCAGCTACTGGATGAAGGCTCTAGAATGGCATATAAGGTAGTCATCAATCGCATTATCAAGGAAGGGCATTTAAGCTAGCCTCTCCACTTTTGCTTAGATTGTTAGTTGGGGTCATCTTTGTAGATCTCAGGAGATTTCCCTAGTGTCAGATTTCACTTTAGACCTATAATGGCTCCATCAATTATGGTGTCTCTTTTCTTGCTCTCCTCTATTCTTCCTCTGACTCAATCTTCCTACTTCCTCATGTCTTCCTCTCCCCTTCTCTTTCTGCTATCTCCTTCTCCCTTCCCCCCATGCTCCCAGTTAGCTAAGGAGATCTTGTCTCTTTCCCTTTCTCTAGGAGACCATGTATATGTCTCTTAGGTTCATGTTTGTTTCCTAGCTTCACAACTCATCACAGACCTTTAAAGAACAATACTCAACTTTATATGGAAAAACAAAAGACCCAGGATAGCCAAAACAACCTTTAACCATAAAGGAACTTCTGGAGACATCACCATTCCTGACTTCAAGCTCTATTTTTGAGCTATAGTCCTGAAAACAGTTTGGTATTGGCACAAAAATAGACAAGTAGACCAATAGAATTTAATTGAAAACTCTGATATGGACCCACACACCTAGAAACACCTGATCTTTGACAAAGAAGCTAAAATAATACAAGGGAAAAAAGAAAGCATCTTCAACAAATCATGCTGGCATAACTGGATGCTTGCATGTAGAAGACTGCAGATAGATCCAAATTATCACCATGCATAAAACTGAAGTGCAAATGGATCAAAGACATCAACATAAATCCAGCCACACTAAACCTCTTAAAAGAGAAAGTGGGAGCCACCCTAGAATGAATTGGTACAGGAGACAGCTTCCTGAACATAACACCAGTAGCACAGACATTGAGATCAACAATTAATACATGGGACCTACTGAAACTGAGAAGCTTCTGTAAGGCAAAGGACACAGTCAACAAGACAAAACATCAGCCCACAGAATGGGAAAAGATATTCACCAGTCCCACATCTGACAGAGGGCTGATTTCCAAAATACACAAAGAACTCAAGAGGCTAGTCACCAAAAAACCAAATAATCCAATTAAAAAGTGGGCTACAGAACTTAATAGAGAATTCTCAATAATGGAATCCAAAATGGCTGAGAGACACATTAAGAAAGTGTTCAACATCCTGAGCCATTAGGGAAATGCAAATCAAAACAACCTGTCAGTATGGCTAAAATAAAAAAAAACACCAATGACAGTTTATGGTGGAGAGAATGTGGAGAAAGGGGAACACTCCTCCACTGGTGGTGGGGAATGAAAACTTGTACAGCCACTTTGGAAATCAGTATGATGGTTCCTCAGGAAAATGGAAATCAGTCTACTACAAGATCCAGCAATTCCACTCTTAGGCATATACTCAAAAGGTGCACATTCATACAACAAGGATGTTTATTCCACTATGTTCATAGCAGCATTATTTGTAATAGCCACAACCTGGAAACAACCTGGAGGCTCCTCAACTGAAGAGTGGATAAAGAAAATGTGGTACATTTGCAAAATGGAGTACTTCTCAGTGGGGAAAAAACAGTGGAACCTTGAAATTCACAGGCAAGTGGATGGAAGAAAAAATCATCTTGAGTGACATAACCGAGCCGCAAAAAGACAAACACAGATTTTAAATATTAATGCTTTTGTAATATGGGATAAAATGTACTCTGTCTATTCCTATGATAGAGAATTATTATCTAGAGCAGGAACTCAACTCAAACAAAAATTCAAAGAAACGAAAATGTGGACTATAGCTTTTAACAGCTAAACAGAACATTCTAAAAGGAAGAAAAAAGAATAGCTAATAAGAATTATTTTTTTCTTCTATCAATGTATATTTTCAATTTTAATACAATATATTTTGGCCATTATTTCCACCTCCACCAACTCCTCTTAGATATCCACCTGCTTATCAATGCAACTTTATATTCTTTTTTCATCTGTAAAACAAGAGCAACACAAAAGCAAAACAAACAAACAAAAAAAGCACAAACACAAGTAGTGAAACAAAACAGACACACACACACACACACACACACACACACACAGTCTGTTTGGTATTGGGCAGCTATTCCTAAGCCTATGCTGGAATATAGTAGATATATGCAGTGTTGCCCATTAAGAACTCTTGAATCCCACACATCAGCCTGGGAATCCAGCATGGGACTGATCAAGACCCCCTGAATGTGAGTGTCAGTGAGGAGGCCTAGGTAATCTATTGAGCCTTGGGCAGCAGATCAATACCCATCCCAAGTATACACACGGACTTTGGACTCCCATAGAACAATGTGAGGTGCACTCTCACCCTGAACTCTTGGGGAAGGGTCTAGGCCCTGCCCTATATGAAATGACAGACTATGGACACCCCCATGGAGGGCCTCACCCTCCCTGGGGAAATGAGGGGATAATGTGGGGGTTGGGGGGAGGGCTCGGGAGGAGGGGAGGGAAAGGGAGAGGGACCTGGAACTGACTTGTGAAGCAACCTTGTTTCTTATCTAAATTTAAACTGAAAAAGAAAGAAAGAAAGAAAGAAAGAAAGAAAGAAAGAAAGAAAGAAAGAAAAACTAACTTTCTATTTCCCAGAAGCTAACAATTGCAAACCACTTTTTGAGAGGAGGAGGCCTTCCTATGCAGTTTCCTATCTTCTTCCTGCAGGGATTTTTTTCTGGTTTGAACATCTTCATGTCTTAAATGTGGTGATGTCTTGTTTGTACAAATAAAGTTTGCCTGGAGATCAGAGTGAGTCACTCTAGTTAACCATAGAGGCCAGGCAGTGGTGGCATATACCTTTAATCCCAGCTCCAGGTTGGAGGAAACAGGAACTGATGTGATTGGGCAGAGAGAGGAATATAAGATTGGCAGAGACAGGAGCTAACCCCTTTTTGTTCTGAGAATTTTGTAGAGGGAAGAACTCTAGTAGTTCCCTGCTCTGCTTCTCTGGTCTTTCAGCTTTCACCCCCTAATATCTGACTCAGCCTATTCACTTTTATTATTAAGACCACTTAGAACTTGCAATACACCTATACATGTTATCATGATATCTGTGGGTTCATGTGTACATCATCCCTGTTGTGTCTGAAGAACATTGTTTCACTGGAATTAATTACCACCTCTGGCTCTTACAGTTTTTCTGCCTCCTCTTCTGCATAGACCTCTGAGCCTTGAAGGGAAGGAGTTATGACTTTAATATATCATTCTTACAAGGTACAGTAGTGAGTACAACAATGCATGACTGGCTAAGGTACTGAGAGTAAGAGGCATTTGAGCACTTAGCTCTAATCAAGGTATTGATGCTATTTCCTCTGAATCTCCAGAAATGCTGTGGATGAGAGAGCAAAAAGAACATGAGTATTGAAAGATAAAGAGGAGAGTTGAGAAAGGCTATCCTTGGGTGAAAACACAGTCATTGCAATCATGATAACTTAGCCATTATGCACTGGGTCTGCATAAGATGCAGGCTATTAGTCATATAATTAGAGATTAAAATTCATAGATACTATCACTCTTACTGAATGACTGGCTATCAATGAAACCTGGGGAAGAGACAATCATTGTCTTCAGTTGAAAACTTGATTAGTTCACTAGGCACCAATAGTTCCAAATCCATTATTCTAGTTTGCTTTCTGTCACTCTGATAAATACCATCACCTGAAGCAAATTGGGGAGGAAAGGGATTGGAACATTCCCAAAGACCAATGTGATGGAAGCAATTCAAATGAGTTTCCCTCTTCCATTGTATGTCAAGTTGACAAGTAAGATTAGCCATCACAGTCATGGTCACACAGTTGGCCCTGGTTAAACTCAATGGATGACAAAACAAAACACAAAGACATGCATAGGACAGTTAATTGCAGAGGGGAGATGATCAGCAGGGGTAGAAGGTAGACAGAAGAGGGATAGGAGTATGCAGGTAAAAGTAATCAGAATTTCACTATATTGTCAAAGAGCAAACAATAACTGATTTTGAAACACAAAATGAAATATTCCATTAAATGAGTATTACATATAAAATATTTACATAGTCCTTACAAAATAACATTTACAGTATATAAATATTTATGTATTATACAAAAACATAATTAGATTTAAATTATATGTTCATTTAACATTACATACTAGTGGAAATAAGCACACAAAAGTTTCCTGCAACAATGTAGGTTTTTAAAAGCCTTGCATATGTAATACAAAAGTAATTTTTAAAGCCTCAGAGTCCAAAATTTCATGTACATAATATGGAGTAAAAAAAAAGACTCAGGACTAGGTAAACCAGGACCTGTATCCAGGCCTGCTTTCGAGTACCTGGGGACAGCCCCTGAGCTCCCCTCCTGGCAGGAGCCTACTCACCCCAGCTTCCTGATGTTCTTTTCCACCCACAGGACCAGACAATTCAGTGCCTGTTTCTGGGCCCACATTCCAGTGCCTAGGGACAGCCACTGAGACTCCCCTCCCAGCAGGAGCCTATGAACCCAAGATTCCCGGTCTTCGTGTCCACCCACCGGGACCAGGAAAACCTGGGATTATATCTGTACCTGCATTCCAGTGCCTGGAGACTGCCATTGAGCCTCCCCTCCCATGCCCACTCCAACATCCTAACCTCCTTCTCCATCCATGAGACCAGCACTAGGACCAGGAAGAAAAGATTTACCAGAGTATGGGACTTGCTTGCACCCACTGAAAGGGAAATCTGGTCCCCTAACTAACAGGCAAGGAAGAGGCTCTTTCTACACCCAGTAGAAGAGATTGGAAGGAGACAATACTAAAACACACTAAGCAACAGAAAAACAAATATGACACCACCAAATTCTAGAGACTCTACACCAGCAAGACTCAAACATTCCAAGGCAAATGAAGCAGAAGAGAATGACCTTAAAAACAATTTCATGAAAATGATAAAAGCACTCAAAGAGGATATGGGAAAATCCCTTAAGATGAAAAAACAAACCAAAAAAAATGCAAGAAATAGAAGAAAAAACAAACTAAAAATCCAAAAAATGCAACAAATAAAGGAAAAGACAAAGCAAAAATAGGAAAAAAAACAATTCAAAAAGTGCAAGGGTTGGGGAGTCCAGGGAAGCAGCTGTTCCTCCAGCAGCATCAGGTAAACAGGCCGGCTTCCCGGCCTGTGTTCCAGTACCTACAGATCCCCTGGGAACTGCACAGAGCTCCCAATCCCGGCAGGAGCCAAGCACCCCAGACCCCAGGTCTTCTCTCCCACCAACGAGACCAGGAAACCAGAGGAGCCAGGGAGACCAGGGGAGTAGCTGTTCCAGATCAGGTACAACAGGACCCAGCATAGGGTCCAGGGGAGCAGGTAGGAGGCTAAGCGCCCCAGATTCCTGTTCTTCTTCTCCACCCACGGGACCAGCACTTGGACAAGGAATAGAAGAACCACCAGATTATTGGACTTGCTAGCACCCACCAAAAGGGAACTCTGGTCCCCAGACCAGTAAGGGGCTCTTTCTGCACCCACTAGAAGAAGAAATGGGGAAGAGACAATACAAAAACACACTCAGCAACAGAAAAACAAATATGACACCACCAGATTCTAGAGACTCCATACCAGCAAGACCCCAACATTCCAATGCGAACGAAACAGAAGAGAACGACCTTAAAAGCACTTTCATGAAAATGATAGAGGCCCTAAAAGAGGATATAGGAAAATCCCTCAGAGAAATGGAAGAAAAAGCAAACCAAAAAATGCAAGAAATGGAAGAAAGAAGAAACCAAAAAATTCATAAAAGGCAACACATGGATGAAAAGATAAACAGAAAATTTCAAGAAGCAATGCAAACACTGCAAGGGTTGAAAACTGAAATAGAGACATTAAAAAAACACAATCTGAAGAAAAGCAGAAAATAGAAAAGCTGGACAAACAGTCAGGCACTACCGATACAAGCATTACCAAAAGAATAGAAGAGATGGAAGAGAGAATCTCAAGTGTTGAAGATACACTAGGAGAAATGGATTTATCAACCAAAGAAAACCTTAAATCCAACAAATCCTTAACACAAAACATCCAGGAAATATGGGACACCATGAAAAGACCAAACCTAAGAATAATAGGTATAGAAGAAGGAGAAGAAATCCACCTCAAAGGGGCAGAAGGCATATTCAACAAAATCATAGAAGAAAACTTTACCAACCTTAAGAAAGACATGCCAATGAAGGTACAAGAAGCCTACAGAACACCAAATAGAGTGGACCACAAAAAAAGAATCCCTTCGCCACATAATAATCAAGACCCCAAACATACAGAATAAAGAAAGAATATTAAGAGCAGCTAAGGAAAAAGGTCAAGTAACATATAAAGGCAGACCTATCAGAATTACACCTGATTTCTCCATGGAAACTCTGAAAGCCAGAAGGTCCTGGATAGATATTCTACCTACACTAAGAGACCATGGATGCCAGCCCAGACTACTATACCCGGCAAAGCTCTCAATCACTACAGACAGAGAAAACAAGATATTCCATGACAAAACTAGATTCAAGCAATATGTGTCCACTAACCGAGCCCTACAGAAAATTTTGGAAGGAAAACTCCAACCCAAGGAAGCTAACTACAACGAGAAAAACATAAGCATTAGAGAATCCCTCTCTACCAACAGCCAAAAGAACAAGGGGGGTGAAATTCCACACATAATTCCATCAACAACAACCATTGCAAATCGAAGAAGGATGAGCAATCAATGGTCATTAATGTACCTTAATATTAATGGCCTTAACTCATCCATAAAAAGACACAGACTAGCAGAATGGATTCGAAGACAGAACCCTTCCTTCTGCTGCATACAAGAAACACACCTCACAATCAAAGACAGACATTACCTGAGAGTTAAAGGTTGGGAAAAATTTTTCAATCAAATGGACCCAAGAAACAAGCAGGGGTAGCAATCCTAATATCTAACAAACTAGACATTAAAATAAAATCAATCAAAAGAGATGAAGGAGGCCATTACATACTCATCACAGGTGAAACCCACCAAGATGAAGTGTCTATCCTGAACATATATGCCCCAAATACAAAGGCATCCACATTCGTTAAAGAAACATTATTAGAACTTAAATCTCATCTAAAGCCCCACACAGTTATAGTGGGAGATTTCAACACACCACTCTCACCACTAGACAGGAATACCAGACAGAAACTCAGCAAAGAAGCAAAGGGTCTAATAGAAGTAATGACCCAACTGGGATTAACAGATATCTATAGAACATTTCATCCACAGAAAAAAGAATATACCTTCTTCTCACCACCACATGGAACCTTCTCAAAAATCGACCACATACTTGGCAACATATCAAACCTCAGCAGCTACAAAAAAAATGGGATAACTCCATGCATCTTATCAGACCACCATGCTTTAAAATTAGAATTCAACAACAACACAAATTGCAGAAAACCTACAAACTCATGGAAATTGAATAATGCTCAACTGCACCATCCCTGGGTCAAAGAGGAAATAAAAAAAGAAATTAAAGACTTCCTCGAATTCAATGAGAATGAAGACACAACATACCCAAACCTATGGGACACTTTGAAAGCAGTGCTACTGGGGACGTTCATAGCACTAAGTGCTCACATGAAGAAACAGGAGAACAGTTATACCAGAGAATTAACATCACAGCTGAAAGCTCTAGAACACAAAGAAGCAAACTCCCCCAGGAGGAGTAGACGCCAGGAAATAATCAAATTGAGGGCTGAAATCAATAAAGTAGAAACAAGGAAAACAATACAAACAATCAATGCAACAAAGAGTTGGTTCTTTGAGAAAATCAACAAGATAGACAAACCTTTGGCCAAACTTACCAAACAGCAGAGAGTGAACACGCAGAATAACAAAATCAGAAATGAAAAGGGGGACATAACAACAGACTCTGAGGAAATCCAGAGAATCACTAGGTCATACTTTGAAAACCTGTACTCCACAAAATTTGAGAATTTAAAGGAAATGGAAGACTTCCTGGACAGCTATCATTTGCCAAAACTAAATCAAGAACAGATAAGCAATTTAAACAGACCTACAACCCCTATGGAAATAGAAGTTGTCATCAAAAGTCTCCCAACAAAAAACGTCCAGGTCCAGATGGCCTCAGTGCAGAATTCTACCAGAAATTCAAAGGACAGCTTATACCAATTCTTCTCAAAGTGTTCCACTCAATAGAAGCAGAAGGGTCTTTGCCAAACTCTTTCTATGAGGCTTCAATAACCTTGGTCCCCAAGCCACACAAAGATACAACTAAGAAAGAGAACTTCAGACCAATATCCCTCATGAACATTGATGCAAAAATACTCAATAAAATACTGGCAAATCGGATCCAAGAACATATCAAAACAATCATTCACCACGATCAAGTAGGTTTCATCCCAGGGATGCAGGGATGGTTCAACATACGAAAATCCATCAACGTAATCCACCATATAAACAAGATGAAAAACAAAAATCACATGATCATCTCACTAGATGCTGAAAAAGCCTTTGACAAAATCCAACACCCCTTCATGATAAAGGTCTTGGAGAGATCTGGGATAACAGGGACATACTTAAACATAATAAAAGCTATATACAGTAAACCAACAGCCAACATCAAACTAAATGGACAGAAACTCAATGCAATTCCTCTAAAATCAGGAACAAAACAAGGTTGTCCACTCTCTCCATACCTTTTCAACATGGTACTTGAAGTTCTAGCTATTGCCATACGACAACAAAGGGGGATCAAGGGGATACAAATTGGGAAGGAAGAGGTCAAACTTTCACTGTTTGCAGACGATATGATAGTTTACATCAATGACCCAAAGAACACTACCAGGGAACTCTTACAGCTGATTAACACCTTCAGCAAAGTGGCAGGCTACAAGATCAACTCAAGAAAATCAGTAGCCCTACTATATACAGATGATAAAAGGGCTGAAAGAGAAATCGGAGAAACATCACCCTTTACAATTGCCACAAACAAGATAAAATACCTTGGGGTAACGCTAACCAAAAAAGACCTGTATCGTAAGAACTTTGATTCTTTAAAGAAAGAAATTAAAGAAGCCCTCAGAAAATGGAAAGATCTCCCATGCTCTTGGATAGGTAGGATCAATGTAGTAAAAATGGCAATCCTGCCAAAAGCAATCTACAGATTCAATGCAATCCCCATTAAAATCCCAGCACAATTCTTCACAGACCTCGAAAGAACAATAATCAATTTTGTATGGAAAAACAAAAGACCCAGGATAGCCAAATCAATCCTGTTCAACAAGGCAACGTCCGGAGGCATCACCATCCCTGACCTCAAACTCTATTACAGAGCTATAGTCCTGAAAACAGCTTGGTATTGGCACAAAAATAGACAGGTAGACCAATGGAATCGAATTGAAAACCCGGGTATTAACCCACACACGTACGAACATCTGATCTTTGACAAAGAAGCTAAAAATATACAATGGAATAAAGAAAGCATCTTCAACAAATGGTGCTGGCATAATTGGAGACTGTCATGTAGAAGAATGCAGATCGATCCATGTTTATCGCCATGCACAAAACTTAAGTCCAAATGGATAAAAGACCTCAACATAAATCCAGCCACACTGAACCTCTTAGAAGAGAAAGTGGGTGGTACCTTTGAACGAATTTGTACAGGAGACAGCTTCCTGAACATAACACCAGTAGCACAGACAGTGAGATCAACAATTAATAAATGGGACCTACTGAAACTGAGAAGCTTCTGTAAGGCAAAGGACACAGTCAGCAAGACAAAAAGGCAGCCCACAGAATGGGAAAAAATATTCACTAATCCCACATCTGACAGAGGGTTGATCTCCAAAATTTACAAAGAACTCAAGAAGCAAGTCTCCAAAACACCAAAGGACCCTATTAAAAAGTGGGCTGCAGAACTAAATAGAGAATTTTCAATAGAGGAGTCTAAAATGGCTGAGAGGCACTTGAGAAAGTGCTCAACATCCTTAGCCATCCGGGAAATGCAAATCAAAACAACTCTGAGATACCATCTCACTCCTGTCAGAATGGCTAAAATCAAAAACACCAATGACAATTTATGCTGGAGAAGATGTGGTGAATGGGGGACACTCCTCCATTGCTGGTGGGAGTGCCAACAGGTTCAGCCACTTTGGAAATCAGTATGGAGATTCCTCAGAAAAATGGGAATAAACCTACCACAAGACCCAGCAACTCCACTCTTAGGCATATATCCAAAAGGTGCCCATTCATACAACAAAGATGTCTGTTCCACTATGTTCATAGCAGCTTTATTTGTAATAGCCAGAACTTGGAAGCAACCTAGATGTCCCTCAACCGAAGAGTGGATAGAGAAAATGTGGTACATCTACACAATGGAGTACTATTCAGCAGAAAAAAATAATGGAATCATCAGATTCGCAGGCAAATGGATGACACTAGAAGAAACCATCCTGAGTGAGGTAACCCAGTCACAAAAAGAGAAACATGGCATGTACTCTCTCATATTTGGATTTTAGACATAGATCTGGGGAGTGCCAGCCTACAATCCTATGGCCAGAGAGTCTGGGAAACAGAAACTTCATTCAGTGGCTGATCGAAGAAGAGGCAGACTCCCTTGGTTAAGTGCTGAGCTGAAATCAAGAAAGCCAGTAACAGAGAGGGAGGACTGATGATCAAAGGGAATAATACTGGGCTGGTTTAACCCCCAGAAACAGCTGACCAGACAAAGGTTAACTCTTGAATGCCAGGCATAAGCCTGGGAATCCAGCACGGGACTGATCAAGACCCCCTGAATCTGGGTGTCAGTGAGGAGGCCTAGGGAATCTATTGAGCCTTGGACAGCAGATCAGTACCCACCCCAAGTATACACAGGGACTTTGGACTCCCATAGAACAATGTGAGGTGCACTCTCACCCTGAACTCTTGGGGAAGGGTCTAGGCCCTGCCCTGTATGAAATGACAGACTGTGGACACCCCCATGGAGGGCCTCACCCTCCCTGGGGGAATGAGGAGATAACCGGGGGGGGTTGGGGGGCGGGCATGGTAGGAAGGGAGGGAATGGGAGAGGGACCTGGAGCTGACTTGTGAAGCAACCTCGTTTCTTATCTAAATTTAAACTGGAAAATAAAATTAAAAAAATGTTTAAAAAAAACTTAAATTACATATTGACCCTCACACATTGAGAGTGGCAGACTTCAATACCCCATTTTCATCAATGGACAGGTCCTCCAGCCAAAAACTAAACAGAAATGCTGGAGCTCACAGACATTATAAACCAAATGGACCTACCAGATATCTACAGAACATTTCACTCAAACTCAAAAGAATATAACTTCTACTCAGCACCTCATGGAACTTTCTCTAAAATTGATTACATACTCGGTTATAAAGTAGGTCTTAACACATACTAGAAAATTGAAATAACCCTATGGTATAGTATTTCCTCTCTGCACTCCCTTACCAATGTTTGGGAACAGTAATGTGTGTTCTATGCCATTATTTATTGGAAGTATGTGACCTGCTTTATGATTTTAACTTTACAGAGTATTGCAGTTAAGATAGTAAATGAATTTCAGAAGAGACTTTTAACTTTAACTTTTAAATAAATTTAGGACTGTTATAGACTATAGGGACTTTTGAAGTTGGACTATAATATAACTACAAGCCTTTAGAGATCAGAAAGTCGAGTATTGGGGTTTGAAGGAAAATGGCCCCCAAAAGCAGTGGCACCATTTGGAAGTATGATTGTTGGAGGAAGTGTGTCACTGTGGAGGCAGGGTTTGAGAGCTCATATAATCTCAGGCCATACCTGTTGCCTGTGAGTTAATATGTAAGAATTCTCAGCTCCTTCTCTAACACCATGTATACTTATGTGCTGCCTTGCTTCCCGCCATGAGCCACCACAATTAAAAGATTTCTTTGTAAGAATTCTCATGGTGATGGTGTTTCTTCTCAACAATAGAAACCCAAAAACAAACACCTTCAGCCATTCAAATCACAACAGACGAAAGCTGGATTTCAGCAACAGAAACAATGGAAAGTCTACAAACCCATGGAAACTGAGCAACTCTCTATTTGCAGGACTCCTGGGTCAGGACAAAAGTAAAGAAACTAAAGATTCCCTGGAATTCAATAAAAATGAATAAACAATATGGCCAAACTTACAGGACACAATGAAAGTGGTGATAAAAGGAAATTTCATAACACATATATATATAAAAATTTGGAGCAATCTAACAGCACACCGGAAAGTTCTTGAACAAAATGAAGCAACCTCACCAAAGAGGAGTAGATAGCAGGAAATAATCAAACTGAGGGCTGCAATCAATGAAATAGAAACAAAGAGAACACCACAAAGAATCAATGAAATAAATAGTTGGTTCTTTGAAAAAAATTAACAAGATAAACAAACATATCCAAACTAATGAAAAGACAGAGCAAGACTATCCAAATTAACAAAATCAGAAGCAAATAAAGGACTTGTACTCCACAAAATTAGAAAATCTAAAAGACATGAATAATTTTCCCAATAGATACCATTTCACAAAGTTAAATCAAGATCACATAACCAAGTTAAATAACCCCTAAGGAAATAGTTGAAGTCATTAAAAGTCTACCATAAAAAAAGAACAACAACAACAAAACAAACAAAAACCCAGGGTAAGAAAGTTTTAGCCCAGAATTAATGCCAATACACCTCAAATATTCCCACAATATTTGAAACAGAAGGAACATTGTCAAATCCATTTTATGAAATCACAGTCACAATATTACTGAAACAGAAAGATGCAATGAAGAAAGAAAATTACAGACCAATTTTCTTTATGAACATAGATGCAAAAATATTCAACATATACTCAGAAACTAAATCCAAGAACACATCAAAAATTTCATCAAACATGATCAAATATTCTTCATCCCAGAGATACAGGGATAGATCTACATATGAAAATCAGTCAATGTAATCCACCATATAAACCAACTGAAGGGGAAAAACAAAAATGTGATCATCTAATTCTATGTAGAATGATCTTTTGACAAAATCCAATTCCCCTTCATGATAAAAGTCTTGAAGAAACAGAGATACAAGGTTAGTACCTAAACATAATAAAGACTACTAATAGCAAGCCTATAACCAACATCAAATTAAATAGAGAGAAATGGAAAATAATTACTCTAAAATCAGGAACAAGACAAGGTTGTCTACTCTCTCCATATCTATTAAATAAAGTAGTGGAAGTTTTAGGTAGAGCAATACAACAATTGGAGGAGATCAGGGGATACAATTTAGAAAGGATGATATCAAAACAGTGTTAACTCTCAGATGGCAGGATACTATAAATAAGCAACCCCAAAATTTCTACCAGGGAACTCCTACAGCTGATAAACACCTTCAGAGATGTAGCTGGATACAAGATTAAGTAAAAAAAATCAGCAGACTTCCTATACACCAATGACAGACTGAGAAAGAAATCAGAGAAACTGCACCCTTCACTACAACCACAAACAATATAAAATATTTTGAGGTAACTCTAACCAAGCAATTGAAAGACCTGTATGACAAACCTTCATGTCTTTGAAGAAAGAAATTAAAGAAGATATCAGAAGATGGAAAGCTCTCCCATGTTAGAAGATCAGCAAGTTCATGGATGAGTAAAATTAATATAGTAAAAATGGCCATTCTGCCATCCTTATCCATTAGGGAAATGAAATCAAAACTATTGTGCAATTCTATCTTACACCTGTAAAATTTCATGGATCACTAACACAAGTAACAGCTCATACTGGTGAGGATATGGAGCAAGGGGAACACTTCTCCATTGCTCATGCACGTGTAAACTTGGACCGTCATTGTGGAAATCCATACAGAGGTTCCTCAGGAAATCGGGAATTGATCTACTCAAGACCCAGCTATACCACTCTTTAGATATATACCCCAAAGATGCTCCATCCTACCATAAAAATCCTTGCTCACGTATGTTCATAGAAGCTTTATTTAAAATAGCCAGAAACTAGAAACCACCTCTTTGTTCCTTAATTGAAGAATGAAGTTGTAAAATATATATTACTCCACTGTTAGAAAAAACATGACATCATCATGTAATATACTGTCAAATGGATAGAAGTAGAGAAAAAAATCATGCTGAATGAGGTAACCCAGACCAAGAAAGACAAACATGATACGTACTCAATGAGCAGACATTAGCTGTTAAGTAAAGGATAACCACTCTATTATTCACAGATCCAAAAAGGGTAAATAACAAGCAAAACTCTAGGCGGGTTGCATAGTCTCCCTAGGGAGGGGAATTAAAGTAGATTTTGCTGGTGGGTTGGAGGCCTTTGGAAATGGGAACTGGAGGGATCAAGTGAGGCCAGGAAGGATGGAAGGAGAGAGTATGACCCCTGGAATAGGCAGGCATTTAGAGGCCAATAAGGAAATCTAGTGCTGGGGAAACTTCCTGGACCCTATGGGGATGACTGACACTAGGGGTACCCCTAGGAATGGAGAATATGGATACTAAACAATCTTTTGTAACCAGGCAAGGCAAGGCAAAACTGGGAAGAAAGAATGTAGGAGCCAGGGGAGTCGAGGATAGCACAAGATCATGGCCCACAGAATCAATTAAGCAAGGCTCATAGGGGCTCACAGAGACTAAAGCAACAATCATGGAGCCTACATACACGCTGTAGTTGTTTAGCTTGTAGTTTATGTGGGACTCCTGACAGTGCCAGTGGGGGTGTCTCTGACTCTTTTGACTGCTCTTGGAAATGTTTTTCTCCTACTGGGTTGCCTTCTCCTGTCTTGATATGAGGGTTTGTACCTAGTGTTATTGAACCTTGTTATGCTGTGTTCTGTTGACATCACCAGGAAGGAACTGGGAGGAGCTGAGGGAGGCTGGATCAGGAGGAAATGTATGAGACAAATATGGGATAATTTAAAATTCCACACTGGATAGTTTAATAATTTAAACCCCCAATAATCTCATTCCATACCTAGTGTCATTAAACACATTCTTCCCAATTAAAAAAAAACGAGCATAGTCTTCATGAGATAATGTTTGTGAGTAAATCTCCTTGGGGAGTGGGGTACTGCATAAAAACTAAAAGGCTGTAAGGTACAACTACATGAGTATTTACAGTATGAGCTTTATTCCCATTTATGGACCCAAGTGAAATAAGGAAATTAAGCAATGGACTCATAAGGAAGCATAATCATTATATGAAACACTACTAACAGGATGGAGAAATAAGGACTAAGGCTTTCCACTAAACTTAATGTGACAATTAATTTGAATTGTAAACTTGCACAATGCAGGATCACCTGGAAAGAGCATCTCAATGTCATTGTCTAGATCAGGTTGGCCTGTGGGCTATTGGGGATTGCCTTTATTGACTTACCTGATGTGGCATGTCAAGGCTGAAAGTGGGATGCACCATCCATCGGTTAAGAGGCCTGGACCATAGAAGAACAAAGGAAGCATATTGAGAACTGAGCATGAATGGGGATGTTTCTCTTTGCTCTTAACTGTGGATGGGATGTGGCTAAAGGTTTTAAATCCCTGCTGCCTGGTTATAACCTAACCATAACCTACAGTTAGAAGTCAAGTAAATCCTTTCTCCTCTAAGTTACTTTTGTTAGTAGTTTATCACAGTAACAAAAATGAACTGAAATGGGCAGCCCACAGAATGGGAAAAAATATTCACTAACCCCACATCTGACAGAGGGTTGATCTCCAAAATTTACAAAGAACTCAAGAAGCAAGTCTCCAAAACATCAAAGGACCCAATTAAGAAGTGGGCTGCAGAACTAAATAGAGAGTTTTCAATAGAGGAGTCTAAAATGGCTGAGAGGCACTTGAGAAAGTGCTCAGCATCCTTAGCCATCCAGGAAATGCAAATCAAAACAACTCTGAGATACCATCTCACTCCTGTCAGAATGGCTAAAATCAAAAACACCAATGACAATTTATGCTGGAGAGGATGTGGTAAAAGGGGAACACTCTTCCATTGCTGGTGGGAGTGCTAACTTGTTCAGCCACTTTGGAAATCAGTATGGAGATTCCTCAGAAAAATGGGAATAAACCTACCACAAGACCCAGCAACTCCACTCTTAGGCATATATCCAAAAGATACCCCTTCATAAAACAAGGATCTGTTCCACTATGTTCATAGCAGCATTATTTGTAATAGCCAGAACTTGGAAGCAACCTACATATCCCTCAACCGAAGAGTAGATAGAGAAAATGTGGTACATTTACACAATGGAGTACAATTTAGCAGAAAAAAAAACAATGGAATCCTGAGATTTGCAGGCAAATGGATGACACTAGAAGAAACTATGCTGAGTGAGGTAACACAGTCACAAAAAGAGAAATATGCCATATATTCTCTCATATATGGATTTTAGACATAGATCTGGGGAGTGCCGGGCTACAATCCCATGGCCAGAGAGTCTGGGAAACAGAACCTTCATTCAGTGGCTGATGGAAGCAGAGGCAATCTCCCATGGCTAAGCACTGAGCTGAACTCAAGAAAGCCAGTAACAGAGAGGGAGGACTGATGACCAAAGGGATTAAGACTGGGCTGCTTTTTTATTTGTAATAGCCAGAACTTGGAAGCAACCTAGATGTCCCTCACCTGAAGAGTGGATAGAGAAAATGTGGTACATCTACACAATGGAGTACTATTCAGCAGAAAAAAAATAATGGAATCATGAGATTGGCAGGCAAATGGATGACACTAGAAGAAACCATCCTGAGTGAGGTAACCCAGTCACAAAAAGAGAAACATGGCATGTACTCTCTCATATATGGATTTTAGACATAGATCTGGGGAGTGCCAGCCTACAATCCTATGGCCAGAGAGTCTGGGAAACAGAAACTTCATTCAGTGGCTGATCGAAGAAGAGGCAGACTCCCTTGGTTAAGTACTGAGCTGAACTCAAGAAAGCCAGTAACAGAGAGGGAGGACTGATTATCAAAGGGATTAAGACTGGGCTGGTTTAACCCCCAGAAACAGCTGACCAGACAAAGGTTAACTCTTGAATCCCAGGCATCAGCCTGGGAATCCAGCATGGGACTGATCAAGACCCCCTGAATCTAGGTGTCAGTGAGGAGGCCTAGGGAATCTATTGAGCCTTGGGCAGCAGATCAGTACCCATCCCAAGTATACACAGGGACTTTGGACTCCCATAGAACAATGTGAGGTGCACTCTCACCCTGAACTTGGGGAAGGGTCTAGGCCCTGTCCTATATGAAATGACAGACTATGGACACCCCAATGGAGGGCCTCACTTTCCCTGGGGGAATGAGGGGATAACGGGGGGGGGGGTTGGGGGGAGGGCACGGGAGGAGGGAAGGGAATGGGAGAGGGACCTGGAACTGACTTGTGAAGCAACCTTGTTTCTTATCTAAATTTAAACTGGAAAATAAAATATAAAAAAAAATGACCTGCTCTCAGGCCGTCTCTTACAGCAGTATAGAATAATAAACTAGGAGAGTTGCTTATACTTCTCTTTCATACATAGCATTATAATTTTACTTAATAATTTCCAAGGGGACTTTTAAAGATGTCATTATGCAGTCTATTTTAAAGGAAATTATATTATGTGTCGTTGCATTGATTGAATTTACCTGAATATTTCTGTAGGATAAAGCCTAGTTATGAAATTAAATCTATACATTTCTATGAAAAAAAAAAAGACTGGGCTGCTTTAACCCCCAGAAACAGCTGACCTGACAAGGGTTAACTCTTCAATCCCAGGCTGATGCCTGGTTATCCAGCATGGGCCTGATCAAGACCACCTGAATGGGGGTGTCAGTGAAGAGGCCTAGGTAATATATTGAGCCTTGGGCAGTAGATCAGTATTTATCCTGAGTATACAAATGGACTTTGGACTCCTATACAACAATGTGAGATGCCCTCTCACCCTGAACTCTTGGGGGAGGGTCTAGGCCCTGCCCTGGATGAAATGACAGACTATCAACACCCCCAAGGAGGGCCTCAACCTCCCTGGGGAAATGAGGGTATATAGGGGGGATTGGGGGAGGGCACGGGAGGAGGGGTGGGAAAGGGAGAGGGACCTGGAACTGACTTGTGAAGCAGCCTTGTTTCTAATCTAAATTTAAATTTAAAAAGAAAAAAATAAATACAAAAAAATGAACTGAAATAATGTAAGATTTTACTAAGAGCAGCTTGCAGGATCCAAAGTGGGAAGGTGACCCTACTGTCTTTAACACAGTCAAGTCAATTCAGTACAAGTATGCCCAGAGGCACGTCTCCCCTGTGGTTTTAGAGTCTGTTAACTTGACATCACTAGCCATCACACGTACCTTGAACTGGATCTTAGTCTGAGAAAGTCCAAGTGTTGACAGCTTGATTACCAGCCTACCATATTATTGGAAATGGTGGAACCTTTAGGAGGAGGAATGGATTGGAAGAAGTTACAATATTTGGGTCCTCTTCTAGAAACAGGACAACTACCACTTCCCACCTCCCTGACCTTCTGAGTGCCATGAGGTGGTAGTCATCTTTCATTCTCATCATGATAGACTACGGCAAATCAAAGGGACCAAAGGACTTTGGATTGAAACTATAAGAGAAGAGTAATGAGGCAAGATCTTCTGAACAGATTGGGAACACGGCGAGAGGTGTGGGGTAGTAGAAGCTGGGAAGAAGAGAGGGGGAGAAGAGGAAGGGAGAGTAGGTCATGGGGAAACAGGAAGGTTGAGTGGGGGAAGAATAGGGGGAAGAGGGAATCATAGGTTAGAAGACAGATCAGGCACCATGTGACCTCTAGTGATCTAAAGGGATGACACCAATTGGCAAGCTAAACAATAGTGCAGAGACCACCTCGAATGCCCATTCCTGATAATGAACTTGATGTCTATAACCATCCTGGAGCCTTCATCCAGTGTCTGATGGAAACAGAGGCAAACACCCACAGTTAAACACTGAACTGAACCCAAGGAACCCAGTGACAGAGAGAGAGGAGCGAGGAGCAAATTGGCAAAGAATGGGCTGGCCAAACCAGCAGAGACAGCTGATCTGAACAGGGGAGAGCTCTTGGACCCCAGACTGACAGCTGGGAGGCCAGCATGGGACTGATCCAGATCCCCTGAGTGTGAGTGTCAGTGAGGAGGCCTGGACAGCCTATGGGGACCTGAGCAGTGGATCAGTGTTTATCCCTGGCATACAGATGGACTTCCTGTGTCCATAACACAAAGAGGGATGCTCTCTCAGCCTGGACTCCTAAGGGAGTGCCTGGACCCTGCCCTGAGTGAAATGACAAACTCTAGATATCCCCTATGTGGAAGTAAGTAAGGAGAGGGTCTGAGGCTGGGGGGGATGGTGACAGGGGATGAGGGAAGAGAGGAGAGAGCGGGAACTGGGATTGACATGTGAAACAAGCTATTTAAAATAAAAATAATAATAATAAATTTTCCTCTTTTACATCTCATTGATTACCTAAGGTATTTCACTGCAGTAATAGAAATCCAACCAATTAAACAAACTACACCTTAAAAATCAGGGGAATGACATTATATCTAAGTTGGTAAAGCCCTTGCCATATAACCATGAGGACCTGATTCCACCCTCCAAAAGATTCATAACAGACTGGGTATCATGGTGCACATATGTAATTGTAGAATGGGAGACTCCGACGCAAGCAGATTCCTAAGGCTTGATGCACAGCCAGCCTTCCCTAATGATAGAGCAACAGAACAGTGAGAGACCTTCTCCCCTAAAATCAAGGGGTACACTACCACCACCTTTGGGTCTTCCATTCTGTCTGGTCCTTCTTTCACAATAATTCTTGGGCTGTATGAGGATGGGATATAAGGGATAAGCCATTGGGCTAAAATCTCTGTACATTCTTACTGCTTACACGTCTATTAGGCAGCGTTCATGTCTCAATCTCTGTCTATTACAGAAAGAAGATTCTCTGTTGAACATTGAGAGATACAGTAGTCTGTGGTATAATGATAAATTACTAGGAGTCCATTTAATAGTTCATCTATTGGGCCTCATAGTGCCTATGATCTCTCTAGCCACAAGTTCTTGAGCCCAACAACAGTGTCAGACATGAGTTGCATATTGTGCCTTAAATACAATCAGACCTGGGTTTGTTAACCCTGCAACATCCGTCGCATTGTTGCATCAGTTAGAGCATTTTAGCAGGCTTGTCATTACTGTAGCTTGCAGGGTTGACAACTGAGCAAGATTTATCATTAATTTTCTCATCTGATAGTATACACAGAACATTCCACTGTGAAAGTTAGCCATTGGGGAAAAGTGTCCAGGTGGTTCTAATTGATTTCCCCATGTCCTATAACTCTGACTCATACATACTTAATGATTCTCACAGTAGCACATCTGAACTCAGACCATTTGTGACAACAGGTGAAAGCCTTGCAAAAGTTCAAGTCAGACAATATCCAAGAAAAGAGATTAGGGAATCTCCGAAGTCCTGCCCATAGCTGAGGAGTTATTGGCAACTGATAACTGCAGGGAGAGGTACAGACAGTTTTCTTCTGGGAAGAGTTCTCTGACAGACTACCCAAACTTCAGTAGATGGGCCTAATCTCATACATTAAGTGAACTCAGAGGCTTAATATATCACAGCACATAAAGTTTGGAGGGGAACATAGTTGCAGGGATAACAAGGAAACTGTAGGTAAGGGAATAGGGATGGCGTTGATCAAAACATATTAACATGTGTAGGAAATTCTCAAGATAAATGGCTGGAAACAACACCGTGCATATACTCAGGGAGGGGTTGTCAAAGAGTTGGTCTCTGGAGATTTTTACCCATTATTCAGAAGACGGGCTCAAAGGTGACTGGGTAAAAGATCTTGTGGAGAAAACCAAGGAGATACTTTAACAGTGCTCCACTGTTCTAGTCAACTCACTTTCCGCAAGGGACTTCAATTCATCTGGAGAAGGGCTAACAGTTCATGTTACGGTCTAGTGTTAAATTTTCCAGGTGGGCTGACCCTTGTTGCAGCATTTCCCTGGAATGGAGCAATTTTACCTTTTTCCTTTAGGAAATACCTTCCATTTCTCAAACTAAGATTGCTTAAAAATCCTCCATTCTGGTCTGCTATTTATGGCAGAATGCATGACTTTAATTATTTGAACTTAAGAGTTGGTTACACACAATTTTCTAAAGAATTTTCTATCAGATTGCTCTAACTAGTCGTATTTTTATCTAAATAGTATCAGTACCCAAGTTGATCCTTTTCCTTCCAAGTTCTTACTATTATTTATTTTTTAATCATTTTCCTTCTGGAAATATGTCAGAGGAATTTCTATTTGTTGGACTTTGCTTCTAGGCTTGAAACTGGTTTTATTGTTTGTTTTGATTTGTTTTTGCTTTTTGGTTTGTTTGTTTTTCTTTTTTGTCCACATTTTAAGTTTTATTGAACATCTACTTTTACTTTATTTATTCTATCATTTTCTTTTTTAAAATTTCTTGTTTAAAGCTGAGAAATAAAAATCACATTATCATCTAACTGGATGCTGAAAAGGCCTTTGACAAAATCCATCACCACTTCATGATAAAGGTCTTGGAGAGATCAGGGATAAGAGGAACTTATCTAAACATAACGGAAGCTATATACTGCAAACCAACAGCCAACATCAAACTAAATGGACATAAACTCAACCAATTCCTCTAAGATCAGGAACAAGACAAGGCTGTCCACTTTCTCCATGTCTCTTCAATACTGTACTTGAAGTTCTAGTTAGAGCAATACAACAACAAAAGAGGATCAAGGGGATACAAATTGGAAAGGAAGAGTTCAAACTTTCACTATATGAAGATGATATGACAATTTACATAAGTCTACTAGGGAATTCCTGTAGCTGATAAATACTTTCAGCAAGGTGGCAGGATACAAGATAAACTGAAGAAAATCATTAACCCTACTATATACCAACGATAAAAGGGCTAAGAAAGAAATCAGAGAAACATCACCCTCTGCAATAGCCACAAACAACATAAAATACTTTGGGGTAATGCTAAACAAACAAATGAAAGACCTGTATCACAAGAACTTTGAGTCTTTAAAGAAAGAAATTAAAGAAGACACCGGAAGATAGAAAGGTCTCCCATACTCTTGGATAGGTAGGATCAACATAGTAAAAAGGCAAACTTACCGAAAGCAATATACAGATTTAACGCAATCCCCATTAAAATCTCAGCACAATTCTTCACAGAAATTGAAAGAAAATTAGTCAACTTTATATGGAAAAGCAAAAGACCCAGGACAGCCTAAACAACCCTGTTCAACAAGGCAACATCCAGAGGCATCACCATCCCTGACTTCAAGCTCTATTACAGAGCTATAGACTTTAAAACAGCTTGGTATTGGCACAAAAATGGACATATAGAACAATGGAATTGAATTGAACACCCCAAAATTAAGGTATACACCTATGAACACTTCAACTTTGACAAAGATGCGAAAATTATACAATGGAAAAAAAGAAAGCATCTTAAACCAATGGTGCTGACATAACTGGAAGCTGACATGTAGTAGAGTGCAGATAGATTCATGTCTACCAACATGCACAAAACGTAAATCCAAATAGATCAAAGACCTCAACATAAATCCAGTGGGAGGCACCCTTGAAAGAATGATACAGGAGACTGCTTCCTGAACATAACTCCAGTAGCACAGACACTAAGATCGACAGTTAACAAATGGGACCTCCTAAAACTGAGAAGCTTCTGTAAGGCAAAGGGCACAGTCAGCAAGAAAAAAGGTAGCCTACAGATTGGGAAAAGATATTCACCAACCCCACATCGTACAGAGGGCTGATCTGCAAAATTTCCAAAGACCAAAACACCAAATAATCCACTTAAAAAGTGGGGTACAGAACTAAATATAGAATTTTCAATAGAGGAGTCTAAAATGACTGATAGACACTTACAAAAGTGCTGAAAACCCTTAGGCATCCAGGAAATGCAAATCAAAACAACTCTGAGATATCATCTTACTCCTGTCAGAATGGCTAAAATCAAAAACACCAATGACAGTTTATGCTGGAGAGGATGTGGAGAAAGGAGAACACTTCTCCACTGCTAGTGGGAGTGCCAACTCATATAGCTACTTTGGAAATCAGTATGGAAATTCCTTAGGAAAATAGAAATCAGTCTACCACAAGACCCAGCAATTCCATTCTTAGGAATATACCCAAAAGATGCCCATTCATACAACAAAGATATCTGTTCCATTATGTTCATAGCAGCGTTATTTGTAATAGCCAGAACCTGGGAGCAACCTAGATGCCCCTCAACTGAAGAGTCTATAGAGAAGATGTGGTACATTTACACAGTGGAGTACTACTCAGCAGAGGAAAACAATGGAATATTGAAATTTGCAGGCAAATGTATGACACTACAAGAAAACAGACTGAGTGAGGTAACCCAGTCACAGAAAGATAAACATGGTATGCACTCACTCATATATGGATTTTTAGACACGGAGCAGGAGATTGCCATTCTACAATGCCAGAGAGTCTGGGAAACAGGAAGGACCCTAAGAGAGATATGTATGGAACCCTGAAGAAGGGGAAAGGGACAGGATCTCCTGAGGAGATTGAGAGCATGAGGGAGTTGGAATAAAGAGAAGAGGAGAGTAGGACATGGGAAAACAGGAAGGTTGAGTCAGAGGAAGAATAGAGGATATTGGGAGGAAAGATACCATAATAGAGAAAGTCATTATAGGTTTGAGGAGATATCTGGCATTAGAGGTATTTCCAGAGATCTACAATGATAATATCAGCTGGCAATCTAAGCAATAGTGGAAAGGCTACCTTAAATGCCCTCCCCCAATAATCAGATTGATGTCTACTTTATAAGTCATCCTAGATCCTTCATCCAGTGACTGATGTAAGCAGAAGCAGACACCCACCGCTAAACATTGAACTGAACTTCTAAACTCAGTTGCGGAGAGGGAGGAGTGGTGAGCAAAGGAGTCAAGGCCCGGCTGGTGAAACCCACAGAGGCAGCTGACCTGAATAAGGGGGAGCTCATGGACCCCAGACTGATGGCTGAGAGGACAGCATGGGACTGATTCAGACCCCCCATCGTAGGTGCCAGTGAGGAGGCCTTGGCAATCTATGGGGCCTGGGATAGTAAATCAGTATTTATCCCTGGTATACAAATGGACTTTGGGAGCCCATTCCACATGGAGGGATGTTCATCCTGAACACATGGGGGATAGCCTAGGCTCTGCACAGGATGATAAGACAGACTTTGAAGAACCCTCCCTGGAAGGCCTCACCCTCCCTAGGGAGCAAAGGGGGAATGGGATGGGGTTAGGTGGATTAGTGGAGGGAGAGGGAGCTGGGATTAACATGTGAAGCAAGCTTTTTCCTAATTTAAATTAAAAAATAATAAATAAATAATTAAATAATGAAGGTAAACATAATTATGCCACACTAAGAAAGAAGATGCCTAATTTCAAAATTTTCTTAGGGTTTGTGGATTTTAATAGCCTTAGGTCATGCTAGTAGATCTGCCCTATGGTGTGTCATAGTTTAAAGTGCAAGTGTCCTGTCCTAATAGTCTTCCAGGTACCAAATCTTGGTCCTGCTGTTCTCTGTGTGTCAGTTTGGATCTAAAGTCAGACACATTTGTATCTAGTTAGTTCTCTGCTGCAAAATACCCTCCTTTCTGCCCTCCCTGTTTAAATTTCACTAAATTCATTACTATCTGTGGGAGTATTGCTTGATTGTGTATTTGTTTCTTTTGAGAAAAGTTTAACGGAGAGACCATGAAATGCAAAACTCTCCCCTATTCCCAATTTCCACATCCTACTATGTACTGTCTCAAATGTGTGAAAGTAAAGATTTAGAGCTCTTCTTTACTATTTCCTGCTCTTGGGGAGAAGAGTACACAGCTGAGATTTTCACTAATACATATTTATCATTATAAATAGCATGACATAGTTGCTGGATTGCTGGCCCTAAACCCTCTTATGGGTTGTTTGTGACTGGCAGACTTTTCCAAACAAAGCATGAAATACAAGCATCAGAAAAACCCAGGGGTTATCCATTTCAACCTCCCCTTTGATCCCAGAATGCCTCCAAGCTTCCCTACTGTAGGAGGAAGTCTGATGCCGCCATTAAACATGTGACTTACTAAGTCTATGCCGCCATTAAACATGTGACCTACTAGAGGCGCATACAGATGAGGTAATAAAAGGGCGGTTTACCACACCGCTAACCACACCCACTTTAGGCAGGACTAAAGACGTATACGGCTGGACGTAAAGACGTATACGTACGTAGGCGGAACTACGTCACTAGCCAAGCCCACTTTTGGGCATGGCTAGGGGCGTTACGGGGGGAAGGCATAAAAGACAGCGCACAGGAAGTCTCACTCTCTTTTCCTGGAGTTCGGCTTCCGGTCCAGTCGCTAGCTGAGATCTGCTGGGCTTCTCGGGGTTTGGTATCTTGTGAGTAATTTTCTATATAAAATACTTAGCCTTATTTTCAGTAATTGTGTGTCGCGTATCGTTACAGCGTCCGTAAAGCTAACAGAATGGTTGTCAGGAGTGGGATTGAATTTCCATGCAAAACAACAAAAGCTTTAAAGGAATTTTAGAAACAGAAGAACAGAGAGAAGCACAGATTATTGGTAGCAGCATTTTTCTCAGGTGTGCTCTGTTTTGCTATCGACAAGCCAAGATTCACGTGGCTCGTTTACCGGAGTCTTCCTGACTCAGAATAAAAAGAAAAAAAAAACAGCAAGGTTGTTTTAAGAGACTCTGCTACCGATTGAAAGGGGTGTACGTACAGCTGGAAGTGGCAGCTTTTGCTGGAGGTCAGCATGGACTGAGGCGGTAAGCTGGAGTCACGCTTACGCCCGCCATCTTGAAACGGGCAGTTTAAAACAGCCGCGGTTTTACAGATAAGACACGTGGCCAGAGAAACATAAAGATTTACAGTAAAGTCAGACTTGGATAAAGAAAAACTTCTAAAGGTTTACAGTGTGTTTAAAAATATATGTGAGATTGAGAGAGAAACTGAAACGACAAAGTGGTAAATAAATACAAAAGCCGGCGTTGTGGTGGCGCACGCCGGTAGGATTGCTCCAGAGGCAGAGGCAGGCAGGTTTCCAAAGAGAAACCCTGTCTCAGAGAAAAATAAATAAAAGTGAAAGAAATAAAGTAATAATAGATGAATAAATAAGCCACATAAAGATGGAAAATACACAGAGAGTCTGGATACTGTACACTATTATGTTTTTCAGTTTTTTCATTGCTAAGGAAGGAACGACTGATAAAGTACACTTGCTTATAAATGCTGCTAAATTAATCCAACTTATATCTTTTGAAAATGCCTTGACCTCAAAATTTAAGTATAAGGATATGTTATTTGGAAAAGGAGAATTTGCTTATGTTTCTACAGAAAATGAAAAGCTGAGAATTCCTTCCAGGCTTCTGTGGTTTCACGAACCAAGACCCCCGGAAGCAGTGGACCAGGTGTTCCAACGACTGAGATAGCTAAGATGATACAGCTTTACAGACCCCGAAAATACGGACTTATACAGGTTTCTGAGTTTTGTCATGATCCCCATGGTATAAACAGCGCCCCCTTGCAGCAGGAAGCAGTTTGGAATGAGCGACGTCCCAATTCCCATCTTGTTTATAAATCATTGTTTTCATTTAAATGGGATTGTTTATAATTGGCTAGTGATCACAGCCAATCTTTTTTAATGGTAAAAAGGGGAATTATGGTATGGGTATTGTTTTTCATTTATTGATACAAATTCAAGGTCAATTTTGTGATATGTATATTTCTCCTCCTGATTAAGTATTGTGCTTATACTGATCTTTTAAAATGTAATGCGTAACTAAATACAGATTATAGATAGTTACTTATAATAGTCAGAATTTATAGTTAGGTTAGTTAGGTTTTCTAGATATACAGAAATATATTTGAGATGGACAGTCTTCAAACCTCTCAAAGACCTTCAGAACATGGCATTTAAAATGGTTTAGGGTTTTTCTTGACAATGAGAAATGTCTGCTCCTGGCAGCACCAATTACGTCTGAGAGGAAGATGGGCATCGAAGAAACTTGTTATGGAGTTTGCTTTCAACATGGCAAGTTTAGCCATTTGGACAAGAAACTGCTCTTGCCTAGATTGTTTGACTGTTGTTGTATCATCTGGACATGCAGGACCCACAGGAAAGTGACTACTGAACTCAGTCTTACAGGGTTCCTGTTTGATGAAGAGTCTACGAGACTTTCTACAGGACAAAGAAAAATGACTGACAGACTGCCAATGCAGATGGACAGTTTGAAATTTCCTGCTTTGCTGAGAAGTGTTCCAGACACATTGTGGCCTATGGGCTGAAGATGGATGCCCCAGCGTTACAGAGGAACTTTGAGTGACTGTCCAGGTAGCAAGATGTCTCTGTCATTTCTAGTGTTTATATATTATCCTTCTGTGGTCTTTGGTGGAGTTGAAGACAGATAGTTATAGTGTTCCTTAGTTATGATAAAAGATAAGCTACATATAGGACTTTGAACTCACAAGAATGAGATAGATGATATTTTCTTTAAATCTTTCTAAAATATTGTAACTATGTTCTTACTTGATAACTGTTCTGTTATATACAATTTGACTGTTAAAGTTAAGACTTTCTTTTTGTTTAAACAGAAAAGAGGAGATGTTGGGGGAAGTCCTGTGCATTTGTCAATAAAGACTGTCTGGCCAATATGAATCTAGATAGATGGAGCTAGGAATCCAGGAGGATTCTGGGAAGGAGATACACAAGAGAGTTCGAGATGTAACTGCCATTGGGGTAGGAAGCCTGGAACCTCCCCGGTAAGAAACATACTTAGATTAACAATTATGGGGTAATTACTTAAGTCAGAGCTAGCCAGTTAGAAACAAGCAAGGCCAACAGCTTCATAATTCATATAGCCTCCTGTGTGTTTATTTGGGACTGATGCGGATCTAGAACCAGGCTGGCGCTGCAGAACCCAGGCGACTGGAGGGGGATAAACCAAAGCGGCTAGCAAAAGAAAAAGCTTCTCTTAACACCTACACAGGACCCTTGGCTTTCTTTCCCACTTGAACTCTCCCAGTAACAAGAGTTCAGTAACTCTGTATAAGCACATTTTACCTGGAAAACGTCACTTGAACCTGTGAGCACCTTTATATTTGGAACCATATCAAACATCTGAAATTTGGATGACGGTCAGCCTAATCTGACTCTTTCCTCGAGTCACACAAGCCTGAGGCCAGCGGAGCTTAGTTCTTTTGTCTCTTTCCTGGGAATCTGTGCTATGTCCATATGCAGCATTTAAGTGTGATCCAGCAGAAGGGAAGTGCCTAGCTTTGGTTTGGTCAGCACTTCCGTCTCCTTGGGCCCTTCTTTCTGGTGACACATATTGATGTCCTTGGTCATCCACATAATGCTAACTACCTTTCATCCATAACAAATGGCCTAATGATAATGTCAACAGTTTTTTGCTGTTACGAAACTTCTAAATCTGATGATGCTTAGTGTTTTCTTTTTTTAACTTTTTAAGAATGCCTTAACCATATAAAGATGAATTTGAGTTTCAAACTTACCACTTCCAGTTTGCATCAATGCAAATTATTTTCGCTTTGTCTGCTGCAGGAAGCTACTTAACTTCTTTCAGGCTCTGTTCCAATATTTACATAAGGCTATGACATAGTCTAGATGTTTGCTGATGTTTTGAGACTTAAGTATAGCAATAGAGGAAAAAAAAATAACAGACACGCTGTGCAGAGAGCAGATGGCTTCCTTTGTGTGCAACATGCTAGCTTGGTCTATGTTACATCCCATCAGTATTTCTCCATGTGACCGTCACAACCAGGTGAATTAGCACTTCTTCCATGCTGATCTCATCCATGAATTTTTACATACTTTCAGTTTTATACAGGTTATTGATAATAACATTGAAAAGACATAGTGAATGTGATGTTTTCTAACAATAAACAGTCCAAGTTTGTGTTCATCAGTACTTTTCCAGAATAAAAAAATCATAAAAATAAAACATGTGAATGTTAGCAGAGAACAAATCCTTTCTCATTATAAAATTGTCATAGAAGAGCTGAAGAGCTGAAGTAGATTTTTCATAAATATGAATTCATGTTCATATTGACCTATTGTAAAACGGAAAATATTATGGATTCCATTTTATAGATAAGCTTAAAGTTGTCGTAAATAATGTGTAACTCACACAGTACCTTCAATAATCACAAACTTTATTTCAATTAAGAATTCTTGTATATGAACACCTCAAAGTTTTATTATTGTTCTGTCACATAGTAATATACAATTATTTTATTCAACAAATAGTTTTAAGTCATGTGAAGGACTCCTGAAACTGCCCATCATACAGAGAAAAGTGCCCTTCCTCAGATACCACCAAAGAAAAGAGAAATGATGAACAGATAAGTTGCAGGATGAGTGATGCAACATGCTAAGAACAAAGGATTGACAGAAAATGGAGTGTGTGGTGACACCAGTGACTCGACAGCTACTTTAGGTAAGAGTTATTGGTGGGCTGTTCTGGAACACTTCCATCTTTACATAAGCCCAAAAAAGCAGAGGCCAGTGAGGGCTGAGAAACAGTGAGTTCTAAAGTGCTCTAGTCAAGTTCTGTTTGGCTCACCTCAGAACCTTTGAATGGAATGACTGACAGAGCAGTGAATGTGGACTAAGATGCATAAAGGTGTAGGGGAAATACCACGTAGGTGTTTCAAGCAGGAGACGGAGCTATTGAGGTGGAGCAGAGGAATTGCCCAATCTAGACTATAGTTTTAAAAGATGGTTGCAATAGATGGCAACTAATATAGAGGCCCAACTAGGTAACCAGAAGTAAATCAGAGCATGTGCAGTGGTCAACTCTAAAAGAACATGTGATCCATGTCTCTTCCTTGGACTGCACAAGGTTCTTTGTGAAAGATGGCACGGGAGCATTGTAACAACCAAAGATAGTATGTGTCTTCGTCGAGGCAGTATTTGTTGGGTATGACAATGCCTTTGTACACGTGAACTCAAAACAGTTGTTATTTCATCCATGAGACATGCACCAGGCAAACCAGGAAAAATCCTCAGGGAAGCTTGTCAAGTCCCTCACTAACTGAGTAACTATTGGCAACTGATGTCTCCTAGGTGAGGAAGAGTCTGTTTTCTTCCAGGATACAGTCCTCCAGAGGCTACTCATGCTCCTACAGATGGACCTACACCCATGCCTATTTGGGTAACACTAAGTGAACACAGTTAGTTGTTTATTTTTAAAAGAAAATGAAGTTGGGAAGGAAAAGCAGCGTCTGTGACAGAGTAGGAATTTGAAGGAAGAAAATTGGGTTCCTGGATTTGATCAAAACATATTTTGTACACATATGAAATTCTCAAACAATAAAAAATGAAAAGATGACTGGACATGCCATGTGAATTTGAGGGTTTTAATAAAGTGACACAAAGGCAATAAATGCATAGCTCTTGCCATAGAATAAACCGTTCTTACTGGCAGCTTTGAATCTTTTAGTTTTGGTACCTGCATGCAACCACAACCTCAAATACATTGATGGAAATTTTAGGAATAAACAGTTCGTGCTAAATTCTGGGCACCATAATGAACGATACGGGCTCCTCCTTGTCAAGCATATCTAGACCAAAGATTCTTTGTCCATAAGTTAGTCAGGTAGTAATCATCTCACATTTCACATCAGCTGGAATATTGTAACACTTGTCTTCATGTTCTTCATGGTGGCCTGAGCATGAGGTTAGCAATTTTTACCCTCAGAACAAAGTTGTAAAGTCCTTTGTGTGAAAACATGGAAAGTCTGATCTGAGTAAGGAAAGGAAAAAATTCACAGGCTGAATTTACAAATATTCACCATTTAAAAATGTGTTTGCTGTCTATGAAATGAAAGAACATTGAATCATAAGTTCCAGGACTACTTGAAGATTCAACTCTTTACTCCTGAATTTGCAACATGTATTCTTGTGTAGATAAGGGGGGGATATATCTGTAATCCTGGTAAGATATCATGTATTTATTTATCCTAGAGTGATAATGATGATGATGATGATGAAAATTGAAAGTTTTTTGCATATTTTGAAAATATTGCTTCAAGAAAAGATCATATTTCAGGCCACGGGAAGGCGTGTAATCCCTCTCAGTCAATGATTTGCCACAACTCTACTTGAGAGAAAGAACAGTTAGAAATGATTTCATAGCGAATAATGGAAAGAATAGAGTAGCCCTTTACTGAAGCTGGGACCCTCTGGATGAAATCACAGATTTTAGGAGCTACACTTTTGAATGTTTGAAGGTCTGAGTGACTGTTGCATATCTCTGTCTGCAAACTATAGTGTCTCTTTATGGAGTCTCAAATCCAAGTGTATAGTGGTCTGCACTATAGGAGGAAAAGGAGGATGTTGAAAGGATACATGAGGACCAGTCAGATAGGCAGTGCGTGAAAGCACTGGCTGTGAAAGCTTGAAGACCTGAGTTTGGTTCTCAGAACCCAAGGTGAAAGGGGAGAACTCATACCCTGAAGCTTCTTTTGACCTCCATAGTCAAGCTGTAGCATATTAGTTCGGCCACAGCAATAATAGTAATAAATAACCATAATAAAAACAGGTGATACTTCTGGCCAGGGGAAGACATTCAATCCCAGCAAATCAATGAAAAGGCATATCTTTAAATACTAAACCCACAGCAGCTCACTTAGTCAGGAAGAGGGGGAGGATTCAAGCAACGAGACTGACATAGAGTAGTCCATCACACAAAACCAAAATGAAAAATGTGTTTCAAATGGTAAAAGTTTATCCCTCATTTGGATGGACAGTGGTGCTTTGATTTTTATCTTTATTTTCTTAGCTAGTACTTCCAGAAACCAAATCCAAACACTGATGCTGTCTTTAGATTAGCCATCCATATTGAAGCAATAGTAACAATGAAACGGAGACCAGAGCCTTTTTGTCACAACAAGACCTCCCAACTTTGGCTCTTCTTTCATCTCAACCCTCATCTAGCTAAAAGAAAACTCATAGTCCTCAGCTCCACTGCCCCCATGTAGTCAAGTAAACCCTGGAACTCCCAGGAGACAAAGCACAGGAATAAAGAAATCAGTCTATAAGTTTATAATCAGTCAATTTTGCTGCTAAAGGCCAAGCACGCTTAAATGTGTGTCATCACACTGCTATATGTTTGCCCATCTCATTTTATATAACCCTGACAAACGAAGCCAACAAAAGGAAAACACACAGGTATAAGGTCAGTTCAAGGGGTCAAGAAAGGGCTTAGAAACACAAAATCAGCAGATAGCACACTTCACAGGTTGCTAAGATACCTTAATCTGGGGAAAGAATCAGAATTAAGTTTGTGTTAAGAGGTTTATCATTCCGTACCCTGATACGTCAATACAGATAGTCCATTGAAATCTTAGCTTTGCAATTATATGGCTGAAGTAATTGGAAACAAGATAGCAGAAAAGGTTTGAGCAGGAAAGATGATAGCTTAAGAATTTGCTAAGTCACTTAGGTAGAATCATCCTGAAACTGCTTGAGGCAAGTATAACACGCTTAGGAAGGGGGAAAAAATCCTAAGCAATAATCTTCTACTGTGCAGCTTTGCACCTAGTGGGCTAATGGTGATCAGATAATGTGGTTATAAAATTCATGTATGGGAAAGGAACATTGATACCATCTGTCCTTTGCAAAACTTCTATCTCTACATACACTGTACACAAGTACCAACCAGGCCAACCCAGCTCAGCTCCTGCATCAGGGTTACATGAACAGAGACCATTTGCTATTCTTTGGAGTTACTTGTTTTTTACTTGGGGAGAAAAGGTTCTAGATTCATTATGCAAGGAAGTATCATGGAGAGAACAAAGCAGATTTTAAAGACTTCCTGTTAAATTTTATACTTTATGTGTAAACCTATGTACAACACATAGCAGCCATATCTTCTTAATGTTACTTAGTTATTTGTAGCTTGCTCCATTTATAATGTTTTATTCTCTTTCTTTCAATAATGAGGCAGGGTTGGTTAGTGTATGAGAGGGATGCACTCATGGTAGATACAGATAATGAGGACATTTCATTCCTAAAACTTAGGTTCCTGTGAAGAAAACTCTCAAGAGAAACCTTATCACAGAAACCAAAGTGAAGACACTGCCATCTATACAATGTTCTTACCTAAACCACAATCCAGAGTCTGTGTGTCAACTCTGCCTATACTAAAACTACGTTATCTTTCACACTATAGATAAAAATTCTACCTTTTACCAATTATAAAGCTTTACCTGGATGACACATTGTCTTTAGACATAAATTCTCATTGTTCCCTTTAATGCGGGATATTTCTTACTCTTTATGATATATTTCTGAAAGAGTAAGAACCATTGTCTTTGTTGTGTTTTGTTTGTTCCATTTTGAGATTGGGTCTCCAGTAGCTGAGTATGGCCTTGAGCTCCTAGTCCTCCTTCCCCACCTCTCAGGTGCTGAATAACAGATGCAAAACCCGACATCAAGCTTATAGGTCACAGCTCTTAATAACAGCAGGGAGAACTTAGATGTATGACATATTAACAGGTGTGTAGGGGTGGACTGAGGTTCTGCCCAACATGAGGGAAAGGAGTAGCATGTGCGTAGTATCTATCACCCAGATCTTGGGTTTCTAAGAACTGCTTCCCACTACAAGTAAGCAACAATCCTTAGAGAAATGGCTGACTACTGTGTATAAGCTCATACTCTGTTGGGAGGGTAATAAACGAGAAACTGCTAAATTGTTATAATTTTATAAAGAATGAGTTATTTACTCAGAGAGAGGTCAACTTTTGGTATAATATTTTGGGAAAGACCCAAAATGATGGTCATTCAACCTAGGAGTCAAATAAGGAAAAGCTAGCCCTGTGAGGAATGCAGAGAATTACACAAAAAGGACAGACCATGGAAAGACATTGATGTCAAAATGTCGATTCTTTACAGAAGAAAGAAAACCCTATGTCTGCATTATATCACTGTCCGGTGTTATTGGGGTGCCAGGGTGGCCAGGGAGAATGTGAATGGACATCACACAACATTGCAATGACAGCAAGTGATCATAAACCAGGTGATTTGGATTTTATTTTAGGTGGAATCAGAAGGTCCTGCAAGAGTTCACATGTGTAGTGGCATGATCTGAGTCCATGTTCAAGAGGCACTTGGGCTACTTTGTGAAAAGTAAATTAGAGGTAGTGTGAGCAGGAAGGAAAGGACAAATAGGAAAGGGTTAGGAAAGCCAGGAAAGGAGTAACTGTGGGCTGCATGACAGTGCTGTCAGCAGGGATAAAAATATATGGATGAATCCAGATTGCACTTCAGAGTCACAAACTCCAGGATTTATACATGACTAAATGTGTGATGCGGCTGAGGAAAAGGAAGAGTTGTAGGATAAAGGGGAGCTTTCTATTTTGGGATTAGGTTAAAAGAGGAAAATCAACATCTCTACTCTGGGTATGGTAGTTTTCATGACTGTTTTAGACACCAAAGCAACTATCAAGTAAATAGAGTAATGACCAAAATAATCGAAAGACATTGTGCTTTTTTCATACCTTTTCTTTTCAATAGAAAGGTGTAATATTCAAGTGAGAGTCTGTGCACCATTCTTTCAGAAAAGTAGAGATGAAGTAAATCTTGGCTGTCCATAAATTTAAATCACAGATTATGCACTCAGGAAAGAAGAAATCTTGAGATCAACCACAGTGATATATGAGAGAAATTATAAAATTTAATTATTAAGACAGTCCAAAATCTGCAGTTGAATAAAAGGGAACAGAAGGTAGACTTCAGAAATAACTTTGGAGCAATAATATTTCAAATAAGAATGTCTTTCAAAGTATTATGTAATCTCCTTTAACTGAAACAGTAAAATGAGAGTATATGAAGCCTGGTTTAAAAGACAGAAAAATATATTATAGAGGAGATGTAATAAATGTTCTGATAATGTTTTTACACATATTACTAATATTTGAAGACCCAAATCCAGAGAGTATTGTACTTTCATTTTTTCCAGAATGTTTAACTCTGTAATTTCTTGCAACTGGTGGAGATGAAGTTAAATGGGAAGTATAATTTTTAAAATATCATTTCTGGAAGTTTTCATAAAACTAAAATAAAAATATGAAAGATCACAATTCACAAAATGAGGAAGTTCCAAGCAGACACAAAGGCAAATTGGGTTACCAAGTTGAAAAAAAAGAAAAGACTATTTGCCTCTACTTGAGTGAAGCGGAAGTAGACATTAGAAGACATTAAATAGCATTTGTCTGGATGATGTGGAAGATATGAATAAATGAATTTGATCTTTGTTACAAATAGATTTATTTCAAAACAACCTTAATTATGGAGAAATGCAGTTTTTTTCAAATCTTGCATATTGTTTCCAGTTTCAAGGTGAAATCTTGACATTGTTTATTTTGTATTTGCTTCACTGAGTTTTTATAGAAAAGTTGTTTGAGGAAAAATACATTCTTGATACAGAGCATTGCTAACCTTTATTTAATGTACATAGGTGTATAAAAATGGATTTCCATGAAAATGGTTTTACTATAGCAGTTCCATGAAGTCAACCATTTCAGTTAAAAGTAGGTGTGGTTTTTTTAATACTAAAAACTCAATTTCTTTGTGACAATATAATGAATCTGGGGATCAAAGTATCTCTGTGGTCATGCAGCATTCCTCCTCTATAAACTATGAGAGCTTTTTAAACACCATGAAAAAAGGCATAAGAAAAATCAATGCTGAGATGAGGAAGTGAATGATGGTCACTGGGGTGGCATAGGTCATCATTAGGCCAGGCATGATTGTAAACAAATTCTCGGGGTTATTCAACCTAATGTGCATGGTCTCCAGTAAGAATAAAAATTACATATACTACTTTTATTTGCATAGTGCACTAAAGAACCAGAATGTAGGCACTAGAAAACATAAAGAGGAGGAAGTAAGAATCATCAAACAGTAAGACAATCTAGTGACAATGGGGACCTTTGCAAGGCTGCAATTCCATTATACTCTTAAGAACCTCAGAAAACTGCCCCATCACTGAGGAAACACAGGCCTCCAAAAATAAAACAAGACATAAAAGCCAGCACAACCAATAATGACACTTGAGAGGACTTCTATGACACACGCTTATAAAAGAAAGCTCTACACAGAGAGTGGAATGTGTCACCTTGATCTAGTGCAGAGCTGCTTAAACTTTGGACTTGCGACCCCTATTCACCCAACAAACTTTTACACAATGTTGCTCATGTAAGTATATAAAACAGGCATACACAGAAAACATTTACAGACAATAAATTACCAAGATTTTTAAAGAATTCTTTGGCATCTATGTAACTTGATGACTTATTTGAAATGAAAATAAATGTATGTATTAATAAGATAGCATGCATATTTACTTTTACATAAAGTTACCTTGGCTGTATATGTGGTACTCTAGAATGCAGGGTTTTTGTTTTGTTTTGTTTTGTTTTGTTTTGTTTTTTTCAGAGTTGCTAATCTCTGAAATGTAGAGAACACCACTCTGAATAAACATGAAATGGCAGAAGTACATCAGGACTACCTCAAAGTTATTGGAAGGACCATCCTAATGCAAGAATGAAATTGTCTTCCACGGTATATTTCTTTTTTTATGAAATTCAATCAGCAATTCAAAGAGCACTGTCTCAAATCAAGCATTCCAACACAAATAATGCAAGGTATATTAATGTGATACAGGCTAAGGAAAGATGGCAGGAAGTATTAATGCTCTTTGTCTTCCATAATTTTTAAACCACATTTCTGGCACAGAAGAAAACCTTGTATGGACAATGAAATGGTGCGATGAACCAGTGATCCAACCTGTGGTGTTCATAGGTGTCGGCGGCATGTCGGCAAGCTCAGTATAAAGCGCACATTGTGTGTTCAGAGTTAAGGGTGCAATAAATTTACAAACTGCAATGTGTGTGTGAACTGCCAGAAAGCTAAGATTGTTTTTTATGTTTTATTTTGAATCAATTTTCTTGTCATTGCACATTTAGAAACATTTACTTTCGGGAACATTTTAGTGACTCCTGCTTTGAGATACAAAACCCAAAATGAGGCTGCCAAACACAGTTTAAGAAACTGGAGTTTCAGATACAGCATATCTGAATACAGCATCCCAAAGTCACTTTTTATTAATGTTCCTTTATAACCAAAGCAAGAGTTGCATTGTATCACACCAACCCTCGCTGAGGATGAGCTACAGAACTTTCCTCTGTTTCCTTACATCCAGGAAATGAAAAGTGGAGTGATGATTGTGGCATCCTGCTGTTTGCTCCAAATTTGGTAATATTACATGTTAAGAGAAGCTTTTTCTTTTGCTAGCCGCTTTGGTTTATCCCCTGCCAGTCACCTGGGCTCTGCCGCGCCAGCCTGGTTCTAGATCCGCATGAGTCCCAAATAAACACACAGGAGGCTATATTAATTATGAAGCTGTTGGCCTTGTTTGTCTCTTACTGGCTAGCTCTGCCTTAAGTAATTACCCCATAATTGTTAATCTAAGTATGTTTCTTACCGGAGAATAGTTCCCGGCGTCCTACCCCCATGGCGTCACATGTTGACTCTCTTGTGTTTCCCCTTCCCAGAATCCTCCTCGACTCCTAGTCCCTCCTATCTAGGTTTTCTATTGGCCAGACAGTACTTTATTGACAAATGCACAGGCAAATAACAGGACTTCCCCAACAATTACATAGCTCTCTATCATGTAGAAACCATGTCTTCTTAGCAATAGATTCTGTTTTCAGGAATGAGGAGAGATTAAGAATATATTTATTATTTTTAGTAAGGCAAAGCTCACTCTCACCTTAAAGCATTATCCTGGTCGTCACACTACAGGCAGTGGGAGCTAGCACTGAGGAGGAAAGGCAGGAAGGTTCACAAGTTCAAAGCCAGCCTCAGATAACTCCTCAATGTGAGGGGAACATGGGTTACTTATAGAAACCCTGATTCAAAAATACAGAACTACAAACTAGTTAAGTGACTAATAGTAGTAATTACTAATAAGCATAGTCCTGCTTATTGTAAAAGACTATGGGACCACCTTAGTCTATTACTGCTTTGTTTGGTTACAACACAACATAGAATGTTCTAGAATTCGTTAATCAGTCTCACCAGCCTTTACCGACAGAATACCTACCATAGCAGTTGTCCCATGTTGATGACCTTTCCCCATCTGCTGCAGTGTGTATCCCTTGCTGTAAATTTGCACTGAGTGTTGCCAGGCATATTATTTGATTTCCTTGGGTACTCTGTGACTTGTTTGTTTGTTTGTTTTTTGTTTGTTTATATATTTTATTTAACTTTTTACACATAATATGTTTTAGCCGGGCGTTGGTGGCACACGCCTTTAATCCCAGCACTCGGGAGGCAGAGGCAGGCGGATCTCTGTGAGTTCGAGGACAGCCTGGTCTACAAAGTGAGTTCCAGGACAGCCTCCAAAGCTACAGAGAAACCCTGTCTCGAAAAAACCAAAAAAAAAAAAAAAAAACACATATTATGTTTTACAGTAAGTTAATAACAAAAGTAAAATCGGCAATTTATTCATTTTATTGATGATTTATTGAGTTTGTTACAAACTCAAAAAATAATTCCATTTTCTAAAATGTTCATGTAGGCATTTTTTTCCTATAACTTTTTGATATACATTCCACCTTCAATGTTACAAGGTGGATGCATGGTTAACTAGAAGAAAGCAATTATTCTTTTGTCTTCAGTCTTCTACAAATATTCACATATGCATTCCCTCCCATCTTCAGTCTGGTTCTCTACATCCTTGTCTTTAGAATCTGTCTTTTAGATTCCACTTTAATAAGGAAACAATTTCAATAAGAAATCTCCAGAAAATGTGAGTAAAATTTTTGAAACCTGATAGAAATGTCTTCTAAAATGTATTGTTATATTTTAAAACATTTCAGTATTTAGAAAATCATTTCCCTATCTCAAAATAACCCTTCTATTGGAAGTGAATTTGATTTATAAATGCTGTAATAGTATTTATATTTGCTTTCTATCATGTAAGTCCTTAAAATGGAAATCTAGTTATAATTTTGCTTAAAAATCCAATGCTTTGTGTTAAAACCACTGCCAGAAATTAATTTTATCTTAAACATAGTTAATTTATTTCTATATTACTCTAATTCTGTTAAAGTAAAATTAGTGAGAAAAAATAAATGAAGCAAAAAATTATAAAACAAGATTTTATGTATTTATGTGCTTAAATTTATTTATGCATTTTTGTGTTACCTCTATTTCTAAATTATCTCTATTTTATATAATCTTAGAATATTTCCTTTAAATCCTGAAATATATTGTTGAAAAATTAAGCAAATTTAACATACATATGCATATTCAAACAATAAGCACTATAAAATGAAAGTTATGCAATCTGACACATTTTATCATTTATTTGAGTAGTTAAAATGCAGTCACCAGAAAAGAATCTATAACTGAAATCATACACTGTACTTTCAAGATGCTCCACTGTCACAGAATGAATTTGCCATTATGATCATAATGATGATGATCATAATGATGAGAAAAATTCCAGAGTAATTTCACACTTTCCAGAATGAATGTGAATGAACAGTGAGAACCATGGTTTCTAACAGGAACATCTAATCCAATACAACAGATTCTCATGACCTTTGTATTATAAGCCAACATTTGAAAAAAAATCCAATAACTTTGACATGTTCAGGTAATACTTTGGATATAGTCCACTTACTTCAGACAGTAACAAATCTCATTTAGTTTGTGTTCGTACAGATAACAGCTCTCTCAGATATGCATTTGAGACCTAAAAATGTATCTATAATACAGCTTATGGCAAGTTGTGCCCAATTTGTGGTACTACCTACGTGACCACCACTAATGTCTTCTTTTGTGACAACCTGCCCATCAATGGAAAGAAGAACCTTACTTTTCAGGGTTTTTTTTAATGACAGTATTGAATTTAATGTCTGTATTCTGGTTAGCTGTAAACACAGGGTCCTTCCTGGTGAGCTAAAATCTAGTTGTCTATATGCAGACTATGGTCATTTAAACAGTAGAAGTCTCACTTTCTCATGCATATTAATGTGGGAATTATAATTACATATACTTAGTATGGAGAAAATGAACCCTGAATCCTGTAAAGACTGAGGAATGCTTCCACAGTATCTTACTGGTAGTGAGAAATCAACACTTAACATATTTGTTGTTGCTACATGAACTATCTACTATCCTGTACAGGAAATAATACAAGCAGAGAAATCCAAGAGATCTGATTTTTTTTTGTCTCAGTATCCTTCAGTTAGTACCTGGTATATGATATTTAGTATATGGTACTTGTATTACTTTGTATTAAAATCTCCTAATGTATTATTTTTCTCTTGGGATTCCTCAAGTTATAAGGTAAAATAATATGAAAATGTAGGGCAAATTCAAGCAGCATTGTTGGCTTCATTAACAAGCTAATATCTACTAGAATTCTTCAATCGCAACTATGCAGCTTTCCTGGTGCCCATTTGATCATACTGCCACAAACTTTCCATTAATACAGTTTTCCCAAGTAGGCCCTCTAATGATTTTCTTCTTACTTAACTTTAATGCCTTGGGACATTAGTGACATGCAAGAGACGTGACTATCTTTCTTAACCCTGCCCCTCAGAGGAGAGTGCATACACTCTGAAATCTCTTAATGTCTCTCACAGGACCCCTTCCAAGGCTGGTGAGGTTACGGGATATAGGCCTTTATTTACCAGCCTGGCTCACACATACTGAGTCTGGATAGATGGAGCCTTTCTTCTCAGTTGCTTCTCAGATTCATCTGTGGGGGAGGCCCCTACGCATGGGACCTGGAACATTGTTTGCAACCCCTGTGAATATTTGGTTAGATGTTAAGAGCAGAAATCTTTACCCTGTGAAGAAACATGTAATTCCAAACTCATTCCATTCTCCAGTCCAGAAGTTCAGACTTCCACTCATACCCTCCACTTGAAGACAGCATTTGGAGCAGGAATACCTAGAGTGACAGAAACCCCATTGTATCTCCTCCAGAGACGGCTAAGCTGATCATCATCCATTCAGAGTGGAATTTTCAAAAGAATGGGAATGTTGTCTGATCACCCAAGAATTTGAGTGGGTCAAGACTCTGGAAAGACTGAAGTCTCTTATGGGCTCCTGAAGGGTTGACATTCAATAAAAACAGCAACAGCAAACTCTTTAATTGTCTTTAGAATATCTGCAAAATAACTCTGTCTCGTGGTTGTATTTCAAGATGTGCCCTCTAAGCCACTGTTTTAGTGCTTAGGCTTGCTGCCACACTTCCATGTCATGAGTGTTATAGATCCCAACCCTCTGAAACTGTAATTCCAAAAGAAAACCTTTCTTCTATAAGTTGTATTGGTCATTGTGTCTTATCACAGCAATAGAAAAGTAACTAAGACAAGGGAATTGTTTACATGTTTGAGAAGCTGACTGGGCTTTTGTCCTCATTGTGTCGCTTTATACTCTGTGACATTAGATAAATTAAACATCCTTATGCCTCAAAAAATCTGCAAAATAGTAATCTTGGATGTTTAAAATAATGTTAAACCTATTGACAAAGCAGTATATGAAAGTTTATTTTAGAATGCTATTGTATCTACTGTTACTATTTGACATTAAAATGGTAATTATGTTTGTTTATGATGCAATCAATTGGTAAGCACATGGACTTTGTTATCACATAAATTTGTTACAACAAGATATTCTTGAACAAGAAGTTTCTAGTAAATAACATATACTCTACAGTTTGTTATTAAGAATTCTTTTTAAATTTGTTACATTTACTATTTTAGAAGAGAACATCCATGGTATGTGTGTGGAGTAGGTTATCTGTCACCATGTGGGTCTCAGAGGTCAGACTCATGTTGTCTGGCTTAGTGATTAGTGCCGTTATCCTCTGAGTCAGGGGTTCTCAACATTCCTAACTTTAAGACCCTTTAATGCAGTTCCTTATGTTGTGGTGATTCCCAATCAAGAAGTTATTTTGTTGCTACTTCACAACTGAATTTTTGCTACTGTTATGAATCATAATGTAAATATCTGAAACACAGGATATCTGATATGTGACCTAGAGGTCAAGAACCCTTGAGAACCATTGCTGTGGGCCATCCCATCAGCCTAAGTAAATGTTTTCAAACATCAAGTACACCAAGTATGAAGCAGGGGAAAGAATGTTAATGTCTGTTAATAACAACCTTTTGTTTTATTTAAAACGTAAGTATTCTTAGTTTCAACTAAAGAATGTAGTTGAACACGGTATGGGACACACGCCTTTATTCCCTTCATTCAGGTGACAGAGACAGATTTCTCTGAGTTCAATATCAATCTGGCATACATGGTGAGTTCCAGGCAACTCGGGGCTCTATAGTGAGACTTACTTGACCCTCAAATAGATACAACTTTCATGGGTGAGCAAGGGATTCACTGGCAGTCCCTGCTCTCTGCTTCATCACCTCATTCAATCCAATCACCATGTCAGATCAGGGATAGAATGGTAGTCTGAGTGTTCAGCAACAGCCAAAGTCTGAACCTGAGGGTAACACCCTTCCACGTCTCGGGAAATAAATTATAACTGATAATGGGGTTCAAAAAAGGAAGAAGGCATTTTGTTTTACTTTGTGCTTTTGACTTTGGGGGGTTATTGCTGCCTTTATTTTGGGATTTCACCCGAAGAATCACTTGCTCACAGAATGAACAGAAAGATGAACATTATGGATCATATACCCAGTGCTTCCACCAATTCATTGACCCCCATCAGAGAAAAACTCTTTTCACGCTGTAGCTTAAAGACGTGACTTCACTGTCATCTGTGTTTCCGTGCTCCAATTTTAGCATCTTGGTCACTTCCATGCCCAGGTCACATGCAGTGCTGAAGCTTTAATGAGATGCCTAATAAAAAAGAAAAAAAAGTTGTATTGTTTTTAGGTTTCGCTGTCAACCATAGTGATAATCATCCCCTCTACAGAATTTTAGTTTCAAAATGGAGCCTGAGAGCAAGCCACACCTGAGTTCAGGGTCTCTTTATCAAGATATATCTGTTAAAGATGGTCCAAGCCCAGCCAAGGGTTTTTCTGCTTTGAGGCCAAGTGAAGAGTATGGTTTAATTGAACCATTCAAATCATTTTTTTAAACTCTAAATTTATGAAGTGCCTATAAAATCAAGAAAGCTAGAGTGGCCACTAAAGAGAAGATATGTTGAGGAAGGGGCAAACAAGGAGCACTTGGTGTAAAAATGAGCCGAACCTAGGAATGGAAAGATTTAAGCTGGGGTAAAGAGAAGACTCAGGATGGGTTAAGCGCATCTTCTGGAGGTGAGAAGATGATCACACTCATAAATTGACTGCAGATGTGAGATCTGCACCAGACCTGAACAAAGACCAGATCTGTCACCTTTTATTATGTGTTGGTCTCACTGACCAACTTTTGGTAGTTAATGAGCACTGCAAGAGGGAATGTTGTCTTCTTCTGTGATATAGCCATTCTTACATTGTCCACCTTCTAGAAACTGACCCTCCTCTCATCCTCATGCAACTGAGAAAACAATGGCATCAAGTAGAAGACAGCTTATTTGGAAAACAGTTCCCATGGGAAAGAGGATGAATGACAACGAGAGAGGGTAAAGGAGGAGGGGTGTGAAAATGTCCCCAAACCAGGACACAACATGTGTGAAACTGTCAAAAATAAAAACAAATTAACAAAAAGTTCCAAATTTGGGAAGATAAACTAGCTCAGATCCAACATTTGAAAGGTAAATTGTGATTCTTAAATACTTCTAATGAGGGTGCTTGTGGATTAAAATATGCTTCCCCCCCAAATTATGTTTCAGATGATTTAAAAGAGAAATACAGGGTGTCCATTAAGCCTTAGATCAAAAGGAAAACAGCATCCACTATTGGGGTTTCTTTAGCAGCAACCTCCTTTTTTATGCATAGAGGTGAAAATGGACTCAAAGTGTTGGTTAGCAGCTGGGAAACAAGTGCATCTTTCCCTTAGGTAGCCTCAACTAATGCACACATCATTATCACAGAGAGTTTTTAATTGAGTCGTATTTTAAGAATCAGAGAAATCTTAACCATGTTCTTCTTCACTAATTTAATACACATATCTATCATTATGGTTCTTTTATAACTGTGCATTATAACTATTTCACACATTCAAAAGTTGCCTTTTATATCTTATTAAACTGATTTCTAAGAATTGTTTCCTGAACTTTAGAATGTTATTAGACTTTCAAAGAAACTGAATCAATGAGAACATATCAATAAATATGTATTACCAAAAACATGAAGAAAATATACAAACTATTCTATACATGCATATAATTTCACATGAGTTAAATGTAAAGGAAGATATTCTTCTGATAACTTAATTATTCTAGGCCATGTAAGTTTTTAAATTTTATTTACCTTTTTTCCTTTTCAACTAAGATAAAACTTTATACTAAAAACCAAATCAAGAAGACCTGCTGAATCTTGTGAGGACTATTGACTTCCTGATGCTACCCACCCACCAGCAGTACCAGTAATGTCCTTAACGCTTGATTCTTGACCCTGTGTGTGCTAATTGCCCCAATCCAATCCTTGACTCAGACCAAGGTGAGCAAAAATGATTCCAGCAACTGTTATCAGTGCTGTTTGACTGAACAGATCCCAGGGACTATTCTCAGTGTTGTCTGACTGAACAGATCCCCAGGGACTGTTCTCAGTGTTGTCTGACTGATGTTCAGGAGTGTCAAGCCTTCTCATTGCCTACATTTCCCCTTTTTGTTGCAAAAAATCTGAGGAAAAGGATCCACAACTGAGTTTCATGCGCACAGCCAGCCCTACTTTTGTTTGTCCTCAAACGAGGTCCTATTTAGTTTGCGGAGTCTTAAACTTTATGACAAAGCCTATCTCTAGCTCCTTTCCCATCAGCAACTGAAGAGTACAATGAGGAAGTGGAGGAAAATATGAGGGGGGAAATGGAAAAATCAATTTTATCTCTTATGAGCACAGGAAATAAACCCTGGGTTATCCTGCTTTATTGCATTGGATCTGAGTCATCAAATGGAAGATATTTTGTCTCTCCATCTTATTCATAAAACATCATGTGTTACATTATATGGCAAACCGGAGAGACTGGGTGAGTCACTGAGCTCTTCATCAAAGTTCATTTTTAAAAGACATTACCCTCTCTTCCTCTATAGAATATGAGAGAATTGGAGAAGAAAAAATAAACTCTATGGCTTTCTCAGTATTAGTCACAATGCACCTCTTTGCTGTGTGAGGGGCAGTTATTTTGCCCCAAAATAGAAGCCAATGTTCTAAGAACTAGATGACTTCAATAATGTCACAGACATTTAGTCACAGAAAGAGAGCATGGTCTTTTGGCTACTTGTCCTAGGGACATTCAAGTGGAATATACTGCTCTCATAAAGACATGCAACTGATAAAAGGCCTCTGACCCCTATTGTTCTATAAGCAAAAATTAACTGTATGCTTTCTGGGTGAATAAAACTTTTTCTTGTCCTCCTGATTTAGAACGGCATGTGCGAATAAACTATGACACCCTGGTGTTCAAAGACACCTTCCCAAAGTGTGAGAGGAACTACCAAACTTAACATTTGCTTTTGAGTACAGACAGATGAAGCAGGGCTTTAAGTTTCTTGGAAACTGCAACCCAAATGTAAGAAATGATGTTTGTCCCCAAACACAGTCATATGATAAACACATGTGCTTGTAAAACAGCCCACTCCAAACCACGCACTGAAGTGAAAAGTGAGTTGAAGATGTATTTTATTTGATGAGCCATGTACAAATCTTAGTGTATGTTCACAACCTCATTAAATATATGGCAGCCCCTTTGGAACAAACCAAACATGGTCGAAAACTTCCTCAGCCTATTTTGGGACAAAGAACTACTGGGCAATCTGAGCTCCCGGCCACAGGCCAACCACAGGAGCCACAAGCATGGCTGGTTGGATAAATTTAGAAACCAACCGTGCAGAGCCTGGAAGGTCCTTGGGAGTCTAGAGGTACAGCAAAGGGCAATTATTTGGGGGTGTTGCTCTATTTGTTCATTTGCAGCACAGTTTTAACAGTAAAATTGTAGAATTGCAACTGCTTCCAAGTCTACATCCTAAACTCACCTATTCATGAGGACCATTAATAAAAATCTCGACTGGCAGGGTAAAACCAACAAAGTTCAGCTCTGCCAATACCCACATGAAAAGTTATGTATTCTCAGTAGCGTAATAATTCTTGACCTGTGCCATCAATGTCCTAGCATCTTATAGTGTCTCAGAACAGATTTCCTCCAACTAGCTTGTGAGGGTCTCTGCGGGTAAATGGATGCATCCTTGGGGACTCAGGTCATCTCATAATTTTTTCAAAGTTAGATTTTCATTGCTCTGATAACCTTTGAAAACTTAATACAGAATATTCTGGATCATCGGCAGGATCGCAAACTGCCATTTGATTTGTGCTTACAAACAAATTGATGCCACATGGTATTTCTAGAGGGAAAAAGAAATGGCTTTAATATATAAACCATGTACTTACCCCCAAATGAAGGCCAAATGCTGTCATGATTTACTGTACAAAGGAAGTTTTCATAGCAGTTCCCAAAGGGCAAATTGGGGTGAACTGAATCACCACATAGCACTGAATAAAGCAGCCCTGGCCTTCCAGAAGGCAGCAGAGGCTGCTCTTTGTGCCAGGGGACCAGCTTCCACTCCCATAACACAAACAGTTGGGGTGGAGGGATGCTCGGCAGGATCGGGAGGAGCTCACAAATGTTTACTGGGGTCATAGGGAAAATTTAACCTTTTAGCAGGTAACAAATTATGAAATCAAAAGATTGGGCAGAAACAGTTGAAACAAAAGCTTATTACAGAGGCTTTGTAGTGGAAATTAGATCTCTTGATTCTAAAACCCAAAACATCATAACAAAAATGGCACATACCTAAAGAGACACTTTCTGTGTAATTGGGACATAAGGAGGGGCACTTTTGTGGCCTCGTGGGAAAGAAAATCTGAATATTCCTGAAATGAAGTAAGCTGATATAGAGGTAGACCAGCAATACAAGTGCATCACAGATTTTAACTGATGAAGGGACTTTCAGATGGAAACCCACAGGAGAGCTTGGACCCTGGTAAGAGTGCAGGCTCAAGGCTGGGCATGCATAGGATTAGTCATAACCGTGGAGTACATGCTAAACACCCACACACAGTATGAGTGGTGTTACCTTAGATGACTGAGCCTCATGCTTTTCAATTCATTAATTATCTTCTCAGGAAGTCACTGACAATGTTTTTACAGATAAATATATTTAACCAAAAGTATACACTATTGTGCCTCTTAAAGGGGAAAGAGCAATGCCCTACAAATAATCTCAAGAATGGCAAGAGTTTGAGATGAAACGCTAAGATGTCCTGAGCAGAAAAGAACTTGCCTCGGACCCGAGGCATGAGGACCCGAGTTCATATCTCCAGCACTCAGATAAAAAGCTTGGTGTAATGGCACATGCGTATAATCCCAGAGCTGAGAAGGCAGAGATAGGGGGATCTTGGGGATTTGCAAACCTGCCCCACAGTCAAATCATTGAGCTCTAGGTTCAGTGAGAAGCTTTGTCTCAAAAATGTAAGTTAGGACGACATTGGGGAAGATATTCCAAGTCAACCTCCAGGTTCCATACGCATAACCACACTACAAACACAAACACACACACACACAACTGAACCTTTGGTATGTGACTTCATTAAGCCATTGGCAGAGCCCAGACTCCCAGAGTGATTATAAAAAAATATGGATGCTATTTCCAGAAAATTTATACATAATCATGGATGTACCATCTGCTTTGAATGTTTTGAGATGTGTGTCATAAGTCAGCCTGGGAAGCTGCATCGGGATGGTCCAACATCCCCCAGGATGTGTACAGCTTTCAGCTGTAAACCTGAAAATCAGGAAAGTAGGTTTCAGCTCAAAACTGAAATGTTGCAAGCTTCAAAGTGAATTCTACATAGTGGAATTGCTTTAAGAATGTGTTGAAGTTCAATAGCTAAGAGTATGATCTCAGATTCAATCAATTAGAACTGTGAAATGGCTTGTAACTTTACCCCAGAACCACCCTAACTCAAGATTCCATTATGATTTAGACACAAAGAGTCTCGTAATAACGAAAGAAGATGATGAATGTAAAACATAAAAAGATCAGTCTTAGCTGCAGTTTATGCTCAGCTGGGCAAGAGTTCTGCATTCTGGAACATCAGTTAAACCAGTTCTGGGCCTTTAGAATGCCGAGCTTCATTCCTGCACAGTTCTGCACGATTGTCTTATTCCTCTTCCTGGATACTGTGCTTTGGACATCACAGGTGTGCCTCCCTTGCTTTGTAATGCATCTGGGATTTCAGGGAAAATGGATGATGGGTATTTATTCATGAATATAATTTTCCTTTTTCATTCTTTAAAAAACAAAATATTATAACTATTTCCCTAGGTAGGTATGGAAGCCAGGCAGAAATTACTTAAAGAAAAAAAATGAGATTATTATTTCAGTTTTAGTGTCAAGAGAAGAGGAAAGTTGGCAATATAAAAGGATCATGAATTCACAGCTGATATTATCTATGGTATTTTATCTCAATGTACACTTGAAAAATATTAGAAATTCATTTTTCACCTAAAATAAATATGCAGTTTAATATACGGTATTTAAAATAGAATTAAACATTATCCATTAGGTTTGTTTCAGTTTTGTTATATTTCATTCATCTTACCTCTTACTTGAAACCTCATTCCATAAGCATGTTTTATTAATGATCTATTAATAAGCTTTCACTTAAAACATGACTGATTAAAAAGTAGACCTAATTTTAAGTAAGTGTTCTGAAAATGTTCATTTATTGAATTCATTGAGGTTTAAGTTCTCATTTGTATAGCTAGAGGGTGAAATACAGATGTGCATGCTTGTTTTATCATTATAATGAAAGCAGAACTCGTATGCGCAACACTAATTAAAATTTTGTTCTGACCCATATAACTGCAGCCTCTCCCCCAAATAAATTATTTTTAAATCTTTATATTAAATTTACTATGTATGTGCATGATAATGAAAGTATCTATCTTTAGAATAACATAATCAAGGTTAAGAGAAAGCAAAAATTAAGTTCAGACTTTTTAATACTGCAGGGTACATTTTTAGTACTCTACTGAGAGAATTAGTCACACAACTCCCATTAACTTTAATGGAACCTGTATGGGCAAACAGTATGCTAAAATTCCTAGGAAGTTAATGTCAGTAGAGTTTACTAGCTCCACTCTTTTTCCTATTTGGACCTCTACTTTGGGTTACTTTTACTTTTACATGGTCCACAGAGAAAATCAGCCAATAAAAATGATTAACATAAATGTTTTCCATATTTTATAAGCTCACATTTTCTATTCATCTGATAAAAGTTTAAAAAATCTTTGAACAATGCATGCAAAATTTTTTAAAAATTAACAACTGTAGTTGGCATGTAAAATGAAAAGAAACTTTTAAATAAATATTTTTAATTCAGCTAAATATTCAGCTAAATGCCAGTTTCAATATATAAATTTGTGTGTTGTAAATATGAACAATGTGTGTTCATTACTTTCTAATACACATTCATATTTTGTATTCTCATTTGAAGTTAGTGACAAAGTCAAAGAATTTAAAAATACTTTAAGGACCAATGTCTTGGGCTAGATAGCCCAGAGCTATGATGAACCCAAACATGGCTGGCCAAAAAAAAAAAAAAAAAAAAAAAAAACAAACCAAAACAACAAAAAAAGCAGTCAGTTGAATGATTCCTATATTCTGTTATATTCATAGATCAGTGCCTAGTCTAATCATCATCAGAGACGCTTCCTCTGGCGGCAGATGGGAAGAAATGGAGAGACCCACACACAAAATTAAGCAGAGCTTATGGAATTCAGCCGAAGAGGACAAGGAAGAACTATAGGAGCCAGAGTGCTCAAGGACCACAGGAGAACAAGACCCAGAGAATCAACTAAACAGGGCTCATAGGGGCTCACAGAGACTGAAGCAGCAATCATGGAGTCTCTATGGTTCTGCCTTAAGTCTTCTGAATTCATGCTGTGTAGCTTGGTGTTTTTGTGGGACTCCTAACAGTGGGAGTAGCAGGTATCCATGCCTTTTTTTCTTTTTTCTTGTTCATGAGACCTTTTTTTCTGACAGGATTGCCTTGTCCAACATTAACATGAGGGTTTGTGCCTAATCGTATTATAACTTATCTTGAAGTGCTCAGTGGATATCACTGGGAGGCCTGCTCTTTTCTGGAGGAAAAGGAGGGAGATCTCAGGGAGAAGGGAGGTGGTGGGGTTGGAGCTTGGGGGAGTGCAGGGAGGGGAAAATGCAGATGAGACATAGTGCATGAGAGGAGAATAAATAAATAAAAATTATTTTAGCTGTGAAGTGGCAGAGAACACTTGTAATGCCAGCACTCAGGAATCAGAAGTAGATGGATTTCTGTTAGTCAAAGGCTAGAATGTTCTACAAAGCAAGTTCTAGGACATCCAAAAAGGTTAAACAGAGAAACTCTGTCTCAAAAAAACTGTGTAGTTCAACACACACACAGAGAGAGAGAGAGAGAGAGAGAGAGAGAGAGAGAGAGAGAGAGAGAGAGAGAGAGAGAGAGAGAGGGAAATTGAATTTGAAAGTTTGGGTTATCATATTTGATATTTTTTGCAATGAAGTAAAATATTTCTGCAACTCTACAAATTGCTCTTGTTAAAATATCTTATACAAACCTTTGACATTATTGAGAAAGAATCCAAGAGATAGTTCAAAGGACAACTTTCTTGTTTTTTCTTTTTTTATTTAAATTAGAAACAAGCTTATTTTATTTGTCAAACCCAGTTCCCTCTCCCTCCACTCCTCCCCTGCTACCCCTACCAACTCCCTATCCCATTCCCTTTCTGCACCCCAGGGAGGGTGAGGCCTTCCATGGGTGATCTTCAAAGTCTGTCATATCATTTGGAGCAGGATCTAGGCCCTCTCCCTTATGTCTAGGCTGAGAGAGTATCCCTCTCCATGGAATGGGCTCCCAAAGTCTGTTCGCATACAAGGGATGAATACTGATTCACTGCTAAAGGCCCCATAGATTGCCCAGGCCCCCTAACTGACACCCAAGTTCAGGAGGTCTGCTTTCCCATCTGTCAGTCTAGGGTCCATGAGATTCCCCCTTGTTCAGCTAGGCTGTTTCTGTGGGTTTCTCCAGCCTGGTCTTGGCCTCTTTGCTCATCATTCCTCCCTCTCTGCAACTGAATTCCAAGAATTCAGTTCAGTGTTTAGCTGTGAGTGTCTGTTTCTGCCTCCATCAGCTACTAGATGAAGGCTCTAGGGTAGCATATAAGGTAGTCATCAATCTCATTATCAAGGAAGGACATTTAAGGTAGCCTCTCCACTATTGCTTAAATTGTTAATTGAGGTCAGCATTAAAGATCTCTGGACATATCCCTAGTGCCATATTTCTCTTTAAACCTATAATGGCTCCCTTTATTATGGTATCTCTTTTCTTGCTCTCCTCTAGTCTTCCCCTGACTCAATCTTCCTGCTCCCTCATGTCCTACTCTCCCCTCCTCTTTTCCCCTTGTCTTTCTCCTAACTCTCTCTCCCCTCCCCCCATGCTTCCAATTTGCTCAGGAGATCTTGTCCCTTTCCCCTTTTCCAGGGGACCATATATGTCTCTCTTAAGTTCTCATTGTTTCCTAGCTGTGTGAATTGTAGGTTGGTCATCCTTTGTTCTATGTCTAAAATCCATATATGAATGAGTACATGCCATGTTTGTCTTTTTGTGACTGGATTACCTCACTCAGAATGGTTTCTTCTAGTTCCATCCATTTGTGTGTAAATTTCAAGGTTCCATTGTTGTTGTTGTTTTTTCTATTGATTAATACTCCATTGTGTAAATGTAACACCTTTTCTTTATCCATTCTTCAGTTGAGGGACATCTAGGTTTCAGGTTCTGGCTATTACAAATAATGCTGCTATGAACATAGTTGAACAGATTCTTTTCTGTATGAATGTGCATCTTTTGGGTATATGCCTAAGAGTGGAATTGCTGGTTCTTGTGGTAGACTAATTTACATTTTCCTGGGAAACTGCCATACTGATTTCCAAAGTGGCTGTACGACTGTGCAACTGTGCACTCCCACCAGCAGTAAAGGAGTGTTCCCCTTTCTCCACATCCTCTCCAGCATGCACTGTCATTGAAGTTTTTTATTTTAGCCATTCTAACAGGAGTAAGATGATATCTCAAAGTTGTTTTGATTTGCATTTCCCTAATAACTAAGAATGTTGAACACTTTCTTAAGTGTTTTTCAGCCATTTTAGATTCCTCTGTTGAGAATTCTCTATTTAGTTCTTTACCTCAATTTTTAATTGGATTATTTGGTGTTTTGTTGACTAGCTTCTTGAGTTCTTTGGATATTTTGGAAAGCAACCCTCTGTCAGATGTAGAGTTGGTGAATATCTTTTCCCATTATGTGGGCTGCATTTTGTCTTGTTGACTGTTTCCTTTGCCTTACAGAAACTTCTCAGTTTCAGGAGGTCCCAATTATTAATTGTCAATCTCAGCATCTGTGCTACTGGTGTTATATTCAGGATGTTGTCTCATGTACTAATTCATTCAAGGGTGCCTCCCACTTTCTCTTCTAAGAGAATCAGTGTGGCTGGATTTATGTTGAGGTCTTTGATCCATTTGAACTTAACTTTTGTGCATGGGGATAGACATGGATCTATCTGCAGTCTTCTACATTCCAGCATCCAGTTGTGCTAGCACCATTTGATGACGATGCTTTCTTTTTTTTTCCACTGTATAATTTTAGCTTCTTTGTCAAAAATCAAGTGTTCATAGGTGTGTGAGTTAGTATCGCAGTTTTTCATCTGATTCCATTGGTCTATCTATCTATTTTTGTGCCAATACCAAGCTCTTTTTAAGACTATAGCTCTATAATAAAGCTTGAAGTCAGGGATGGTGATGCCTCCAGAAGTTCCTTTGTTGTACAGGGTTGCTTTGGCTATCCTGGGTCTTTTATTTTTCAATACATAGATGAGAATTGTTCTTTCAAGGTTTGTGAAGAATTTTGATGGGGATTGCATTGAATATGTAGATTTCTTTTGGCAAGATTGCCAATTTTACTGTTGATCCTACCTATCCAAGAGCATGGGAGATCCTTGCATTTCCTGGAATCTTCTTAATTTCTAAGAACAACTTTCTTGCAAAGATCGAAACAAACCCATGTTTTCGTAATTACTATCACCAATACCTTCCTATAATTGTTCAGCCTGTTGTTAATGGGTTAAAATTGTAGTCTGTTAACAATTTAAAGTGTTTACTGTTTTCTTTAACACATGGTTAGAAAAAGAACAATTAGTAAATATTCTTCTAATGCCAACTTAACAAACATGTTCACAGAACACTAAATTTGGGAACAACATAGTGGTTCTCAGTTTTCTCTTCTCACATCCAAATTGACCTATCTATATTTAGAACTTCTACAAATTAATAATTTAAAACATTAACATTATTTGTAAAAAAAAAAAAAAAAGAGATGTCAATGCAAACTTCAAAGAATTTTTGTTTTCTGTTACTTGGGCACCTGAACTACCAAAACTGAGTTTTTCAAATAACAGTCATGGTTTGTTCACAATGTATGACAGAAACTAGTAAAAGCACTAATTATAATGGAACCATCAAGAATTAACATAATCATGTGTTAGACAAGCAGTTTAAGAAAACAAAGACTAATATAGTGGTATATAATGGGTATCTAAGAGTTTTCTTTTATATCTTTAGCTGAAGAGCTGTGGAAATGGTTCAGTATGTCCAATGTGTGCTTTGATTCTAATTAAACTCATTATTTTACCAAGCTACACTGGGATGGAATTCTTTATTTTCTGTTCTTTGTACCCTGTCTTGAGTGGAAAAGTTCATATAACATCCTACAGTCATCTCCAACTTCAGAAAATGTTTTAAAGTAATGCACAAAACATGCTATAGTTCTGCCACCTGGGACTTATTCAAGGATGAGATGAAAAGAGGGAGGAAAGGAAGAGAAGCGGAAAGGGAGGAAAAGACAGAGGGAGGGAATAAACAATTTCAACTGAGAGGCTAGGTTTTTATGTCTCTCCTTCATCTATCTATTAGATATTTCTGTTAAAATACAGAGATTATCGAGAGGGATGACTTCTACCCATCTCAATCCTGAATCTCCTTTTAAAGGTATCCCCACATTCATACAATACATGAGTTGGAAAATTTCTTATCTATGTAATAAGTTTGCCAGTTTTCACATGTTCACTTTCGTTGGTAATCCTTAGTATCTTAATGCTCTGGTTTCTCTGGGTCCTGTTCAAAACCCAAGTGCTGAAATGTACTGGACCTGGTAACATTGCTGTGGGGTCTTCAAATGGTGATTAAGTCACAAAAGATTCCTCCTGCCTGAAATCATATATCGTCCTAAGGGCAATTCAAAGTCGTCTGGCTCTTTCCCTTCAGTTATCTGCCATAAGAACATGTTGGGTTCCTTCCTACCTGAGGATAAAACACAGCACATAAGACTCTGTCTTGAAAGCAAAGCCTGGGCCCAGGTAGACAACAAGTCTCCACACATTGATCCCGGACTTCCCAGACTGCAGAACTGTGAAAAATAACTTCCTGTTCCTTATGTACTACTCAGCCTGGGGTATTTTGTTACAGCAGCATAAGTGGAATAAAACAGTGTCTTTTGCAGTTTGGAGCCTTTTTATATTTGTTCTCATTTCACAAAAGAAAAAATCATGGAGAAAAGTCCAAAACCAAGTGAAAAAAATTTCAGACAAGGTTTATGGATGAGAATTATTCTCCACCACAAAATGGATGTCACTCTACAGTTATTTCTCATTCTGTGTGATTTTCCTCTATAGAGAACAAAAGACACTGAAAGACAGGGTGGAATGAGAACGTGGCTGCTTGTGATTCCATGAAATTACATTGACTGTCTTGTCTTCAATGTCAGACAGTGAAACTGTTTCCTCTAACCAGCAAAAGAGATGCTTGGTGCTTTTGTCTTTCATTTTTCCTGAATGCATAATTTATGTACAACCCATTTATTACTAACCATGCAGTGTTGTACCTGGAAGTCTGCCTTCAAAGGAATAGAATATGAAAATCAAAATTCACATTTTCAACGGGCGGTGATGACTCTTGCAAGTAAAAGACTTGCTTTATATCTTTCTTTCTGAGAATATAAGATAAGCTCCAACTAAACTCACTCAGCTATTAAAAACAATATTTTAAAATTAAACATGAATTTTAAGTCTTTCAATTTGCCTGCCTACTCACCAATCTCAAAGGAAATCTAGAAGAGAAAATATTCAAATAAAGCTACCATTTCTCACTCACCAGGAATATGTTTTACTTGCCTAATACAATGACACATGGTATTGCAATGATAATAAAACGTATAATAGCTAATAATTACAAAGCAATTACTATCTGCCACACATTGTACTGAGTATTTTGTATAGTGTTATGTTATTTAATCTCTTCAAAATGTAAGTAAAGAGCTATCACCATTTAATACTTATAATAAATCTTGTTCCGATTTGTCAGAAACTATCACTTTATACCTCTTAGGGTAGGCATAGAGAATTATATTTAAATTAACTTGAAACTTCCCAGATTTAATGATTAAATTATAAGTCACTAAGAAAATTTTAAATAGCCCATTGAAATTTAGGATAACAAAACATTAATGGAGGGATTCCGTCCATACCAGGTACTATAAGCCTGTGCTTGTGCTAAGGAGGAATTCAGCCACTGGTTTAGTGCAATTTCAGAAATGAACTCAAAGACTTCTATTTCCAAAAGGGTGGTTTTACTTAGTGAGTGCTACATAGTTTGGAAATGACAAAGCTGATTTTATAATTTCCAGTATAAAATTACAATTACATTTTTTACAATAAAAATTACAAATAATTTTTACTATGACTTCTATACTTATTTGCAAGCCATTTGCACATAGTGGGCTGTCAGATGTATAGAGTAGTAGACAGACACTAAAGCCATTGCTTAAAAAGGAGGCAGCTAATATTCAGGCTCTTTTGCAATATCCCTTTCTTGGATGTAGATAGAACTGTAACTTGCTTATAACCACAAAGATGATAGGACAGACATGATTGTGTGCATGTGATTGGGTCTCCATTTTGTTTTCTGCCTTTTATGGAGAAAGCAGTGATATTACAAGAGCCATGTAGCAATGAACTTACATGGCCTCTAGCATTAACCTTCAGAATTCTCCCTCAGATAGATAGCAAGAAGATGAGTACCTGTGTCTGAACAGCACAAGAATTGATTTATAGTAATCCCTAAGTGAATTCAGAAGTGGTTCCTGTCCTAGTTGAGCATTCAAAAGAAACCAGCCCTACATTCTTTACTGCTGCCTTTCAAAGACACTTGATTCCCAGAAATTTTAGGTAATTAATGTTTGTTGGGAACAGACACTACACATACAATAATTTCTTACTTGATAGAAAACTAATAAATGTCATTGGTCTTGATTTGGCAACAGTCTAGCACTGAATTTAATTATTGTCAAGACAAGTAATAATTGCCTACCTAAAATTCAATAACATTCTATGTAATACACAGACCTAAATTAAAGACTTTTTGCTGTTGTTCTGTTGTATTTTTGTTTTTGTTTTCTTTTTGTTTTTGAAACAAGGTTTCTCTGTGGAATAGCCCTGACTGTCTTGGAAGTCACTTTATAGACCAGGCTGGCCTCAAAAGTCACAGACATCCACCTGTCTCTGCTTCCCAAGTGCTGATATTAAAGGTATTCACCACCATAGCCAGTTTGAAAAAGTCTTGAATGAAGCAGTGACAAAACATAATTATGTAACAGCAGTATGGAAGAAGTAAAAAACTTGTCATGATATTCATAAGATTATAATGCTTCCCAAGTAAGCACCTCCAGCACACACCCAAAATTTCCTCACAGTACAACCAGCCTTCTGCCAACAGCCCACCCCTACTACCCCATGTCTTATCTAGGAATGATAGCAATAGAAGAATAATCACAGTTCAAAGGCCCATGATGTGGGTTGTCCTTTATGCTGCAAATATGTGTTGCTTTTATTTATTGATAAATAAAGCTGTTTTGACCAAAGGCAAGGCAGAATAAAGCCAGGTGGAAAATCCAAACAAAGATGTAGAGAAAATGAAGGCAGAGTAAGGGAGACACGATGTAGCCAGAGGGGAAGCAAGATGTGAGGTAACAAGCTGCAAGCCTGATGGTAAAATATTGAATAATAGAAATGGGTCAATTTAATTGTGACAACTAGTCAGTAATATGTCTGAGCCATTGGTCTAACAACTATAATTAATCCTTAGAGTGGTTATTTGGGAACTGACAGGTAGGACAAGAAACCTCCAACTACAAACCCAGAAAATAGTTTTAATAAAATCATAGAAGAAAATTTTGCTAACCTAAAGAAGGGCGTGTCTATGAAGGCAGAATAAGCTTACAGAATACCAAATACACTGGACCACAAAAGAAAATCCCTCACCAAATAATAAACACTAAACATATAGAACAAAGAAAGAGTATTAAAAAGGCCAAGTAACAAAGGCAGAGCTATTTGAACTACACCCAACATCTCAATGGAGACTCTCGAAGTCAGAAAGGCCTGGACAGATGCCTTGAAGACTCTAAGAGAGAAATGTTGCCAGTGTAGACTATTGTACCCAGCAAAACTTTCAATCACCATAGAAAAAGAAAACAAGATATTCTATGATAAAGTCAAATTTAAACAATATCTACCTCTAAATCCAGCCCTACAGAAGATACCAGAAAGAAAACTCCAATTCAAGGAAGTTATTTACACCTATAAAAACACAGGGAATAAACATTCTCACACAGCAAAACCAAATGAAGGGAAGTGCACAAGCACATGCATGCAAACACACACACACACACACACACACACACACACACACACACCACCATCATCACCCCCATCACTGCCAGCATCAAAATAACAGAAATTAACAATCATTGGCCATCCTTATCTCTCAATGTCAATGAACTCAGTTCCTCAATAAAAAGAAACAGACTCACAGAATAGATGTGAAAACAAGATCTATCTTTCTGCTGTATAAAGAATATATCTCAACATCAAAGATGGGTGTTACCTCACAGTAAAGGGTTGGAAAAACATTTTCCAAGAAAATAGACCTAAGAAACAAGCTGGTATAGCCATTCTAATAACTAACAAAATAAATTTCAAATTGAAATTAATCAAAAGAGATATGGAAGAACACTCATCAAATTAAAGATCCACTAAGATGATCTTTCAATTCTTAATATCTATGCCTCCAATACAAGGAAAGCAACATTTATAAAGGAAACACTACTAAATCTTAAATCACACATTGACCTTCATACATTGATAATGGGAGACTTCAATACCCCACTGTCGTCAATGGACTAGTCAACCCGACAAAAGCTAAACAGAAATACTGGAGCTAATAGGTATTATGACTCAAATGGACCTAAAAAATAACTACAGAACATTTCACCTACTCAGAACAGAACTTTCTACAAAACTGACAAGACACTTGGTCACAATGTAAGTCTCAGCAGACACAATAAATTTGGAATAATCCCCTGCTTTCTATCAGACTACCACAGATTAACACTGAATTTCAACAACAGAAGTTTACAAAAACTGAAAGCTAAATAACTCTCAATTTAATAACTGCTGGGTCAAGACTGAAATAAAGAAAGAAATCAAAGACTTCCTAAAATTCAATGAAAATGAATGCACAATACATTTAAACTTACAGGACACAATGAAAGCAGTGCTCACAGAAAAGTTCACAGCATTAAGTGCTTACACCAAAAAAATGAACATATTTAATATTAGCCACTTAACAGCACACCTGAAAGCTCTAGAACAAAAAGAAACAAGCATACCCAAGAGGAATAGACAGCAGGAAATAATCAAACTGAGGGCTGAAATAGAAAAAAAATACAAAGAGAACAATACAGAGAATCAATGAAACAAAGAGTTCTTTGAGAAAATCAACAAAATAAACAAACTCTTATCCAAATTAACTAAAAGACAGAAGGAATATAAAAGTTAACAAAATCAGAAATGAAAAGCGAGACACACAACAGACACCAAGGAAATCCCAAGAATCATTAGGTCATATTTTAAAAATCTGTGCTGACAAATTGGAAAGTCTAAAAGAAATGGATAATTTTCTAGATAGATACGACTTATCAAAGTAAAATCAAGATCAGTAAACAAGTTAAAGAAGCCATCACTTAATGTCTCCCAACCAAAAAAAGCCAAGAGCCAGAGAGTTTTAGAACAGATTTCTACAAACTTTCAAAGAATAGCTAATGCCAATACTCCTCAAATTATTCCACAAAATACAAACTGAAAGGACATTGCAAAAATCATTTTATGAGGTTGTAGTTACCCTGATGCACAAACCATACAAAGACCCAACAAAGAAAATTTCAAACCAATTCATCTTCTTGAATATGGGGGGGTACTCAATAAAATACTTATCCAAATCAGAGAACACATCACCATGATTAAGTGGGCTTCATCTCAGAGACGCAGGGATGGATCAACATATGAAAATCAGTCTATTTAATCCACTATATAAACAAATTAAAAGAAAAAATGATAATCTTACTAGATGCTGAAAAGGCACTAAAATCAGGGACAAGACAAGGTTTCCACCCTCTCCATACCTATTCAATATAGTAATTGAAGTTCTAGCAGGGTCAATAAGACAACAAAAAAAGATATTAAAGGGATACAAATTGTGAAGGAAGTAAAAGTATCATTATCTGTAGATGATATACATAAGTGACCCAAAATTATACCAGAGTTCTAGAGCTGATGAACAATACTAGCAAAGTGACTGGATACAAGATTAACTCAAAAGAGAAAAAAGAAAAACAGCCCTTATATACACAAATGACAAACCAACTGAGAAAGAAATCAGAAAAATAATATGCTTCACCATAACCACAAATAATAGAAAATGTCTTGTGGCAACTCTAACCAGCCAAGTGAAAGACTTGTACAACAATATCTTCAATTCTTTGAAAAAAAGAAAGTGAGGAAGATATCAAAAGATGGAAACATCTCCCATGGTCTTTTGTTGGTGGGATTAACATAGTAAAAATGTCCACGTTACCAAAAGCAATCTACAGATTCCATGAAATCCCCATCAAAAATCCAACACAATTCTTTACAGACCATGAAAGAACAGTACTCAACTTCATAAAGAAAAAAAAAAACAGGATAGCTAAAACAATTCTGTACAATAAAAGAACATCTGGAGCTCTCACCTGATTTCAAGCTGGAAAACAAAACTATGCTTTTGGGGAAGTCCTGTGTATATGTCAATAAAGCACTGCTGGCCAATAGGGACCAAGATAGGTGGGACTAGGAATCCAGGAGGACTCTGGGTAGGAGAAACACAGAGAGTCGAGATGTAACGTCATGGGGTAGGAAGCCCAGAACTATTCTCCGGTAAGAGAAATACTTAGATTAACAATTATGGTGTAATTACTTAAGTCAGAGCTAGCCAGTAAGAAACAAGCAAGGCCAACAGCTTCATAATTAATATAGTCTCCTGTGTGTTTATTTGGGACTGATGCGGCTCTAGAACCAGGCTGGCGAGAAGGCTTCTCTCAAGGAAAAGGTTTCCCTTTACAATATGCTAATTAAATCTGCATGGAATTGACATAAAGACAGGCCAGTTGATCATTCAATTCCAGGCCCCGAGGTAAATCCACACACTTTTTGGTAAAGAGGCCGAAAATACATAACGGAAATAAGAAAGCGTCTTCAAAAAATGTTGCTAGTCTAAGTGGATATTGGCATGTAAAAGAATGCAAATTGATCCATATCTATCACCTTGCACAAAACTCAAGTACAAGTGAAATCAAAGACATCAATATAAAAAACAGATCCACTGAACCTAATAGAAAAGAAGGTAGTGAATAGCCTTTAACGTATTGATACAGGCAACAACTTCCTGAACAGAAGAACCTCAGTAGCACAGGCACTAAGAAAAACAGTCAATAAATGGAACTTCATCAAACTCAGAAGCTTCTGTAAGGCAAAGGACACCAACAAGAGGACAAAATGGCAGGCTACCGATTGGGAAAAGATTTTCACCAACCCCACATCTGACCAAGGCATAATATTCAAAATGTATAAAGAACTCAACAAACTAGACATCAACAAATCAAATAATCCAATTTTAAAATGGGGTACAGATCTAAGCAGCGAATTCTTAACACAAGAATCTCTGGCAGAGAAACACATAAGGGGATGTTCAGTATCCTTAGCCATCAGGGAAATACAAATCAAAACGACACTGAGATTCCATCTTACACCTGTCAGGATGGCAAAGATCAATAACACAAGTGACAGCTCACAATGTGGAACAAGAGGAACACTCCCCCATTGCTGGTGGGAATGCAAACTAGTACATACAATACAGTGATTCATCAAAATGGTGGGTCATCAGAAAATTGGGAATCAATCTACCTCAAGACCAAGCCATACAACTCTTGGGCATATACCCAAGGGATATTTAATCATACCACAAGGACACTTGCTTAGCTATGTTTACAACAACTTTATTCATAATAGCCAGAAACTGGAAACCACCTAGATGTCACTCAACTGAAGAATGAATAAAGAAAATGTGGTACATTTACACAATGTAGTTTTACTCAGATGTTAAAAACAATGGCATCATAAATTTCCAGGCAAGTGAATGAAACTAGAAAAAAAATCATCCTGAATGAGTTAACCCAGACCCAGAAAGACAAATATGGTATATACTCACTCATAAGTGGATATTATCTGTAAAGAAAAGGTCAATCATGCTATAATCCACAGACCCAGAGAGGCTAAGTAAAAATGAGGGGCTCAAGGAGAAAATCATGGATATAGTTGGGAAATAAAAAAGATTTTCCAGGTCGACTGGAGGCAGGTGAGAATGGGAAAAGGAGGAATCTGGAGTGGGGATAGAGGAGTTAGAGAGTACTGGGAGAGACAACTGGAATTAGGGGACACTGGAGGGGAGGTAATGTAGAGATCTAATGTCTTCTATTAATGAGGAATATGGAGCCAAATGCCATGGCCATCTTCTCTAACCAGGCAAGGCTTCTATAGTAAGGGCACTGGAACTTCAACCCAGCCACAAAAACTTTGACCTACAATCTTTCCTGACTCTAAGAAAGATTGTTGGAGCATGGTGCAATAGGGGTGTAGAACTTCTGGGAGTGGCCAACCCGTGATTGATCCAACTTTAGGCCCACACCACAATAGGGAGCCCAAAGCTAGACACTGCCTGGATGGCCAGGAACCAGAGGCAAGAATGCCCAAAGACCCAGAATAGAGCCAAACACTACTGGGGGCAAAAAGTTATTCCGTTGAACTCATAAGTCGTTGCTTAGCCCAATTGTCATTAAAGGAGCTTCATCTAGAAACTGATAGGAACAGATGCAGAGACTCACACCCAAACATTATGTGGAGCCAGAGGAACCCTACAGAAGAGGGGGAGGAAGGAGAACAAAGCCCACAGGATCAACTAAACAGGGCTCATAGGGGCTCACAGATACTGAAAACACAAACACAGACCCTGTATGGGTCTGCACTAGGCCCTCTGTATATACCTTATGGTTATGTAGCTTGGTGTTCTTGTGGGACTCCCAACAATGGGAGTTGGGGAATTGTCTCTGACTCTTGCCTGCACTTCAATCTGTTTTCCTCTTTCTGGGTTGCCACATCCAGCCTTGATTTGAGAGTTTGTGTCTTATTGTTTTTTTTTGTTGTTTTGTTTTGTTTTTAGGAAACAGAGAAAGAGTTGATCTGCAAGAGATGGGAGGTAGAAATGAGGGACTTAGAGGAGTAGACACATGGGAAACTTAGGGCTAGATATAATATATCAATATATGAGAGAAAAAGAAAAGGTTTTTTAAATAAAAAAGTTATAATGGTTTATGTAAAAGGAACAATGACTCAGCCTCCAAAAGATAACAAAGCAGCTTTTCTATATATATGATGTGTGTGATATGATTATATCACTTTCTTTTGGAGAAAGTGCTATGAAGAATTCATCATTTTCATTCTTAACCTGATTTAAAGGTCTGTTTTAAGGTCCATAAATTAGACTTCAGTGGACATTTATCTTATCCTAGTGTTATTCACCCATTCAAATATATTTAGTCAAAGATTTTCAGAAGCTAATTAAGTATAAAAAAGGCAATTGGGAATAATCAATGAAACTGTTGACTTTTTCTTAAAACATGACTATAAACAAAATAGAAGTAAAAGAGAACTATTTCTATAACCACTGTTTTGCCATTGACCAGTACAATATGCATTGAACAATCAGTTTCTACCCTGAAAAAGTTAACATATTGTTTGATGTATAGACATATACTTCTTGGTGCTCCTATTCACATTAAGAAATATGAAATTAGAGCTAGAAGGTAGCTCAGTAGGCAAAGTCATTGGTTGAACAAGCCTGGTAATGTGTTCTGGAATTCCCAGAACCCTAAAAAGAGCCAGATTCAGTAGACAAATAACTGGGAGGCAATGACAGGAGAAATTCCAGAAGCTGGAGGGCCAGCTAGTCTGGCTATCACAGTGACAAAGAAATCATATCTCATACAATGTAGGAAGACAAGGACTAATATTTGAACATTGTTCTCTGACTTTAATATTCTTGCTGTGGCACATACCCCTGCAGTCATCCATAGGTAAAAGAATGTATTCATACACACACAGGTAAACACATAGGGACACACATACTAAAAGTCATTCAATTACTTGATCTTATGGATGAAGATACTGAAATATAACAGTGACTAATTCAAGGACAAGAAAGTAGGCAGTGGAAAAAAGAACTAGAAATGTGTTTTCCTGAATTTAAGATAATAAATGTAGGCCCCTCCTGAATTGAGAATTTATTGATGCTTAGTAGCTCCAAGAGTAACAAAGACAGGCTTGCCAGTTAACTATCCCTGTCTAATCTTAGACTATTAGGATAGAGATAAGAGAAGCCTTAGCTTTTTCATAAAGCATTCTGTTTATTGAGGACCACTGATGATTAATAAAAGAAAACTAAAAATAACAATTTTTCCAGAAGAAAAGAAAGAATCAAGAAATTAATGTTTGATGAACTTTTTTCAAAAAAAATTTCAGAGATAAGGTATTAATTCATTAACAAAAAATAGGGTAACTCAAAAATGTGGTAGGGATTTAGATAATTTTTTCCATGCCTTTAAGAGTATTAGGCAGTTCCTGGCAGTGTTATCACACACCCTTAGTCCCAGTACTCTGAAGGCAGAGGCAGGCAGATCTCTAGGTTCGAGCCCATCCTGGTCTAAATACTGAGTTTCAGGGTTACATGGATAAACCCTGTCTCAAACAAACAAAAAAATCAAACAAAAAATAATACAAATAAATAAAAATTTAGAAATAAGTGTTAGGCAATTTCTACTCGTTGTTCCAACCACAGTTAGTGAAACCCAGGATATAACAAATACTGAATGCTGAAACAAAATAAAAAGCATAAATATTTGTAAGTCACTGATAAGAAAGGCAAGTCCAGAAGTCACTTTTGTTTGTTATGAAGGATGTAAAAATGTGCATATTCTATAAATGTTTTGTATACTGTATCATATGCAAAACTAAGAAAAATATAACAATTTTTATTGACTTCAGAAAATTTACATTCAATAAAAATCTAAATGTCTGCACATTTTTGTATTTTCTTCACTGAAGTATGCATTTTATTTTTGTCTATTTGGAAACAAGTAAGAGTAACAGAAAGTGGAAGGCGAGTTTCTATTTTCCTAGTGAAATTTTTAGAGTTCAAAAACAATTGGAAAAACTGAAAAATATCATCTAACTACTACCTAGAACTCTACAGAATGACCTCATGAAATGATATGCTTTGTAAACACACAGTGGAGAATAGCTGATCATGGAAGGTTTTTAATTGGATAAAACTCTAGGTTATACCAGCTTCAATTGTTTGGAGTGTGTGAACTTAGGAGGTTTCTACGACATTGCATGATTTTCATATTCAATAAGCCTGCATGTGTATGTGTACAGATAATTGCCATGTCTTGTACTGAGGATATGGACTGTATAAAATTACTGGAGGGAGCTGTAAATGATGTATGAAATGAGAAACCTTTGCCCACTGGCAGTGCATGAATAGAACAGAGATACCAATGTGCAGTCTCTTCCCTGTCACTTGTCATAGTTTTCATCTTATAAGAGGCATAACATATGAATAAAGCCCAGTGTCAAGCATGCATACTAAACAACACATTTCACTTCTCCTTTTAAAGTTGTGCTTGTTCCTTAAAGACTGGCTTTTGAAAGCCATACAGTCCAGGGTATATGTACAGAACTTTTATGTTGACTATTTTAATGGCATATCTAAAAGATTAAACGCAAAACATTTATGTAAGTCTGTACAAATATGCCTTGATATTTTCATTACACATTGTTAAGTTTCTAGGCTTGCCATCAAAGTAAGCCTGCCTGTAGCACATATACACAGGCTTTGTTGATAAGTGGCATATAACCATTTTAAAAAAACATCTCCACACAGTGTGATCTTGATTTAACACTTTGATGCTTGAAGAAGGTTAGCTATCACCTTTGATGAATGGACAAAAAGAGTAAAAGCAACAGCACCTTTCTCCAAAACCAGTTTTAATCTACAATTGTTGTGGTGTCTTCTCACTCCAAGTCGCATACAAATTCTCAACTCATGTATTTGACCAAACGCTGGTGCTAAATGAATATATGTATAGTCACAAAATATTCTACTGAAAGTGTAAATAAATGTGAAGACAAGATCATGGTAGCCATGTTCCTTGTCTTTCAGTTCTTGCATGTAGACTTGATATACACCACTAGACCCTAAAAACTGAGGGAAGCATAAAATCTTTTCATGAGGAAAATATCATGTTTGTCGCCACAGTTGAAGAAATTAACCACAAATACACAAAACTCGTACTTGCAAATATTGGGGAGGGGAAGAAAATAAAAGAAAAAAGCGAAAGAAACCAATAACAACCACAATCTCTTAGGGAGTGGTGGGGTGGGTTGGTGAGATGGGGATTGTGAAGAGTAAGAAAACTGCTATAAATTCAGTAAGGAGCTCTCTGTTGTACAATCTGAGGGCAATCCCCACACTTCATTTGATTATGCTACCTGTAGCTTCACCAGGTTCTCCTAGTGACTATCAAATCAAAATTATCTTGATTATTAGAATAGAAGAGCAAACCAACCATTATTAAAAGATACTAGAACCAATATATTTGTATACATATATTTTGATATATGGTTTTAAAATTTGGAATTTATAAATAGTATGACTAGACAGTAAATACATGTTTTCAAAATTACTATCACATTAAACATTCTACTTTGAAAAAAAGATACTAGAAAATTATTTTATTATTAAAAGACCTATCTTGTTTGTTTCAAGGGAAAAAAACTTAACCAGTGTGCAATCTAGCGATAGGAAATGGTGGAAGGGCAGCACCTTTCTTGTCCATTCTATCCGTCCTGTCTCCATGAATGGGATGGAAAAGGTAGAAAAACACATGCAAAATTCACAGTTTACAAATACAGGGTCACTTAAAACTTAAAACTAAGAGACTGTCCTGATTAGCCTGGACTGTTAACATTGACATAATCTAGAGTCGCATGAGGAGAGAATCTCAGTTGAGAGATTTCCCAGACCAGACTGGCTCTGGCTTGTGAAAATGTCTCCAGAGAATTGCATTCTTTATCTCCTCTACTCCCCACATAGGCCCAGTCCATGTGAACAGTATCATTCCCTAAACAGGTGGTCCTGGGCTGTATACTAAAGCTTCCGGAGCATCAAGCAAGCTAGACCATAAAGTCTCTCCATAGTTTCTGCTTTGACTAGTGCCTGAGTTCCTGCCCTGACTTCCCTAAATAATAGGACTAAAACCTGAAACAAACCCTCTCCTCTATTCCCTCAGTAGCTTTTGGACTGATATTTTATCACAATGAAAAGGAAACTAGAACAGAATGACACACACACACACACAGACACACACACCTTACTATTATGTGGTTATAAGCCTGCTTGCAGTCATTCTTTCTTCTCAGTACACATCTGGCAGTAGAAATAAAGACATAAGTCACACTAAAGAGAATGAAAAACTACAACAAGAATCAGAACCAAAGACTCATAGGAAAGGGGTGCTTGGGCCAATGACACTAGCAATTTAAAACAAACATGTTAAATACTCAAATACCAAAGAGTGTACAAGAGCAATGGACAGCATACAAGAAAGAAAATCAATATAAACAACTGCACAATATCAAAAGGGGTCAAAGATAAATGCTAGGAAAAGAAGAAGAAGGGAGGAAGGGAGGGAGGGAGGAAGGGAGGGAAGGAGGGAGGGAGGGAGGGAGGACTACCAGAAAATCTTTTGTGGGCTTATTATAGATAGGAAATTACTAGGGAAACAATCTCTAAGTTTGAAATGTCTAATAGATGTCCCCACAAGTAAAAAACAAGTAAGAAAATAATTGACCCAAAGAAGAAAATAATGAACACATTGGCATATTATTTTTAACTTGCTAACCATGCCAAGTAAAGAAGAAAGCTTCTGAAATAAACTGGAAAGGGACTGAGCAATAGAGGAGAAAAGAGAAATAGAAACATTCACTTTTCCTCAGAGAACACAAGAAAAAAAATATAGTGAATATTTTAAATGTTAGGAAAAAAGTAGTTCCAAACTAGAATTCTATAGCAAGTAAAATTATCAGTCAAAAGTAAGGTAAAGAGCTGAACAGGCAAGAGCACTTGCTGTACAACATGAGGACAAGAATTCAAGCACCTCCAACCCTCATGTACATGCCTATGAGCCCAGAACTGTTAGAGAAGAGACAGGAGGATTACTGCGACTAGCTTATGGGCTCCAAGCCTTTAGATTCAGTGAGAGAATCTGTCTCAAAGAAATACCAAACAGTCAGGGAGCATGATAACCATCCTCCTCCGACATCTGCACATGCTCAGAACTGCACACCATCCAAACATACATAGTACATATGTACATATATACAAACAAAAGAATTTTTAAGTAGAGATAAAGACTTCCTTAGACTAACAAAACCTAAAAATTTGGTCAGTGTATCTGCCTTGCAATAAAAGTATTTAGATAGATTATTTAGATAGATTAAAATTATTTAAAAATATAAAATTATTTACATAGATTAAAAATAATTAAAGGATAGTACAGGAGAAAATATGTGAAAGTAAAATAAAACATTTTATTATCCTTAATTGAAGTGTTGGAAAACATTTTGATCAAATTAAAAATTTTAAAATTATAAGTGGTCATGTTTATACACAAGTGCATATGTACACATACATAAGTTAAATGACTGATAGCATTAATATGTTGGAGACGAAGAAAGTTTTGAGATTTTGTCCCCATATGATATCTGTACTACTCCTGACACAATACAAAGTAATGTTTAAGTAAATTTTGATTAGGTCCAAATATGAGTTAGAACTATAGGGAACATATGTGAAAGAAAACTAAAACCAATAAATAGATCATATTTGATTACACAAAATGTTTAATTAAAAGCATAAGCATTCAAACTACTGAATTAAAATTAAAAGAGTAAAAAAAGAACAGCTAAAAATGAAATTACTGACAACATTAAAATGCATTTAAAATTCTAAAAGAGTGGCAAGAATGGTATATAGTAGACCAAGAATGACAGCCATGTACTTGAAAATTGATGGTCAAAATGAACACATTAAAAAGAGAGGTTATCAAGGCAGTTACAAACCCAACTGTATGTTGCTTACAAGAAATTCACCTTAAGTATAAAACATATATATATTGAAGGAAAATATACTATGCTAGCACTCATCACTACAAAACAGAAATAGCAATATTAATTTCAATAGGATGAAACAGAAGAAAGGGGAAGTTATCAGGGATCAAAAAGGGCTTTATTTAATGATAAAAGGTTAGTTCTCTACGTAAATTTTTAAAAAATGAATTACATTCACCAAATAATGGAGAATTAAAATGTATGAGGAAACAATCTATTGGAATTTCAAGAAGAAATAACTTAGCTCATTACTATGGTTGGAGATTTTAATGTCACTCTCTTAGCAATGCATAAATTCAAGACTCAGAGACTTGGGACATCACTTAAGTCAACAACACCAACAATGAACTGGACTTGATAAGCATTAAGACTACTTCATATAGCAGTAGCAGTGTAAATAGTCATCTAAAGCTCTCAATGGGAACATGCACTAACATACAGCACATTCTGCGCCACTATACATATTTGGTGGAAAACAAAAGACAGGACATGTATATTCAGACTATAGTGGAATTAAATTAAGGATCAGTGACAAAGATGGGTCTAACAAACAAAAAAAATATTCTAAATTAAATCCAGAGATTACAGAATTCCAAGTGACATATTTTTAAATCTTTCTGATATGAATAAAACATAATGTACCAAGATTGATGAGATGTAGTAAGGGCAGTCCTTACAGGAAAATTTATAGCAAAGTGCTGTCAAGTATATTCAGGACAGCTTTTAACAAATCTAACAACCATTAATAGTTTTTATAAGACAATCTTAGAGTAAACTAGGAGTAGAACTTCTAATTAGTAAAGCATCTTATATCTATCAATCTATCTTTCTAGATGGTTGGTTGTTTGGTTGGTTGGTAGGGTGGTTGGTTTGTTACTTTTTTGAGGCATGGTTTCTGTGTGTAGCCCTGATTATCATGGAACTCACTCTGTAGACCAGGCTGGCCTTGAACTCATAGATCTTCCTGCCTCTGCCTCCTGAGTGCTGTGAATAAGGTATGTCACCACATCCAGCTTATTTATTTATTTTTATAAGTAAGTCATTTACGTGTATGTTTGTGTGTGTGTGTGTGTGTGTGTGTGTGTGTTTCCACAAGTGCACATGTGTCAACATAAGTGCAGAGGCCTGCTGCAGCCACAGGGCATTGGATGCCCCTGGTGCTAGAATTGAAGATAGTGGTAACTCACCTCACATGGAGACTGAGAACTGAACTCAGGTGTTGTCCAAAAGTTGTATAAACTCTTAACCACAGAGCCATCTCTGCAGCCCTTAAAGCATCATATTTAATAGTGGGAGAGTAGAACCCTTTGTGCTAAGATGAAGCACAACACACTATTGGATTCACCTGTTTCCATTTATTATAAAAAATAGAACATGAAGTTAGAAGGTATTATAACGAAAGGTTCTGAGGTAGGATGAACAGGAAGAGTAGGATGGATATGATGAAATTAAAGTTTTAAAGCAATTATAGGGCTGTGACTATAGCTTAGTAGTATATTGTTTCATTTGCAAGGACCTGGATTTAACCATTAACACACACAGAAAGACACACAGACAGACAGACAGACAGACACACACACACACACACACACACGAATGAAGAAGAAAGAAAAAACTAATAAGGCAAAAATATCACTTTTCTCCATGACTTTCTAAATTGTGATGGAAGTAGTAGCTAATTAAATGAGAAAAAAATAAATACAGAGGATAGAGAAATATAAATTTTCTTTTTTAAAAGTCTCAGAAGTAAAAAAAAACTTTTAGATAAGCTCTAAGATACAAAATAAGTATACAATATAATTCTTCTTTGACAATAAGGAACAACTAAAAATAAAAACAAAATGTTGTTTACATTGGCACTTGAAAAAATATTTCATTTATTTAACAAAGATTTTTAGATAGAAAAACTATAAAATTGTATAGAAATAAATTAAAGAACTAGAGAAATAAATATTCTGCACTGATAGCCAGAAGATATGCTTAGATGTTGTCTATTTTTCTGTCTTAAACTATAGATTCAATAAAATCTGGAGAGTAAGATTAATTTGTTATTATAAACAAACAAAAAAATCTAGCAAGTTATTTTGCAGCTATTAAATAAATTCTAGCAAGTTATTTTATGGTTCATATGGAGGGAAAGAAGTCCTTATAGGTCAGTAAAACATTAAAGAAAAAAGGCAGGGAGTGACAATACATGACTTGAAGCTTTATTACAATGCTACAGATACCAAGACAATGTGTTGACCAAGGATTAGATGAATAAATCTATGGAACACAACAAAGGGCACGAAAATAAACCCAAATAGCTGTGATGAATGGAACCTAATCAAAAGACCAAGGATGCTATAAATAAGCAACATGCCCTTTTCTGAAAGGTTATAGAAAAGCTAGGTATGCAAATGCAGAAACGGTGGCTATAGAAACAAGCTTTATCACTTTGAAAAAGTTAACTAAAAATGGACCATGGGTTTAAATATTTAAACAATGACTTGAGTTTAATTATGAGTTTGTAGATATAGCACAGAAGTATGGCTCATTAAAAAAAACTGAGGAAATAGATTTAATTATAATTGACTCTTAAAAACACTGTCAAAAGAATAAAAGGGTATTCCACAAAGAAGAGTGGTTTTTTTAAGCATAAAACTCAGAAGAAAGTAGACAACACAATTAAAAATTAGGTCAGAGATCTGAATGTACATGTCACCAAAGAAAATATACATATGGAAAAGCAACACATAAAACTAAGGATGACCTTAACTAAGAATGTAGGCAATGATGGAGAGGCTGCCTTTGATGCCCTTCCCCTATAGTGAGATTGATGACTACCTTAAATCCCATCCTAGAACCTTCATCTCATAGCTGATTAAAGCAGAATCAGGCACCCACAGCTAAACACTGAGCCATACTCCTGGAATCCAGTTGTGGAGAGGGAGGAGGGATGAGCAAATGAACCAAGACCGTGATGGAGTAAACCACAGAAACAGTTGGCCTGACTTACTGAGAGCACAGAGATCCTAGTCATAAAGTTAAGAACCCAGCATTGGACAGAACCAAATCCTCTGAACTTGCGTGCCAATGAAGAAGTCTGAGCCTTCTTCGGGACCTCTAATAGGGGAGTCAGTGTTTATTCCTGGTGCACAAATGGACTTTGGGAGCCGATTCCCTGTGGAGGGGCACTATTACAGCCCAGATAAATGAAAGAGGGACTATGCCCTCCCCTAAATGGTGTGACAGACTTTGATAGTCCCCCATGAAGGGCCTCACTATCCTTGGGGAGTGTGTGTGTGGGGTGGGTTGGGGAGGTCAGCGGGGCATGGGAGGATGTGAGGGTGAGGGAATGGAGAATTGATATGTAAAATAAGATTGTTTCTAAAATTAAAAAAGTAAAAAAAAAAAAGTAAGGTCAACATCACTTCCCATTAAGAGAATTTTGGCTATGAAGAAAACAAAATGAAGCTGAAAATTCAAAACATTGACACCTTTGTGAATGGAGAGCCTGGTATTGTCCTTTATTATCACTGAGGATTAGGATAAGCCTCCTTGGTTGTAGGTTTCTTAGAAAATTAACAACACTTACCATACTATCCAACATTCACGTCCCTGGTATTTATCCAAAGCAGTGGAAAGCCGTACAGCCACACAAATTGTAAATAGCAGTTTTATTCATAATGGTAAAAAAATTTGAAAACAAAAGCATGATGCTTTTCCAAAATTAAGTATATAAATTCATTGACAAAACCCCAAAGAGTGGTGCTTCGTTTAGTCCTCTAAAGTGAGGTTGTCAAAAATGTGGCAAGTCAGGGGGAAGACTTGAATCCACACCAAGAAAAAGAACTCTCAGGAAAATCTATTTCTGAATTGTCCCTGCTTGATGGCATTCTGGAAAATGTGGAAACACATAGAGAGACCATCAATTTCCGCGAGTTAGTAGAAGAGATGAACAAGCTGAAGATGGGACCTTTAGAGCAGTGTTTGCTATGTTATGATAGTGAGTGACACTATGGTGGTGATCACATCACTATTAATTTCTCAAACTGAAAGATTGTGCACCAAGAATTAACCTTAACACTGGATTTGGGATAGCAGTGAAGTGCCAATACAGGTTCACATTCCCTTTGATAGAGGCTGCTAATGGGAAGGGACATATAAGTACCTGGGGAGTAGAAGATATAAATAGTATCCCTGTATCTTCAGTTCAGTTATATTGTGAACCATTTAATATTGCTCTAAAATATGTAATCGATTTTACAAAAAAAGTAGAAAAAAACACCTGACAAGTTAGCACACAGGTTTTTTTTATTACAGAATTGAGTTATAGAAATTAAGCATAGGATACATATAAATGAAAGCTCTGCTTATCTTGAAAATGAGGCAAAATTTATCTTGTGTATTCATGAAAACATGTCATAATACCAGCCCTGGGGTTTGAATCTAGGTGTTGTGCGTGTGAAACAAGTTCCTTACTACTGAACTGGAGTCCCAGCTTTGGAGTTTCAGTATCATTCTGGCCTTCAAGAGTTTGCCAATCCACAAATACAGAGCTCAAAACATCAGTCTAGATGTATTTCAGTAACATTTGAACTGTACATTTGACATTCAATGCAATTGGATCTTCCTGAAAAATTAGTGTGTCTCCATGTCACATACAGTTTTGTTTTAAAAAAAAAGGAGGAAGAGGAGGAAAAGAAGGAGGGAGAAAAAATAAGGAGGAGGAGGAGGAGGAGGAGGAGAAGAAGAAGAAGAAGAAGAAGAAGAAGAAGAAGAAGAAGAAGAAGAAGAAGAAGAAGAAGAGAAGCTATATATATATATTCTGTTAATTCACTTTTTACAGTATTCATAATTGTTTCTGGAAATTAGACAATAACTTTTTATCAACCAATTTTATATCTTCTTGTAATCAAATATATTCTTTCTTTACTTGATTGTACCAAAAGTGAAATATCTCATTGTATTTTTCATCAGAAGATTACACAAATTAATATAGTTTTTCATATGAATCTCAAAAAATTGAAAAAGTTATGCTGCTGTAGATATAGTTTAAAAAGCATACAGTTCAGAGGTTAAGAGTATGTCATATTTTTGCAAAGGACCTGAGTTTGGTGCCTAGTACCATGTTGGGCTGTTCACAACTGCCTGTAACCCCAGCTGTAGAGGATATGACAAACTCTCTGACCTCCCTTAACACTTGCACATGGGTACACATGAATACACACAAACACAAACATAGTATGAGATAAAATCTTGTCTAGAAGCATAACAAAAATTATTGCATTTGTTTTTTATTTTCCATGTAGAATTACAAACATATAAGCATTAGATATTACATGAAAATCCTCAGTGTAACCGTACTTCCAAATGATGATCAAATATTTTTTTCAGATTGAATCTGAATTTATTTTGCAGTTCTCAAGCATGATTTTTTAAACAGATTCAATGATGATCAAATATTTTGATAATATTTAGAACCTATAGATGTTCTTCTATTGTGAGCTGTGAATACATACTTCCTATAATATTTAAGACTTTTGGGGGGTGTTTCTATTGTTCTTTTTCTCATCCTCCAATAGCACTAGAACAATCTTTTTTTCATGTTTTATTTAAATTAGAAACAAGCTTGTTTTACATGTCAATCCCAGTTCCCTCTCCCTCCCCTCCTCCCCTTCTCCCCTGCCTCCTACCTATCCCCTTTCTGCTCCCCAGGGAAGGTAAGGCCTTCCATGGGAGATCTTCAAAGTCTGTCATTTCATTTGGAGCAGGGCCTAGGCCCTTCCCCCTGTGTCTAGGCAGAGAGAGTATCCATTATTCAGGTCAGCTGTTTCTGTGGGTTTCTCCAGCCTGGTCTTGACCCCTTTGCTCATCACTCCTCCCTCTCTGCAACTGGATTCCAGGAGTTCAACTCCTGAGTTTATCTGTAAGTGTCTACTTCTGCTTCTATCAGCTACTGCATGAAGGCTCTAGGATGGCATTTAAGGTAGTCATCAATCTCATTATCAGAGAAGGGCATTTAAGGTAGCCTCTCCACTATTGCATAGATTGTTAGTTGGGGTCATTCTTGTAGATCTCAACATTTTTCTAGTGCCAGATTTCCCTTTAAACCTATAATGGCTTCCTCTATTATGGTATCTCTATTATTGCTCTCCTCTATTCTTCCCCTGTTCCCTCATGTCATCCTCTCCCTCCTCTTTTCTCCTTGTTTTTCTCCTAACTCCCTCTCCTCTCCCCCCATGTTCCCAGGAAATCTTGTCCCTTTTCCCTTCTCTGAGGTACCATACACATCTTTCTTAGCTTTCTCCTTGTTTCCTAGCTTCTCTGGAGGTGTGGATTGTAGACTGGTAGTCCATTACTCTATGTCTAAAATCCATATATGAGTGAGTACATGCCATGTTTGTCTTTTTGTGACTGGGTTACCTCACTCAGGATGGTTTCTTCTAGTTCCATCTATTGTTTATTTCTCACTGAGTAGTACTCCATTGTGTAAATGTACCACATTTTCTCCATCCATTCTTCACTTCAGGGGCATCTAAGTTGCTTTCAGGTTCTGGCTATTACAAATAATGCTGCTATGAACATGACTGAACCGTTGTCCTTGTTGTATGAATGTGCATCTTTTGGGTGTGTGCCTAAGAGTGGAATTGCAGAATCTTGTGGTAGACTGAGTGCCATTTTCCTGAGGAAAAGTCATACTGATTTCTAAAGTGACTGTACTAGTTTGACGAGGTAAGCTTCTGCCTGTTTCAAGCCTGCTTTCCGGGGTCTGGGGACTGTGCACTGGGGAACCCATCACGGCCAACCCAGAGACTGCTCACGGGATGAGGTAAACATGGACCTGCCTTCTGATGCCCTGTTCAGAGCCTCCTGAGTCCTGGGGACTGCACACTGGGAAACCCATCCCTGCCATCAAGCTCACCCAGATACTGCCAAAGCCCTGTGACTAGTTCCACCTCCACCCACGGGAAGAGGAGAGTCATGGGAATATTGGACCTGCTTGCACCCACCAGAAGGGAACCTTGGACCTGTACCCAACAGGAGAGGAAGTGACTCCTCCTGTACTCACTGGAAGAAAGGATGGGAAGAATACTATAAAAACACATTCAACAACAGAAAAACCAATATGACACCACCAGAGTCTAGGAACTCTACACCAGCAATACCTAAACATCCCAATGCAGATGAAGCAAAAGAGAATGACTTTTAAAACAACTTCATGAAAGTGATAGAGTACCTCAGAGAGGATATGAAAAAAATCCCTTAGAGAAATGGAAGAAAAAAAAACAAACCAAAAACACAAGAAATCAACAAATCTCTTACAGAAAGCCAAGAAAAAACAATCAAACAGATGAAGGAAACAGTTCAAGACCTGAAAACTGAAATAGAAAAAATAAAGCCAGCACAAACTGAGGGAATACTGGAAATAGAAAAGCTGGGTAAACTATCAGGAACTACAGATGCAAGTATAACCAACAGAATGCAAGAGATGGAAGAGAGGATCTCAAGCATTTGAAGATACACTAGGAGAAATAGATTCATTGACCAAAGAAAATCTCCAGTCCAACAAATCCCTAACACAAAATATCCAGGAAATATGGGACACCATGAAAAGACCAACCAACACTAGAACAATCCTGATTGATAACAAACTGTCATCACAACGCTACCATTGTCCTGGTTTGTCATTTTTATTAGCTTACAGAAAATTTCTCCATCCTTGTGTTCTCCTCCTCGGTATGTGAGTGAATGTCTGAATATAATCTACCTAATACATCATATATGAGTTCAAACTCTGAAAGCAGGATATTAGCAACTGACTACTCTGTAGTTCCTGCTTCATGGTATTTGCATTTTCACTCTGAGCTCAAAAACAAAAAAACTGGGAGAAGTCTGCGAGTTACAGTTGAGTAGACAATAAAGAAAGCATTTGCGAGTGCATGTCAGTCAGATCACTATCCCTACAATCCACATTATAAATGTCAGACAGGGCCAGACAGACACAAACTTTGTTTCCTACAAAATCTCCTCACACCCACATGAAATTTATAAGAACTTACTGAAAAACAGAAAAAGTCTGTGAGTCAGGGATAAACGCAGATCAGAGCTTGTTGGTGAAAACATCACTAATTCACTTAATATGGCCAGGTGTGCTCTTTACTGGGGACTATTGTTCAGAAATTATGGTAAGAATCACATTGTTAGATGTGTATACTCTTCACATTTTCTTTCTGTGTGTGGTATCATGTTGATATGTGCATAGGACATGGATTAGTTCCTGATATGTCCATATACATCTCCAGATAGGAAAACTTCCTTATTAGGAAACTATATATAAACTTCAGTTGATTCAGTGCATTTGAAATATGTAAATGCATACAAAAGAAAAAAGAGCTAGAAGGAAGTCAAAATACAGTATAATGTTATCATCAAAAAATCCATCAGTAATAAATGTGTCAGAGAAAAATGTGAAGGCTATCTTTGGTGAATCAAAGGGACAGAAAATACCTGTGCAGCCCTTGGGTTGATTATAAACCTGTTTCTCTTCTAAATCATCACTTTCTGGCCATGTTTTTCTTATAGCAATTCTGCCAGCTAATCATTTTCCTGGTATCTCTTGGGAAATATTTATTCATCTCTTGTCTAAACTCAAAAACACAATCAGTTTGCATGAGGAGAGCTATAGCCACTAAAGGTAAAAATAAAATTTACCCTTAACCTCATTTTACAAAACAATGTATTTTCATTTGAAAAGCATTTTTACTTTTGTTAAACTGGTATGTAGCTTCTATAAAAGGATGCTAGAATTGATGCTTTTGTGAAATGCATCAAATACTGAAAATTCAATTTTTGTAAACATGATCCCTTTGACAGATACAATAAGAAATTCCATGGCATATTGCTTTTGATTCACATTGGCTAAATTATCATACTTAAAAATAATTCAAATGTATTCATCAGTTATTTAATTTAACCAATTTTGTTACAAGCTTGAAGTTAATCATTTCTATTTATTGGAAATGTTGTTTGCCTGATTTGAAAAACATGAGCATATCTGCCATAAAGACATCAAGAGTAATTTCTATGCTTCATAAACACTTATATCATGCAAAAGAATACACGAAAAAGCACAAAATAGTTCTCTCTTGAACTGCTTGGCTGTTGAAAACAGAAAGAGAGATTTTACCCTATTAGTAGATAGGACTTTTGAAGTGAGGGTAGCCAAATAGTATTGTGAGTCAATTATTTATGTATGAAACTATGTAGTCATTTATTTGATTGTATAAAAAACATTTTGGCCAGTAAGTGAGGCATGATAAATACAGGTCAATATATCTGATCACTACTCAGCCACATAGAAAGTCTTTGCAACCTCTTATCTCTATATAGCACTGGGTTCTTTCCTTAAACCAACAAAAACATAGTACATTCAGGCAACTTCATTCAAGTCAAGGTAAGTATTACTTCTTTACAGAGCTATCCAAAAAATTTTCACCATTCTTTGAATTGCATTTTCTTAATGCATAAAATGTCCTTTTCCATGGCTAGGGAGATGGCATAGTTGGCTAAATGTCTGCGTTTGGAGACAAAGACAGCTGGTTTTAACCCTATAATCTCTTCACATAAATACACACAATGAGTAATTGCACACATGCACATGGACATATATATATTACACTTTAGTAAGTAACTAAAATGTAAAATGACCTTGTCCCTCTTCCTATATCCTTCCTATACCCTTCACAATAGTCTTGCATGATACTACAGTTTGTATGTGGGAACACCAGACCTTGAGCAGAGACCCACTTCCCCTTCTGCCTGGGAGTAGGCAGCTGTAAGACAATGTTTACTAAAAACATGTTTACTAAAAACAATGCAATGCCCGGGGGCAATGAGTTCCTGGAAAAGGCCTGCCCACAGAAACCACCCTGACCTCGACCTTGTCCAAAGACTAACCGCCTCTTCTGCCACGCCCAGATCAGTTTTTGGTGTCAGAGCAGAACCAGCCAGGGGAGAGGAGAGAGCAGAAGCTTCTCTGGTGGGAGCCTTTCTTAGGAAGTTTTCTTGAACCTTTTTGGAGCCTGTTTAAAGTTTTCTTTACATCGTTGAACAAGTCTCTGTGTTGTCAATCCCCGACACCCTCCGCACGTTCTCGGACACAGGCCGCGCAGCAGACGCGACAATTGGAGGTTCCACCGAGATTGTGAAAGCGAGGTAAGTGGACGGGATTAAGAAACTATGGGGAATAGTTCCGGGAAGCTAGAATCATTGCAGTATCAACTAAAAAAGTTACTTAAAGAACATGGGACTGCAGTCAATTCTAAAACCCTAGAAGGCTTTCTAAAATCGATTGAACGAGCCAGTCCATGGTTCATTACTGGGGGAAGCTTAAATATTCCAGATTGGGAGGAGGTTCGCCGTGATCTTCATAGACTTTTACGAAAAGAGGGATCTGAGTCCTTGCCCCCTACGACATTCTCCTTATGGAGATTAGTGAGGGGAGCACTCTTGACAGATAAGGTTCGTCACCGCCAGGTAGTTCAGGACACAAAAGAGGCCTTTTTAGAGTTACAAGAGACGAAGACTCAAGCCTCCTTGAGTTCAGGGGCAGAGAGTGAGGATGAAGAGACCCTGGCTGAAACTAGAAGCTCCATTGTTAGTGAGGATGAGGAGGAGTCTCTTAGGAACAACAAAAAAAATGGGTAGAGGTCTCCGGGCAAAACCCAAAAAAAAGGGCTCCAGTCAGAATCAGTTATATTCTTCTCTATCAGACCTAGAAAATGGAAGTAGCTCAGACTCAGACTCGTCACAGTCTGAAAAGGAACGGTTACTTGCTGAGATCGCAGCCCTTAAAAAAGAACTAGAAAATATTCGAATTAAGGAAAGACAGGACAGAAAGAGAAACCCTTCTCCATACTCTGAAAAAAGGGACTTCTCCTATGAGATAACCCAGTCCTTCTCGGACCTGGAGGGAAGACCCAGAGGAGGGGTCCAATGCTGCCCGGTGGTGGCCCCAGTAATGGAAGTTCCAGACCCGAACAATTCTGGACAGGTCATTCGGCATCATAACCCTTTAAATTTTAAGGATATAAAACAACTTAAGGAGGCAACTTTAAATTATGGAGCACAGGCTCCCTTTACACTTTCCTTAATGGAATCTTTTGCGTCTCTTAACTTGACACCTAGTGATTGGCAGCAGCTTTGCCAAGCGACTCTATCAGGGGGAGATTATTTGATTTGGAGAGGTGAGTTTCAGGAAAGATGCAGCCAGACAGCCCAAAGAAATGCACAGGCCGGACAGCCCCAGAGAAATGTGGAGATGCTTACCGGGAGTGGTCAATACGCCACCATTCAGCAACAAATGCAATATGACATCGCAGTCTATGCCCAAGTGGCAGCAGCGGCCCAAGGGGCTTGGAAAGCATTGCCTTCCAAGGAAGGAGGGGATCATCTGTCCAAAGTCCTTCAAGGACCCTCCGAACCTTTTCAAGACTTCGTAGACCGTCTCAGTCAGGTAGCAGAAAGAATATTTGGGGGCATTGGGCCTGCGATGCCAGTCATCAAGCAGATGGCATTTGAAAATGCAAATAAGTACTGTAAGGAGGCTCTTCGCCCCTATCGTAATAAAAGTCTAAATGACTATATCCGGATCTGTAGGGACATTGATGGGAACTTCATTCAGGGCCAAGTGTTAGCTGCTACTATTCGGCCCCAAGTGGGGAAAGAAAGACCTACTTTGGGAGGGAGAAAAACATGTTTCAGCTGCGGTAGGGAGGGACACTTCCGTAGAGAGTGCCCTCAAAATAGTACTACGGGTCTCAAGAGACCTGGTTTATGCTCCCGTTGCCGAAGGGGATATCATTGGGCCAATGACTGCTACTCTAAAACTGACCAGGAGGGAAATTTCCTTCCTGCTAATAATAATCAGGGAAATGGGAGGGGGGGCCCCGCCCCAGGGCCCCAAAACCAATGTGTACGGGGCAATGACCCCTGCTCCGGGCAGTGGCAGGACTCATTTTCTCCCCCAGAGCAACCCCTTCATATCTCAGACCTCCTTAGAGCCACCTCGGGGAGTGCAGGATTGGACCTCGCTCCCTCTGCCCGGGCAATCCTAACACCGGAAATGGGGATCCAGGCCCTCCCTACTGGGGTGCATGGGCCATTGCCCCCAGGCACGGTCGGACTACTCTTGGGACGGTCCAGTACTATTCTTCGAGGCATCCAGGTACACCCCGGTGTTATAGACCAGGATAGTGAGGGGGGGAGATTAAAATAATGACATCAGTGGGCAGTGGGGTTGTTGCAATCCCTGCAGGAGAACGGATTGCTCAGTTACTCCTTCTCCCTACAGCTCCTTGTGAGGCTAGAAAAATTAAAGAGAAATTACATTTAAAATTTTTTGACCATAGACCGTAATAATTTGTCTGCTATGGAGAGACATTGGAACAAACCCTCCCAGTCCTTGGGATGGGTCAGATGGAAGGATTTGATTACAGGAAAATGGCAGCCACCCACTCCCCTATTAGCTAGGGTCCGAGGGGCTGTTTGTGTTTTCCCTCCAGGAAGTGAGAAGCCTATTTGGGTCCCCGAACGGTGCATCAGGCATGTCGACCCCAATACTACTCCTGATACTAGGAATGCTCACCATGATAAAGATGATCCAAACATTGCTGAACACTCAGGTAAGGGAAATATGGGCGTTGGTGAGGATTTCCCCCCATGTTGATGCCAGTTAGTCATTCCAGCTCCCTGTTCATCAAATTTTATAACACCAATAATACATTGGGAGCGGCTGCCGCCAATGAGATTAAAAAGTCAGAAACTAGACATTCTGAGTTTCCCCCCTCCTAAGCCTGATACCAGGGTCAGGAAGTAGGGGAATCCAAGAGATTTCCAGCGGCATACGCCTTTAACCCCAGCTGCATATGCCTTTAATCCCAATACGCCTTTATGAGGGAACATCCTGGGTTGAAAGTTGGATTGAAAATGGGTGAATAGCTGGGTGTTGGCGGCACACGCCTTTAATCCCAGTACTCGGGAGACACAGGCAGGCAGATCTCTTGAGTTCAAGGCCAGCCTGGTCTACAAAGCAAGTTCCAGGACAGCCTCCAAATAGTACAAAGAAACCCTGTCTCGGAAAAAAAAAAATTGGTAGCAAGATGGGCGGTGGTGGCACATGCCTTTAATCCCAGCACTTGTGAGGCAGAGGCAGGCATATCTCTGTGAGTTCGAGGCCAGGCTGGACTGACAGCCTCAAACAATACAGAGAAACCCTGACTCAAAAAAATTGGTAACAGTAAAGAGGTACTGGTATTAAGTAAAGAAAAAGAAAAATACAAAGGTATATGGAATGAAAAATTTTGTTTACATTTAAGCTCTATTTTGTGAGTCATCTCTAAAAACTTTTGGCCAAAAGCTTGGCCTCTCCACCTTGCATCTACAGTTACAAGGAGTAGGTACGGCTGTACCCCATGACTGTAGCTCAAATGGAGGAATGATAAAGAACATACAGGACGTTTTAACCTCTTAGTTCAAGCATTGGCTGGAGTTGTTCTTTTACATAGATTTCAATTAAGGAAGCTTCATTGCAACAGACTAATCATGACCTAGGGAAAAAGGATGACTGAAAGATGCATGTATGTTCTGAATGTATGGTGTGGCCACACCGGTATGTATGAAATGTGATTGTGAATGCGTGAGTATGAACTGCTTATATGATTAAAAGGATACTTAAATCCCTTCAAAAATAGTTTAAGAAGCTACCTAGATTGCTTTAAATATAGACAAAAGGAACATCCAGCCAGTCTGTTAATGTTTTAACAGAAAAATTTAAGATGTAAATGAGGCCTTGTCAGCTAGTGAGAGCTCTACAGGTTAGATTGGGAAAGACTGCTCACAAACTTCAAATAATTTTCAAAAGTTATTTGGACACAGTATAGTTTACAATCTTTGATTTTCAGAAGTTTTTGGGAAATATTTAATGGATATGTCCTTTTTAATGGGCATCTACAAATAATCTAAGTAGTAATCCCAATTTACCTAGATAGTCAACCAAGGAGGGTAGACAAATCCTTCTACGATTATGGTCCAGCTTCAACAGTTCAAAAAATTTTTTTTAGAAAATAAAAAAGGGGGAATAATGTCCCCAGTCCCCATATGACTCATCAAATAATACACTCCTCATTTAAAAATTTTATAATGTGAATGCCAGTGAGCTTCAGACAGATTCTAGCATGATGGAACTTGAGCAACCATTGCTCAGATCAAATGGAAACATCCATGCACTAAACAGTGGAGAAGACCCTAATTTGGGGTCGAGGGCATGTTTGTGTTTTCTTGTAGGAAAAGAATAAAAGCTTCGGCATGGAGCAGAGAAAAACTGGACCTGAGACCATGGGAGCCTACCTAAGCCAGTTTGAGTGAGATCCCCTAAATCAGTGTTCCTGACCCTTGCTGTCATCGAATCTAGAGCCCAAGAAAGAAAGAAAACAGTCGGTTCGAGATTTCCAGTTTCTCAACAGACCTGCTGCATCAACCTTCCGGACCCATGAGTTTTCATCGTGAAGCCAATAGATAAAAAAGGACCCATTTAAAACATTTGGACTTTGGTATGGACTGTGATGAGGGGCAAAAGCCTCTTTTCAGTAATTGAACAGGACATGGTCACTTGAAATATCAGACTTGATGGTTCCTGTTTCTGGAATCACGACTAGGCCAGTGTATTTTTCTAGAGAGATGCAACTTGTCCTAATGCGACAAAAAGGAGACTTTGACTCAAGTCGCATAATCAGCTGACGTTAAATCAACAATATCACCACAGGAACAAATTGGTGCTCTGTGGATAGTGCAACAAGCCTATTGTTCATATTTTTCATAATGCTACATGTGTAACATCAATGATTGTACCTAATGTATCTGTGCAAGTGCACTTTCTAAATGCTTTCCTGAGCAGATCTTGGAACAATTGTAACTTTATCAAATTGTAAATGTAAGTCACATGCGGGTTACCCTTGTAACAGAATGTAAATCATGTGCATGTTACCCTTGTAACAGATGAAGGCTGGTAGAATGTTATGGCCCAGATCTGGTGATGGGTACGGTGATGGAGAGGCGCTATGTCAATGGGAGTCCTGGAAATGGTGGCAGTGGCGGTAGGCATTCTGGCTTTATGCCGAGCTCAAACGTGCCTTGTTCCAGAGGCAAGAGATCCATAACCAAGTATTGCTTAGTTTAGCCCATGGAAATCCCGATAGCCATGAAGGTTGGTTACAGATGATTTAAAGTTGGGGCGCTCTGTTGACGGACAACCTGTGGGGAAGACCCCTCCCGCCTAAGACAGGGGTTCAAGGTCCCCCAAGGACGGGAAAGGGAGGGTGACCCTACTTGACCTAAGCCAGGAGTGCCTCATTTAAAAATAAAAAGGGGTGAATTGTGGGAACACCAGACCTTGAGCAGAGACCCACTTCCCCTTCTGCCTGGGAGTAGGCAGCTGTAAGACAATGTTTACTAAAAACATGTTTACTAAAAACAATGCAATGCCCGGGGGCAATGAGTTCCTGGAAAAGGCCTGCCCACAGAAACCACCCTGACCTCGACCTTGTCCAAAGACTAACCGCCTCTTCTGCCACGCCCAGATCAGTTTTTGGTGTCAGAGCAGAACCAGCCAGGGGAGAGGAGAGAGCAGAAGCTTCTCTGGTGGGAGCCTTTCTTAGGAAGTTTTCTTGAACCTTTTTGGAGCCTGTTTAAAGTTTTCTTTACATCGTTGAACAAGTCTCTGTGTTGTCAATCCCCGACACCCTCCGCACGTTCTCGGACACAGGCCGCGCAGCAGACGGGACATTTGTATAAATTTTTGAAATTGGCTAGTGAGATTTAAACATCCATTTCACAAAATTAAAGGCAGAAGACAATTAATCAAATGATTTTTTTCTTTTTTCTGTGTGTTTTTTATTTAAATTAGAAACATTCTTATTTTACATACAATCCCAGTTCCCTCTCCCTTCCATCCTCCTATAAACCACTCCCCACCTTCTTACCTCCTCACCCCCTCACTCCCCCACCCTGTCCTACTCCCTATCCACTCCCCCAGGGAGGTTGAGGCCTTCCATGGGGGATCATCAATATCTGTCACATCATTTGGGATAGGGTCCAGGCCCTCCCTCATGTATTTAGCCTGAGAGAGTATCCCTCCATGGAGGCATGGACTCCCGAAGTCCATTTGTGCACTAGGAATAAACACTGGTTCCACCGTAAGAGGCCCCATAGACTGCTCAGGCCTCCTAATTGTCACCCAAATTCAAGAGGCCTTGTTTGGTCCTATTCTGGTTCCCCAGCTATCTGGCTAGGGTACATGAACTCTCACTTGCTCAGGTCAGCTGTTTGTGTGGCAAAGGAGGGGAAAAGGGGAGGGGAGAAGAACATGAGCAATCAGGAAGACTGAGTCAGGGATGAATAGAGGAGAGTAAGAAAAGGGATACCTTAATAGAGGGAGCAATTATAGATTTAAAGAGAAATCTGGCACTAGGAAAATGTCCAGAAATCCACAAGGATGACCCCAACTAAGAATCTAAGCAATAGTGGAAAGTGTACCTTAAAAGCCTTTCCCCGATAATGAGATGTATGACTTACTTATATGCCATCCTAGAGCCTTCACCCAGTAACTGATGAAAGCAAAAGCAGAGATTCATAGCTAAGCACTGAGTCAAACTCCTGGAATTCAGCTGTAGAGATGGAGGAGTGATGAGCAAAGGGATCAAGACCATGCTGGGGAGTTTTAAGCCCTCATTTTTTAAAGATGTAAAGCAACATGGTAGACAAAATGTTCGGTTCTCTCACTTAAAAGCATTTCTTCCTTATGCAGTCATTCCAAAAAGTTGAGTTCTTCAATGCCACACAATATGGAGCCTCTCATTTGAAAACTGCACAAAGATCATATAATGATGATTTGAACAAATTCCAAAGGAAAACTTTTCTCTACAGTTGAAGGAAATGCACATATATATTGTGGTGGTTTGAGTAAGAATGACCCCCATAGGCTCGTATATTTGAATGCTTAGTCACCAGGAAAGGCAGTATTTAAAGGATTAGAAGGGCCGGGCGGTGGTGGCGCATGCCTTTAATCCCAGCACTCGGGAGGCAGAGGCAGGTGGATCTCTGTGAGTTCGAGACCAAGCCTGGTCTATGGAGCGAGTTCCAGGATAGGCTCTAAAACAATACAGAGAAACCCTGTCTCGAAAAAACCAAAAAGTTAATAAATAAATAAATAAATAAATAAATAAATAAATAAATAAATAAATGGATTAGAAGGATTGAGAGATGTGGCCGTGGCCTTGTTAGAGGAAGTGTGTTACCTGAGATGGGCTTTGAGGTTTCAAAAGCTCATAGGAATCCCAGAATCTCTCTCTCTCTCTTTCTCTCTCTCTTCTCTCTAATACTTTTTTAGCAGCATGTTACCACCATGTCCTATACTGTGATGATAATGAACTAACCCCTGAAACTATAAGCAAACCACAGATTAAATGCTTTCTTTTATAAGAATTGCGTTGGTCATAGTTTCTTTTCACAGCAATAAAACAGTGACTAAGACTTATATACTTGTATAAAAGAATATTTATAATATGTGTATTATATGTTTGTATAATATGTATATAATATGATTGTGTAATTGTAATATTCTTTGTGTGAGAAAATAAGCATTATAAACAACATTCTTTCTAGTTATTTTAAAACTTCAAATTTAGGTGACATTTCACTAGTTTCAATAATAGTTAATAGTGTATTACAGCATATTCATTAGAAGTTCAAAAATTATTTTGCTGTTGCCATAGTAAGACATCTGTCCTGCTTCTTTGAGAAATTTCTACTCCAATTGTTTCCTAACTGCCTCTTAGTTAGTCTACTGTTTTCAAACTTAATAAATTAAGTTTTTCTATCTATTATAGCTTCCTTTTTACTATCCAGCTCTTGTCCATACCTACTGTCATCTCCATATAATGATTTGGAGATGCTGAGAGATAGAATATTTTTAGTCAATAAATATGTCTTGGACATTCTGTTCGATCATGTCTTCAGATCAATTTCTATCTTTGTCTGCTGTCACTGCCCTTTAAGGATAATCATTAAGTCTGGGCCAATGCACTCTACTCCCCAGTTCTGTGATTGGATTTGTTGTGGTCCTGGCACATATGTTTGCTCCTTCAAGTTCTGTTAGAATCTTTTTTCACAGAACAGTAGCAACTTGTGCCTCTTGGCTTAACTGTGGCAAGAACTCCTTTCTCACCAATCTTGCTAAAAACTGCCCAAATCTTCTTAAGAAGATATCTAATAAATTTCATGAATTAACCAACAGAATTTGTAATGTATTTTCTGGTAAAACAAATTTCTTATTATGTGCCTGAATTTATGCAGTTTACCTACCTGCAGCTTTGTTTAATCTTATTAATAAATTGAAAATATAATCCAAATTTTATGCAAAAAGAAATATTTTATCTTCATAAACTTATTAAACATTCCACTAATATACAGCACAGCCATCAATCGAATCATGGTCTCTTGTTAAAATTCTAGTTTTCCTTTACTGATAACTCTAGTGACATCCTTTAGTGATTGAGATTTTACATCTCACTGTTATACATTCAAATTGTATCCAGATCAACTCCTATGTGTATAATTTTGACTCTTAGACTCTAATCAGAAGTCATGTTTTTCTATATTCTTTCAGCAATGAATTCAACTGCCCTCAGAAGTCTCCAGTTTTCCTTAGGAGTCAGTTAATTTATTAGAATTATTTTGTTACTATCCTTGATAAATACATTAAGTAAAAGTTCTTGGTGGGTGAGTGAACAAAAGGACAGAGAAAAATGAGAAGAATTGAGATGCCAACATGAGACAAGATGAGGATCTTAAGCAGGATTGTAGAAAGCAAAGACACTCACCCTATTTCCAAATGCTGGCCATGGAAAGAATACCACTTTACCCAGTATTCAGTGAACCTATCAGTTGGGAGCACCAGCAGGTGAAATCTAGTGAGGGATGCTGATTTTGTTCAATGGAGACAAGGGCATCATCTGGGCAATCAATAAAATACAAAAAAAAAGTTCCAGTGATACAGAGAACAAGAAAACTAGTAATGTTTAGGTTTAAATTTGGAATATGGCCATGAAGTAGTCGTTCATGCCTTTAATCCCAGCACTCAGGAGGTAGAGTCAGGTGGATCTCTTTGAGTTTAAGGCCAACCTGATCTACAGACAAGTTCCAGAATAGCCAGAGATGATACACAGAGAAACCTTGTATCGAAAAATAATAAATAAATAAATAAATAAATAGGTGCAAACTACTATTTGATGCAAAGAATATATGTAGTACATAAAAATAAATAAAAGAGGTGGAAAGCTACTTTTGGACTCAAAACATAACTTGGAATGAAGACTTAGAATACTAGATAACAGAGATCTCAACCGGATTATGAGGAATACTGTAATAAAACCAAGAACTGATATAATTGTCCAAACATTGCTTAAAACACTTGGGCCACTACAAAGTTGTCACAGTGAAAAGTTGTTTATCAACAACCCTTCCACTAACTTGTCTTCATCAACACTGGTACTTTCTGACCACTCAATTCCCTAAATTTATTATGCATACAAGGTTTACTGGCCCACACCCACAGCTATTCTGGGATGCAGAATTAATCATGTTTTTCTGCTCAACTTTCTTATTCTCACAATGGAAATTTCAGGATGGTAGAATTGAGATTCCAAGTATTGGTAAATTTAAGCCATTGTTGTCCAGGAGATAAGGACTGTTGTGTTTAGTGTCTTTAGAAGAAGTTTGACCTCTAAAATACAACTTTAAGTTGGTTAAGTTTGTTAACGCTTAGGGTTAACATGATTTGTGTGAAGACATCAGTTTAGTTTAGGTGTGTTTTTGAGGTTCTGTTACCTTTTACAGCAATAGAGGAAGAGCAGATAATCCAGGCATGCTCCCTCCATATTTCTATGGGGATTAGCAACCTGTCTTGGTGAAACAAGTCAAAAGATTCAATAGTGTTCAAATCATCACTAAGTTATCTGCAATCATTTAAAATACTCATTTTTTAAAATTATCTTGTAACTTTAAATAAGTCTCAATTTTAAATTTTGTGCTGTGGGCTCATTCCTATAATCCCAACATTTGGAAAGTAAAGGAGCAGAATAAGAAACTCAGAACTAGACTTTGATACATAAAAATATTAAGGTCAACTTTCACATGGTCTAAAAAATTAATAAAATAGTAATAATTCTTAGTTCTGAATACCATTGAAAAGCTACTATCTGAATACCAGAGAAAAGGTTTAACTATTATTTTGTTAATGACAGAGAATCAAATTGTGTTCTAAAAACTACAGAAAACTAGTCAGAACCATTGTTAAAGTGTCAGAAATCAATAATTTTATGTTTGTCAAACTCTGAAGGGTAAGTCTTTTTAAATTTCAAAGAAAGTATTAAAAGATTTACCCATTTAAAACAGTTGAAAGTAAATGTGAAACAAATTTACTCAGCCTAAAGAAACTATGTGCAACATGAGTTAAGGCCTTATGAAATATTTTTCTGTAAGAAAGGAAATAGCTAAAAACTATTGACAAGGAATGACATAACAAGAAAACAAAATTCACTTCCTGTAACTTAGACTATGAAGTTTGGTTTAAACTTGACAGTAATAATTTGGTGCAAGAATCTGTTTCTCGCTGTCAGAAAATCTTAGACAGATAAGGTAAAGTTAAACAGGAAATATTAATTTATTATCTCCAGAATTCATTCTATTCTGAAATGAATATGGTAGATGATTTAAGCATTCTCATTGTCTTTTTTTTTTAAATCAACTTCACCGAAATATCCCTGAGGATGGGCAATCTGTGTCCTGAGTATCTAAACTTTCCTACCTAAATCAGTGTGAATATCTTGGCTTATTTTGGCTGTGCAAAGTCCATGAAAGCATCTATCATCTGCTTGTAACTGTCAATTGAAAGGGCACCTTATGGTCACACACGAGGGCACAAGTCACCCAAAGCAAAGGATTAGGAAGAGACTGGTGATATGTGACTCCTGTCAGTATTAAAGAGAAAGAGGATGGGAGGGCAAGGGTTTGGGGGGATGGATATGTAAATAAGAGTGCTTCTAAAATAAATTTTTAAAAAAGAGAAAGACTTCTATGTTTTCTTTCCTAAAATCAAATGTAAAACAGAGTGGGGAAATAACAGTGTAAAAATGAAATAATGCACAGAGCAGTCTTTACTTCTTTCCAAGTGATTTTAACATTTGTAAACTAGTTCACACTTTCTATGAATGTGTTGTACAAGTCTTATTTGTACAGGGATGGAATTGCTATATTACAGCAGCAGTCTCTTCATGTAAAAGAGAGAAGACTCTAGTTCTGTTACTACAGACAATAGCATCTGAGGGAAAAAACAAAGAATGCTTTTTGTTTCACTCTCACGATTTACAAATAAATATAGATGCATCTCTACATAACTGATAAAGACAGACACTGAGCTTAAATAGACTTGAAATCCATTGTGCTACTCTTAGTAGTCTCCAACATAAATTAAACATCTGGCCTTATCCTCCCAAATCAGCTTTGTAGGATTACTTTCCCCAGATTGCTCTTACATTATATTTTTCCACATTAAGACTATACATTTCATAAAGATGGTATTTCTTTGTCATTATGACCTCAATAAGAGAAAACTTCTAAGTCTAAAGCAATTGTGAAAATAAAATTAAATTGCATTTTACATGTCATTTGTAGGGACATTTTTATATAAAATGAAGAACCTGCAAATGTAATGTTTACAAACTCAATAGATTATGAAGTCATGACATTTTAAATTAAATTTATTTTGTATAAGATTTTCCTTTCATAGTTGAACAATTTTTTGATTCTTAGGAGACCCCTCAAAATGAGAGTTTTATTAAAAGTAACATTCATTAGTCTAGCCTGAACACAGACACATACTTAAAAACACTAAAATTATCTAAAAATTAACAGTGATGGGTCACAGGTAATCAAGTCCTCATGAATTGTCAGAGCCTGTGCACTTTCATGACATATTCAAAGCCCACCACTTAAGGATTCTCTACCTGTTACAAGAGCATTCATTTTACACAAAAGGAAAAATCAGACCTGAAGAAGTTAACCATTTCTTGAGTCACCATAAACACATCAGATCGTAGTTGGATCTCACACTCTCCTCAGTTCCCAGAGTCCCAGTTCTTATGTTCTCTCCTGTGTTGCCTGTTGTCTGGAATAACATAGACTCTGCTTCTTCCAGCATAAGTGCCGGGAAGCTGTGCCTGGAACCCAGGAGACACATAAAGTGATTTTTAACTCAACAAATTTGAATGAAGAGAATCAAAGACTTGAAAGGCCTTTACATCAGATTTTCATCAAGGTAGATATTTACTTATGTGTGTCCTGAGGATTAACTATTTGTAAAGCCTTCTCCATTGAGTAAGTTTCATAATTTCTTAATGAAGCAAAATGCTTGTACAATGTTCACATAGCACAAGTAGATGGCCATAGCAAAGTTTTATATCATCCACAGCTCTTATGAGTCACTGACATAATGAAGTTATAGTGAAATAGTTTTATTTATAAAAGTAAATGAAACAGAAAAAAATATTAGTGAGATTACAGAAAACTAGACACTGAATCCTATTTTTGGGAGTAAAAGTCAAATTACCCTGGAACACAAGGTATCTATAACTAGACTTATAAAGTAGTCTAGTTTTGGAAAGAACCAAACCATCTATCCATAATCATTCAAGCTATCATAATTAACTAAGAGTTAATCACATCATACAAACCCAATGAAATCACAAAGAAGTGATGAGGTCTATAATCTTAAGTGTACCGGCCACACCCACCAGTCTACATCCCTATGTTTGACTGTAATTCTAGACACCTCTACTCTTTATTATGAACCAAAGTCAGCAGGCTTCAGCCATCATATTTTCTCCTTATTTCTGCACTAGAGGAGGACAGTGAAGGGCTGCTTCCCCTCTACTGAGAAGGATATGCTTTCATCCCCATGGATTTGACGAGAAGCACGTTTGCTAAGTGACTATTAGGGAAACAGCATGAGAATGCTTAAGGAGGTGGTTGGATCCCATCTCAGCCCTTATCCGCTTTATAAACTTGTGCAAGGAACTTGACCTCCCTGTGCCTCCATAGAGTGTACCACTGCGGGAAGCTGTATGGATGGACGTGACAATGTTAGTTGCTTATCACAGTGCCTTGCACGGAGTGCATTCCAGGAACCTTAACTTTGTTTCCTAGGCGTTGTCAATGTTTAACAAAAGCTGAAAGCTTCCTTCCTCTTGATTACCAAAGGGAATTAAGTTTTCTTGCTGCTTTTGACTTCCATTTCCCAGTTCCTAGTTAATGAACAGGTTTAATTCATGTGCAACATTCCAAAGAGGTTCCTCCCTGTTATCTTTCAAGGAGGAAGATAATGGCTAAACACTGGAAGATCCCAGTTACCCGGGGGCTGGAGGGCTTTATGCTAAGTGAGGCCTATTTAGGCACCAAGGAGGGACAGAGAGGGGCAGGCACGTGATATCTGTGGTAGTTCAGTTCCTTGACCAAGGCAAGAAGAGGACAGTGGCTGTTTAGAGTCAGGTGGGAGGGAGGGCTATTTGAGGTGTACACAGTTATGCAGGACAGTGGATACCTAAAGACGGCCTCCCCACCCCCACATACACACACACCTTCAAACACTCACAGAGGAGGAAATCGCGCTCAAAGTGAATTTTACAATGATTTTAAAAGGGGGAGAAGGAAGAAAAATTAGGCTACTATGAAAGAAGAGAATGAGGAAAGGTGAGGGGTTGAGGGAGGTAAGCAGGGAGGGAGGGAGGCAAAGAGTGAGGGAAGGACTTTATGCTCTGATGAAGAGTTTGAGCCACATTCTCCCAACTTGTCAGCTGCTGTCAGAGAAATTTATGCCTGAAGCAGTTGGGGCACCCAGTAATTCATGTGAGGGGCTCCTAGAGGCCCTCCTTTGTACAGTACCAGTATTTGGGCATCAGAACTCTTATGCTGTAAAAAGCAAGGATCATCAAACCAACAGAATGAGGGTCTTAGAGGCTCTGTGACTCCAGCAGTTCCCAGATCACAAATCTGTGCAACACCATCATCTTTACCCAAACGTTTATTTCTCAGATTAAGAGGAAGCATGTAAACTGGTATGTGGATTTGAAAGGAACTATTTGTGGGTCCCCTAAATTTGAAGGATGATACCACAGGCTATTATGCTAATTAAAAAGAAAGCATAAAAGAATACTAAATCATGAATTGGAAACGCTGAGTACTGGCGTGTCTGGGTCCTGCATGCTGTCCTTTCCGATGGTGGGTAGATGAGACCTCCGTAGCGAAGAGTCTGCATGGGCTTTCGCTCAGGAATCTCAGTCCTTAGTCAAGGACTCGCCTCCCTGGTTTTGTAAAACACAAAAGGAACAGCTATGGTTCATGCTAATGAAGACCAAGGAAGCCATGGAACAGGGGCATTGGATTGGCCAATACAGGGACGCTTTTAAGGCTTATTTCTTTATCACGGAGTAAGAATATTTTAAAAGATCTTGAACTCTCTATGCTGCAGGTTTATTATAACTTTTCCAAATTCCTCACAATTGGATGTTAACTTTGAAATTTTATAAAAAGTATGTCTTAACCTGATGCGATTATGTCACTGGATATTATTATAAGTCATTTATCAAATTTTGCTATATCAATGAAAGGATTTGTAACCTAAAAATGCTTAACGGAATCCTTGCAAAAAAAATAATAGCAGCTAGTTGGTATGTTTTAAAATAGATACGTACATTTCAGTAGCTATCAAACATTTAATAAAAGATGACTCTTCAAGGCAATTTGCAAATGAAGACTTCATCTAGATATATGTCAGTGTAAATCAGGAAGCTTCAGTTCACCGTTTTTCTAAACAACTATGCCATAATCTTTGCTGGCTCTGTTTTCGTGAGGCCATCATAAATCTACCACATTGCTCTGTCTCCTCTCCATGCACTCAGAGATCCAGACACTGGCAAGAATGGTGAACTAGACATAAAAGGAAGTCTATCTTCCTAATCAGCTAGAAATCTCCATCACCTGTGGGATAGATCTCATCTTAACCTAAAAAATAGAAACACACCCACTGTGCACAAGGGTTGTTCTTTATTAGGATGTGTTGTTGAAAACCACCTTGCTTGTTGGCCTACACAAACGAAATAAGAATAGCTGCTCCTGCCTGTTTGCATGTGTCTACTAAGCTAGCCGGGTTGAATGCACATCTATATTCAAATGGAAAAAAAACCATTTTTCTCAATTTGCCATTGCTGATATATAATTTGATTTTACCTAAACTTGCTAACATCATCCAAACGGAAGGAACAATTGAAATATATTATTTAAAATTTATCTCTAATGCTGAAGGTGTCTGTTAAAAGAAAGGCAAAATAAATGAACAAAAACATTTAATCTTAAGTGTTCAGACTTAAAGTGACATATTAAAACCAGAAAAAAAATGTAAACCTTTCCTTTTTCTGGAATTATACTTTATAGTTGTGTATTTATTGAATGCACTCATAGGCTCCCTTAGGATGTGAAATGTATGGAAATATATGTGCATTACTAAAGAAAGAACTAAATTTATTCTTTCCCCACATCACGCTCCTCTTTGCAGTAGAGGTTTTTAATTCAATACAGAGCTGGAATGAGATGGAGCCAATTTCCTGGTCTATATGTGTGACAAATGCTGAAAGTGGCACAAGATTAACAAATTAGCTGAAGTATAGATCTCAAAAGATTCTTTTCTGTGTCTCTAAATCAAAATTCATACTTTATTTGCAATGAAGCCTTCTTTAGAATTCAGTAATAAATAAGAATATTTTACTTGTCTGTATTTAAGATGAAAAGATGGGATGTCTGGCAACATATCAGAATTTTTAAATGAATATTTCATCGTAGGATAACTTGCAAGGATGACTTATTTACAGTCTGAAATTAGTGTAATTATTATGTTGTATACTGGATTAATAACCCTAATATGTGTTTTCTCAAAGCTGAAAATAATCTTTTCAAAATAACTAGCTACTCCAAAAATAAAAGCACAAAATGAACATTTGATCCTGTATATTCATGCATTAAAAAAAATAAAAGAATCAGATACAAGGCAAATGCTTTTGGCTTTCTAGTATCATTCAGTAACATGATTTCAAGTAAATACACATACAAATATATGTATGTCAGGTGCTGCTATTTTATCTACTCAAAGAATTGTATGTTTGATTCAGCCCATGTGTCTAACAGCAAAGAGATGAAACATCTGTGACAATAAAAGCATGTAGAGGTTATAGAATTGTTTGATTTGGAAGAAACGGTTATCTTTAATAATCATGTGTGCCAGAATTTATACCTACTTTTTGCTGAGTGATGTACATTTTGCAAATGATGTCTATTTTATTAAAGAATGAACTTATGATGCTAAACAATTTTCTAAAGCACAGACTCTAAAATGCATATTTTAAAATTGGCTCCCTCATTCATTTTTGGAACATTGCTACTGTTCAACTGATTTGTTCAGACTAAAATTTTACAGTGAGAATAGCATTTAGAGCAAATACAGTCTTACTTCTTATATCCAAATACACTAGCATGCTTAAAATTCGAGACCAGACTAGGCAGGTTGTGCCTCAGTCACCCAGTCTCCCTCCCTATATCTGTTCATGTTGACAGACTATGTCATAATACATCAACAGAAAGATCAGCACTGAAGAATGAAATTTCATCGCCTGACAGCAAAAGCAAAACTGAGTTTTAGTATTAAATTAGTAAAAATATACCATTACCTCATTCCCAATTAGTCTACTATCTTTCAAAAATTAGGTGTCTGTTATAACCACAAATGTACCCAGAGGCATCGAGGTTTGTTTACGTGTTTAGAACCACCCTCAGACTGATAGCATAATTTCCTTTTCCTTTTTATATATTACTTTATTTTGCATATCTTAGAAGCCACTTAGAAAATTTTTAAAGAACAATTTCTTAATGAGATGCATAAAAACAGTAGGAATCAACTAAGCACTGAAACAGCCAGGGCTTTTTAAACTGCTGATAAAGTTAGGTGCCCTTTTTCATACGACATCCTGTTCTGTGTTTGGACTGCAGTGGAGATTTAACAATGCCTGTGATAAAGAATGTCTTTTGCAGCCTACAGCATCATCTGCCACTTAGACTTCAATTTCGTCCCCATTTGGATGCCCTACAACACATGCACTTCTCTTTTGTCTATTATCCCAGAGTTGTGCTATTCCCAAATATTGACATCATCTACTTTTATCAGCATTAACTGCTCCGCGGCTTTCCAGGCTCATGCTCAGCTCTATTTCTTCCTATTGATTATCTTCCGCACTCCAGCAGGTAGCTAGCCGGCAAGGCTGTCCTGAGAAATCGCTTCCAATGACTTTATACGCACAATTTACACGGAATTGTTTAAAGAAGATATTAGCCTCAATACAAATCAGTGAAGCTCATTTAGTCCATACTGCACGATTCTGCTGTTGGCACCCTGTCACATGTTACTCTTTACAGTCAGCTGCCGAACCCAATCTGCGCATTAGCCATAGTATTTAGTTTCATATTAAAATGAAGGCAAGCCTTTTTCGCTTTTGCTTTTCTGTTTGAAATCTTTTCAGTGTACTTTTTACATCACCTCACTGAGCCATGTGATAGTAATATATTTTGAAATATAAAAACCTGAGATTAAATGTTTGATTCTTGACAGTGTTCTTAAATATAATAAATTCAAAAGGAAATACTGTTAAGTTAAAATGGAGTGTTTTTCATTAAGTCCAATCAAATGGTAGACAACAAAGGATCTTTTATTTGAGAATATGAAGTGAAAATGAAAACCAGAAAACCTTTACTAAGAAAAGGTCCAGCCAAATTATGTTGGAAGGAGGCCTCCAGATTGAGCCTGGGTGTTTCTTTTGCTAAAAGTGAATTAAACTAAGATATGCTATGAAGAAATATTTCACAATGAAGCAAAACGTAATGCTTTTTGGAGATGAAAATAAGGGCTAAGAACAGCTGTCTTTGAAAATAATTCTAAAGAAAGATCACATATGAAAAAAATTGCCACAGCATCTGATCTTTTCTTATAATCATAACAGGGAAATGTTTGGGGTAAAGTGACACTAGCCTCTCTTTCTCTTCTATGGCAATGTTGTAAAATCTAGAAGCAGTGTTTACATTTCACAATCACCCCCTCCTTAAACTACTAGTTTATGATAGCTAATAAGATGACATCCAAATGTCTAAAACAGGGAAATTCAAATGAAAATCTAAATGTGAAATTTAACATCATCAAATAACTAGGCAATACAATACTACTCTGAGTGTTTGTGCAAACATTGCAAAATAAACCGAAATATTTTAAAATTCTTCAGAGGTTGCACAATACTTAAGTAAAGGTTTGCATATAAAAAAACAGCTATCAAATAAGGCATATTTATCTCTATTGTATTATCCTAATTTTTTACTTGAAACAGCACTCAACATCCAAAAATCCATGCAGGTAAGCACCTATTAAGCCTGCTGGCATATTTCTTTGTACACTGAGGTGGCAAAACAAACAAACAAACAATCACACTGATTCTGATTAAAATAGTCTACTTTTATAAACAGCATCTTAGAACTTTATTGACTGTGTCAACAGAAAGCTTTTGGGATAGGAATGTCAGAAACTATATGAATTTTGGTTTTGGAGACTTTTCAGGGCTGCATAGATTAAATTTTAAACAAAGACAAGAGGTGAACAAAATGACCGCTTTAAATAAGGACTTAAAATAAATAATGGCATCGTTTTTAAAATTAATTTTGGAAAATAGTTAAAATTCAGTTACATAAATAATTTTAAGTATTTCAAGATTTTTCTCATTTTGACTATAAAAGGTTAAAGGTGGTTTTTGTGTGACCTTTGCTGTCGTTTCTTTTCTTTCTAAATATCACTACTTGGAAGCAGGGACTCTGATTCCCAGGTAGAAAAGGAATGCTAGAAGATGGCCAAGCTGTCCTGTCTTCTCACACATTTATTGCAAGCTGACGCTCACATAACAGCCTTTTTTATCACAAAGATTCAACAAAGAACAATTCAGGTGCCAAGGGAAAATCATACTCATGGAGACAGAAATGCTTTAACTGCATATTCAGGCTGCACATGTGCAGCTATGGCAATCAGCATTGGAATATTTGTGTGCAAAAGCATTTTGAAAGAAGTCAACAGTCTAAATATGACAGTATTTTGTACATGCATCCATACATGTGCATGTTGTATATAATACACAAAAAATTCCGGTCACGCCCAAATGCTAAAAACTTAAGCTTTTGCTGTTTAAAATATTCTCTGATTACTATGTACTGATATGAAGAAGTAAGTTCCACCAGCTGAAAGGGCTCCATACTACTCCATTTATCATATTTTTATTAAATAAAATCAGTTGTTTTACATGTGCACTTAAATATGGAATAATCTGCATAAAAAACACTAGCACAATGATGACAAATTGACATGAAATTCAGAAATTAACAGGAACAAACAGCCCAGTACTTTGGGTAAATAAAAATAAGTATTTTTCCCAAAAACTATTCTTATAAGAGTAGTAATATTGTTAAGTATAAGTGGGTGGTGATTTTAAAATATGTCCAAACATAATATTCTTAAAACAATGACATTTTATGGTAAATTTTAGGAGACGGGTTTTTAGTTGTTTCATTTTGTTTAATATATGAGAAAGTTGTTTTTGCTGTTTCTTAATCTATTAAGTTCCATTGCTATATGTGTAGGATTATAAATCTCACATCATTACAAGCTTTATGAATGTTTACATTTATGACGTATGTTAAAGTTTGATAATTGTGATCTACACTGACTGTAGAAATGCAGACGACACCAAAAGGTGATCATTTGACTACACAAAAATTTCACCCATGAATCCAGAACTTTCCAATGTTTCTTTCTGGCAACATTTTGATAAGCATAATTAGCCAGAAAGTAGACTTTACACAAAAATTAGCTTTAAATGAAGTAACACTGAATTCTATGAGATGTTATCTATTTTAAAGAAGATCTTTGTATATCCAATCTAAACACACATACACACAGCATTTTGTTAGAAAGCATTCTGTTTTTATTGCTTAACTGAAAATGAACAAATGAACACACTAATGTGATTATTACATGTTTTCTAAGTTATTATACAGCTCTTAAACATTTCAATGAACCTTACATATTTACTCATGCAAATATTGTTATTATTATTTTTATAGTATAGGAAGATTTTAACAAATTAACTAACAAATACATTTATTCAAATTCAGACACACTTGCTTGTTTCAAAACAAATAAACAAGATCACTAGTTGAGATTTATTTCCTAATATTTTAGTTACTGCACCTATATCTATAGAAAAATGGGCATAAGCTGACTACAATATTAAAGAAATCAATATTAGTTGACATTAGTCTTCTAATACATAAATACATAGACAACTATATCATATATACATACATACATATACTCTCAATCTACAATAAACAGTAAAACTGTGTGGAGTGTGTGTGGAGAAAGAGAAATGAAATAAAAAAATCAGTATTCTTGCAGAGTTATAAAGTGTTAGATATTAACTTCTTTGAAAATGGTTTTCACTATATTGAAGTTGATAAGTTTGTAGCCTCTCTGCATCTCTATATCTTTCTCTTTCTTTCAATTTGTATAGAAGCATCTATGGCCACAAAAAGACAATGCACACTTGATGAAAGACTATCCACTACACCAATATTTGTAAGGTCTTTTGACTAAAATTATTAAACTAAAATTTAAATCATTTGAGTTTTCTTTTATGAACTATGAAGCAACCCATTCCCAACACTTGCCTGAAAATTATCTCTTTAATATTTCTCATACAATTTCCCTGCATAAACATGTATATTATTAGGCCTTATTGTGTTATAAAATATTCCCAACGTCTTACACAATACCATGAAATAAACCTGAAACTGTGGTTTCTGAATCATAATAATCAAGAACCTAAGTAAAAACAAAATTTCTTATCATTTGAGTCAGACATAACTGGGAAATCTCTAATTTTTTCTGTATTGCAGTTGGTTTTTCAGATGTGTCATTTTTTTAAGGCAGAAATGAAATGATATAGGATTACATATCAAGGAACTACATAGCTACCTAGCACTTTATATCATGGTCCTCTTGAGAACCACGGATTTCAACAGACTTAGTAATGTCAGCACTGTGGTGCTCAAGTGATGGCATTAAGGGCCTTCTGTAGGAACAAGCGCTTCAGACTGTTTTCAACTTCTGCCTACCTAGGTTACAGGATGCACTAATCCCATGCAGTCCCTACATACACACACATATATACACACATACATGCATGCACAACACACACACATTTACATATATGTATACACACACACACATTTAGTTATACAAAGAAGCCTGTGGAAACTGAGGACAAAAGGGGTGTTGGCATGAAGCTCAGAAAAATCTTTAGATGAATAAGTTATCTGCATCTCTCAGCTAGACATATTTTTTGTAGTTCCGAATTTATAGGAAAACACCGATTATCTTCTAAATTATAAACTAATGACTCAATGCAATCAAAGCAGTTCTGGAGAGGTAAAGGAGCCTAGGAGAAGACTACCTTTCCCTAGGCCACAAAGGGTTGAGGGCCTAATTATTTTTAAGTATAATCCAGCCAACCTCTTCTCATGCTCAGCTGCACTGAGTGACACTATTTGTGATGCCCAGTGTGCTGAAACTGAGCAGGTTGCTGTCAGTTTAAAAATGACTATAATAAAAGTGACCATGAAGATGGATCTTGTGATTTTGCGTTTCTAATCAGTCATCTGTGAAGAACACTTTTGCTTTGATTCAGCAGACTGGTGACAGCCATGATTGATAGTGCATGAGGATGAATAAAGGTTATTAACTGTCTTCCTATTAAGCTCAATGTATTACCCCTCTAGGTGTGTCTCATACGTTAACTTAAAATACTTACCCAGGTAAGGTCAAGAATGAACTCTATGGAGATGGTATCCATCAGGCTGAAAATGAGTGATTCTTTCTTGCATTATTTTTTTAGTGTAGCATGTAAGCTGCATTTAATCCCCCATGTTGTCCATTAGCATAGTGTATGTGAAAACTCTAAGGGAACAGGAGACTCCATTCAGTGTAAAGATCTAAATGTAGGGCTAGTTATAGCCACCTGTATGGTCTTCAGATGGAATGCCTAAACAACCATATTTTGTATAATATATGAGTGTTGTTTTAAAGTAAACAGTAAAATTACCTGGTGATTACAAATAAATGCATTATATATGCAAGATGCTTTAAATTTTCAATTATCCACAAATGAAAAGTTTATAACAAAAATATTAATGTCAATACATCAAAATTTCAAATGAATTATTAAAATTCCTGGGCATTTTGGCTTAATCAAAGATATTAAGCTATTAACTTTACCTCTTCAAAATTTCTAGCAATTATATGTACTGTATATATAAATGACCATTTTAGTGACAATGTAAGCCATGCTCTTGACTTGAATATTGCATACACAAATACACAAATGTAATGCTACAGATCTTAAGGCATTTAAAGTTTTCCAGTAACTCGGATATATCATTAAACAAAACAATGAAATCTGAGCATTTATTTCATATTCTGTGTGTAGTTACCCTTTATCTTGAACACTTCACTTATCTTTAAAACCATTTCCATTTAGAGGTTTGATTCTATGAGAAAAAAGATTATATATATATATGTATAATTTAAAATATAGTATATTGCTCCTTCATGTATTTCACACTTCAAACACTTAAGGTGATTTAGCCACATAGATTTAAGGATGGCATTAACTTGGCAGTAAGTATCCATTTAAAATGTAACCCAATTTCAGTTCATTTTTGGCACATCTTCTTTGAGCAACATTGCACAGTGGCCTGAAACAAGACAATGTTATCTGACCATTCTTAGAATTCCAGTTCAGAGAACAGCATGCTATTCGTAAACATTGTCTCTTAGTGTATTGTGAGCTGTTTTTCCAGGAGTTTATATGCATATTTTGATCTTTAAGAAATTGCATTTTCTAAATGTGATATTTTAATATTGGTATCCATCAACCAGGAAGCATAGAACAAGTAAGGATATCAGGTCAAGATTTCATTGAATGTTTCTATGGCTCAAAAATTGGCTCTGTCCGGCTTTGTTCCATCTGGCAATTTCTGTCTTCAGCAGTCTTTCCAGTTTTCCAGTATTATATGCATGCCAAGAAAAATTTAAATTTTCACACACTGAAAGCCTCTATTAAAAAGGTAGATAAAATAAAACTTGCTTAGTTAATGTATTATTTACATTACATTTAAGGGAACTTAAGTGTCAATTTTTAGAATTCATACAAGATATTCTCAATGAGACACGTGAACTCTATTCTTAAGTAGAGTTCTCTCTTTATTCTATCCAGCTTCAACTGGGAGACTTACGAACCAATGAAGTTACAGATCCTTGGGGTACATATATCCTAGATTCCTGTATGAATATTTGCCAAAGGTTTCCCAAGGAAACTTTAAGTTAAAAAGAAATAATGTGAGGTGTATCTCTCAAAAACAGCCTGTCTTGATTTACAGATCGTCAATGAACAATGCAGTTCCAACCTGCCTCATAGCCCATAGCCGACACTGCACTGCAATGTTAGTCAAATGCTTCCTTTCCTATTCATGTAATCATCTGTTTCTTAAGAAAAGTGGAGATACCGAGGCCAGACAGGGCTGAGGGAGGTGACACATACAGTTTTTAAGTTTCCTCCATTTCTTCCCTTTATGGAAACGATCTAGAACTCATACTGTACACCAACACACAATATCTGAAAAGAAAAGGCGAAAACAGCTTAAGATAAAGTATAGGTCATTTCTAAGTCTATCACAAAGTAGCTTGGTATTGAGCCACAGCTCACCTAACTTAACACTGGCAGACAATAACATTTGTAATGCAATTTATTTTTTAGCCTTTCAGACCTCCAGAACAAAATGTTTCATTCGTGTTGCTTAAGCAAATGACAGGCCTGGCAAAGAACCTCAAGCTTTGGGGAAAGCCCTTTACATCTGCGGCTACTGGAACTGTATTTGTGGACTACTGGAGCGGAAAGCAGATAGTTTTGGCTTATAATTTCCAGAACTGGCACTCCTTTGAGTTACACGCAATCTCCATTTCTCCTCCTCCCCTTCCGGAACTACTAAGTGGTATGGTAGGGGGACATACAGTGGTGCATACATGCAGTCTGACTTGGCAGCCAGCTGCTGCTGTCCACTGCGAGCACATGTACAGGAGTGTAGTGGCCACTCTGCTCTTCTAGCCAGCCTATTCTTGCTTGCCGGTGTTGCTGCTGTCATGTCAGCCGGTGATTTGATAGGCTTGTCGGGTTGCCATGGTGTTGACTTCTTGCCTCTAAGGAGCTGCCCAATGACTGTGGGTCTGGGATTAAAGCGGGAAGAGGCAGTGGCCACAGCGATTTTCTGAGGCAGCTGCGTCAGCTAGAAGAAAAGGGACCAGGTCTTTAGCCTGCTCTCCCTCTGGTTCTCAGGGCCCAGAGCCAGCCAAAGAATAGAAAGGGTGGCCTGGTGAAATAGTGACCTTCACAGGGCAGAAGACACGAGGGAGGGCGAGAGACTGCTAGGGAATAACTCAGAAGCAAACTGCACGTGCCAAGAAGGGAAATCTTCCAGAATTCGTTATTCACACAAGACGTCACCCCGGGTTGGATGGACGGACTCAGAATATTTTAAGTGTTTAAAGGGGTTCTGTTGCCTGTCCCCCTACACGCCAGTCTTCATTTCAGTAGTGCAGTCGGTTGGCCAGCAAAGAGGCTCTTTGCAGATAACTTTAAATCTCAGACAAGAACTCATTTCAAGAAGAGAAAGTGCAGTTAGATGGCCATCGGGCCACTTGCTACAGCAGCTGGAGCAAGGGCCGGGAAGCCAGGAGCGCTCTATGCACAAGCCCCAGACGGAAACTGTAAACTGCGGGCTGCGGGGGGAAAGAGCCTGCTTCTGTTATAAATTAGGAGTTAGGTGAAGGTTACGCAAAGAAGAAAAGGGAAAGTAAAGCTGTTAAAAGAATAGAGTAAAACCCCTGGGAGTTCAACTTGAAATCCCCCCTCTCACTCCCCAACCCAGGGGGAGGAGGAGGAAGAGGAGGAGAGCACATTCTGGTGTGATGAGAACTCTCTGGAATGTCTGGAGGAGAGGTTTGAAGTGCGAGGGTAAGAAGACCCCAGTTGCCAAATAAATGGCAGGAGAGCGGTGGGGGAGGGGAGGAACAGTGGAGACTTGTCCAGATTCACCAAAGGGACTCCGGAATTAGTTTGTACTAGTGGGATTCCAGGAGAATGGAAACAGAAGTTTAGGCTCTGGTAGGACGGAGGGAGGCGGCCACAGCACTGAGTAGGAACTGTGAGGAAGGTGCAAGCTGCTGAGGGCGAGGATGGGAAGGCAGCCTGGGGCAGCTGGAGCCACCCGAGGCAAAAACCGCCGTCCACATGCAGTGCGCCGAGCCCGGAAGATGAAGCAGACAGTCAGCGGATCCGCGCTCCAGGAGAGGGCCAGAAGAGCTGCCAGCCAGGTGCCATAACCCGGAGCCCGGCTCCCAGCGACGCGGGGACTTTCCGGGAAGGACCAGCCTGCCAAGGCTCTGCGTGGTCGCAAGTCCCAAACACAAGCCTCACTGACTACTTTACAGCCACTTTCATTGATTTTCTTTAACAAACACACACAATGCCCGTCATAACAACACTTGCCCTGCCCGCAGCTAGAATGCCCTATGTTCTTAAAGCAGAGAGTCTCTGGCAGAGCACTTCTGACATTTCCAAATAAATCGTTTTCCTTTCATCCTAGGTTTAGGGAAACTACTTCGTTTTCCTATATAATTTGGGATTCACCTTCTAAAATATGCAGAAGACAAGTCCAGCCTCAACTTTTGTAAACCCAGTAGGGCTCGCTCTTACTTGCATATTAATTTTTGCCAATCAGAAGTAACTCAATTTGGAAAGAAAATGCCGGCAAAGAAACCGACCGGTCTGCATCTGCGGGGAAATTAACGCTAGTCTGGCAGGCACCGTTAAGCAAGACCCCTTGAGTTGTGTCTGAAAGAGTCCTTCAAAAATAAGGAAAGTATTTATTTTAAAGTAGCCCCCCTTCAAACGCCGTTTCTGCCCGAGGTTCTTCCACACATGTCAAAGGGTTGTTGAATTATTCATTATTGTAATTACTATCATCATTGTCATTATCCCCTTCCATGTGGAAATAATTTTATTATCGTAATTTGATATCTGAAGAATTTCCTGTTAGTCGTTTGATAATCATTTTTTCTACTGAAAAGAAAAGTTTTGTTTATAAATGAGATAGAGAAAATGTTTTCAACGCTTTGATGTTTGCTATAGATTTCCGTTTATCTAATCGATCGGAATGCCAATAAAATCGATTAAAGGTTTAGTGTTTTACAAACAACCATTTTGTGCTTTTTGATTTTACGTTCAGAATGATTTTAATAAAGCTAATGTTTTCCTTTAACAGTCTCTCTTTAAAAAAAAACCTAAAGCTTCATCGTTTTCCCCTTTATTATGAGAAGTTCCCACTTGAAGTTCTCCAAATAGAAAAATACACACACAAAAATAAGCAATGGTTTAAATTTCATCCTCTTTTTGCCCGAGGTATTTAAATAAAGCCCTTTAAAATCTTGGTGAATTATAAGCGATCATTCAGTGATTGCGGAATATTAAATTAAACTTGGATAAATCCGCATTGAAGGAGGCAGCACCCAATCCTGAATTTATTTCCCATTTTCTCTAACAGCATCACTGCGCTCCTCTCTTCGCAATGACAATGTGCCAAATCTGGGCATTTTGAAAACATTTTCCATATGCTTTAGCAGGGGACTGATAGACGACGAGGAGAAGGGGATGCTCTTTTTCTTCTGAGGTATTTCATTTAACCTTTTCTCTTAGACTTCCAATGCTAATCTTTTTTCAAAGCCAAAGTTTGAGAATCATTTCATGCACTGCATTTGCATTCACCTTTCCCTTCCACCTTGCTGTTTATTCCTGGAATGTACTTTTGCTTATAATCTAATGTGAAGCTATCATTTGTATACCCTGACAACATTTTGTTTAAAAAAAATCTTTGATTAATTTAGTTTCTGCTGGTTGTCTTTGTAATTAAATGTGGATTTAATTATACATTTGGTAACTTAGATCAGATGGGGTGAATGTTTGTGGTAGGATTTAACGGGACTTTTGTGCCTGGCATTTAAGGACATTACCTGTGGTGGTGGTGGCTTTTCCTCAACCAGAGATATCTGCACTATTGTCTTAAAGTGGATGCTTAGATGAATGTAGTATCCTGTCTTAAAATGCTTTTATCTGGTGGCCAGTTCAGGGTATTCCTTCTATAGCAGTTTATTGACTAGATGTAGGTACTTTTAGGTTTTAAAAAGATGACCACTTTCTCTTCTATTCCATGATCGGTCTTTTCTTTCTCTCTTATTTGTACTTGTCTATCTTTTCACATCTGGATCACTCCTTGGAGCTCTTCCTCAGACTGAATGTAAAATTTTCATTGGACACTCCTGATGGAAACAGCTCCATATGTTTGAAGAGGGTGGGCTTGTGGTCTTGGGTCTGTGTGGTTTGTAGTGGGTGGTGGTGATAAGAGGTCCTCTGTAATTGCAATAAGAGATGTGGAGCTTGTGAAGTTAGTGAACTGCTATTGTTTGGGGACAGTCCCAGTCTGATTTTGTTTATAAACCCTGGGCTTGTTGCCCAGAGGGAAAAGAGGTCACTGTATCATCTGAGCTCTGACCTCAAGGAGGCCAGAGGGCTCTGACTTTCCTTTTTTCCTTTTTTTTTCTTCTCCTCTTGATTAATTCTCCCCCCTCCCACAGCACCCTGTGTAACTCCTCCCTCTTTTCTCATTCTTTTCTTTACCTGTGTCTGAATTTACATGACGAGCTTTCCCACCCCAAAGGTCAGAGCCTGTGGAGACAGGGGGCTAAAGTAGACTAGCTGCCTCTGAAAAGCCTAAAGTGGATTCAGGAAGAGAAAAATGTACATGGATTTGGAAGAACACAGATCTTGTCGCAGGAGTGTTGGTTTAAGATAGATAAATAAATAAGCAAACAAATAAGTCCATAAAGGTGCTAACTGCCAGACTGGAAGAAATCAGGAATGGATCCAACTGCCGGCAAATACAACACACACACACACACACACACACACACACACACACACACACACACACACACACACAGAGGCTTAACGTGCCTCTTTTGAATGGCATTGGCTTTGCCTCTCATATCAAAGAGGGTGTTGTTTCTCCATGGTAAGTCATATTGAAACACACACACACACACACTTTTGTTACTTCTCAAGAAAACACATTCTGTGCATAAAAAAGTTTGGACACACACACACACATACACACACACCTTTTGAATTATCTTACTGTAAATACATGCCTGTGACACCTTCCCAAGCAAGTCCTGCACTTTTCCATTCATTTTCAATGTTCCTTTCCTCCTGACCTACACAAATCCTAATATTCCTGCACACACACACACACACACACACACACACACACACGTCTTTAGTATCAAGTTTTAAGTGTGTTAGCAGGAGCTGCAGAGTTAAACAAAAATATTAGTTAACATACTGCCTTTGTTAACTAGCCCCTGGGTGGAAAAGAGCCAACAAAAAGAGGAAGGAAGGAGGGGGGCTGAGGATCTGAAACTGTCTGTAGCGCTCTAAAGGGTTCCTAACGCTAAAGTCTTGTAATACCTTGTTTCAAACAGAGCTTATCTATAGAGCCCGGAAGCCCAGTCAAAAGAGTGGGAACCTTTCCCTTGGGCTGGACTTGTTCTTGAGCTGGAGGACGCCTGGGAGAGGGAGGTGGGGCATTATTAGGGAATTGGTTAGGGGAGGGCAGAGGAAAGGGAGAATGGACAGCCGGCGACTCATTATCCCGTTTGGAAAGCCCAGAGTGTCCTCAGCGTGAATTTGTGAAATAAACTGAGCCGAGGGAAAAAAGTCTAGAAATAGAAGTTACCTTTTGTCTCAATGTTAATTGTTCCTTGTCTCCAACACTCAACACCTAGCCACTTGGTGTGTAGCCTTAGGGTTCGCCAACACTTAAGGATTCAGTGGCAAGGTGCTGGAGGTAGGAGATTTGGGCTTTGCTGGAGCAGCTCTTCAAAGTAAAGAAGAGGGTCTAGCGAAAGTTCTCCTTGTGCTCCTTTCACTTTGAAAAATAGAGTAGGCAGCGCTCCATAGGGTGGCGGCAGGTTGGCATAGTTTAAGTACCGTGACATGATGCTAGAGAGAGTGGATTGGGAATCAAGGACCAAGGTGCAGGGCCAAGGCTCGTAAGAGACCCCGAGGGGAACAGCTGGGGGTCCTGGAGCGATCGACTGAGAATGAGATCGTGGGGGGCCGCGGCTCCTTGGCCGGGCAGAGAGGCTGGGTTCCGCCCGCGCCCCGAAGCAGCCCGCAGGAAGGGCTTGGACTCGCCCTGGTCGCCGCGCCCCTGCCGGCGGCCCACCCCGCGCAGACCAGCCGCGGCTCTTGGCAGCAGCTCTTCTAGCGCCGGCAGGGCGCTCTGAGGCCAAGCCCTGGAGGAGACTCTTGACTCTGTGCTAGTGCTCTCTGCCCCTTCCCCCGAGCCCATTAACCCCCGACCTCACCCCCAGCCTCTCTTCTTAGGAAAGAGGTGAAAGAAGAACAGAGAGAGAGATGATTAAAAACAAAACACACACAAGTACACATGCTTTGGAAGGGCAACACTCCCTGCACAGAAGGGATTGCAAAAGTGGGCAAAGGCTCTCTCATTCTGTTCTGCTTTTGTTTTCTTACGTAGAATTCAATAACTGCCCTTTTCACCCAACACACACACACACACACACACACACACACACACACACACACAGAGAGAGAGAGAGAGAGAGAGAGAGAGAGAGAGAGAGAGAGAGAGAGAGAGAGCTATGTTTTGCAAAAAAGATGGGGGTAGGGATGTTGGGACAAAATTTTTAAATCATTTTCTTGGTTTTCACATTTGTTGTTTTGACATTAATGACATTGGTATTATTGATAACGTTTCAAGGAGGGTAAAACAGCAAAAGAAATAAAGAACATGAAAAGGAAATGATCACCTTCCTCATCCACCGTGGCAGAAGCAAACCCTTTCTGTACCTGAGCCTGAAACAGACTTATTGTTCTCAGGTGTTTCCTTCATCATGCGCATTTACTAGGCTGCAATAGCAGGAAGTGGCTTTTCCATCACCCAGCTTGTACACTGAGCCCTCTCCAGCAAAGGGCTTGATCCTTGCTCATTTGAACCTGAAAGTTTCCCCTGCCTTCATTTCCCCTCAGTCTCTTGAAAAGTCCCCACCTTGTCCCTCATGCAGACACCTCAAACTCTTTTCTTATTATTATGTTTTTAAGCCAGGATGTTTGCTCTCTGGGGTGTTTTTCTGTAAACAGTTAACTCTACATAAAACACCCTTTTCCCTCACATGTTATAGAGAATTTAAATTTTACCCCTGTGTTCAAGAACGTGTTTCTCAACCCCACTGAGGTGCAAAGGTAGACTGTTAGTAAATTCTGATGCAGTTGTATTAAGGTGAGGCTGTAAACAAAAAAATCGCTTTAAAATCTTAGAAGCCTTTTCGCTGTGAATACACTGCCTTCCAAAGAAGTTGGAAATGGAAGTCTTTGGAGACTGTGAATTTCCTCTTTGTTTTTTTTTTTTAACATGTAGTCACCTTGGTTTCTAAAACACTGCTACTTGTACCTATTCCAGATTTCTAAAGTGTCATTGGCCTTTTCTCTTACTCAAGACCATGTCTACATTTGATTCTCTGCTCCAAGCCTCTGGATTTTTGTTGTAATGTTAGCCAGTGGCTGAAGGTAAGCGGCTTTCCAGAGATGGGCTTCGGTCTGCTTTTTGGTAGGACTATAATTTTGTCATCCCAGGTGTTTTCATTCCATTTTATCTGTCCTAGGATGTAACAAGTATGCACTAATAGTACGATGGGTCAGGCCTAGGAAGACCTGTTTACTCTCTCTGTAGTCCCAACCTAAGCAATAAACCTTTCTGTTGGGGTTTGGTACCTTTGGTTCTTAAGGCCTAAAACAAGGTTTAGAAACAGATCTTGGCAGTCCAAAACTTCAAAGGCCTGTCAGCTCAGAGGCGGCTGATGCCTCACCTGTCCAGGAAGCAGGACAGTGAGACATTTCCTGTTTTTATTGCTACTCTTATCTTCCCTGTGTGATTCTAGGCTTTAAAATATTACATAGATGGTGACCTATAGTGTAGCAGTGTATCAAGATGCAGAGTATATATATATATATATATATATATATATATATATATATATATATCCCACATTCAGTAGGGGGTATTTAAAAGTATGCCTATTCCAAGTGTTAGTTAATTATCTTTTAATGAAAGTGTCACTCATATTCACATCTGTAATATTGGAAAGAGATAATTAGATTTTCAAATGAGAATCAGCCTCCTTAAATTTTGCACAAGAAAATACCAAGTATATTTCACTCTAATGAGATCTGTAGCGGGGTTTTAAAATTCATCATAATGTGCTTCAAGAAAGATAACTCAACAGACTAGAAAGATGAAAGGTTTTCTTCCCTAAGTCTTCTTAAACCTATTACATTGAACTTATGCGATCTGATAAAATATTCAAAAATATTATATAAAAGCTAGAGCTATACCCCAGTATCACTCTTACAAGCCGGACTTACTCTCATTTGGAAGTTTACTTTAACTAAACTAACCACTTCCATCTCCCTTGCCCTGGGTTTTCTCTGCTGCGAAGGCAATTGCAAGATACAGTTTAAATAGGACGCCTCAGGATCCGAGTGTGATTCGGTCTTTGAAAGAGGTTGGGCTGGATGATGTTTGCACACAGGCAGGCACCCTTTATTTACATACATCTGCATATTTGCTCAGGCCCCAGTATTTTGCCATTAAAATGCGTCCGAGCACATAGTAGAATAAACTGTGTTAGAGAAAAGCTCTTAATTACCCTAACTCATATTTCTCTTAAAGCTCCCTAGTAAACAAATCTCTGGTCCGATAGTAATTACTTTGCCTCATTAAAAGAAAAAAATTCTCGAATGGTTAAAGGGCACTTCTTCGAAACTATTTGTGCTTTATCTTCTCCCCTCTGCTCTGTGTGTGTGTGAGTGTGTGTCTAATGAAGTTTGAGAGTTGTGCGCGGGGGCGCATGGGGTGCGAGCCCCGGAGGTCCCCATCCCCTGTCTCCGCGGTCGCCTAGTCCAGGACTCCAGCCGCAGCGCTCGGAGCCTTGAAAGTCGCGAGGCTCCCGGGCTGCTCTGAGTCCCGGCTGCGCGTCATTTGCAGTCTGGGGAATGTTGATCACCTCACTAATTACACCTCTCGCTCCCCCCTCCCTCTCCCTCTCCCTCGCTCTCCTCTCTCATTCCCAGAGTGCATATCGGGAATAGACACACAAAGACATGCGCACTCAACTTAATCAGCCATTTTTTTAAACAGGGCTAAAACGATAATAATTAGCAGAATAAAGACATATCGGATTTTCATTTCCTTTCCTCCTTTTCCCAACCCCTTCACAACCAAACAGCGAGACCGCGGTCGGCACATGCTTTAACTCCTCCCGGACCCCCGAGGACCGCTCCGTGCCCCCCACTTTCTGCTCCAGCGTTTTTATTTTCACCCAATAAAGTTCGAGGATTATTTTTTTTATTTTTTTATTTTTTTAATGAACCCTCTCGTTTTACTGGGATGTGATCAGCTGTACGTAAAATAAAAGCAAAACAAAAAAGAGGCGAAGATCGAGTAGGAACTGCAGGGGAAATGGAAAGTAAGTTTTTTTCTTTAACTTTTATTGAGTAGTTTGTGTTAAATTTAGGTCGAGTATCGATTATCTTTCCAGCCTGATCTTGCACAATCTTTGATATTTCGCTCCCTCTCTCCCTCTCCCTCTCCGCCTCTCTCCCTCTCTGCCCCTAGCTCGCTTGCTCCCGCTCGCCCTAGCACACATTCCCTCATCCCGACCATCTCTTCCGCTCTGCCCCCCTTTTCCATCTATTTCCCCCGTTTTTTGGCTCAAAGGTTTGCTCTGCTGAGGGAATGAGAAGGCACGGGGGGACCTGGTTTTCTGCTTGGGGGAAGGCGTGCTTTTCGGGATTTAACTTTTGTATTAAGTGGCCAGCAGTTTTGTCCTTTTCTCTGTGTTTTCGGGCTCTGCCTTCACCCGGAGCCGGGGGACACTCTGGCGGCCGGGAGAAACTGTCAGCTCCGCAGCGGCGCGGACACTGCCTGGGGTCCCCGCTCGCCCCTCGCCCCTGCACCCCGTTGAGATGACGCTTCCTCGGCTCAGATCCTCCGAAAGTTTGGACGTTGGTCGGTGGGGCTTGGAGCCCCCTCTCCTCTCCTCTCCTTCGACCCTCCCCTGTCCCTTTTTCGGTTTCTTTTTCTTCTCCCTTTTACCTTCCCCACCCCTTAGCAAGTTCCCCGAAGGGCGCTCACTGCGCCGGGCGGCAGCAGGCCGGGACTGGTGCGCGCGGGGCGCGGGGCTCAGGAAGATGGGAGAACGTGGGGCTGGGCTGCAGGTAGAGACCAGTCCGCCGAACAGCGGCCGGCCGCGGCTGGCGGGGGCTGCTCTCGGCTGCGCCGGCGCTGCGGACCCTGGCAGGTCCGTTAGGAGGCGGGATCTCCCGGCCTCCGGCAGCGGACCTGGGGGTGGAGGCAGCTTGCCCGGGGCTTGATCTCAGCTCTAAGAGGACACCCGTGGCTGGGGATCAAGAGCCTTTGCTTTCTTTTTGGTTAAGGGCGAGTGTGTGTGTGTGTGTGTGTGTGTGTGTGTGTGTGTGTGTGTGTGTGTGTGTGTGTGTAAGTGTAGGGGGGACTGTCGCCGACTGTGGGAACTGATTCATTCCTTGCCCCCCCACCCCAACCCACTCCAGGGTTCCATGTCTGCAAATGAACTTCACCTCCCTAGCTTCAGCCGGTACCACGCGCGCCTTCTGGCCCGAGCAGCTAGGCGAACGAGCAGGGGCTGGAATGCGGCGGGTCTTGTCTTTTTATTTTTTTTTCTGCCCCCCTCTTCTGCCTCCTTCCCTTTCCATTCTTTCTGCTCTTTTCTATCAGAAAAAAAATTAATAAAATTTCTCATGGAATTGTATAAAAGTTCCTCAGCGATGGTCAAGTTGCAGAAGGTTCCCCATCCAGCCCCCTCCCCCAGAAGACGGTGCACTGGTTTGTATTTCTTTTGTTACCTGTGATCCGGGCGGGGGGCTCCTTGCAGTGCTGGGTCTGGGGTCCGGCCCAGATATGAGGCTCCGGCGGCGCCTTCGGCTGTGTCTCCACAGTTCCGTGCGGTCCTGGTGAGGTTTTAGCTACCGTTCGGTGAGACATCCTCCTTGTAGGTACCAAAGGTTCAGATCACAAACACGGACACCCCCCCCCCAACCACACACACACACATACACACTCCGACCCCTGAACACACACACACACACACACACACACACACAGTCAACACTCACAGACACACATTCGCCCCACTCCCCCCACCTCCTGCCCCCACCTTGCCTTCACTCTCCCCTCCCCCAAAAGCACACACAGAACAACCCCCCCCCCCCCAGCCAAACAAAAACCCAAAGAGAAGTTCAGTGGCTGAAGATGGTGGATTGACACTGACTCAGACAGATGCAGGTTCACCAGGAAATCTGGCGTTCCCGATTTCTGACAGTCGCATTTCCTCCCCTTGACCCCCCCCTTTTATTAACTCTGTTCCATGTTTAATCAAGGATCATGTAGATGGCAAAAGGAGAGACACGGGGGGAGAGGAGAGAGGAAGAGAGAGGGAGAGGAGAGACAAGAGACAGGAGTGGGTTTTTTTTTTTCTTTCTTTTTTTTTTTTTATTGTGTTCTCCTGGATTTTCAGTGGCTTGATCCCTATAAACGTGGAGTGGTTAAAGCTCATATGTAGTATTATATTTTTAGTTGGGTGGATGGATGGAAGAATCAGGGAGAGGCTGCGGCTGCCGCTGCCTTTTCGGTTGGTGCTTAGATTAAGGCTGAGACTTGGCTGCGATTGGGACGCGACAGTGACACGGGCATCGATCGCTTCCATTGAGAGCAATGCAAAAACACAGCCCGGGTATGTAGCACTCTCGCTGCCATCCACACTTGCTTTACTTTATATTTACTGACAAAACTGGCAGAGCAAGCTCGGACTTTCTTTCTGTCTCTCTCTTTGCTCTTTCCTCTTTTCTAACTGAAGAATAAAAAGGATGGTGTATGTAGTATTTGTTGAAAAGGATGGGTTTAAATAAGGCAGAAAGCGAATATTTGGGGTTGTTTCGCTTCATCTATGACTGCATTTTAGAGTTTTTCTTCTCCACTGAGAAGCATACTAAAGAAACTGAAGATTTTCTTTCCTCGTCTTAAAAAAAGGAAAATAAAAAGTAAATCCTTAAGGGGATGTTTGATATTGTTCAAGGGCTGGAGTTGCAAGCAGAGCAGCAGGAAGAGACACACAAATAAAAGATGGCCAGCCAGCTGTTTTAACCTCTTGCACCTGGCTTCAGTGTAGGGATCATAAGGTTCATACAGTTGGTTCTTTTTTAATGGTTTTAATATTTATGGTGTAAACTGCTGAAAGCATCGCTGTGTGTTTATTCAATAGCTGGCTGCTCTTGTATTTAAAAAGTAAACTCTTATTAGACTGTTTTCCTTTTTTATAGCAATGGAGATAGGGTCAATGAAATATGAGGGTAGCACCATAAATCTGAAAAGTGAAATGTACCCAAGGAACAAAGAAAGGTCAGGTAAACCAGCTGTGTATGTCACAGCAACAGCACCCACTGTGGGGTAAGGCAGAGGCAGTGACTCTGGGTCTGGGAAGTGAAAGTTGCCACTTAAAGTTAAAAACAGGCAACCATGATTGGCTCTATTGTAATCTTTGGCAGTTTTTGGCAGAGTAGCCAACTCTGTTCATTAATTGTGAGCTAGTTGGATTATTTTAAAGGTGCTTCAACATCAAGGGAAAACAGAAAGGAGGCTAGGAAAATTGCTGTTTAATATTGCAGAATTTACTGCTTCCATCCTGACCATGAGCCTAAATTTACACAATGAAATCTGATTATCTCTAATAACAATATTAGCTCCTGCACTGGATGGATGAGAATTGAGGTGGTTTTGTTGATTGCAAGGGTTTAATGTTGCATTTCAGAATCTGATGTGGTTTGGCCTCCCTTCCATTAACTGGAAAACCCCTGAGGTTTTACAATTATTTCTTAAAGATAATACATTTAAGATTGCATTGGTAGGCTGAAGAAAAGTCATAAAGGCAAGAAGGGAAGCCCTTAATAACTCTTGAGGTTCAGACATGTTCAGCAGTTAGATTGGCTCTGACTTCACCAAGGGTCGACAATGTGTCATTTCCACGAAGCCAAATTGCCCTCTGCCTATATGATATTAATGTGCAAATCAATATTTCAGGGATTAAATTTCCCTTCTTCATTTTTTATGGTTTCTACCTCAATAAGTCTCAAGTCTATTAGAAGAGGCTGGATGATTTAAAATCTTTCACTGCAGAATGGCTTGTTGTAGTCTTGTTTCACAGACCATTTTAGGTTTTTCGTTATAAAGACTAAAGGTGCCCTACAGAAGTTGTGAGGCAGTGTAGAGCCAGGTCTGTAGTGTAAAGCTCTCCTTCGATTAAAGCTATGATGTATTGGGAATATCCTGTATGTGTTTATGCATGGTATATACATTCTGCAGCTTTAAAAATATTATGTTAATCACCTATTGATTTATCTCAAAATCAATTGATGCCCCTTTCTTAGTAGTGATTTGTTCAGCATTCTTGAGACCTGTGTTAATTTTCTAAAACACTAGCATGAATTACCTCGGTGTGAAAGTATTGGGAGGAAGAGATTTTTCATGTAGCAACATTTCCTAAGAAGTACTTTTAGAGATCACTGTTTCTGACAGTAATAATCAAGTGGTGTCATTTGCATATATTGTTGTCATAGCTATCATTGAGTTTTCTGACTGACTGGCTTGGCTGGTATCTGTTCAATGAGGCCTCCTTCCTTTCTTTATATTTAGTTTCCAGCACTTAGTAGGACATTACTTCTTGAGACTCTCTTGGAGAAACACAATTATATCAGTAAAATAGAAGGCTTGATTGGAAAATGCAAAGTAGAGATGGGGTGTGGAAATAAAAGACTGACTTTATCATGTAATCTTCGGAAGGCCTACTGCCTATCATTTGGTCTTGTTTTATAGTCTTAAACCATCTGGACCAAGTTCCGCACAGCTGCAAGAATTTCATATGTGATAGAACATTTTTTCCATTCAGTGTGAAATGTTCCTTCCTAAAAAACGTACACCAGACTCGCTTAATTTAGTCTGTTAAAAGGAATGCACATGAAAAAGGACAAAAGGCTCTTTAATCTCCACAAGCTGTTTGTTTTTCTTAAAGATTCCTGTGTGTTTGGGTTTGAAAAGTCATGTTTATTGAGGAGATGATTCTGAGGTGTGACACTAAAATAATCTATGATTTTTGGACTGGTGGCAATGCTCCTATCCAATTTGCAGAACTACTTTTTATGCCTGTCAAAACACAGAGTTAATCTATCCTTATTTACAATTAATCTCAATAAAATTAATCTTAACTATGCTTTATTCAGTGGCTTAAAATATCTAATTATATTCAATTAACTGCTGTTATAGTAATTAACATTGCTTAATTGCCTCTGCATATATTTATGTAAAGCTCATTAGCTGCTGCTGTCTCCTTTTCCCTTTTCTACTTGCTATTTTTGCTGTTGTCAAACCATTTTTATCTCCCAAGGTTTGACAGTGGCAATAGAACAGAATCTTTCGTAACACTTTCTGGAAATGAGTGTGATTGCTCTCTCCTATATCAGACACTTGTTAGTTGCCTTTAACTGCTGCTCTAGCTGGTACCCCTGTCTTCAGTTTCTTTTCCTGGATTTCTAGTACACTCACCAAATATTTTCTGTCATTGTGGCTAGAAATATGAGAATCCAGGTTAGGCTTTGTATTCATAAGTGAAGAGCTTTTCAGTGTCTGCCTAGGGGCTGTCCCTATAGGCAGTGTGGTTTTTTTGTTTTTTGTCTTTTGGGTTTTATTTTTTTCCCCTCCTCTAAAAAAACCAATCTAAGGGTTAAAGACTTGGCCAAGGTTCAAACTGAGAAGCGCCCAGGGAAAGTGCATGTGAATATGTACAAGTTTCATGTAATTAGTGCTTAATTATATTAACATATGCAAATTGTCAACTTAGGAGCTTGTTGAGCTGGCAAAGATCAGCTAGGCACAATTGCTATATTGTTCTGAAACAATAATGGATTTCAAGTTGGATTGTGGAAACACATAACTAGCTATCTAATTTAACTCATACCATGGCGAAATTTCATTAGTCTCCATGGAGACTGGTTTAATTGTGCTGACTAATGTTCTGGGCTGCAGAATGTCCTAAAAAGAAATCGTTGTTTGCCTAATCCACCTTACAATGACACTTGTTTGTACATGTTTCCCTTGTGTGGGAATTTGCATATGCAAATAAATAGTTTCTCTGCCCCATTTGTCATGGCTGTTCATTACCCATGAAGAGGACATTGTTACTGGGCTGTTACTGAGTCTCCCAAGACTGGATAGTGTCAACCAGTCCAGCTACATTCTTTCATAATTTGTTTCTGATTAATAGACCAGAGTTGGTCTCATTCTCTTTGGGCATCTGCAAGGCAAGGTCAGTCTCTGACAAAAAGGAGCTTCTACAGTAACTGAAGGACTTTTTCTTCTGCCTCAGCCTCTGCTTCTTCCACCCATTGGTTAACAGAATGATATTTAAAATAATGTGTTCTTGTTCAAAGAATGGCTCTACTAATAACCACTAGTTTCCTAAAGCAAAAAGATAGGAAAAGAAAGGAGATTCTGTTATTAGAATATTAATCCTGTTTTTGACAGAAAGGTAAACTGATATAATTGCTTTTCAGTTGAAGGCATGGGGGTTTATACAAGTGTGAAAGCATCGGAAAAGGATTAGCATTTTTTTGCATAATGAAAAGCTCTGTTGAATAGGGATCCAAATGGTTGACTGAATGACTAAGATGAAAGGAAGATGAAAATGCAGGCTTCTCTTTCTTTATGTCTATGTTCTGCTCTCTCTAAAGTTATGTTTGTCCAAGACATGAGCAAACAAGCAGACGCAGATTTCAGCAACTTTCTAAGGTGTCCTGAGCTTTCATTATGATTGGGAAGATATGGATAAAGTTAGCACAAGCTGGTAGATGATCACCAGAGGTTTGTATTTAGAAGGCTTTTAAGAAACATGCCAGCCTAGCCAAAGATTGACTACTGAGGATCAAGAATTCCCAGAACTTTGCTGGTTAAAATAGTTGTTTTAGGGGAAACCAGTGGTATGGCATGAATATTCAGATCATTTAATTAATGACTATATAGTGTACTTGTTCCCATCGATAAGAAGTAACTACCTCAATTAACAGAACACTTCATTGTGGGCAGAGCAGTGTATTCTGTCTTTTGGTAATGTTAGGTGTTTAACTTGGCTATCAGCTTTTGTAAATTAAGAAGGGAAATTCTGAGTGCAATCTTCTGGGTAGTTCACAGGTGTTTATTTTAAGTAGGTCTTTTGAGAGACTTCTGGGAGCTGTACATTCACTGGGAAACATTTGCAGTTGGGTTTTTCCTTGTCCCTAGTAAGAGATGTAATTGCTTATCAGTTGACGATATAAACAGGTCTCTTGATGAAGTTTCCTCATCCATAATGAGGGCAATGAAAATACCATGTGTTGAGACACCTTCAAAGGTGAGAACTGCTTCTTTTGTATATATGTAAATCCATAGCAGAATAGATCATTATTTGCATACACTTTGTATACATGTATACATTTTACCCAAGCTCTTTCCAAGTTGGAGTCACCACACATTATCCATGGGATCCATGGGGAAGGCTTCCCTGGAGCAGAGGTGAAAGATTTCACCAGATATTTTTCTAACTACTTTGTGGCTAAGTATCAGAACTTCCATTTGTCTCATCACTTTAGCTGTTCAGTTGCTGGCGTTCTGTTATGAAGGTTATATGGAAACTTGAGAAATCAAAAGTGTTGCCCTATAAAAGAAAGCGTACAGGTTGCCTCTTGAGTACAGCATATTGTAAAGGAAAAGTGTTTGATCTTTGTTATAAAGTCACCCAACTCCTTTACTAGAGTCCTTTTTAAAATTTGTCAAGAAATTCTGGATTGTTTCAGAAACTTTTATGGTTAACTTTATGATATGCTTGAAAAAAAGTCTTAAAAGAACAAAAAATCCACATTGAGGCTATTTTTTTAAACATGAATAATGGTTTATTATGGTATTTCCATAAGAAAAATGTGTTAATTTAAAAAATAAATTCATTTATATTTTAAGACATTGTTAAGCAGGCACCATGTGTTGTAACTGGCAGCATTCCAGCCACCATGGATGCGGATCACACGTGGGTTAATAGTAGCTTATGTGATGTCTGCATTCTTAGGAAATGGGCAAAAACCCAGGGTATTCTGATATCAAGATTGCAAGAATCAGACAGAGCAGAATATATGTTTATATATGAACAGATGGACACATGTGAGAACTAAAAGTGCACAATTTCTCTTGGCACTTGTTTTACTTATCCCTGACAACATAACCAAAATCTTAGTTCACTCCTGGTCTTTGATGGCTCAGGACAAATTGGGCTTTTAATGAGAGCTCAGTGGCATTATTTTCTTGCATAAGGATTGGGCTCTTTGCAATCTTGCTGGAGTTGATATTGTGTTAATTCCCTCATTTCAGAGGTTCACAAGTTGGCTTGGAAGTTTGATATGGCTTCACATTTGACATACAATCCTCAGGTCAGAAATGGCTGCTCTCCCCTTCTACTCAGAGGATTGTGAGTGAAATGAAATACTTGCCACTGAGGAATTTTTCGAATGTATGCATGTCGTGTAAAAATAGCTTTGACACCAAAGCCATGTTTGGCAAGAGGCATCTGTAATATAATTATCCACTTTAGCATTCTAGATGTAAAAAAAAATAAACAAAATATTAAGAATTGGAGTAGACTAACTTGATGCTTATGTCAGAATGCCCTAATGCTCCAAGCAAATATAATCATCCACTTTAGCATTAGAGATGTAAAAAAATAAATAAACAAAATATTAAGAATTGGAGTGGACTAACTTGGTGCTTATATCAGAATGTCCTAACGGTCCAAGCAAACTTAGTTATGTGTTTTGGTCAGCTAGGAGGCTGCCATAGTAGCATCTAGATCTAGTTTTCCTGTCTGATACCTGTCTATCCTGGGAACACAGCAATGCTCAGATGAAAAATGGGTAGCACATATTCTAGCACATGCCTTTTAAAACAATGTTTATTGATTGTGTTCCATCCTTGCGATAAAACCAGAAAGCATTCTACGAATATTTACTTAGATCTAAATCATTTTAACCAGGGAAAATTGACTTTTGTGTTAAAATATGCATTTTATAACTCTCCATAAAGCTCCTTTGCACTAAAATGAAGAAAGGAAACCCATAGCATAACAACATTAAAATACAAAATCTTACACCCTTTTATATGTAACCTGGTTATATTCTTAAAATCAAAACAAAATAAAAATTTGAAGAGAAAGATTTCAGAGAATCTTAAAATTTACCTATTTAGAAGAATTACCTGAAGAAGACTAAATATTGATAGATTTATCTTTCCTCCCAGGATAGCTTCATGAAACCTGTATTCTTTAATTTTCAGTTTGTAACACTTTAAAAAAATACATAAATTTAGGAATGGTGTAATATGTACTTAAGAGTTCCTGAATCTATTTTGTTTTAGTGAATACAATTGTGTTTTGTGTTTAGTTTTTGATAACACGTCTACTCCACTCACATGCATGTGCACATGCGCTCACACACCTGTTCACTTCCTGATTGAATGCTTCTCTTTGTTCCATAGATATTCTCAGTAGAAAACAATGAAAATTTCCTCCCAAAAGCTAAGTTTCCTTCATTTTCTGAGAATTGGTCAAAATAAGCTCTGTAGAAAAAAAAAAAGCAAGGAAGCTGTTGAGACCTCCAAAAATTAAAGACTCAATAGCTAGAGAACAACTTTCCATTCATTCACTTCAGTTCAGCTAGGTCCTTTGGAAAACTGGAACTGAGTTCATGAGAAAGTATCAATTTAACCAGCATGCCAGGAGAGTGTGAACACAAGAGCTTTATTCCATCTTTCGAGGATTGGTGCTCACTCCAGTATCATGTATGCTTGGGGAAGGGTTTGCTGCATGCGTGAAAATGAAGACGTGAAGATGGTGAAGAGAGGCAGAGGAAGACGTGTGATGGTGATCCAGCAGGGGTGCTTTCTCTGAGCAAGTGTGCTGTCTGCTTCTGAAGGGGGCTAAGCAGAATCCGGGCAGCCTCTGAGCACTGTGACTCTTCTACATGCTTTTGTGTTAAGTAACAGGTTAGTCTAGGTGCTCTGAATGGCCAAGAAGAGACTATGATTCATAAAAACACTGATGACCTCAGTGACTTAAAATGCATTTTTAATATCATGAACATGGTGCGAACAAGGACAAACTTTCCATTCTCTGTGAGGGAAGTAAATGAGGACAAGGTTGTGAAGTTTTCCAGGCAGCATAGTGTACAGAAAGAATGTACATAATTCAAGCCAACCTATGCTTTCATTCTGTTTACTTTGGATTTATTTTCCTTTTAAGTAAGTTTGTTTATTTTCACTTAAATTTTAGATGAGAGTCTACTTAATTTCTTAGTAACCTAATGACCCATAGGCATCATGTCTGTTACAAGCTATCTTGATTTATTTAGATGTGCAAGTGACCTTGTCCAAGTATTTAATCTTTGCAAACCTCAGTTTCCTATTTTGTGTCTCCCAAGTTTGAGGAACGTAAGTGTCATGTGACGTGATATGTGGTCACTGTGGCCATGCACTGAGTCTTTTTTTTTTTTTAGTAGCTTGTTTTAATGTAACATTTGGATGGTGAGTGTTTGATAAAGTAAATCTACAAGGATCTGAGTAGTGTGGCCCATCTCCCTGATAAGAAGAGATAAGCAATGAGTATGTCTCAGAGGTAGGGAGGAGATTAGTAGACTTTTCACATCTTTTTCCCCTTGGCAGGTCTCTGGATGACATCTAGCTTGGCAGGTGGCTCTTTCTCCACACCATTATCTCTCATTCCATCATCACAACCGGGCTTAGTTATGAGTGCTCCTAGATATTTAATGCATTTCTGGTTCTTCATTTTTCTATGAAGCAAATTAGAACAGAAACAGTTTTTAAATAATTCAGACCTTGGTCAATTCACATGAACTCATGAGTCCTGGCTGTCCATTAAATACAATAATAGAGAAGACCACAAAGCTCGCTTCAATCTAGCAGTGAACTCAATCTGCTTGAGAGCCTGCAAATTAGAGGGTTTTCTAAAACTGGCTTACATGCCATAGAAGAACTTTTGTATGTATTTGTTATTAAGAGATTTTCATATGTCATGAAATGAATATCAGTCATGCTGTTCCATGGAGATCTATTAAACAAAATCTCTACCAGACCAAAGGAAAAAACATCCAGTTTTATGTATACATGTGTGTAAATGTCTACAGAATCATTAAATCACCTTGAGGAATTTTTTTCCAACAAGTTATTAGCATCCACTTGCCTTAATCGCTAGTGTAAGTGAAAGAGTTTTGCCTTTTTACAATAATGCATTATTTGATGAAGGATAATCCTGTTTAAAAGATAATAGATTGTCTAAATGTTAATAAATATATAAATGCACTGTTTGGTGCCATCTAGAAACTGAAATATATTTTTGTTAGTTTTTAAAATATTTTAATTCCTAATAATTTCCACTGTGAAACATATTTATACACAAGATTATTGTTTACATCTGTATGGAAATATAAGTGGCCTTAGATTGTATGTGCTAAGAGTTCGTCAGATAAATTGTAGCCTCTATAGTGTTAGTACTCACACCCATTTAAGTACTGCATCTGCAGTGATGGGTTTATTATTAGCAATTTCTTGAAGCTTAAGCTGCAGAGTAACTTACTGATGATTATCAAAAGCACACATGCAACCTTCAGTTTATTTTCTACTAGCAGATTTTGTTCCCTCTCTCAACTAGGTATTGAAAAGAAGTGTGTAAATTCAAGTTGGTTGTTCCTTTTCTGGAAAATTCCTTAGAGAAAACTTTTAGGGCAATGTAAATGGGTGTTTATACTAGAGACCTAGATTATTGTAGTCACAAGGAAAAGGGCACAATTCTCTTTTCAACTGATAAGACAACTGAAGCTCATAGAAATTCCTGGGAAAGATCAAGATTAAGTAAATCAGAGTAGATGAGGAGAACTAGTGTGTGTGTGTGTGTGTGTGTGTGTGTGTGTGTGTGTATGATTGTGTGTTTCCCAGTTTTTAAAGTATTGTTTGTTTGTTTGGTTGGTTGGTTGGATAGTTTGTTCTGTAAACCAAAAACATTGTTTTGCAGGTATCCGAGTCCCTTGCTAATTCTTGTAACTGACTGGGCTGGGTTTATGAAGCTAATCAAGTAGAGGTAGGAACGCAATAGTCCTCAAGGTGAAAAGTTGTAAGAAAAGTGGGAAGGGGTATTTACTTCTTGAAAAGAAGCAGGCTATCAGTTGATTAAGAATCCTTCTAGTTTGCCAGAAGTCACTGGTCATAGAAGGCTGTTTAAGTATTCACTGTCAACAAGGAAATCATAGACAGCACTTAAAGTGGCTCACCTCTGATTTATTCAGAAAGCTCACATAAGCACTTGGCTTTGTTCTTGCTCTAAGAAGGGAACCGATGCCAACAAGCACTCCTTGCATGGTCCAAGAGTGAACAGCACTTTACCTCAAAGGCTGACCTCCTTTCTTGTAGTCTGTTGTGGAAGAGTTGTCTATGATTAGCTGTGTGTCCTGAGAGGAGAAAAGAGGCTATAAGGAGAATCTACTGTATAAATTCCATAGTATATGTACCAAGAACTAGCACCTGGAACTTGGGCTCTTACTATGCCTATAGGTGGAGGTATTTATGTTAAAGCAAAGTCTTGCCTTTCAAAGAATGTAAAGAGTTTCACAGTTATTAACAACTGAAAAATGTGGCCTCTTTCTAACTGAAAAATATGATCATGTCATAGTAAAACTAGTTTTGATAGTGCCTTACTCCCCTGAAGTGATTAGAGATCTAATGCCATAAATAGGGTAAGAAGGAACTATATGCAGCGTGGGATAGGACTGTTCTATGCACTGATTTGCCATGTTTGTCTATGAAGTTCAACTGTATTACTTTACAGATGATGCTCTACTCCATCTGTTCATGTTGAGAGAAGAAAAAAGATATTTAAATGGCAGTCAACTGTCTGGTTTGTACTGACCAGATATTTAGTGGAGACTTAAACCCCCACAAATCCAGTATACACTGAGCTCCCTTTTCTCCTTTGATGGAGTTGGTTTCTTATTACCTATGGAGTATATATTAACACACACACACACACACACACACACACACACACACACACACACACAAATTCTTATCTCAAAATTTCACAATACATTACAGAAACCCAAACAGCCATATTAGTGATGGTGATGCGAGTTCATGATATATCTTTAGATAAAGGTGTGAAATCACATCAGAGTCATCAGCTCATTTGTCATAGCTGGAGTGAAGATGTCAGGACCAATGAGTGTATGAGCACAGAAGGGCCAAAAGGGCCTTTGGAGAGACACATTTTTGCAATGGGAGCCAGCAACGGCTTAGATATAGCTCCGGGGAAAGATTGGGATTCGACAACACTGTGTACAAATCCTTAGCATAACAGACTGGGTTGGTGAGATGGAGATGTGGAGGGTGGGAGCTAGGAGCATTGACACAGTTCTGGAAATGGGCTTTAGACTGCAGCTGGGAAACTATGGAATCTCCAAGGCATATGTTGTGTGTGGGTAACAATTTAAGCTGCGGTGAAGCTACAGGTTTGAGATATCATCAAAGGGAAGACATACTTGTCATATGCTAAACAGGCATACATAGGCCCAACATGTATACCTTGCCTTTAAGTGTAGCAGCATTAAAAGAGTTTCAATCTTCTATCTAACATCTATGTAGGGAAAGAGTAGTTGCATTCACAGGAGTAGCATTCAGGTATCAAATGCTTTTGACATTGGAGTGGAAGTTAATACTTAATTTCAATAACAATTCTGACAAGGGAATACTTGTGACATAGCTGCACTTACACAAAATAAAGAAGTTAAACTTTGTTTGCAGAGTTCATTCTGAAGCATTAATTGAAAAGTAACAGGTTTTCTTTCCCTACACAAGTTCTTGTCTTTGAGAGGCCAGTCCTAGCAGATTCATTTCATTTTGGATCCAGCTAACTGGTCCCTTTCAGCTGATGAGCCCATACAACCTTTTCTTGTTTAGTTCTATTGATTTACAGTGTTAAAGTGAAATAATCTGATACCTGTTTCCTGCCCTTTGAGTATCTGTGGTCAAAGATGCTGATTAGTTTCTCTCCTATCTCTTTAGCTGCTTTAAATGTATAATTATCATTGCATGTCATTTGATAGCTGCACTAATTGCTGCCAACTATTGTCTGTTTGCACTTAATGCTGAAACCTGATCAACATCCTGCTTTGGTGGATGTTTGATGGTAAACTTTAATTAACTCTTATTGCATTGAAGAAGAGTTCAGGCTTGGTGCTAACTAATCATTTACCTTCATTATGTCCTGACAGCTCCACTTGTCCTTGGCCCTAATAGATAAACCAGTCAGTAAACAAACCTGCAAACCCCATGTCTCGTAGTTGCTCCACACTAATATTTTGCTAGTTAATATGTAAGATAATTGGGGCCCAATAATTATGTAGTTGGCTTCATATCTCTAGTTCCTCATACACTAATCTTGAATTTCTTCTTCAAGCTGGCCAACTTCATTTCATGGAAACTGTAGATTTGAGCTAACATTACTTCTTCAACATGGTCCTGGGAACATGCATCTTTTGAATCAATACCATTAAGCTTGTCTCCTGTTGGAATTCTTGTAATTATTTTTCCTGAAATACTTTTCCTGTAATGATATTGAAGTTAAAGTAATCAGGTTACCAGCAGATCATGTAAAATTCAACTCAAAATTGCCGGTTGCTTGATTTTAATTTGTTTGACATCAAGTTTGTTTGAAAAGGGATAATATGTGGGTAAACCAAGGAGCTTATAATTATGGTTGACATTTGTTTGTTTATAATGAAATCTAATTAAACTTCATAGATTTAAAACACAAAAGTTAATTACTGAATTGCTCACTCCACTGCTGGGCAGCAGTCAAATCAACTTTTAGGGCAAAGACAGAGGGAGAGACAGAGAAAGGCAGGGTAAGAGGGAGGGAAGAGAAAGAGGAAGAACTCACAGACAAAAGGCCTTTCAAAACAGAAATAAAATAACCAGCTAATCTTAGTGATCAAACATGAATTTGCCAAGATTTCATCCAGCAGAACTTGGCATTCCACTTATGTTCCCTATTATGTTAGTCCTAATGTGGTTTTTTAATATAAAGTAATTTAAAATATTTACATGGAATATAAAAACAGTTGCATTTGGGAGATTCTAAGAATACTATATAGCAAGAGCCACTTGGTAGTGATTTAAAGAATTACGCACTTAACTTTCTTTGTTAAAACTATGTGAAATCATGCAAAAGCACTCGGTCATAGCTCAGGGAATAGGAATGTTGCTGGAATACCTGAACTTTGATTAGTTTTATGAAGGTAATTATGGTTGGTTTAGCCTGTAAGGAATGATTTCTAATATACTTAACACTAGTGCATTTATTGTTATATTGGTGGGAATAGTGAAACACAAATAATCACAAAATTATATTTCCCTTTACTTAGTTGTCAGTAGGTCAGTGTTTTTTATGTGACTAGATAAAGAAGAAAAAATACAGATATATGTATTGGAACATGTTGTCATTATACTACGTATGTAGTAACGCATGTGAAAGAGGGAGAAACACAGATGTGCAATGAGAACATATTGTCATCATACTGTGTATGGGATCAAGCACATGAAGGAAAACTGCAGACATGGCATTAGCACATATTCTCATCATGCTGTGTATATGATAATAATGTGATAGTTGTTGTTAAACTTGTAAATCTTCGGACACCAAACATTCTATAGTTCAAAATATGTTACTTATGCCAATTGTGATTAATTTTTAGTATTCCTATGATTGTTAACATTGCTGTGATCTAGATATTCAGGTTGTTTTAATCGAGAAAGGTTAGCCAGTTAACATTTTAAAGATGGACAATACAGGTGCAGGAAAGACATGGCAACTTTGACTTATACATTTCCAAGAAAGCATTGACGAGTCCATGTTTTCCTCCAAGGAAACTGAAATGATTCCGTGTTATAGCTTCATATGTAAGTGTTATGCACTTGAACTTTCCAATATGATGGGAGTATCTAGGAGAGACCTGAGAAGGAAGACTAATTGGTTCTGCATCACGAGTGCTTTGAAGTTTAGAATGGTTTACACAGTATTGTACTACATCTAGGGAATACATTTAAATGTGTTCCCTCACTGGGTTTATATTTATGTATTATTTAGGGAAGAGATTAGAAGATCATCTACGACTAGCCCTACTTTGAGATCTGGAGAAAAGGGGAAAGTGGTGAATACATAAGTGTGATTGGGTCACTGGCACTATTTGGTACCTTTCTTTTCTTTAAATGATGGAAAGTCACTGTAGTCTCTTAAGTTGGCAAACAACAGCTTTCTAGCAATACTGTAGCTGGTTAGATAGCCTTACCCTTTAATGAAGCAATCACCCAAAAGGCTGAGTGTCAGCTGGAATACTAGCAAAACAGTGTAAAAGAGAAAACCAGAAAAAGGCCCAGGACACAATTACAGTTTGTGTCCTTACCTCACACCAATGCAAACTATTCATTTTCAATTAGAATGAATAAGAAAATTAGAAATCAACTCTATTGGTCAAAATTACCCCAGTTTGTTTCCAGAGGTAGCTAAAGTGTTGGATCCATCTTGCCCACTGATTATGAAATTTTCCTGAAGCAAACAAATAAAATGAGTCATATAATAGCATAATTTGGTTAAAGAGAGACTATTGATTCCTCTGTAAGCAAAGTAGCTGGAGTTTGATTAAAGTTGTAAAGAAAACTGAGTCAAATTCCCGTTTCCCACAACTAATCTAATTAAGAACTATTGGGCTTAGTGGAAAAGTATGGCTCTCCTCATTTGCTCCACAGCACATATGTTTAATGCTATGTAATTGTCACATAACTTCCATGTAGATTTAGTGATCTGAGAGGGAAGGAGGGGAAGGAGACTCAGAAAGCAAAAGGGAAGGGAAGAAAGAATCAAAGGGGGAGAAGACGATGCTTCAGCCACAAGGGTCCTATTTATAGAGGGGGGAACCAATCTGCACTGAATCGCTCATTTAGATTTTAATGAGAAAAACGAGAGGGAAACAAGGAAAAATGACTCAGTTGAGTCACACACGCATACTTGTCTTTGTAAACTTTCCCTTCTTAAAAATGTGCTTGTTCTAAACGCTGAATATATTTGGTTACATCCTTCTATTCAAACTTAATTACCTTCTCCCCTTTGTCATGACATGGGTGGAAAGTTTTTGCCGTGTCAGGAGAGGTCGTCACACATTCTTTTGCAGTTCGCTTCATTAATTCCTTCTTGCAGAAGCATTCTCTCTCGTGCTGGGAAGGTAGAGGGGTGTAACAGAAGAGCCCTGGAACATCAGCAGGAAGCTCTAAGCTGGTTAATGCAGTATAATTGTCTGGACATAGACTGGTCTTTGTTTCTGTGGTTCACTCCGAATCAGCTGTAATTAACTCCAGAGTGCTTCCAGATTGCCAGCAAAGAAAAATTACAGCTTTTCTGTTTTAAATTGTAAAGCTCACAAGCATTAACTATGGAGATTGCCTTTACTTTGATATATTTCTATCCTGCAAGAAAAAAAAAAAAGCTGACTTGACTACCCCACCCCACGACTAAAAATGTGCTTTTGTTAAGTTACTTGATTTAGTGTCTGTTGGAACATAATGGCCCTTTAATTGTTGGGTTTGAGAGCTTTTTGCTTAATATTTTCAATCTTTTGCCATCCCCTCTGCTAATCATCTTAATATTGAAAGGGGAGAGAAGTTATGCATTTTTTTTTCCTGAAATGCTAAACACCCGACTAAAATAAGCAAATTATGGTGAAGGCTGCCTTGAAGGAAAGCATCTTCAAGGCTTGAGATCAAATATGTCTTCTGATGCAATCAGTGCTTCCAGCAAGGTCTGTCACCTGTGTTAGGATGTATCCAAAAGAGACTAAGAGGTGAGGACCATTTTGCTACCTCCTTCCTGTGGTTAGTGAGCCACACCCTTTTCCAAGATCCAGTTCAGTAGTTTATAATTATGAATTCCAGCATGGATAAAAACGAAGTAGTGGTGTGAACTAATACAGCCCAGTACACAAAAGATCTGTCAGCAAGTGATGCAAAAAAAAAAATCCAGCCAAAAATCTTTTTTTTTTCTTTCTTCTGAATTTAACAATGAGGAATTTAAGCCTCAATGTGGCTTTAGCAAGCAAAGAAAAGAAGCTCTTGGTGTCTGCATAATACCACTTTGATGGATTTTTTTTTCATCAGTTCTCTGTACGTGGCAACAAATAAACAAGTATAATTATACTTGTGAAGGCCTATTCATTGCTTTGTCAGGATTAGATATATGTGCCGTTTTCACACTGCGCCTCTCTTTTGTCTTTGCCTAACTCACTATGACATATTGATAGAGGATTTGGAATGGGGAAAAGGCCACAGCAGAGACAGTGATGACCTTTTGGAAACTTGATATAATTCAAGGATTTTTATTTATTTTCTTCTTTTTTTTCAAATTCGTAACTTTTTATCAAATTCTCTTATAAGCAGACAACTTTTAACCCATTTCAGTTGGTGTAAATAAAGACCCAGAGGGTTAGGAGATAGCCAGAGAGCAGGGGAAAATAAAAACAATAGGCTACCGAGTGCCCTGCTCCTTTCCCAACACTTAGCAGAGTGGCTAACCTAGCGTTCCTTTCCCATTATTCTGGCCTCTTGATCAGATCACGGTCTTTTTAATCATTTCACAAACACTGTCTCACTGGACCGTAGAAGAGGGCTGGGGTAGCCTCAATTAAAAAGCAGAGGTAAAACTGGCCTCTGATTTTGGGTTCTAATGGGAACTCTGAGTGCTGAATGCAAAGGCATTCTCCTATTGTGCAGGAAGCACCCCCTTTCATTAGAGGGGCTCCTCTTAGGTGGGTTTGACCGTTTAGCAGAGCAGAGTTCAGGCAGCAGGGACTGCAGAGGAAAGCAAAGCAGAAGGAGAGAGAGAGAGAAAAAAAAACCCTCCTCTGCATATTGTCTGCTGCTTCCGAAAACAGGATTTGACACGATCAAAGTCACTGATCTCGTGAATTCCCGAGAGTACCCCAAACCATGCACACGTATTCTAAGCAGACCAGCAGGTATGTATCGCTCTGAATTTAGCATAAAAGTTAGAGCAGGCTTCTCTGAGGAATTTCCTGAGACTTTTGTGATTTTTTTAAAAGTAGACTATTTGGCAGGAGAGACTAGAAATTGGTGGTGATTAAATAGAAACTAGCTTTGATGGTGAAGAAACTTCGACAGTGAATGAATGTGTTGTACAGAGTCATTTTGGGAATTGTTCTACAGTTTAAGTTAAATGGCTGTCTTTGTGGTCTTCATATTCGGGTGTTTGTAAAGCTAGCACAAGCTTCCTATATGAGTACTATGGGTAAAAGACAAACTTCATTTGGTATTGAAGAGAATGAAACACTTGGCATCATATTTAGTGCTATGGACTACACTAAAACACTAACAAACATTGCTATGGTGAAAGTCAATAGCTACATAAAAATATTAAAATCTAGTAATAAGTTGCTATTGATGCCAATTTAGATTTTGTTTTTGTTGATTTTAGAGTGAAATGCAAACTTGGTTGTATAGAAGACTTACATATTTGACCTGGATTTTGATGAATATGTATCTTATTGAGATGAAACTAAAAGGCATTTTGATGTAAAATGAAGAAGTACAACAGAATACTTCATACTATGTTTCTGATATGAATTCCTTCAACAGAGTTTCTATAACTTTTACTTCCACCTCTTTTCATATAAAATGAAAGAAAACTGGGATCTATTTCATGTAGAGAAATACTGAGATGATACATTGCAGAGCCCATGTGGCATCTAGCCTAAATGATTAACTGCATGTTATATGCAACTCCTCTAAGGTACATTTGAGGTACATTCAGAACATATGTAATAATTCTAGCATGTGCCTATTTTTGTGAGCTAAGAACTGTGGTAAGGATAAAAATAGAATTGAATTCAAGTGATAATAATTTATTATTACCAATATGATAATAATTTATTATATCAAATAAACTCATAAGTCAGTTCAATGCTTAGTAGCTTTTCTTACTCTTTGGAATAGAGAACATGAGTTCTACGTAGATCTATGCATAAACCGAGTCTGATCATTGAGGCAAAAGAGCATCTGGGCTCCTGGAACTTCCTGTACAATCCTCTGATCTAATAGCATTATTGCTTTCACTCCAAATATCTAGCCTCTGGTTGCCTTCCTTATGTTTTCAGATCAGTTCAGCAGTGTATTTTATTTTAGGCATTTTGGCTGTTTTCAATCTGTATACATTATGCAGAATCAGTACATGGGAAGGTAAACATTAATGTTTGTGGACTAATTAGAAAACTATTAGGTTTTTATGGTTATTATGATCAAATTATTTCAGAGATTTTAAAAGTCACATGCATGCCATGAAGATAATTAACCTGCAGCTCATCCATGATTAAAATTACACACTAAGCTTTGTGATGTTTGCCCCATAAGCAATTAGAGTGTCATTTTAACCATCTTAGATACCAAAATGAAGATCATTTGATGTATTTTGAGCTGATCACTTCCTCTTTGATTTGGCTGACAAGATTAGATTTGATTACAGTAAGAGCATTATTGAGACAGATTTAATATTTAGCATACCTGTGACCTTCAATGACATCTACCTTTTAAAAGAACTTTTTGAAAGGAATATCTAAAAATGCCCCATAATATGTGTGAGCCCAATCTTCTGTTTTCTTTTCTTCATAGTTCTCAGCTACTATGGATGCTGTATCAGCATGTAGGGGTAGGAGATGCATCAGGACAGTGATTCAGAATATCTACAATAACAGATGTAATTTGTAATTTGCAATGTAATATAAAACATCCAGTTTTCTTGTTTCAGGAAAACTGTCATGATATGTGAATGTTTTGATTCTTTGAAAGGTTCTGTTGGCCTTAAAGGCATGGGTCC